>NC_062549.1:23171168-23796168 GCF_016906955.1 Phacochoerus africanus | reverse complement strand
AGTAATTGCCTACACTTCATCCTGTTATTTGCCTCTGTGTAACATTATTTAAGGGGATATTTTAGTAAAGAATTTGATAATTGCAAATTGAATGGAGAGGCTATTCTTCCCTAATTTTCTTATATGTTTGCCTCTGATTTTGTTTCATCACTGGTACAGCCACTATGGAGAACAGTTTGGAGATACCTTAGAAATCTATACATAGAACTTCCATTGACCCCACAATCCCACTCTTGGGCATATATCCGGATAAGAGTTTCCTTGAAGAAGACACATGCACCTGCATGCTCATTGCAGCACTATTCACAATAGCCAAGACATGAAGACAACCTAAATGTCCATCGACAGATGATTGGATTAGGAAGATGTGGTATATATACACAATTGAATACTACTCAGCCATAAAAAAGAATGACACAATACCATTTATAGCAACATGGATGGAACTAGAGACTCGCATCCTGAGTGAAATAAGTCAGAAAGAGAAAAACAAATACCATGCGATAGCACTTATAACTGGAATCTAATATACAGCACAAATGAACATTTCCACAGAAAAAAAAATCATGGACCTGGAGAAGAGACTTGTGGCTTCCCAGGAGGAGAGGAAGTGAGTGGGAGGGATTGGGAGCTTGGGGTTATCAGACACAATTTGGAATGGATTTACAATGAGATCCTGCTGAGTAGCATTGAGAACTATGTCTAGATACTTATATTGTAACAGAACAAAGGGTGGAAAAGAAAATGTATGCATGTAAGTGTATCTTGGCCCCCATGCTGTACAGTGGAAAAACAAATGAATAAAATAAATAAAAAGTTCTTTTTGGTTCTTTTTTTTGTCCTTATGTACTTTGTTAATGTTCAGTGTTTTTTCTCTTCTATTTATCTTTCCCAACTTTTATTTTATAGCCAAAATGCATTGTAATATAATACTTATAGTGAAATCCCTTTCTCTGCTTAGATGTACAGATAACAACAAACTATCAGTATCTGCAAAAGGTAGTAGCCAAATGTAAGAAGGTAAATTTTTCAACATTCTATATTCCACATAACTGTCAAAAATGGAGTCTTCTTGACAAAAGTCTCAATATTTGAATATATTCTAATAAAACTGACATATCATAATTTTATTCTATAAGAAAATGTTTCCCTTTAGTTATTAGGGAATATATATTTATAGGAATTTACCATTTTTAGACTTTCCATAACAATCAAAATTTGACTGAAAATAAAAACTGCTTTGTTTTTATTTTGTATATTGCATTTGATTATTGACAATATTCCTAGGTTTCACTGAATTAGGTCTATAATTTGTTTCAGCTTTTTTTTTTCAGACATATTGTCTTGAGTAGTTCCCCAAGTTTATTTAACTAGTCCTAAAACAAATGAAGCCATTATTATTCTGTTTGTTTCCCTATGACCTCTGACTCTAGCACTCCAACCTTTAGTCACATTCTGAGCTCCCTAAATGCACTCTTTGCTCAGATCTCCTTGCTCTTTTACAAGCTCCTTTTCTAGTTGGAGAACCTATATTCATGTACTATGACTCCACTTAAAACTTTCCTTTTTACAAGATTTCTCCACCCCTGCCAAATGCCTATGTTTGGACATTGGGAATGTTAAGGACTTTGTTTTCTTTAGGAGTTTTCCCACATCTTTGTTGTTTGTTCATTTTGCTTTATCAAAGTGAGGCAAGAGCATGCCTAAGATCAGTCTAGAAAATGTCTCAAAGACCCAACAGGATAGAGTGGATGGGAAAGCTCTTCCTTGCCAAGGGTAGCATAAAAAAATCTGAAACTGGGTCAACAGTACAAGCCAGAAACAAAGTGGTTGAGAAATTCTGAATAGTGTTTCAACAACCATTATTTCAAAAGTAATGAGGATGAGATAATCAATGTGTTTATTATTTAAACTTTTCCTCCACTGGCTGTGAGTTTCTTGAAATAATGGTTCCATAATATCTCTAGTTATCCTCAGAAAACAGTGCTTGGGATATAGAGGATGTTCAGTAACTATTTGTTGAATAATTTAATTTAAAAAATAGAGAGGTAGTCACTCAATTAATTATAGTTAAGTGACCAAGATTCTTCAAAGAATCCCAATTTTTGAGAGGACAAGATGGCGGAGGAGTAGAGGGACACGCTTGCTCTCTCCCACAAACACAACAAAAAAAAAAGCACATCTACAGAATAAATGACTCACACAGAACAGCAACCAATCGCTGGCAGAAGAACCTAAACTCCAATAATGGCAAGAAGTTCGTGACATTACGGGGCAGAACGGGAGAAAAGAGGAGAGTGAGAGAAGGTGAATCTGAGCGGGACAGGTGCTCCCAAAAGGGAACTGCAGAGGAGAAAGGGATCCCGCACCCTGGAAAGTCACCTACACGGGGGAAAGATCAAACAAACCAGAGGAATCTCCAGATGCAGAGAAGAGTGTAGCAGTAAGTTGGAGTACGGAAAAGCCGATCAAGAACCGAACGGACCATCTGAACTATGGGCACAGTCACCAAAAATTGAGACGCCTGGGTAGGGGCTGGGCACCGAGTCTTCGGCTCCAGAGATTAGTCCCCTGGAAAGAGCCCGGGGACGCCTGGGTGGGGGCTGGGCACTGAGACCTCGCCTCTGAAGGTTGGTCACCGAGAAAGGGCCTGGGGACGCCTGGGTGGGGGCTGGGCACCGAGACCTCGCCTCTGAGAGTTGGTCACCGAGAAAGGGCCGGGGGACACCTGGGTGGGGGCTGGGCACCGAGACCTCGCCTCTGAGAGTTGGTAGCGAGAAAGGGCCGGGGGACGCCTGGGTGGGGGCTGGGCACCCGAGACCTAGGCTCCAGAGGATAGTCCACGGGCTGGGGGGGCGGGGCGGAGAGGAAACTGCTTGGGAGGTCTAGAAACCATTTGACGGGGCAGAGACTGCCTGGGAGACTAGAAAACAAAGCTGTCGCAGAGGAAGGGAGCAATACTCTAAGGGCAGGGAAGTGGAAAGCCGCATCAGAGGGAACCTGGGAAAAGAGGCTGGTCTTCACCCGTGCTGGGGAGGGGAGAGAAGAAGGGGTGGGTCCCCATAGAATAACCCCCATGCCACAGCAAGCTTACAGGCCCGCTAGCTAGCTGAAAGCTGTGCTTCCCATTGCATCCCCTCCCCCCACCCCCACCACCCCCTATGCTCTCCCCGAACCTGGGGCTGCCTGCCATCCAGGAGGGCTGGCCTCAACAATTGCCTGAAGCCTACCACCGCAGGGGCTGTCCCTGCACAGACCTGCTTGCCCATTGGAGGGGCTACACTTCCGCAGAGTAGCACCAAACACCACCAGCCCCCGAGAAAAGGCCTGCAGCCCAGAAAAGCTAGAACAAGCCTAGCTAGGCAGTGAATAGATCTGCCTAATTCCCCAACGGTTTTTCTGAGTTGGGCTGCCCCGGGGAGGAGCCTCTTCGGTTTCCAACGACACTGCTACCCGCCCTAGCCCCCAGGGGGTGCCTTAGTGGATCAGCTGTATAGGACTGCCAGCTCCAGGCAGGACCCCCTACAGCCCAGAAAAGCTGCAACAAGCCTGGCCGAGTCGGGAAAAGATCTCAGGTGGTTTTTCTGAGTCAGGCTGCCCTGGGGAGGAGCCTCTTCAGTTTCCAACGGCCCTGCTACCTGCCCAAGCCCCCAAGGGGTGCCCTAGTGGATCAGCTGCATAGGACTACCAGCTCCAGGCAGGACCCCCTACAGCCCAGAAAAGCTGCAACAAGCCTGGCCAAGCCGGGAAAAGATCTCAGACGGGCCCAACACCACCAACCCCCTGCAAGAACCCCACAGCCTAAAAACACCAGAGCAAGATCTGCATGACCAAGTGAAATCTGCTACCATCGTGGTGTGGACCTCCCAGTCCTGTCTGCCCTCAGGAAGCCCTCCTTTGCTTAAAAGAAACACTGTTAGCCCCATCAACACTCCAGAAAAGCCACACTGCCTCAAAAAAGACTGACCAACAACGCCAGCCCTCAGGAAATATTCCACGGCAGTGACAAGGCAAACGCTGCCCAGCCACAGAGAGTACAACTCCCTCAGGAGAGACAAAACAACAAGGAAGATGAAGAAGCTGAGAAACCACCCCCAGTCAAACCAACAGGAGAACTCACCTAAAACAGTCAACAATGAAACAGATCTCTCTAGTCTGACAGACCTGGAGTTCAAAAGAGAAATAGTGAAAATACTGAAGGAATTAAGAGAAGATATGAACAGTAATGCAGATACCCTCAGAAAGGAACTAGAACATATAAGGAGGAGCCAAGAAAAACTAGAACATTCATTTGCAGAGATGCAAACTGAACTAAGGGCAGTAAAAACCAGAATGAATAATGCAGAAGAACGAATCAGTGATATGGAAGATAGAATAATGGAAATCACTCAATCCGGTCAACAGACAGAAAACCGAATCAAAAAACTGGAAAGCAATATAAGAGACCTATGGGATAATATAAAGCGGGTCAATCTACGCATAAGAGGAATTCCAGAAGGAGTAGAAAAAGATAAGGGGATGGAAAATATATTTGAAGAAGTTATCGCTGGAAACTTCCCAAATCTAAAGGATGCTGGGTTCAAGATACAAGAAGCACAGAGGGCCCCAAACAAACTGAACCCAAATAGACCCACAGCAAGACACATCATAATAAAAATGGCAAAAGTTAGTCATAAAGAGAGGATCATAAAGGCAGCAAGAGAAAAACAGAATGTTACCTACAAGGGAACCCCCATAAGAATATCAGCTGACTTCTCTACAGAAACACTACAGGCCAGGAGGGAATGGCAAGAGATATTTAAAGTGCTAAAAGGAAAAAATATGCAACCTAGAAGACTCTATCCAGCAAGAATATCATTTAAAATAGAAGGGGAAATAAAAATTTTTTCCAACAAACAAAAACTTAAAGAATACTGCAACACAAAACCCAGGTCAAAGGAAATATTGAAAGGGCTTCTCTAAACCAAAAAGAAAGGAAGGAAAGGGAAGAAAAAAGAAAAGAAAAGAAAAGAAAAGAAAAAGAAGAGGAAGAACTAGGACTGAGGAAACTGAAGTCAGAGAGCAGTCACTCAAATAAGCCAGGATACAGATTTAATCATGAACAGGCCTCAAACAAAAAAAATTAAAAAGAAAAAAATAAAAAAGACTCATCAAAACCATAAAATGTGGGCAAGGGACGTTAGGAAATAAATAACCCTTTTTGTTTGTTTGTTTGTATGTTTCTCTTCTTAATTTTAATATAGTAATGAAGTGTTTGAACTTACAGGACCATCAGGCTAAAACACACAATTATGGGAAGGGGTTAGCATACTTAAAAAACAGGGCAACCACAAGCCAAAAGCAAATATTGCATTCGCAAAAAATGAAAAAAAAAATATACACTCAAGCAGATAATAACAGGAGACCATCCAACCAAAAGAAAAAAAAAAGAAAGGAAGAATGGAGAACCATAGAATCAACTGGAACACGAGGTTCAAATGGCAATAAATAATCATCTATCAATTATCACCTTAAATGTCAATGGACTGAATGCCCCAACAAAAGACACAGAGTGGCTGAGTGGATAAAAAGGCAAAAACCTTCAATATGCTGCCTACAAGAAACTCACCTTAGGACAAAAGATACATATAGATTGAAAGTGAAAGGGTGGGGAAAAATATTTCACGCCAATAGACATGACAGAAAAGCAGGAGTTGCAACGCTCATATCAGACAAAATAGACTTTAAAACAAGAGACATAAAGAAAGACAAAGAAGGACACTACTTAATGATTAAGGGATCCATCCAAGGAGAGGATGTTACTATTGTCAACATATATGCCCCAAATACAGGAGCACTCAGATACATACAACAAATATTAACAGACGTAAAGGGAGCTATTGATGAGAATACAATCATAGTAGGAGACCTTAATACCCCCTCACATCAATGGACAGATCCTCTAGACAGAAAACCAATAAAGCAACAGAGATCCTAAAGGAAACAATAGAAAAGTTAGACTTCATTGATATCTTCAGGACACTACAGCCAAAAAAAGCAGAATACACATTCTTCTCAAATGCTCATGGAACATTCTCAAGAATCGACCACATATTGGGACACAAAGCTAATCTCAATAAGTTTAGGAGCATAGAAATTATCTCAAGTATCTTCTCTGACCACTATGCCATGAAATTAGAAATCAACCATGGGAAAAGGAAAGAGAAAAAACCTACTGCATGGAGACTAAACAACATGCTACTAAAAAACCAATGGGTCCATGAGGAAATCAAGAAGGAAATTAAAAACTACCTTGAAACAAATGATAATGAAGACACAACCTCTCAAAATCTATGGGATGCTGCGAAAGCAGTGCTCAGAGGGAAATTTATAGCAATACAGGCCTTTCTCCAAAAAGAAGAAAGATCCCAAATGGACAACTTAACCCTCCACCTAAATGAATTAGAAAAAGAAGAACAAAAAAGTCCTAAAGTCAGCAGAAGGAAGGAAATTATCAAGATCAAAGAAGAAATCAATAAAATAGAGATTCAAAAAACAATAGAGAAAATTAATACAACCAAGAGCTGGTTCTTTGAAAAGGTGAACAAAATTGACAAACCCCTGGCCAGACTCACTCAAAAGAGGAGAGAAAGAACCCAAATAACCATAATTATAAATGAAAAAGGAGAAATCAGAACGGATACAGCAGAAATACAAAAAACCATAAGAGAATACTATGAACAACTATATGGCAACAAGTTTGACAATCTGGAAGAAATGGACAATTTTCTAGACTCTTACAGCCTGCCAAAACTGAATCAAGTAGAAACAGACCAACTGAACAGACCCATCACTAGAAATGAAATTGAAGAGGTCATAAAATCACTCCCTACAAATAAAAGTCCAGGACCAGATGGCTTCACAGGCGAATTCTACCAAACATATAAAGAGGAATTGGTGCCCATCCTCCTTAAACTCTTTCAAAAGGTTGAAGAAGAAGGAATACTCCCAAAGACATTCTAGGATGCCACCATCACCCTCATTCCAAAACCAGACAGAGATACCACCAAAAAAGGAAACTATCGCCCAATATCATTGATGAATATAGATGCAAAAATTCTCAACAAAATCTTAGCCAACCGAATCCAACAACATACCAAAAAAATTATACACCATGACCAGGTTGGGTTCATCCCAGGTTCACAAGGATGGTTCAACATACGCAAATCAATCAGCATCATACACCACATTCACAAAAAAAAAAGTCAAAAATCATATGATCATCTCAATAGACGCAGAAAAAGCATTTGACAAAGTCCAACATCCATTCATGATCAAGACCCTCGCCAAAGTGGGTATAGAGGGAACATTCCTGAATATAATCAAAGCCATTTATGAGAAACCCACAGCAAATATAATACTCGATGGGGAAAAACTTAAAGCCTTCTCACTCAAATCTGGAACAAGACAGGGATGCCCACTCTCACCACTGCTCTTCAACATCGTTTTGGAAGTCCTAGCCACAGCAATTAGACAAACCAAAGAAATAAAAGGCATCCATATAGGAAGAGAAGAGATCAAACTGTCACTGTATGCAGATGACATGATACTATACATAGAAAACCCTAAGGACTCAACCCCAAAACTCCTTGAACTGATTACTAAATTCAGCAAAGTAGCAGGATATAAGATGAACATTCAGAAGTCAGTTGCATTTCTGTATACCAGCAATGAAATATTAGAAAAGGAATACAAAAATATAATACCTTTTAAAATTGCACCTCACAAAATCAAACACCTCGGAATACACCTGACCTAGGAGGTAAAGGACCTATATGCCGAGAACTATAAAACTTTAATCAAAGAAATCAAAGAAGATGTAAAGAAATGGAAAGATACTCCATGTTCCTGGATTGGGAAAATCAATATTGTAAAAATGGCCATACTACCCAAAGAAATCTACAGATTCAATGCAATCCCTATCAAATTACCCAGGACATTTTTCACAGAACTAGAACAAACAATCCAAACATTTATATGGAACAACAAAAGACCCAGAATCGCCAAAGCAATCCTGAGAAACAAAAACCAAGCAGGAGGCATCTCTCTCCCAGACTTCAAGAAATATTACAAAGCCACAGTCATCAAAACAGTGTGGTATTGGTATCAAAACAGACAGACAGACCAATGGAACAGAAGAGAGAACCCGGAAATAAACCCTGACACCTATGGTCAATTAATCTTTGACAAGGGAGGCAAGAACATCAAATGGGAAAAAGAAAGTCTATTCAGCAAGCATTGCTGGGAAACCTGGACAGCTGCATGCAAAGCAATGAAACGAGAACACACCCTCACACCATGCACAAAAATAAACTCCAAATGGCTGAAAGACTTAAATATACGACAGGACACCATCAAACTCCTACAAGAAAACATAGGCAAAACACTCTCTGACATCAACATCATGACTATTTTCTCAGGTCAGTCTCCCAAAGCAATAGAAATTAGAGCAAAAATAAACCCATGGGACCTACTCAAACTGAAAAGCTTTTGCACAGCAAAGGAAACCCAAAAGAAAACAAAAAGACAACTTACAGAATGGGAGAAAACAGTTTCAAATGATGCAAATGACAAGGGCTTAATCTCTAGAATATAGAAACAACTTATACAACCCAACAGCAAAAAAAAACAATCAATCAATGGAAAAATGGGCAAAAGACCTGAATAGACATTTCTCCAAAGAAGATATACAGATGGCCAACAAACACATGAAAAAATGCTCAACATCGCTGGTTATAAGAGAAATGCAAATCAAAACTACCATGAGGTATCAACTCACACCAGTCAGAATGGCCATCATTTTAAATCCACAAATAACAAGTGCTGGAAGGGCTGTGGAGAAAAGGGAACCCTCCTACACTGTTGGTGGGAAGGTAAACTGGTACAGCCACTATGGAGAACAGTTTGGAGATACCTTAGAAATTTATACATAGAACTTCCATATGACACCACAATCCCACTTTTGGGCATCTATCCGGACAAAACTCTACTTAAAAGAGACACGTGCACCCGCATGTTCATTGCAGCCCTATTCACGATAGCCAAGACACGGAAACAACCCACATGTCCATCGACAGAGGATTGGATTTGGAAGAGGTGGTATATATACACAATGGAATACTACTCAGCCATCAAAAAGAATGACATAATGCCATTTGCAGCAACGTGGATAGAGCTAGAGAACCTCATCCTGAGTGAAATGAGCCAGAAAGACAAAGACAAATACCACATGATATCACTTATAACTGGAATCTAATATCCAGCACAAATGAACATCACCTTAGAAAAGAAAATCATGGACTTGGAGAAGAGACTTGTGGCTGCCTGATGGGAGGGGGAGGGAGTGGGAGGGATCGGGAGCTTGGGCTTATCAGACACAACTTAGAACAGATTGACAAGGAGATCCTGCTGAATAGCATTGAGAACTTTGTCTAGATACTCATGTTGCAACAGAAGAAAGGCTGGGGGAAAAATGTAATTGTAATGTATACATGTAAGGATAACCTGACCCCCTTGCTGTACAGTTGGAAAAAAAATAATAATAAATAAGAAACCAAAAAAAAAAAGAATCCCAATTTTTAAATATCTGCATGTATTTAAATTAGATATTCTTCATTGAACTTTTCTTCTCAACAGATGAGAAATTTCCAACACAGTTCTCTTTAGTGCATCATAGTGTTAGGGATTATGCAATGCTTTCATTATGGAAATAAGAGGGTTTAATGATTGTAATAATATCCCAAATTAATTTTTTGCAACCATATAAACAATATATTTCTCCACTTCATAAAAAGTTTAATTGATATTTATTCCCTTTAAAATTTTATTCAGTCAATTTAACTTCTCCTGACCACTTCCACAAAGGGAATGTTTCCTTTCTCTTCCAAGCAAGATTTTTAAGGGTTTTCACCTGAAATGTTTTATGGGTCCTACAAATGCATAACTCTGAAAGAAATATTTTCTGCAGTTTTCTTCAAAGCAAGTTAACATATAAATCTGCTAATATATTTTTTTACAAGTGTGCTTGGAAATTCTCCTAATGATAGCTGTCATATTAGTGGGCTGAGAATTTTGGATGAATAGACCAGATTCCATGAGTTAAACTTAAAAAAAAAATCCCTAAGTTTTTGGATACTAAAACATTGACTTCTGCTTGAAGTAAAAACAAGAATTATCCTAAAAATTTAAGTGACTAAATAAGTTATTTTTTTAAAAGCACATTTTATTGCCATTGATAAGAATGAAATTCATGAAAAGAAAGTAATGAAATACAAGTAAATGCTATGCAGAAGTTTTTTGAATGCCAATTATTTTATATGTTATTAAAATATTCCCTTATATTTATTATATTTTAAAGTTTGTATAATGGAAGAGAAAAAGGAAACATCCACCTCCTTAACAAAGGAAAATATAAAGTTAAATGGAAGAAATACACTACTGTCTTTTTATACATGAGCTATTACTGCCATTGGAGTTGGGTGTTTTTCCTTTTAAGCTTTTACCTAAAAATTATATGTTATTTTACACTTTAACTTGGAAATCAGTCTCTTTCTTCTGCTAATACTGCAGAATATTATTTCAGAATGTATACAATTTATGTAAGCCAAAATTCAGGGAAAGGAAATGTGACTGTATTTCCAAAAGCACTGAAATAGATATTTATCTGTTTACCTGGAATAATGGTACTTCATATTTGTAGAGAGGAAACTCAATGTCAAACGTCAATAAACTTTGTAAGTTAAACATTACACTAGACTCTAAGTTATGTATGATTATTGTTTCTATTCTACAGATGAGGAAATTGCTAGAGCAAAGATTTAAGTAGAGCTCATGGTCACGTGAGTCACAGAAAGGGGAAGCTCTGATTTGAACAAAATATTTAGAACTTGTCTACTCTCTCCCACTCTCTTTCTTTATTTGAAATCTGTTTCAAAGGATCCAGCAGGAAAAAGTGAAACCTCATTATCAAACTTTCAAGTACTCAGAAAAATATTACACATTCACTTTACTTTGGCTAATCAGAATTTGTCTATATGTAATCATTTACTCTGAATGGAGTAATTTTTCATTTTAGAGTCATTTTCACTAAATTAAAACCACAATGTGTTACACTGGCAAACATATAGACACTTTAAAGCCTTACCAAGCACTTATGATCTATGAGAGTTGGTAAGTCATTTAAAATAGTCAAGTTACCATTTTATCACCTGTGACTAACAATCCCAATCACGCCTACCTACACGGGGTGCTAATGTGATGATATCAGGATTATAACCTATGCAAGCTTCCGTGTGGCACTTGGTACACGGTAAATGCACAATAATTTATAGTTTTAGCTCCTTTACATTCCTGAATCCCAACATAATTTCCTTCATGCTTGACATCTGCTATTATCAAATACCATATTTTGAGACTCCTGAATACTATTTTTCAATGTTTACTTTTCTCACAGGCAGTATGTGAGACATTATTCCTATTAATATTGCCCACTTGTAACCTCATATATTTCTTGTATTTTTCTACTGCCATGTTGTGGTCTGGGACCACCTAATACCACAACCACCACTTCCCTGGGATCCTCTTTCTAGACTTTATCCTCACCAATCATTTACACTGCCATTGGAGGTACTCCACATATATATTATAGAATTCCTTTGCTTTAACTCCTATAGCAATCTGCATGTCTTTGAAATAAAGTCAAATTTCCTTAACATGGCTTATTAGAACATTCAGGAAATAGTCCTCATCTCATTGCAGCCCTCCAAATTTTCTTAGCAACTTTCTTTTCTCCCAGTCTTATTTTTCTGTCTTTTGCCAAAACAAAAATTTTCCATTCCTTTTCAAAATTCAAATTAATGCCTCTTATTGGTCTTTTCTGAATTCTATAGAGAATGGATTACTACTTCATTTTTATGCTAATTATAACCATTATAAATTTCCACCAGACTATTTTGGTTAAGATCTCTCAACTCATTTAGACATGCACACAAATGGCTTATTTTTCCAAATAACTGAACCCTCAGTTATACTGTATGGAAATTTCCTTCTAGATAATGCCTCTCTTAAAAGTATTTTAGCCTTGGAGTTCCCCTCGTGGTGCAGCAGAGACTAATCCAAGTAGGAACCATGAGGTTGTGGGTTCGATCCCTGGCCTCACTCAGTGGGTTAAGGATCTGGCGTTGCCATAAGCTGTGGTGTAGACTGCAGATGTGGGTCAGATCTGGCATTGCTGTGGCTGTGGAGTGGGCTGGCAGCTGTAGCTCCGATTAGATCCCTAGCTGCCCCATATGCCGCAGATGCAGCCCTGAAAAGACAAATGACAAAAAAAAAAAAATGTATTTTAGCCTTATACCATGATGTGGTTATTATTAGCTTAAAGGAAGAATTCCATTATGTTCTTCAATCTCAGAGAAGTTTATGTTAAAACTTTATGGGATTTTTAAAGATATTTTTAATTGAAATATATTTGATGTAGAATATTATATAAGTCACAGGTGTACAATACAGAGATTCACAATTTTTAAAGGTTATACTCGACTTATAATTAATATAAATTATTGGCTATATTCCCCGTGTTGTAAAATACATTCTCATAGTTTTTTTTTACCTAATAATGTGTGCCTTTTAATCCTTTACCCCTGTATTGGCCTTCCCAAATGCCCTCTCTCTACTGGTGACTGCTAATTTATACTCTGAGTCTGCTTTTTTGGATTATATTCATGAATATGTTTTATTTTTTAAATTCCACATATAAGTGATACCATAAACAATTTTATCTTACTCTGTCTAACTTATTTCACTTAGCATAATGCCCTCCAGGTCCATCTGTGTTGCTGCAAATGGAAAAAATTTTGTTCATTTTTATGGCTGAGTAGTATTCCATTGTGTGTGTATTTGGATGTGTATGTATAATACATACAAGTTGGTAAATACTGCTACGAACATTAGGGTTCAGGTATCTTTTCGAATTAGAATTTTTGTCTTTTCTGTGCATATGCCCAGAAGTGGAAATGCTGGATTATATGGTAGTTCCATTTTTAGTTTTTTGATAAATATCCATACTGTTTTCCACAATGGCTTTATCAATTTACTTTGCCATCAACAGTGCACAAGGGTTTCCTTTTCTCCACATCCTTGCCAACAAATGTTATTTGTATTCTTTTGGATGATATCCATTGTGAAGTGATAGCTCATTGTGGTTTTGATTTGTGATGTTGAGCATGTTTTCAGGTACTTGTTCGCCATTTGCATTTCCACTATGGAAAAATGTCTATTCAGTTCTTCTGCACACATTTTAATCCATTGACTATATATCTGTTTTTGTGCCAATATCATATTATTTTGATTACTGTAAAATTAGAATACAGTCTGAAGTCAGGAAGTGTGATACGTCCACCTATGTTCATCTTTATCAAGATTGTTTTTGCTATTTGGGAAATTTGTTTCCATACAAATTTTTAAACTGTTATAGTTCTGTGAAAAAGACCCTGGTATTTTAATAGGGATTGCATGGAATCGGTCAATTGCCTTGAGTAGTATGGTCATTTTAATAATATTCTTTCAATCCAAGAATATAGTCTATCTTCCCAGCTATTTGTGTCTTCAATTTCTTCATCATCTTATACTTTTCCAAGTATAGGTTTTTTACTTCTATAGGTGGGCTTATTCTTAGGTATTTTATTCTTTTTGATATGAAGGTAAATGATATTACTTCCTAAATTTATCTTTCTGATAGTTGTTAGTGTATAGAAATGTAACAGATTTCTGTATATTGTTTTTGTATCCCGAAAATTTGCTAAATTCATTGATGAACTCTAATAGTTTTCTGATGGCATCTTCAGGATTTTCTATACAGTGTCATTTCTTCTCAAGCAGTGAGTTTTACTTCTTCCTTTCCAATTTGGATTCCTTTTATTTATTTTTCTTATCTGATTGCTGTGTTAGAATTTCTAATACTATATTGAATCACGGTGGCAAGAGTGGATATTCTTGTCATTCTTAATCTTAGAATAATTGCTTTTAGTTTTTCACCACTGAGTATGATGTGGAATGATTGAGTGGCTGTGGCTTTGTCATATATGGCCTTTAATTTGTTGAGGTATGTTCCCTCTTATACCTATTTTCTGGAGAGTTTTATCATAAATGGATGTTGAAGTTTGTCAAAAGATTTTGTGCATCTATAATTTATGTTTTAAATTTATTTTAAAAATTATATTAAAATATATGTGATAGCTAGCATTGTATAAGTTTAAGGTTCATGCCTATTGACTTGATAATTGTATTTGTAATATTATTACCCTTGTAATGATAATTAGCATGTCTATCATATCACATAATTATTTCTTTTTAGTTTTTGGAATAATTGACTGCTTAGCAAGTTTGATTATTATAACATAATATTGTCTATATTTACTGTGCATTATATATCTAGAACTTATTTACTACTAATTTCACACTTGTACCCTTAAATGAATTTTGTCCTATCCCCTTCCTGTTTTCCGCTGTTAACCACCATTTTACTCTGTTTCGTAAGTTTGACTTTTCCAAATTTTACTTATAAGGGGTATCATGCAGCATTTGCCTTTCTATGTTTGGCTTATTTCACTTGACAGAATGTCCTCCAGGTACATCCATGTTGTCTCAAATGGTAGGATGTCCCCTTTCATGGCTGAATTATGCGTATTTACCTGTTCAACTCTTGATGGACACTTCAGTTGTTTCCTATGTTGGCTATTGTGCATAATGCTGCAATGAACATGGAAGTGCAGATACCTATTTGCCAGCCTGTTTTCATTTCCTTTGGGTATATATCCAGAAGTGGGAATGCTAGATCATAATATATATATATATATATATATATATATATATATATATAAAATTTTTGAGCAACCTCCAACCTGTCTCCCATGGTTTCTACACCAATCTGCATTTCCAATAGCAATGTACAAATGTAATTTTTTTCTCCCCATCCTCACCAACATTTTTTATCTTTCATCTTTTGATGAAACCTATTATAACAAGTGGGAAGTAACATCTCATTGTGATTTTGATTTGCATTTCCCTGATGAATAGTCATGTTAAGCACCTTTTCATGTTGCTATTGGCCTTTTGATGTCTTCCTTGGACATCCAAAGTTTATCTACCCATTTTAACTGGATTTGTTATTTTATCATTAAATTAGATGAGTCTGTAAATTCTGAATATTAACCTCATCAGATATATGGTCTACAAAATTTTTCCTTTCTGTAGGCTGAATTTTCATTGTTTATTGTTTCTTTTGGTATGCAAAATCTTTTAAGTTTGATGTAATCATATTTGTTTTCTTCCTTTGTTGTGTTTTTGGTGTCATATACAGAAAAATCTTTGCCAAATCAATGTTGAGGAGATTCTTCCCTATGTTTTCTTCTAGGAATATTCTGGCACAAAATTTTATGTTTAAGCCTTTAATGCATTTCAAGTTAATATTTGTGAGCAGTATAAGTTAAGGGTATAATTTCATTTCCTATATGTGTTTATCCAGTTTTCCTAGCATCATTTATTGAAAGGGCTACACTTTCCTCATGGATGTTCTTATCTCCTTTGTCAAATAGTACTTGACCATATCTGTAGGGAATAAATTCTGGGCTTTCTATTTTATTTCACTGGGAAATGTATCTATTTTTATGCTGGTACCATAGCGTTTTAATCACTATAGATTACCATAGGAAAACATTATTCCTATGAAATAGGGAAGTGTTATTCCTCTAGCTTTGCTTTCCTTTCTCAGGATTGCTTTGGCTATTCAAAATTTTCATGATTCCATACAAATTTTAGGATTGCTTTTTCTATCTCTGTGAAGAATGCCATTGGAATTTTGAGGCCTAAATTCTACAGATGGCTTTGGATAGTAGGCATTTTTTTAAAAATTTCTCCAGTGCTTTGCAATTGAAGCATGGGTTGCTTAAAGAGAAGCAGATGGTTTGTGGCTCTTTCACATAAATTTTTTCACTGTCTCTTGATCTTTATACATTTCTTCAATATTGGTCAAAATAAGGATAAAAAAATAAGAAAATGGCTTCATGCATTGGAATCTAGAGGTGTTGCTCTACCACCTCCTTGGGAATACTTTGCCATATCATATCTCTAAAATGCCTCTCTTCCTTGCTCCAGTAATACAGGATCAGCTCCACAGGCTGATGAATAAGCAGATGACTAAATTTGGAAGAAAAATTAAAAACAAAAACAATTATTAAAAATTAAAAACACAAACAAAAATTAAAAACAATGTTTAGAAATATTCCTCAAATTTATGAGTACTTCTCTTGTGGCTTTCTTTTCATCCAATAAAAAAAGGAGAAACAACACACTCTCTCTCCTACAGGTAGGAAAGAAAACAGATCTCCTTTGGTCAATCAACACTAGTTATCTAGGGCCCATGAAAAACATCCTTTAATACAGTTGAAGGGCTCTTCCATCAAAATATTAATTTTTTCATTATTTAATTACCATAACTAGAGAATTCAGACAATGTTGCTTGAGCAATGGTAGACTTCTGGCAAATTTTACAGATTGGAAGGATAGCAGTTGTCAAATACCATGTCTTATTTGATGTGACTTTCTTTTTCATATGGCTTATTTAAATCAATTAATATGTGGACATTCATGTCTCCTCTACTCTCCATATTTCTGAAATTCCAGAGCTGTAATGAGTTTAGGTCAATCTATTAACATAGCATTTACATTCTTTTGAATAGATCTTTTCATATATTCTTCTTTCTGGTATGTAATTTCTTAGGCATGTAAAACATGCCTTATACACAGGAGAATGCATCAGCTGGAGAATATTCTTCAGCACATTTCTGAAATGAAGCTGTTATTAATTCTTTTATAGTGGCGTCCTTAGTGTACCATGATGACCAGTTTTGTTATGTGCTTTCAAAGACTGTATAATTTAGGTCTCTAATTCCATATCTCTTAGGTCTCTAATTCCACATCTATGGACACAGGTCCAAATCCATTCAACTGAACAACCCAAAGCCAAATTGGCCATATGGGGAGAGGATGGAGGTCTCTTGTGACTATGGATAAACTACTTAAATATAAGGATAGCCCCTCAAATTGCTCTTCTTTGGTCACAAATAACAAATGGCATTTCACTGAGCTTCTCTAGCACTATTTACTACCTAAAATTCAGAACCTCACAAACCAGTGCTCTAGGATAGTCAAATCCTTCACTCTACCTACCTGTATTTGGGCTTAGAAGCACAGCACAATTAACACAGCACATAATTGTCGTATTTCTTGATGTCTAAAGATTCCAAATGTGGAGTCTCTTTATTTTCCCATAATATTCCATTTCCTCAGACTTTCCTTCCTGTTAAAAAATCTGAGCACCTACATGTATAGTGCCAACATATGTGTACATATATACACACACACATATATATTTTAATGACTACTTAAGCAGTTCAAAGTCAAGTTGCAAGTCACAAACCAACACTTTTGATGAAACTTATGTTTCCATTAAACCTAATGTCTTATAAAAATAGTCAATGACCTTAAAAAAAAAATAACCTCTCACTCCATGGACAAGGTTTCATTTGTTAGAGTTACCCGTCGAGTCTGACAACAGCTCAGTTCTAAAAATGGGCAGTACAGCACAGGACTGGCCACACAAACCACCAAAGTGAGAAATTTACATTCTCTATTTCACTAAACCATCATGAAAACTTAAGCTTGCTGGATGAAGACCCCACCAAAAGTTTCCATTCTTACTCTCCTATCAAATGCCTTTCCTAGGAGATTTTTCAAAGTCTTAAGCTCAATGCACCAGATGCTAAAATTTCCCCTGAATTAAACGTATTCCCTTCTGCCCAAACCATAGACTTCACAGAGCAATTGGGAACTCAGGTTTTTTGCAAGGAGGAGTGTAGTAGGTCCCAATGACAAAGAAGCAAGTAAGTTCCTCCTTCTGCTGTAGAAGAATATAAAAGGAGTTGTGAGGGTGTGTTTTCAACCTAAAATCAATTACTTATTTAAGAAGGTTGTCATTAATATCACTTATAACAGGTGTCATAGGTGTTTGGATCATGGTAGTTACCCAATAAATAGAAACTTATATTATTAATATTACTGTTAGCCTTTTGACTTATTCCTGGGCATAGATTAGATCTATGTATGTTTCATTTTTCTCATTTTTCCCTCTAATCCTCTGCGGTTCTTCCAAAGTCTGCCACACTAAGATAAAGGGGAGAACTTCTTTTAAACTGACTTCATGCAAAAAAACAGCATAAGCCAATCTAAAGAAGAATCTAGAACAATTTACCACTTTGTTCCTTAATGTTAAAGTTTACCCTAATACAATGGGCAATATATTCTTTTACACTTAGGAAAGCATATGTTAACATAAACAATACAATCTAATGTCCTTAATAAGCTAGCAATATGACAGAGACAGCATGCACACTAACAATTATAATAAATGGAGTAAATGTAATACAGTATATTATTGAAGTACACAGGTGTGGTACTTAATAGAGAGAAGCAGGTGAGGGTGGTTATGGAAAGATGCTTGGCGGAAGGAGCTTAGAACATTTGGTTCACACGTAATGTTACCTCATATCCTGCATTTCTCTGAACCAAATGTGATTTTTAAGTAACACAGTTATCAGAGAAATATTGATTTTTTGGGTTTCTTTCATATATCTTTTGTTTTAGTCACAGAAAGAACAACATATGTTGGACAAAGTAAAATCAATAACTCTAAAAATTAACTTACTTTTCCCAATAACAGAATTAGGCACACACATAAATAATGTATTTTGGAGTATGAAAGAGAGAAATGTATGTTGTAGGAAAAAAAAAAACAATTTACAGAAGGCAGCCAAGATTGCTGTGAAAAATGCCCAGTGGCTTTGAGAATAAAGTATAGTGGATTTGCCAGGATCCATACTTCATTTTGATACAGAGAGTGTGTAAATAAGAGGCCTACTTCAGGGATGATGTGCATCATTTTCTTTGCTGTTTAGTAAAGTCTGGATAATTTGCATCCATCTTATAAATATAACTCTTGTTCACAGATAAGGAGTATTCGAACTGATCATATTTTATTTCTTTCGATCAAAGAAATTTAGGAAGAATTTACAAAAATGGTATTACTCCTAATTCAGAACTTAAGAAATGTTGGGGGAAATGTGTATTTCTAACTTAAGTAGAAATTCCCTTAACTGTAAAATTTGAGTGAAACTACTCTTATACCTCATTAGAGAGATATTTAAATCCCAAGTAAACTGTCACCCAAGCAAATTGTCAGTTTGGATATTTTTAACTGATTACAGACAGAGTTATGTTTCATTGCACTCTCCTTCTGGCCAAGGAATATTTGCAAGGTTTGAGTAAAATGTGAGTATACTTAACAACCTAATCCATAACACTGAGTAAATGTAGACATTACTCTGCTTGAGTGAAAACATCACAAACTGAACACGGCCCAACAATTTGTTTTAAAAGTGTCTCTTTTGTGTTCAATAAATGGGAATACATTCACTATCTTTCTCATTCTATATAATTACAGCAGATGGTAACGTTTTTCCTTAGACTGAGAACTTGGCATATAACATGTTTAATTTGGCTCACGATAGAACATTTATAGAACTGCATTCCAAGCAGTGATTTTCTAAAAGATTCCCTATTGAATATGAATGTAATTATGCTAAATATTCCACCCAGAAATTATAACCCTACCCCTAAAGGTTATTCCTTGGGCATAAAACACAAACATAGGGCTTTTTTTTTTTTTTTGCTATATTTTCTAGGCCACCGAGAAGTTTATAAATTGCTACTCCAGGGTAATAACTGACTTAATATTTGAATTTATAAATACGATTAGCTTTAATACCCCAGGTGATCTATTAACCTTATTAATTATGGTTTTGCCCATTGCATATTGATGAAAGTCAAGGCTATTTCTGTATGACTGGAGGCTAACGGCCTTCGGTAGATGCAGGAAAAAATTTGGAATATCTCAGTCAAGGATTTCTCTCTTTTGTTCTTTTTCAATTGTTCTATTTAATGGAGACTAGGGCATTATCACTACTAACACAAATCATGAAATGACTGCTGAGTTTTAGAAGAATCACCAGTGCTTATGTAGCAAGAGGAAGCCAGGCCAGCTTAAATGGCCCCTTCTCCCTCAGGTAACCAGGAAATCTATAATAAGTGAAAAGCTTGTTGTGGAAAGCTTGGAGTCAATACTTAACCTATAAGAATTACAAAGCTTGGAGCTCCTGTTGTGGCTCAGTGGTTAATGAATCCGACTAGGAACCATGAGGTTGTGGGTCCGATCCCTGGCCTCACTCAGTGGGTTAAGGATCCGGCGTTGCCGTAAGCTGTGGTGTAGGTCACAGACATGGCTCCGATCCTGCCTTGCTGTGTCTGTGGCGAAGGCCGGCAGCTGTAGCTCCAATTAGACCCCTAGCCTGGGAACCTCCATATGCCACAGATGCGGCCCTAGAAAAGACAAAAAAAAAAAAAAGGGAATTTACAAAGCTTGCTTAATATGACTTGTTATGCAGGAGAGGCCATCAGGAGAACTAGGCCTACTGAGTTTGGCTAATATTTGTCACTCTTTGTGAGGAACATGGAGTGACTGTAGGAGAAAGAAAAAAAGAGACAAATGCAATTTCAAGAAAAAATAAATAAAAATGCAGGGTGTGGGATCAAGGTGTTCAATATGGAGTTAAAATACACAACCCTTTGTTTAGTGAAAGCAGTATTCCGCCTAAGATTCAAAAAAAGTGAAAGGGATAAAAGAAAGCTTTTATTAAGACTCGTTAACTGTGTATTGCATGAAGATCTTAAAAAGGATGAATATAACCTACATAAAAATTAAGTATATGAAGAAAAGCAAGGGTCATTAGTGAGACAAAGATTTAGGTGAGGATAAAAACACAGCAAGAGGAGAAAAAGCAGAATCTCTTTGCTTCTAAGCTACACAATTTATGGAGTGTTTTTCTATACAGGATGGTTGAAAAAAATTATTAGAGTCAACACTTTCACTTAGAAGCCCATCGCTATAATATAGCTCCTATATCAACATGACCACTTGCACCTAAGCACAATTTGAAAACCTCCTATTAGAAGGTGAGCATAGCTCTCTCTCTCATCTTATTAACAACAGTAGGAAAAGTCAATATTAAGTATGGAGGATAGATAGCCCTATGAAAATGGCAAAAACAGGACTGAACAACAACAAAAAAGCCTTGGCAATATTAAATTCTGGCAAGTTGCAAAAGGAGATGTCTTTCCTCTCTGGTAGGAATGTAAAATGGTAAAATTACTTTGGAAGATAGTTTGGCAGTACCTTAAAAAACTAAACATAGTCTCACCACACCATCAAGCAGTTGTGCTCCTAGGTATTGACCCAGCTGCCTTGAAAACATATGTTTTTGCAAAAACCTGTGTACTATGTTTATTTCAGCTTTATTCATTCATAATCACTGAAAACTGGAAACCAGCAAAAGGTTCTTCAATAAATAAATGCGTACAAAACAGTGGTGCATCCATACACTGGAATATTATTCAGAGACAAAATGAAATGATCTTTCAAGTCACACCAAGACATGGATCAGTTATTAAATGCATACTATGAAATGAAAGAAGTCATTCTGAAAGTGCTTTCTAGTGTACAGTTACATGCGTAGGACATTCAAGTAAAGGTAAAACTGCATAGACAGTAAATGAATCTCTCATTTTCTATGAGGTACTAGTTACTTAAAAATAACACCAATGGCACAAGCAACAAAAGAAAAAAATTATAGACAAATTGGACAACACCAATATTAAAACTTTTGCTCTTCAAACAACAGCATCAAAGATATCAAAGACAGCCCACAGAATGGCAGAAAATATTTGCAAATTATGTAGCTAATAAGTATTGAGAAATGCAGTCTTAATGTGTACAGTTTTCAGATCACAACTGAACACCTAAGAATGGGCCTTGGGGTTGGAATACTTCCTTACCAAAAGAGAAAGAGCACACAGCCTGGGCCGGGCTTCTCATCTTGTATGGGAATATATTCCCCTATTTCATGATCAATGACTTTTGTAGCTGCTCAAAATATGTGCACCAGGGGCCAATGGCCAATTCTGCTGTTGTATAGTGTCCTCCACCTACAGTGTATGCGTGTATAAGCAGGCCCTTTCTTAGCTGCAAGGAGAGACCAGCTGGCCATAGGGACCCAAAGCACTCTACTGAAACTGTGATCTTGCTCGGTTTATTCTCTAGATAAGTAAAGCAATTTTCCCTCCAGTGCTTAACTGTGTTGTGTTTTCCTTGGAAATCTGACACCAAGATGCTATGGGCAGAAGCATTTAAACTATTCCCCTGGGATTGGTCACCAGTGCACAGTACTCTGCTTGACATAAGAAACGTGTGTACAGATATATTATGAATTCTTACAAATTAATAATAAAAGGAGAAATAACCATGTTTTTAAAAAGCCAAAGAATATGAACAGACATTCCTCCAAAAAAAGATATATATGGATATTAAGCACACGTAGAGGTGTTT
Source organism: Phacochoerus africanus (assembly GCF_016906955.1). Taxonomy (NCBI): domain Eukaryota; kingdom Metazoa; phylum Chordata; class Mammalia; order Artiodactyla; family Suidae; genus Phacochoerus; species Phacochoerus africanus. The sequence goes on along the minus strand of NC_062549.1, from coordinate 23,773,580 downwards.
CACATCATTAGCCAGCAGAAAACGCAAAGCAACACCCCAATGATACACATCTTTACACATCTTTACACATCTTTCTTGTCATCCAGAAAAATTTTAAGGGAAAATAGCAAGTGTTAGCAATGATGTGAGGAAACTGAAGCATTTATGACCTGTTAGTGGAAACGTTAAATGGTGCAGCCACTTCGGAAATACTTCCTCAAAAACGTAGAGTTACCATATTACTAAGCCTGCACACTCTTAAAGAAATGAACATATACCACACACATACACACAAAATATACACACATTTTCCTAGAACCACTATGCATAATAGCCAAAATGTGAAAAATTATCCAAACATTCATTAGAAGATTAATAGTTAAATAAAATGTGATCTATTCACACAGTGGAATACTACTTGACAATAGAAAGGAATAAAGTTAAAAACTGAATTGCAGTTTTCATTCCGGCATATAAGAAACTGGGAAGTTTCCACTTCATTCTAACAAAAAATAAAAAGCTGAACAAACAGAAAAATCAATAACTCTTAAGTCAGTAAGTTATACGAGGTCACAGGGCAAACTACAGCCCAGAAATTGGAGAGACCTTCAAGGAATATAGAGAACCACAACTTACCAGAGCAGAAACCAACCAATAAGCAGAAACATTCATGGGAATCAGTGCCAGGGCAGAGAAACCTGATCTGGAATTGATAAAATGCTGGAGACTCAACATAGAGAATATGAGAAATTAAAAACTCCAGGGCACCCAGTTATTGAGGGCCCTCCCACCCTTTTGTGAATTATACCTCCCTAAATTCTACAAGAGTCTCCCAGTGAATGTCGCAGAAAAATCTCCTCCAGCTTCCAGCTGGGGGACAGGAAAAAGGAACCATTATGAAACCTACCAGAGCACTCTATTCTTAGTAAGGTCTGTCCTCAGCTGAAACTATTTAACCAGAGTCTGGGGTTTTATTGTAGCTTAACTGATCTAGGAAAAAGGAAATGCCTATTTCCATCCCACCCTAGACATCCTGTCCCACCTCAGTGGGGGTAAAATTAACAAATGAGAAGCACTTGTGAAAGTTCAAAATGCAGAGACCCAGGGTTACTAAAAGATTGAGACTTAATCATAGGACTCCAGAATGTTTTAATCCTTCCACACACACACCACCAAATTACTAAACACCTATTTACAACAGTCCTTTCATCAAGTATATCAACTCCAGCTATAAGTGAAAAAATCACAAGGCATATAAAAAGCAAAGAGCAGTTTGAAGAGGCTCACCAGCATCGACACCAGAATTCAAAATGCCAGGGATGGTGGAGTGATCAGACCAAGAACTTAAAACAGCCATGACTCATATGTCAAGGTCTCTTACATATAAATAGTATTCAAAAACATTTGGGCAATATAAGCACAGCTATGAACATTTTAAGAGACAAAAAGAAATACGAGTAATTTAAAAATTACATTATAATAGAAATGAAGAATATCTTTGATGGGCTTATTAGTAGATTGGACATAAATAAGGAAAGAATATTTGAGCTTGAGCATATATTAATAAAAACCTCCAAAATTGAAAGGAAAAAGCAAAATAAGACAGAAAAGAACACAGATATCAAAGAACGGTGGTAAAAGCACAAAATGTGTAAAATATACATAATGGAAATACCAAAAAAAAAGAAGAAAGAGAAAAGGAATGAAAAGAAATACTTGAAACAATAATGATTGTGAAATTCCCTCAAACTAATATCAGACATCAATCCACAAATTCAGGAATCTTACAAAATACCAAACAATATAAATGACCAAAACACACACACACACTACACCCAGGCATATCATTTCATTTTTAAGTGACAGAAATAAATATAAAGAAAAAAATCTTGAAAAAGCCAGTAGAAAAACTATTTTACTAATCAAAGATAAGAATTGTCTTATCAGATAACATGCAAACAAGTAAAATATTTAAAGTGTTGAGAGAATAAAACTACACACCTAAAATTCTATACTCTGTGAAATTATTTTTTAAAAGAGAAAAGGGAGTTCCCTTTGTGGCGTAGAGGAAATGAATCTGACCAGGAACCATGAGGTTGTGGGTTCGATCCCTGGCCTCACTCAGTGGCTTAAAGATTTGGTGTTGCCATGAGCTGTGGAGACACGGCTCAGATCTGTCATTGCTGTGGCTGTGGTGTAGTTTGGCAGCTGTAGCTCTGATAAGACCCCTAGCCTGGGAATCTCCATATGCTGCTGGTGCAGCCCTAAAAAGAAAAAAGACAAAAACCAAAAAAAGATAAAAAATAAAAGAGGAGAGGAAGTTCCTGCTATGGCATGGTGCTTTAAGGTTCTAGCTTTGCCACAGCCATGGCATAGGTTGCAGCTGTGGCTTGGATTCAGTCCCTGGCACAGAAACTCCCATATGTCACAAGTGTGGCCAAAAACAGAAAAAATAAATCAATAAATAAAAATAAAGGAAAAATAGTCTTTCTCAGACAAAAATTTTCTTTAGAAAATTTGTTGCCAGTAGAATTGCCTTGCAGAAATTTTTACAAGGAATTATTTAGAGAGAAGAAAAATGATAAGCATTCCCGTCATGGCTCAGTGGTTAACAAATCCAACTAGGAACCATGACGTTGTGGGTTCGATCCCTGGCCTCGCTCAGTGGGTTACCGATCCGGCGTTGCCATGAGCTGTGGTATGCTCGGCTCGGATCCTGCATTGCTGTGGCTGTGGCTGCGGTGTAGGCCGTCGGCTATAGCTCTCATTAGACCCCTGGCCTGGGAACCTCCATATGCCGTGGGAGTGGCCCTAGAAAAGGCAAAAAGACAAAAAATTTAAAAAAAAAGAAGAAAAATGATAGATGCCAGAAAATCAGACGTATATCAAGAAAGGAAAAGCATTGCTAAAGCATTTTCAGTGAAGGTAAAACATAAAATTTTCCTTATTTATAATTGTTTTAACAGAGAACATTTGAAAATAATAGCAACAATATATCCAATTATATGTAAAAGTGGACTAAGATCAGCTGTAAATTTATACTGCAAACTCTAGGGCAACCACTAAAAAGAATTTTAAAGTACATCAAATATACAAAGAAAGGAGATAAAATGGCATAACATAAAGCTAAATTAAAACCACAAAAAGCAGAAAAAGAGTGGAATTCAAAGATATCAACAAAGAACAAAGACAGCAAATTTAAAATAGTAACAATATAGTAGGTATTAATCCAACTACATCAATAATTACTTTTCACATCAGTGGTCTAAATGCAGCAATTAACAGACAGATTATTAGAGTGTATCATAAGAAAGACTCAACTATATGTGGTCTACGTGAAGCCTGTTTTAAATATAAAGGCACATATAGACAAAGTAAATGGATGGAGAAAGTACATTATATTGACAGCGATTAAAAGATTAAAGAGTTCGCATATTAATATCAGAGAAAAGGTCTTAAAGCAAGAAAAATTGGAAAATACAAAGAGGGTCATTCCATAATGATAAAGGAGTCAATGCTCAAAAATATAAAATTCCTTAGTGCATGCGTGAATAACAAGAGAATAACAAACTACATAAGACAAAAACTGATAGACCTGCAAGTGGAAAAAGACACATTGTTATAGTTGGAGATTTCAGAAAGTCTATCAGAGATTGACAGATGAACTGACTAATAATTGAAATATATGGACTACCTCATCCAACAACAGAATACACATTTTTCTCAAGCTGTGATGGAACCTTCAGCAAGGTACATCGCATTCTGGACCATTAGATATACCCTCTCAAATTAAAAGAATAGAAATCATGCAATGTCTGTTCTTGGAATGTAATGGAATTAAACTGAAATTAATTACAGAAAGATAGCTAGAAAATCCCAAAATAATTGGAGTAAACAATACAGATCTAAATAACATGAGTCAAAAAAAAAATAAAGATCTCAAGAGACACTAAAAAAAATTGTGTATTAAGGGAAAATGAAACTAATTCTCAAACCTTTCAGAAGGGTGAAAGCAGTACTTAGGGGAAAATTTATAACATTGAATGCATATATTAGAAAAGAAAAAAGATATAAAATAAAAATATATATGAGGAAAACTGCAAATTATATTAAATGAAATCAACAAACTGAATAATTGGAGAGGTATTCTGTGTTCATGGATAGAAAGACTCAAAACTGTTAAGATGTAAGTTCTACCTAACTTAATCTATAAATTTGATGAAATCGCAATCAAAGTTCCAGAAAGTAACTTTGTAGATATTGACAAATTAATTCTGAAGTTTATTTGGAGAGCCAAAGGACCCAGAATAGCTAACACAATATGGAAGGAGAATTATGAAGTTGGAGAACTGGCACTACCAGCTTCAAGATTTAACATAAAGCTACACTAATCAAGACAGTGTAGATTAGCAAAAAGACAACCAAATGGATTAATGGAACAGAACAGAGATTGCAGAAATAGACCCCTATAAATAGATTCAGTATCACACTTGTTCTGAATCACATTACCTGATGACGTGAAGATTCACAGGAATTTTGCCATGAAAACTTCGAAGTGGCTAATAAATATTGGTCATGAGCAATGTCTTAACAAAAAGGATAGCTCCCTCCTCAATTCAGCTAAAAATAAAGGTTGAACACTATACCAATAGGATGGTAAGAAGTGGATAATGAAAAAACAAGGGAATATTTTCAGCTTTGTGATCTGTCATAAAAGGAAAACAGATGCCTTAAAAAAACCTGCATCAACACAACACTGCCTACTAATGGCATATTCAACTCAACTAGAAAACAAAAGTTGTAAACTACTTAGAACCGATTAGTATAAAGAAACTTGCCACCATTTTTTCAATAAATATAAAGAATAGTATATGTAAATAGCTGCATATATTTATATACATCTATTTGTGTGTGTATATATATATACACATATATATTATGAAATAAACCCATTAGTTATAATTTAAATTCTAATAGGTATCCTGAAGATAGGGAGAGAGTTTTAAAAATATTTTCTCTAATGTCAGAATTTTCTAAAAATAAACATATATTGCTTTATTTAAAAAATATCCACCTGATAATCTGGAAATCCTAGAATTTAACTAGAATCAAGGTGTTCATGATATATTGCTACGAAAGTTGAAATAATGTTATTTCGAAGAGCAAATAATATTTCTATTTCATGAATTCTATAATTTTAGGATGATGAAGAATATAATGATGAGCCATTTTAGGTGTTTAAGGACATGTCCAGAACATGTTATTAATCAAATAATCAATTACAACAAAAACATGGGAAGCCATTAAATGTTACAAAATGTTTCATGATTTTTATGTTGTTACCTATGATTCCTCCTGTTTGGTTACTTTTTAAAATAAATATTTGGGGAGTTCATGTCATGTCATGCCTCAGTGGAAACGAATCTTACTAGTATCAAATAGGATACAGGCTCGATCCCTGTACTTATTCAGTGGCTTAAGGATCCCGTGTGTCTGTGAGCCGTGATGTAGGTGACAAATATGGCTTGGATCCTACATTGCTGTGGCTGTGATGTAGGCCAGCGGCTATAGTTCTGATTTGACCCCTAGCCTGGGAACCTCCATATGCCATGAGTGTGGCCCTAAAAAGACAAAAAAAAAAAAGGAGCTTAGTCTGTACTTAAACACAATAAAATTAAATGCAATAGTCAATTAAATAAATAATAAATAATTGGGTCAGTTTTAACTCAAAGAAACAGAACTGGAAAAGCATCTTTCCTACCTCTAGAACAAGACAACAGCTGGACAAAGGAAGGATTAATGACTTTTTGTAAATCCACCATCAGTACACTGAGGTCACAGGACAAACCACTGGGGAGAAGAAAGAATATGTGCCACACCACTGGGGAGAAGAAAGAATATGTGCCACACCAGCCACTATAACTAGAAGATGGTCAGGAGCTCTTGGGATGATCGCAGGACTGAGAACTACACTCATAGTGCCATTACAAATCAGGTTTAATCTCAATATCAGAAAACATCCTTCACTTGCAGTCCCAGATCTCATCACCAAGCTTACAGTATCAAGTGAAAATAAGAGTGAGATGCAGCCTTGAGAGTTGCAAGAGACAGATCTTATTGGTGAATGATTGGAAAGGGCAACCAAGTAGATTGCAGAAATTAGAAAAACCCTCTAGCCAACTTGCCCATGCTTATAGTGTGAAGGTTTACATTCTTCTATTGAAGAGCCTAGCTGGGTTTAAACAGTGTGGTTACTATGGTTACTTTCCATGCACCACAGGCTCCAGGGCTTCTTGAAGAAAAGGCTGTTTCGAGGGGCAGGCGCAATGTAAGATAAGCCTGGAGCATTATTTAGGGCCAGAGAGTGAGGAAATGCTAAAAAGCAAAACAGTTGGTAACTGAGGGACACAGGATACAATTTAGAAAAGCAGCCAATGCTGAAATGATCTGGCCAATAAAATAAATGATGGTAGTATTGCATTACAAGCAAAAATTAGAATTAATAAATTAATAATTTTAACATAGTAGAAAGAATAATGAAATAAGTGGGAATGAATAATTGAATTAATTAAAAAAGAAAATTTTTTTCCTCAGAAATAATTTTAATTAACAAAATTAGAAGGAAGGAAATAGAAATTACCATTAAAACAGCATAATAATAATCTCTGCAGGCACAATACTTTGAGGAATGCTAAAAGTAATGGAGGAACTAAAAGAAGGATGATATCTGCATATCCAAAGTGTATGTGTCACAAAATATTCAATAATTACTGTAGTGATTTTAACAAATGTCCACAAATATTTGATACTCCTCCTCCCACAAGGTGGTGATTAACACTCCTCCTTAAGTATAGGCTGAATTAGTGATTTACTTCACATTGTAACATTACAATGAAGAAGCCTTATAGACACAAGGTTAATCAGTGAGTAACATTAAACCCATCAGTGATATCTCATATTGATATCATGTACTCCTCCAACATGTTATCATTAAAAAATACATTACCTCTATAGTACTCTTCCCACCAAATTCATAACTCCAGTTCACTTATGAGAAAACATCAGAAAACAAAAAATTGACTGATATTCTATAAAATATCTGAGTGCTACTCTTCAGAAGTGTCAAGGTCATGAAAGGCCAGGCATGATCTGAAATTGTCACATACTATGGAGTATTAGGAGGAAAAGACATTTCATGAAAAAGCAGGGGTTGAATACTCATATCAGACAAAATAGACTTTAAAACAAAGGGCATAAAGAAAGATAAAGGACATTTAATGATAAAAGGATCAATACAAGGAGAGGATACTATACTTAACAATATATATGCACCTAATATAGGAGCCCCATATATGTAAAATACTAACAGACACAAAAGGAGAAAATAATGGGAATATAATAATAGTAGGAGATTTTAACATCCCACTCACATCAGTGAAGAGATCTTAGAGACAGAAAATCAACAAGGCAACAGAGATTCTAAGTGACAAAATAGAAGAGACTTAATTGATATTTCCAAAATATTATATCCAATAAAAACAGAATATACATTCTTTCCCAGTGCACATAGAACATTATCTAGAACTGACCACATACTGGGGCATAAAACTAACTTCAACAAATTTAAGAGGATAGAAATTATTTCAAGCATCTTCTCTGACCACAATGACATGAAACTAAAAATCAACCAAAGAGAAAGAAATGAGGGAAAAAAAACCACATAAAGAGTAAACAACATGTTACTAAAAAACCAATGGATCAATGAGGAAATCAAAAAATAAATTAAAAAATACCTTAACACAAATTACAATGAACACACAACCATACAAAATCTATGGGATGCCTCAAAAGCAGTTCTTTACAGGGAAGTTCATAGCAATACAGACCTTCTTCAAAAAAAAAACAAGAAAAATCTCAAATCAACAACTTAACCTACCACCTAAAACAAATTAGAAAAAGAACAAAACCTAAAAATCGAGAGAAATAAGGAAATAATAAGGAGGAAATAAAGAAAATAGAGCTTAAAAATAATAGAAAAAAATAAATAAAACCAAGAGCTGGTTCTTTGAAATGGTAAACAAAAGTGACAAACCTATGGCCAGGCTCACCAAGAAGGAAAGAGAGAGAACCCAAATAAACAAAATAAGAAATGGAAAAGGAGAATTCTCAACTGATACTGCACAGATACAAAAAATCCTAAGAGAATACTACAAATGATTATATGCCAACAAATCTGACAACATAAAAGAAATGGGTAACTTTCTAGAATCATACAGCCCACCAAAACTGAATCAAGAAGAAATAGGTAATCTTAATAGACTGATCACTAGAAGTGAAACAGAAAATTAATAATAATAATAATTATCTCCCTGAAAATAAAAGTCCAGGCCCAAATGGCCTCACAGGTGAATTTTACCAAACATACAAAGATGAAGTTATACTTATCCCTCTCAAACTCTTTCAAAAGACTGAAGAAGGACCACTATCAACGACATTCTATGTAGCAATCATCATCCGAATACCAAAACCAGACAAAGAATTACAAGGAAAGAAAATTATAGGCCAGTATCTTTGCTGAATGTAGACGCAAAAATTCTCAACAAAACTTTAGCAAACTAAATCCAACAGCACATAACAAAGCTCCTATGCCATGACCAAATGAGATTCATCTGAATTTCATGAGGATGGTTCAACCTACACAAATCAATGTTATATACCTCATTAACACAAGTCAAAAACAACACTATCATCTCAATAGATGTGGAAAAAACATTTGCCAAATTCAACAGCCAACATTCATGATAAAAACTATTACCAAAGTAGGTATGGAGAAAATAAATCTCAGCATAATAAAATCCATTTATGTAGTTCCTGCTGCAGTGCAAAATCTAGTGTTGTCACAACTGTGGCATAGGTTACAGCTGCTGCTCAAGTGTGACCTCTGACCTGGCAGCTTCCATATGCCGTGAGAGTGGCCAAAATCAATAAATAAATTAAATAAAAAGCTATTTATAACAAACCCACAGCCAATACGCAACAAAGAAAAGCTGAAATCCTTCCTGCTAAAACTTAGAACAAGGCAAGTATACTCACTCTCACCACTTTTATTCAACATTGTATTGGAAGCCCTAGCCACAGCAATCAGATAAATAAATAATAAATAAAATAAAAATTGGAAGAGAAGAGGTAAAACTGTCCACTATATGAAGATGAACCCTATAGACTCCAAACAAAAACAATTCAATCTGATAAATAAATTCAGCAAAGTAGCAGGAAAAATATTAAGAAATCGGGTGTATTTCTGTATACTAAAAATGAAATATTAGAAAAGGAATATTAAAATACCTTTTAAAATCTCAGAGAAAAATTAAATAAAATGCCCAGGAAATAACTTGACCAACGAGGTGAAAGACTTACACAGAGAACTATAAAGCATTAAATAAAGGAAATTAAAGAGGATTCAAAGAAATGGAAAGACAGCACATGTTCCTAGTGGAAGAATTAATATTGTTAAAATGGTCATGGTCATACCAACCAAAGCAATCTACAGACTTAATAGGATCCCTATCAAATTACCCATGAAATTTTTCACAGAACCAGAACCAATAATCCAAAAATGTATATGGAACAATAAAAGACCCAGAATTGCCAAAGCAGTCCTGAGGGAATAAAAACAAAAAGCAAAACAAAAGGCATAACTCCCTCAGACTTCAGACAATATTGCAAAGCTATAGTAATCAAAATAGTGTGGTATTGTTACAAAAAAAGAAATACAGAAAAATGGAATAGAATAGAGAGCCCAGAAATAAATTCAGACACCTACGGTCAATTAATCCTTGACAAAGGAGGCAAGAATGTAAAATGGGAAATAATATCTTCAGCAAGTGGTGCTGGCACAACTAGACAGCTGCATGTAAATCAATGATACTAGAACTCACCCTCACACCATGCACAAAAATGAACTCAAATGGCTTTAAAGACTTAAACATAAGATATGACATTATAAAATTCCTAGAAGAGAGCACAGACAAAACATTCTGGGACATAAATTGAACAAATGTTTTATTAGCACAGTCTCCCAAGACAATAGAAATAAAAACAAAAAATAAACAAATGGGACCTAATCAAACTCACAAGCTTTTATACATCAAAGAAACCATAAACAAAACAAAAAGACAACCTATGGAATGGGAGAAAATATGCAATATGCAACTGACAAGGGCCTAATCTCCAAAATATACAAACAGCTCATACAACTCAACAGAAAAAACAACCTAATAAAAAATAAATGGTCAGAAGACTTAAATAGACATTTCTCCAAAGAAGACAACATATGGATGGCCAGTAAGCACATGAAAAGATGCTCAACATAGCTAATTATTAGAGAAATACAAAACTATGGTGAGGTACCACCTCACATTGGTTAGAATGTTACTAATAAATTTACAAATAACAAATGCTGGAGAAGGTGTGGAGAAAAGGGAACCCTTTTACACTGTTGGAGGGAATGTAAATTGGTACAACCACTATGGAAAACAGTACAGAAATTCCTCAGAAAACTAAAGGTAAAATTACCATGTGATCCAGCAATCCCACCCCTGGGTATGTACCTGGACAAAACTTTCATTAAAAAAGATAGATGCACCCTGATGTTCATTGCAGCACTATTGTCAATAGCCAATACATGAAAACAACCTAAATGTTCACTGATAGATAAATGGATTAACAGGATGTGGTACATATATACAGTGATATACTATTCAGCCATTAAAAATAAAATAATGCCATTTGCAGCAAAATGAATACAACTAGAGATTATCATAATAAGTAAGTCAGAAAGACAAATACCATGTGATAACATTGATACATGGAATCTAAAATATGGCACAAATAAACCTATCTACAAAACAGAAATAGACTCACAGATGAGAGAATGGGCTTGTGGTTGCCAAAGTAAAGGCAGGAAGAAGTGGGATAAACTGAGGGTTTGTTAGTAGATGCAAACTATTACATTTAGAATGGATAAACATAGAGTTTCCATTGTGGCGCGGTGGTTAACGAATCCAACTAGGAACCATGAGGTTGCGGGTTCGATCCCTGGCCTCGCTCAGTGGGTTAAATGATCCGGCGTTGCCATGAGCTGTGGTGTAGGTCGCAGATGCAGCTCGGATCTGGCATTGCTGTGGCTGTTGCGTAGGCCAGTGGCTACACCTCCGATTAGACCCCTAGCCTGGGAACCTCCATATGCCGTGGGATAGACCCTAGAAAAGGCAAAAAAAAAGACAAAAAAAATGGATAAACAATAAGGTCCTACTGCATAGCACAGGAAAATATCTCCAATCTCTTGGGATAGATTATAATGGAAGATAATAAAAAAACAAATTTTTATGATGGAAAATAATATATGACTGAGTCACTTTGTTGTACAGCAAAAACTGGCACAATAGTAATTCAACTATAATTTTTAAAAAGGTATTATGGGATGTGAAACATGGTGTTTTGGCAAGGGTCATGAAAGAGAAGAAGCTCTTTAGTGGGAACATGGGGAAATCCAATACCAAGTTTAGGTCATAAAATTATATCAATTTTAATTCATCAGCTTTGATTTATTAGCTTAGATGTGTAAGATGTTGATCAGAGTTGACTGGATAAAAGGTATATAGGTAATCTGTACTATCAATGCAATTCTTTTATACATCTAAAATTATTTCTAAATAAATTCCATATAAGCTCATTAATAATGATTCGTCTGATAATGTGGCTGCCTTAAAAATTCTTAGCAGTTATTACTCATAAATATAAACAGAAATCTTAATTCACAGCAGCAGATTCTTGTGCTCAATGAGCTAGAGCCTTAGGAAGGGTGAAAGCCTGAAAAGTGCGGGATAAATATTATTGGGGATTGATATCATAAGCTCACAGTGATCAATGCATCACTTTCATATTAATCATTAAACAGTAGGATGCATTACCTATTTGAAAATGATCAATATTTTTATACATTTTTTCCATGCAAAAGTAGTCTCTAAAACCAGTTATCTTTCAAATTTGTTAAAACCTGTAAGACACTTGTTTAAAGTAAATATTACACAAAAAGAAATTTAATATATAAATTTACATATAATTTAATTTCTATGTTAAAAATTCCTAAATTGTGCCTTATGACTATCAGCAGAACTCTAAAATCTGCCATAAGATTCCCTAAACTCTGCTATAATACACCTTTTCCTAGTTATTCAATGAAACATTAATCTGAGACTGTGTGAGGGGATTTTGTAGATAGAATTAATGTCCCAAATTATTTGTCTTTAAATTAGGGAGATTATCTTCACTGGGTCTTACTTAATTCAGTGATCCTTTAAAAGAGATTGAGCTATCCCTGGAGGAGGCTGTATCACTTGCACCGCGTGGCGATTCAGAACATGAAAGGGATTTGACACAAGAAAGATTATTTAATGCTGGCTTTGAAGATAGAGGGGGCAAATAATGCTGAGAGCCCACAATGAAACAGGAATATTAGATCTACAACTACAGGGAACTGAATTCTGCAAATAACAAGAATGACTTTGGAAGCGGGTTTTCCCCAGAGAGTCTGCATGGGAACTCAGCCTCTAATAGTAATTCCAGCCTTCAGCAGAGAAATCAGGCTTTCCACACTGTTACCGACCTCTCGAACTGTAAGCAAATAAGTGTTACATTAAACCTCAAAGTTTGTGGCACTTTTTTTTTTTTTTTTTACACTCAAAAGGAAACAAAAACAATAAATCCTTGAAAATGTAATCTATTTGCATAGGAGCAAACATCTGATATACAGGCTTCTTAACAAAATTTCTAACCTTTTATCAGCTTCAACATCACTTTGTATTTTGGTTTGGCTGCATCATTTTGAAATAAATTCTAATTCACAGACGTAAGTTAATGTTGCAAAGGTTTACTATTTTTTAAAAAGTTCACATTATGATTTCATGATCCTCTTCAATTACTTTTATATGGAAGCTTACTAAAAATAATCTAACTGCTCATATTAATTTAAGTAGATGCACACATTTTATATATATCTGCTGATATGTATCATTCACAACTTAAAATAAGCAGTTAAACTGTACAGTATAATATCACCTTCAATTACGCTTAAACTTATTTTGCAAAGCTCACTTTACAGGCATTATGAATTGAAATGTTATATATAAATCCGAAAAAAAGGAAATGTTATATATAAATCCGGCAACACTCAAAACATTAAAAAAATCAGTCAAATGATGTGAATAATTTGGAGTCAATATGAAGAAATGTAGATTATGACTATGTATCATATTGCAGTTCATACACTTGTACATGGAAAGTTTCGCATGTCTGAATTTTTAAAAAGTTAATATAGGACTACCAGTTCCACTGTCAATTACTTATTTTTGAAACTGAAAGGCTTAAATATATGCATGGCGTTAGCAGAGGAATGTTTAATTCCAATGTGAGCATGCAAATATACTGAACTAATTGCATAAGTGAAAAAAAATATTGTTAATCACTCAAGTCCTAAAACTTGGTATCTATAGCACAATTATGTATACTTGTTTTTAATTATTGTTTTTAATAAGTAAATTACTTAAATGAAATTTGAATCAAATATTGTCGATCCCCTGACTTTCTTCGATGTAAATGCATTTTTAAAAATCACTGACGTAAGCCATGTAGAATACAAACCCAAACACCTTAATTTAGGAGCGCTGGAATTACTGAATAAGCATGGATCACTGAACCAGAGCCAAAAAACCTCAAGGGGCTAACAAAAACCCTTGTAGGTAGAAGATGAGTATCTAAATTACAAAACAGATGATTCCTCTCTTTCTAATGAGTTCTAGGGACGACGCCTTATAATCTTCGTATTCTCTGAAACTCACAAAGTCTGCATGTATTTGAATTTAATCTCTATTTAATGTGTACCATTTCATGACATTTAGTCACAATTTTTTTTGAAAATGTCTTTGCAAGTGTCCTCCAAAAAATTATTTTTGAATTCGTGTTTTAATATTCTTCTGGTAAATACCCAGAAGTGGGACAGTTGTAGCCAAAATACGGAAACAACCTAAATGCCCATTAATTGATGAATGGATAAAGAATATGTGGTGTGTGTGTGCGTGTGTCTGTATATATACATATAAATAGTCATTCATAAAAAAAGATGAAATCTAGACATTTGTGATGACATGGATAAATAGAAAGGTAAACTTTCCAGAGAAATAGATCCCAAATTTGACTAATTTCACACCCCCATTGCTACTACTCTGGTTCAAGCCATCATCATCTCATACCTGGAGCTTGATGATTCTCTTTTAAATTTTCTCCTTGCATTTATATGACATAGAGGGTTTTCCATACAGAAGGCAGAGTAAACTTTTCAAAAGTAAATTACATCATCATTTTGATCAAAATTCAACATTTCTCTACTTTGTATTTAGTGTAAAAGCTGAAATATTTCCAATGGCTACAAAAACCCTAGATGACCTGCTCTGCTCCCCATTAACTCTCAGATACTCCCTCTTTGCTCTCTCCCCTCTCCTTAGGTCCACTTTATTCCTGGTTCTCAAAACACATCAGAAATACTTCTGCCTTAGTTCCTTTGTACCATCTCAGAACACATTTTCTCTAAGTTTCAGCATTTTTAACTTCCTCATTTTTTAGGTTCAACTCTAACATTCTCGATGAGCCTTCTAATTTCCCTATTTAAAATTGCAAAATATTTATCACATACTCATCTAAGACATCTCAAATCCCTTTTCCTTTCCTTTTTTATTTTCCCTTCTTTCCTTTTCTTCCTTCCTTACTCCTTCCCTCTTTCCTTCTCCTCACCTTTCCTTTCTCTTCCTCCCTCTCTCTTTTAAAATATAACGTTTTGTATTCTAACATACTGTATAGTAAATCATTATATTTCTTGTTCATTGTTTAATTCCCTTTACCAGAATTTAATTTCTACAAGGATATAAATAAAGTTAAGTATTTACCAAAATAGTCCCTGGAAAATAGTAGGTAGTTGCTCAATAACAACTTGTAAATGAGGAGTTCTTGTCATGACTTACTGGAAAATGAATTTGACTAGCATCCATGAGGACACAGGTTCAATCCTTAGCCTTGCCCAGTGGCATTGCCATGAGCTATGGTGTAGGTCCCAGACACAGCTCATATTCCATATGGCTTGGTGTGGGCCTGCAGCTACAGCTCTGATTTGACTCCTATCTGGGAACCTCTATATGCTATGGGTATGGCCCTAAAAAAAGGCAAAAGACAAAAAAAAAATAATAATTTGTAAATGAGTGAATAAATCTTGGGGAGAATTTGAGAAAAAGTCTACCTTTTCCTTTTCTGGGATAAGAAGACAATCACTGTTTGGGATAAGCAGCTCTAAAAACTACTGGAAATGTTATGAAGTCAATAGGAAAAAAAAGTCTCCTTAGATGAAATTTCCAAGCTTCAGTGTAAAAGCTGCACAATGAGGCCAACAGATTGAATGAGAACAGAGAATTCCTGCAGTGGTGCAGCAGGTTAAGAATCCAACTGCAGTGGATTGTGTTGCTGCAGAGGTGCAGGTTTAATCTGGCCTGGCACAATAGGTTAAAGAATGCAGCATCTGATTCAATCCCTGGCCCAGGAACTTCCATATGCCATGAATGTGGCCATAAAATTTATAAAAGAAAAAACAATAGATTCCATGATCAGCACCGAACACTGTCATAACCAAAATACATGAGAATAGCTAGGCAATACCACACAGACCCATGAGGTGGGTAATGTGCTATTTTGGACAGCCATGAGACACCATGCTTTCCATTTGAGCCAGACCTTTCTTAGAGGCAGAAAGAAGGCATTTTTTTTTTTTTAAAGAAACACAAAAGACCAAGAAATCCTATCACGTTCTTTCTTACTCCTGTGAGCTTATCACTTATTCTGAAAATGACCCAAAAAGAAAAGGAACGACAGATCAACCCATAATCCCTTTTTCTTTCAGTTATTCCTTACTCACTGGCAAGCCAAAAAGAAGAGAGGGTTGGTATACAGTGTACTTAAGAAGAAATAAGTTAGCAGTTGGGTTTGTTTCCAACTATTCTACTCTACAGATAGGCATAGATTACATAATCAGGTACACAGTAAGAAATACAAAGTATATAACTTGGGTGATTCTGCATATGATTTAAATGCTCTTATACCTGCATTTAAAAATGGTATTGCACAATATAAAGATGAAATATAGAATTCATGCTAATCATTTAAAATCATATTTTTTAACTTGGAACTAATGTAACAAATAAAAAGCACAGTTAAAAGTCAAGAAAGACTGTGGAAGAGGGAAAAAATGTTTCATATTTTAATAAGATTAATGGCATTTTTACCCTGCTTTTGGGAACATGGGGCTTCATATTTTCATTTGTCGCTGGGCTCTATCAGCTACGTAGTTAGTCCTGGTTGTAGAGGAAAGGCATTATGTGAAGACATGATAGAGGTCACCAGAAAAAGCACATTAAGTAATGCATTTGCTGTAAGAAGGCATTTGATTATAATCCTACTAAGAGAACCACAGAAAATGTCTTTAACGTATGTATAAATGTTCTCCTCTCTTTTCCTGTACATGAATGTCATCAAAATCCATCATTTTGGTTCATCCTCAAGTTACAGTCTCTCAAAACGACTACCCCAACTGTTATAGCTAGAAATCTTCTGGTTACGATTAAAAAAAAAAAATAACTAGCTTAAGAAAAAAGATCAATAAATACTTTTAAACTTATTTTTCACATATCTGGACAATCTAGATTCAAATATTATTTTCAAAAGTCAAACAGATTTTTCTCAACTCTTGGCTGGATTTTCTACGTGACATCTTTATCAGGCTGCCTGTGGAAAAATGTAGCTATAGAAATTCTTATCTCACATACTTTTAGTTTCAAAAAAAAGATAATGCATGTTTTTCAATACTTTATTCAAAAAGTTTTGAGTCATCAAAATTAAACTCTCTTAGTTTGTACGCTCATCTCATCCAGTCATTGTGGACAGAATAGTAAAATGCACAGAAAGGCTTAAATAGGAGTAATTGTTTTCTATCCTGGGGTAGTGATGGGCTCCATGTGGAGTACATGTACTGTGCCTAATGCCTACATACTCTCAAAAACTGTAGGGTATGCCAATTTTAACCCATTGTTTCTCAAGTCCATTCCTGCTCTTCAATGCTCTGCTCTGGCTGCAAGGGCTTGGATCATAAAAACTATAATTCTAAGGCTTAGTTGCCAACTGGCTTCCAGTTAAGGTGATTAATGGATGCATCAATAAAGTATCGGTAGTCAGGAGATGAGATCCAAACAATGCTTTTTATCTCTTTACCACTTAAAGACTCTGGCAAAAAACAGGTTGCTAAGTCTCCAGAGGCCTTTGGTGATTCTTTCCAAGATAGCAAATGATGCCTGATAGGAGATGTAGGCCTCCAAAATATCACCATTTCAAGTATGGATTAAACAGTAGTGACAGACTCCAGTAATATATGCAATAAGTGCAATTATATGCTATGAAAACATGACTTTGTTTTTTGTTTTTTGTTTTTTTTTTAGCAAAGTTGAAT
This sequence comes from Phacochoerus africanus, assembly GCF_016906955.1. Classification (NCBI taxonomy): domain Eukaryota; kingdom Metazoa; phylum Chordata; class Mammalia; order Artiodactyla; family Suidae; genus Phacochoerus; species Phacochoerus africanus. The sequence continues at coordinate 23,756,002 of NC_062549.1, read as the reverse complement.
ATGACTTCCTGCAGCTTCTAATATTTGAGTTATCATCTCTCTATTTGCACTCCCTCAGACTTCAAACACTCCTGTACCCAGCCCCTCTTTCTAAAATGCATAGCATGTTTTCTTTCTTCACACCTGTTTGGTCTAGTGGATGTTCCTAGTTATCAGCATAATGAATGTCAAGAGACCAACAATCAAAGTCCTTCATTTTGCTTTAAAGAGGAATTGATATTGCGAGCTTTTCACTAGGCTTCTCAGATTTTACAAATAAGAGCATGTGAAGGTTGCTTCTAAGAGCTATTGGCATGTATAATTATCATCTATGTAATTCAGGGCATGACTGGACAGATCTGGTACTATCTTACGGCATGACCTGTTTAATTGTAGGCTTTTAAATACTACATTAGTGAGAGTGCCAGAATATAATTTTATATCAAAAACAACTACATTTTATGTTGATGGAATATCAGAAAGATATACATAGGAAGATAACAACAGTATTTCTATCTATATGTAACTTAGATTTTTTTTGGTATAAAAGATACTCCATCCCAGTTTTTCCTTATTTTTTTTATTTGATTATGGGATGAATAGCACCAGTTGTATCTTGCTGGGATAAATTATTTTTCTTGCTTTCAAGGGGGCACTATTAGGTTTTTGAAAAAGCTTTTAGGCTATGGGATAGTCAGAGCTCACTGCTAGGCTCCTCTTATGCTCAATTCCTACAACAACTCTGACTCTAGCCTCAAAGAAGAGTTGTGCTAATTTCTGGTTATCTGGATTTTTAAAACTAAAGAACAATCATGGGTTGAGATAAGACCTATGTATTTATAGGTTTCAAAGAGATTTGGTATTAAGCGGACATGAATATATTCTCAATTTAATTACCATACAATGAAATGTAACAGGAAACTTGTGAAGGAATGAGTAATACCCTTCTGTGACACAGAAACACACACATGCACACACATACACAAATATGCCCCCACCTGTGTCTAACATATACAAAATCCCCTCAGATCCCATCTGCTTCCAGAAAGTAAATGTGGACTATCCTCTTACTGAATTTCTATGAATCAGGTACTTGAGAGGGAAGTAGACAGTGTGAACTTTTTTCGCTTTGATTCAGGCCACTATATCCACTTAGTTTTGCAAACTCATTCAAGGTCACCTCCCTTGAATGTTCTACTTAGATAAAGTAGAAGACCCAAGTGATCTTACTGTGTTAGTCTACTCCTTAAAAAAAATAATAATAATGTACATAATATCAAGGAAAGCATAATCATGAGTCAATTGTATCATTATTTATACAAATATTTATTTTTAGTGACATTTCATTTTGACACCACCTACAACTATTTCCAAAATGTAGTAGTATACTGACCATCTTATCTGGTGTATAGAAACACACACATAACTAGGGGGAAAAAATGTCCACTGTAGAGCTTTCAGGTTTTCTGATCTGAGAAAGCTCTTTAATCTTTAGCTATCAATATACAGGCAGCTTCATAACACGGTTTGCAAGAATGATAAAAATATATATTTGAGAGTTTGGAGAAAATGTTTTGAAATTTGAAAATTCTACATTTGAACTTGTGGGAGAAGTTTCAAGTAGAATGATGCTCTTTGGTTATGGAAAGATTCAGTTGATGGTATATATTCTTCAGAATAGGAGTTTTATTCTGGGGATGGATAGAGGAATTCATAAATTCTCAAAATCTGGGATTAATTACACTATATGTGTGCAGGACACTCAACATGGAGAGTACATGGTTCAGCCATATTCTTCACTACTGTTGTTTCATGAGTTGCTATGGCTGGGATTACTTTCTTTTTCTGGCATGCTCGTTGTGGCTAGGACTTCCAATAGAAAGGGTAACTGGGCAACCTTGACTTGTTACTGATTTTATAGGGAAAGCTTTCAGTTTCTCACAATGAAGTATTAATAAGAGCTGTGGGTTTGTCATAAATGGCCTTTGTGAGAGTTTTTATCATGAATCAAAGCTGAATTTTTTTCAAATGCTTTTTTGCAGCTATTGAGATAATCATGCAATTTTTATTCTTTTTTTTTAATGAGATTACTTCACATGGATGGATTTGCCATCATGGAAACATTGTATTCCTGGAATAAATCCCGCATGATCATTGTGTATGATCCTTTTTATATATTGTTGAATTCAACCTGCTAATAGTTTTCAGCCATAATTTCATCCAATACATTCTTACTCCTCTCTTTCTCTCTCCTTTTGAAATTCCTAGAATGTGAATGATCTCCCTTGACTTGTTCCAGAGGTTCCTTAAACCATTTTCACTTTTTAAAAATGTGGGTTTTTTTCTTTTTGCTGTTTCAATTGGGTTATTTTCTTTATTCTAACTTCCAAATCTCACCTAATTTGCTGGTAATTCCCTCCTGCATACTTTTTATTTCAATTATTGCATCTTTTATAATACAATAAACTGGTTCTTTTCTACATTTCCTAATTCTTTGATAACATTTTCACCGTGTTTATCTATTCTTTTCCCTAGTTTCATTAGCATTCCTATTATTGCTTTGAACTCTTTATCAGGTAAATTAGTATTTATTTTATGACTATACCTGTAGCATATGGAAGTTCCCAGGCTAGGGATCAAATCAGAGCTGCTGCTGAGGCCTACACCACAGACATGACAACAGTGGATACAAGCTGCATCTGTACCAATGCTGCAGCTTGTGGCAACACCGGATTCTTAACCCACTGAATGAAGCCAGGGATCAAACTCACAACCTCTCGGAGACAAGTCAGATCCTTAATCTGCTGAACCACAACAGGAACTCCTATCAGATAAATTAATTCTGTTTCATTCATATTTTCTTTCAGGTTTTTTTTTTTCCTTTATTCTTTCATTTGAAACCTATTCCTCTGTCATTTTGTTTAACTTTGTCTCTCAAAAAGGTGAAATGATTACCTACTCTGGTCTTGAAGATGTCTTACTCTGTGAGAGCATCCATATGCAGTCAGCCTGTAGCAAATGGCTTTGAAGGGAGAGATGAATCTGAAGTGAGCATGGACTTTGCTTTCCTCAAGAGGGTGTTGGCAGTCACCCCTTTGGGGGGAAGTAGGGTTTGGAAGGGCAAGACCTAGTTGCAATTTGGTGCTTATTCCATGCTTAGTGACTATAAAGACCCTATCAGCAACAAGGACAGGGGCCAAGGGGCTGTTACAGAAATACTGAGAGATTTACATTTCTCTGGGTTGTAATGGTTTAAGGTAATGGTTTGCCTTGGTTTAAGGTGTGTCCAGGGATAAAGGCTGGGCCTGCCCTTCTGTGCTGCTTTGACATTTTCCCAGTATCTCTGCCATGGCTAGAGGTTAAATTGAGGCCAGAAGGGTTGATGCCCCACCACTAAGCTGGCTGTGCTCCCCGTCGAGTGTGCACACTATACATGCTCTGGCAATGGTTGTCTCTGCCCTGGAGTAAGCCTCTCTCCTTCCTGAATGTGCACAGGACATAGGCCCTGACAGTGGAGGTCTCAGCCCTAGACCAGTTTTTCTCCCTCCTGAATGTGTGCCCTGATGTATGATCTGCTAATGGCTGTCTCAGCCCTGGTCAGAGGCAAGGTCTGGGTCCTAGCCAGCTCCATATCATCCAAGTGTGTGCACTCTCCTTGGCAATGGCAGCCTCTTCTTTAGTGTATGTGGAACAGAACTGAGCAAGAGGGTTTGGAGCTGGAGCCTGACGCTGCCTAGGAGCATACTGGAGTTGGGGAGGGGGGTGCTCCTGGCAAGCTGTCTGGAACCCCTGGTAGTTTTAAGTCTGCTGCCTCAGCACTGTGACTGAGAGTAATCAAGTCTGGTATGTAATCTTCAAGAGGAGTCTTGGTTTCTCACAGCCCTTGGATAAACCTCACTGGTTTTCAAATCAGGTAAGGGGGCTCATCTTCCCAGGGTCAGACCTCAGGGCGAGGGTGTCTGATATGCGACTCAAACCTCTTACTCCTGAGGGTGGATCCTCAAGCCTATGATATCTCCCTTCTCTTCTCTGTGCCCCGTGAAGGGTGCAGATACTGACCAGATCGCTTCTCATTTCCAATCTCTTTTTGGATCTTTCTTTACAGCCTTGGTTATAGAAGTGTCGATTTCAGTGAGAATCACTCTCCATGTAGCTGTTGTTTTGATGTAAGCTAAGCCCCGAGGCCTCCTACTGCACCATGTTGATCTCTTATCCCCCTCTTAATTTTCTAAGTACATACAATATATGTTAACTATAAACACTATGTTGTACAGGAAAAATCTATAACTTACTCATTTAATAGAATTGGAACTTTATACCCATTGAACTCCCTGTTTTCCCATTCCCTCCTCCTGTGGCAATTACCATTTTAGATTCTGCTTCTGTGAGTTTTACCATTTTAGATATCTATGAGTGAAATTATGAAGTATTTCTTCTTCTGTGAATGGCTTATTTCACTTAGCTTAATGTCTTCCAGGTCCATCCATTGTTGCAAATGGTACAATTTCCTTTTTTGAGGCTGAGTAATATTCCACTATGTATATACCAGTTTCTTCATCCATTAATCCATCAATGAACAATTTGTTTATTCCATATCTTGACTATTGTGAGTAATGCTAAAGTGATCATGAGAGTACCAATCTTTTTGAGATCTTAATTTCAATTATTTTGGATAGATTTCAGGAGTAGGATTGCTGAATTATAGTTCTATTTTTAATTTTTCAAAAAACATCCATGTTGTTTTCTATAGGAGCTACATCATTTTGCATTCCTACCAACAGGGTTACAATTTTTCCACATGCTTGCCAACACTTGTTGTCTTGGTGTGTGTGTGCACATGTATATGCGCAAGTGCCATGCTAATAAGTGTGAGATGCTATCTCAATGTAGTTTTGATTTCATCTTCCTGATGATTGGGGATGATGACCATTTTTTCACATATCTTTTGTTCATTTATATGTTTTCTTTAAATTAACTTATATTTAAGTTCTTTTTAAATTTTAAAATCAGATGATTTGTTTTTGTTTTGTTTTGTTTTGCTATTGAGTTGAAGGAGTTCCATACACATTCTGGAAATTAACCCATTATGAATTATATAGTTTGCAAATATTTTCTCCCATAATATAGGTTGCCTTTTCATTCTTTGATTATCTGCTATGAGGAGATTTTTAGTTTGATGTAGTTCCTACTTGTCTAGTTTAGCTTTTGTTGTATATGCTTTTGGTATTATATCTATGACTTTATTGCCAAGAAAAATATTGTGGAGGTCTTCCCCTATGCTTTCCATTAGGGTTTTCAAAGTTTCAGGTCTTCTATTTAAGTCTTTTATCCATTTCAAGTTTAGTTTTGTGTGTGGTAGAATATAGGTATACAATTAACCAAATAAGACACATTCTTAAGATTCAAGAATTGTTAAACACACACAAATCAATAAACATTACACACTGTATTAACAGAATGAAAGATAAAAATCATATCAGATGCCAAAAAATCTTGACAAAACTCAATATCCTTTGTGATTAAAACACTCTAATTTTTAGAACGAATACACCTCAACATAATAAGGGCCATCTATGATAAAACTATAGCTAAAAAACTGTAAGCTTTTCCTCTATGATCAAGAACAAAACAGAGATGTTCATACTTGATATTTTTCCTTGTAATAGTATTGGAAGTTCGAGCCAAAGCAATTATGTAAGGGGGGGAAAAACATCCAAATCAAAAAGGGAAAAGTGAAAACGTCCCTGTTTGCTGATGACATGATTTTCTATATAGAAAGTCCTAAAAACTGATGAGAAGCAATAAATAAATTCAGTAAAATTATGGAATACAAAATTGACGAAAAGTCAGTTGTATTTCTATACTCTAACAATGAACTACCTAAACAGGAATTTCTTTAAACCCCATTTATACTTACATTGAAAAGAATACAATCCTTAGGAGTAATCTTAACCAAGGATCAGAAAGATTTGAACATTGAAAATTATAATAAATACATGAAAGAACTTAAAGGCACAAATAAATGGAAGCACATACCACGCTCATGGATTAGAAGGCTTAATACTCTTTTTTTTTTGTCTTTTTGCCATTTCTAGGGCAACTCCTGTGGCATATGGAGGTTCCCAGGCTAGGGGTCTAATTGGAGCTATAGCCACGGGCCTACACTGGAGCCACAGCAGCTTGACCTACACCATAGCTCACGGAAATGCCGGATCCTTAACCCACTGAGCAAGGCCAGGGATCGAACCCACAACTTCATGGTTCCTAATCGGATTTGTTAACCACTGCGCCATGACGGGAACTCCAAAAAGGCTTAATACACTTGAAATGTCCATACTACACATAGTGATCTACAGATTCAATGTTTTTTCCCAAAAAATTCCAATGGCATTTTTTCCCACAGAAGTAGAACAATCCTAGAATTTGTGAGGAATAAGAAAAAATTAAAACTAGCCAAAACAATCTTGGGGAAGTAGAACAAAGCTGGAGACATTATTTCTTCATTCCAAATATGTTACAAAGTTATAGTAATGTAAACAGTGTGTTACTGGCAGAAAGACAGATATATAGCCTAACTGAACAAAATAGAGCAAGAAATAAATCCAGACATAAATGAGCAACTGATCTTTGACAAGAGCTACAAAAACATACAATGGGGAAATGATAGTCTCTTCAACAAATGATATTAGGAATAATGAATATCCATACTTTTTAAAAAATTTGTGCATTCAACATTGAAAAGTTGAACTCTATTTTTAAACTCAGTTTATTATTTGGCCTTTAGTAAAGACAATTAACATTTTGATGTGAGATTTCATCTAGCTGAGTTTTAGTTTCCAAAGAGATAAAATCCAAATAATGAATATTAATTAAGACTCAGGAAATTATAAACAAAATCTTTTTAAAATTTCTGTCATCTACCTCCTCATCTACCTAACTTCCCTAGATAATACTAATATTCTGTTATAGCTTATAGCTAGTAACGCTTATGTGTTCTGATTTCCTCATAATTATAGATTAATTAACAAAGATTTAATGAGTATTCACTACCTCCTAAGCACTGTACTCTACATGGGATGTGTGATGGTGGAAAAAAGTCTTCCTCCTTTTTGAAATTTATGATTTAAAAAAGAAAATAAAAAGAGAATAGTAAAATTATGAATTGTGACACAATAAAATACAAAGTAGAGTATACTAGATTGAGGATTCATATAATCAAAAATTTAATATTTATAAGATAGAGAAGTGCAATCAACAAGGATTAGATACAGATAAGGCAGAAATATGTTGTCATGGATACCAAAATAAAATAGTGTATTTTAAAGGAGATGATGCATATTTTTTTCATTGATGTAGAAATAGCTTTTAAGATGAAAGATAAACATTACCAACAAATTGAGCAACTTGAATTATCATTTACTTTAAAATAAATATACTCATTTTTTATGACAAAATATGTATAAGAAGGTACTGAAGAAAGAATAGATAGCAACAAGTTAAAAAAAAATTGTAGACATCTTTGTTAAGAAACTTCTCTTTGTGAAGGGATGCAGAGATTTAAGGCAACAGTTGCAGAAAGATTCAGGGATCATGAAAATTCTTTTTTAAAAGAAAACGACATTTTCACATTTTCAAATATAAGTTAGAATGCCCCAGCAGAGGTGGAGATGTAGTGCAATAATCATATAAAGAAGATTTGAAAAAAAATCAAGAAGGTTGGGAATCAAGAGCACACTTGAAATGAGAGACATTAAATAAAACAAAGGAGATTTATAATAAGAAGATGAAAAAGACAATGGCACAGTTTTACAGATACGGAATTGGCAAAATTAAGGAGTTATTTTTAATAAATTCTATTTTCTCAATAAATATGAAGCCATGTTTAAATAAACCTAAGTTTCAATTTTTTCAGATAAATACATTGAAGTAGAAGATAAGAAAGGGAGCTGAGTCTTTTTGTGAGGTCTTGTTTACAGTGATAGATCAGAAATTTAAACTTTGCAAACAAGAAGCCTTCCGATTGAAGGTGGAAAACTGAAGAAAACAACTACTCAAGGTCACACAAACCCAGCTTGGATACTAGAACCCATGTTCTTTCTATGGCACTGCTTATGAATAAGGGCTTGTTTACCTAGATCACCAGGTTACCGGGGCAGTTCCTCCTTTAGGGGCTGTCTTGACCAAGGCTCTGACATTCTGTACACGTCTTTTTAACCGCCACCCCCACCCTGCAATATTTGGACCCAATTTGTGGACTCAGTCAACGGCTAGAGCCTGCTCCCTCAGGGATGGGTTTCTGGCCACAAAACCATTCCCTGGTCACCGTCCAGACCAATACTGCTGGCCCCACCCACCACAGGAGCTCTGGGGTGGAGTTAGTTCACCCAGCCTGATCTAATTTCCACTCCTCTGTAATAAACACTAATGAGAGATGTATGGATGGTCACCTACTGTGGGCCAGCATTACTTAAGAACCTAAAATTTATTGTTGAATTGAATGGTACTCATCCACCCTGGACCCTCAGCCTACCCACATCAGATAGTGGCCAAAAGCATGAAGAAATATTTATTTCATATGTTGACATAGTCAAAAAGGCCTTGTGCAAGAGATACCCAAGACACAAGAAATGTGAGGTGTACATAAGAGGACTGTGGAATCCTGCAGAATCATGGGTTGTTGGTCATAGTTCACATTGTCAGCAGGAAACTCACCCAACACAGGTTTGTAAGCTTACATCAGTGGAGATAAGGAAGTTTGAAAAAGTAGTGATTAGTAGTAGTGATTAGTCTCAGGTGGGAGCAGTTCATCCTATAGGAGCTATACCACATATCAGTTCTTTATAATGATCATGAAAATCACCAGGCGCTCTTGTTAACAACATGGATTCTAACTCAGCGCATCTGAGGTGAAGCCTGAGGCTCTGCATTTCTAAGTTCAGATCCTCAGACTCCACTCTGCACAGCCAGCCCATAGACCCTCCTTGAAATAGGTTTAAAAAGGAAAACATATAGTTTTGACTTACTTGAATCTAAGTCATGCATGCAGGTGGCATTGGAACAGCCCTGCCAAGTTGCATGATCTTACCAGAAAAGTAATCATACATAGAGGAAAAAGACCAAGCCAGTACTGAATCTTAGACCATGAGGGAAATGGAACCTGGGGTTGAGGCATCTGGAAACACATATAGAAACCAAGAGAGGAAAAGAATAAGTAGCAGTCATAGAAATAGCAATAATGTTGTTCAACTGAATAAATAATCCATGTTTGAACAGCAGAGAAGGTAGCCTAGGGTGTTTGAAGTTAGGCTCAGAAATGTCAGATCCAGGATGCTAGACTCACAGGCACGGAAAAGACAAACTTCAAAATCTTAGGCAATGGAAAGAAGTCAGCACAGGCAAACCAAAAACGCCAGAGTGAGCACAGCATCAAAAATGTCTAGAAGGCAACCAGGTAGATTCCCAGAAATGGGAAGTGAACTTACCTGCTCACCTTCAACTTCCAAAAGGAAGTGAGCAAGGGAAATCAAGGTGTCCTAGTCCCAGAAGAAACAGCATGTCCAGCAAGAATTCCAGGAAGGGATGAAGTGTGAAGGTGAAAAGCACAGCAAGGGCCCCGCTCCGCTACGCTCATCAAACCTAACGTAAAGTTACGTCGCACTGAACCAATCAAAAGCCTGTGTTCCTTCCTTCCTTAGAGGAGCAGAATCAACACGTAGAAGTTAAGTGGGTCTAGCTGTGAAAATTGGCAAACAATATGAGGCAGGAGGCTTGCTGGTGGAGCCCCAAGGATCAAGGTGAGGTCCCAGGTCTGTAGTATCAGCATCACAGGGGAACCTGTGATGGAAACTGATCAGAAACTGTAATGGATTCTGATTCAGAAACTGATCAGAATCTACTGTAGGGGGGAGCAACCTGTAGCCGGAGGTCCTGCTAGCAGTCCAGGTGATTGTAATTCACATATACTGCAACAGGCTATTGAAAGCATGGTGGAAAGACAAAGCCAGGTGTGGCAAAGGATAGTCATTATAAGTGAGCTTGATAATGGCGCTTTTAAAGAGCTAGTGCAGACTAAAGCCTGTTTACAGTAGACATAATGTAAAATTATAGTTAATAAAATATGATCAAAAAAAATGGGCAGTGATATTCCATGGTAGAGGTTTATCAATGTCGAGGAATCTTCCAGCAATTAGAGGACAATAACGTTTTGATGATGATAATGAGAGCCCCCACAAGTGCCGAGAGGGGTCAACTCACAATATGTGTTTAAAGATTCTCTCACATTGTATTTTGAAGAGACTCACCAAAAAGAGGTGCTATTTGATGCCCGTGCTTGTGCAAAGATTTTCTCTGAGGGGAAAAACAAACTTGAGAAAACAAACATGGTAGTCTATTGGGATCTGTTTGAGAAAAACATTAAGAAAGAATTTTGTTTTGAATATGAACACAAGTGTAAGACCCAAACAACCCCCCCCCCAATGTAGGTGCTTCAATTACAGGCACACATTACTTTATTGTTCTTTGCTTTATAGCACTTCACAGGTACTGCGTTTTTTACAAATTGAACATGTGTGGTAACCCTGCATCAAGCAAGTCTGTTGATGCTGTTTTCCACCAGCCCTTGCTAACTTCACATCTCTGTTTCACATTTTGGTAATTCCCACCATATTTCAATATTTTTTTATTATGATAATATTTGTTACAGTGATTAGTGGTCTTTGATGTTACTGCTGCTAAAAGATTGCACCTTGTCAAAGGCTCAGATGTTGGTGAGTATTTTTCAGCAATAAAGTAATTTTTAATAAAAATATACAGGTTCTATGTTCTTCAAAGTATATATATTAGTATGCATAACTATTTTGCTCAGAAATATTTGGTCAGGGAGTTCCTGCTGTAATGCAATGAGTTAAGACTCTGACTGCAATGGCTCCAGTCATTATGGAGGTAGAGATTCAATCCAAGCCCAGTGCAGTGGGTTAAAGGATTTGGCATTGCTGCAACTGCAGCTTGGATTCAATTCCTAGCCCTAGAACATCCATATACTGTGGAAAGGGCCATAAAAAAATTTAAGGAAGGAAATACTTGAATTGAGAAATGGCAAAATAACTACATGTTTAATAGTCACTGTTTATTCTGTTAGCTCCTAACCACAATGACCATGTTAATTTAATTTACATTTAAAAAAATTCAGTTACTTAGTCATACTGATCATATATTAAGTGTTCAATAGTTACATGAGGTAGTGACTGCGTATTGGACAGCAAAGATAGAATATTTCTACCAGTGCATTGGACAACACAGCTGTATATTAATTACCTACATACATTTCAATAAAAACCAGGTATTATTCTTAAATTATTTGCTCCTTTCCTATAATGTTTCTGTTAGGTTTTGTAAAAGTTAATTTTATTCTTTTTGACATGAATACAAAATTTGGTCTTGTAAATTATATATCTTTTTATTTTCCTGATAACTTCTTTTTTGTATTTTAAAACAGTATCAGTTTACAATGAACTGCAAATTAAAAGGGAAGGGAGGAAATCCAAACCTAGTTTTTATCCACAGACTGTAAGAAAATAGAAGCACTAGTCTAGAATATTCTGGGCTCCAAATGAAAGATCATGCATAGAGATCCATTAATAAATCTATACCATGAAAGAAATATTATGAGCTCCTAAAGGATAGAAACTAGGTGTTGGCATTCACTTAGAGTTGAAAATGAATACTTGATTGTATTAAATTGTATTCCCAGTTTTCCTTTCTACACTTTTAGGTCCCTTTGTGGTCATCAAATTGCTATTAATAAGTATCACTATAATTGCTTTTTATTAATCAATAAACTATTTTGTATTACACACAGAAAAACTCAATCAAATTATGGTCAATCATATTTTCCAGATCATAAAACAGATACATACACTCCTATTTATAATGAAACTATTAATATACCAGCATCAAGCTGACATTTTGTAGGAGTTTACTATATGTGTCTCCTTGGAGTGAAGATATTCATTGATGTTTCATACACATTTATTGCTCTATCTGGAAGAACACCAAAACTCTTTTTTGGGACCTGAGAATTATTCAGACACAGGGAAAGGTAGAGCTTTTTCTTACTAGCCAAATGATGGGAAGCCAATGCTTGCTGCTATATTTATGCAGGGCACCAGTCCAAGGGGAATATGGTATGTTATTGTGGTTTTACTTTGCAGTTCCCTAAAACATGAGGTTGTGTCTTTTTTCATGTAATTATATGCCTTGCATGATCCTGCTCTGTGAAATGCTTTCATGTATTTCGCTCATTTTTATATTCTGATTATTCTGATATTTTAAAATTTGCATTTCTGTCATTGTTCTGCTATACAATCATTCCTCAGTTACAGGTATTTAAATATATTCTTTCAATTTTTTCACTCTGTTTTGTGTCTTAAAACATATGGTAGTTGAATTCATTTATATTTTCACTACATTTTGTGTTTTATTTCATAAATTTCTCTAAACTCATAAGAATTCTTATGTAATTATCATAAAAGGGTTTTTCCTAATGAGATTTATGAATAAATTATTTTGTTGTTATTTACCACTTTGCATTCAAATTCTTTCATCTTTCCCACCTCTTGTTTGCAACCACTAATCTGTTCTCTATATTAGTGAGATTGTTTTTATTTTTGTATTATATTCATGCATAAAAGAGATTACATGATGTTTGTTTTTCTCTCTCTGGTTTAACTTACCACAATACCACTGAGGTTCATTCATGTCCATTCATGTTGGCAAGATTTATTATTGTTCATGGCTGAATAATATTTCATGGTATATTTACAAATTTTTCTTTCATTCATCCATTAATGGAATCTTAAGTTGTTTCCATACCTTGCTATCATAAATAATTCTGCAATGAACATGGGGATGGGTATATATTTTTGAGTTAATGTTTTTATTTTCTTTGGATAAATACCCATACCTGGAATTGGTGAAGTACATGGTAGTTATATTTTTAATTTTTTGTCTTTTTTTTTTTTTGCCTTTTCTAGGACCACTCCCACAGCATATGAAGGTTCCCAGGCTAGGATAGTGCCTATCCCAATGTACATTCTCCCCAAAAGTGTCAAAGAGTTCCCTTTTCCCTACACTCTCATGAATAATTGCTATTTCTTATCTTTCTGACGATAGCTATCTTAATATTACCTCTTATGAGGTAATATTTCATAGTGGCTGATTTGTATTTTTTAGAATCTTTTATTGAAGTACAGTAACTGTATAACAATTATAGGTATGCAATATAGTGATTAACAATTTTTAAAGTTATACTCCATTTGTAGTTCTTTTTTTTCTCTTTTTATGGCTGCACCTGCAGCATATGAAAGTTCCTGGGCTAGGGGTTAAATTGCAGCTGCAGCTGCAGCCCTACTCCACAACACCAGATCCTAGCCACATCTGCAACCCTTGCCACAAGCTTGTGGAAACTTCAGATCTTTAACTCACTGAGTGTTACCAAGAATATTTGCATCCTCACAGACAATATGTCGAGTTTTTAACTAGCTGAGCCATAAGGAGAACTCCTATTTATAATTCTTACTGCTTATGTGCCCCATGTTGTACAATATATCCTTGTAGCTTAAATTTTACCTAATAGTTTTTAACCTCTTAATCTTCTACCCCTATACTGCTTCTCCACCCCATTCTCTCTCCCCACTGCTAACCACTCATTTGGTCTCTATATCTGTATGTCTACTTTGTTTTTGTTATATTGACTAATTTGTTGTAATTTTTAGATTCTACATATATGTGATATTATGTAATATTTGTCTTTGACTTATTTCACTTAGCATAATGCCCTCCAAGTTCATCCATGTTGTTGTGAGTGAAAATTTTCATTCTTTGTATGGATGAGTAGTATTCCATAGTATATATATACCACTTCTTTATCCATCCATTTATGGACACTTGGGTAGCTTCCCTATGTTGGCAATTGTAAATAATACTGCTATGAACATTGGAGTACACATGTCTTTTTGAATTAGTGTTTTTGTTTGTTTGTTTTTCAGATGTATACCCAGAAGAATTGCTGAGTCATATAATAGTTCTATTTTTAGTTTTTTGAAAAATCTCCATACTGTTTTCCACAACGGTTGCATCAGTTTACATTTTCATCCATGGCATACAAAGATTCCCTTTTTTCCACATCTTGCCAACATTTGTTATTTGTGTCCTTTTTGATGGTAGTCATTTTGACAGGTGTGAAGTGCTATCTCATTGTGGTTTTGATTTGCATTTTCCTGATAATTAGCAATATTGAGCATCTTTAAATGTGCCTTTGGCCACCTGCATTTCCTCTTTGGAAAAATGTCTATTCAAGACTTCTGACCATTTTTTTTTTTAATCAGAGTGTTTGTTTTTTAATGTTGAGTTGTTTAATCCTTTATTGGTCATATCTTTTGCAAATATTTTTTTCCATTCAGCAGGTCATCTATTGTTTATGGTTTCCTTTGCTGTGCAAATGCTTTTAAGTTTAATTAAATCCCATTTGTATATTTTTTTTTTCTTTTACTTGCTTTGCTTTAAGAGATGGATCCAAAAATAAATATATCACTGCAATTTATGTCAAAGAATATTCTGCCTATATTTTTCTCTAGGATTTTAATGGTATTCAGTCTTACATTTAGGCCTTTAATCCAATTTGTGTTTCTTTTTGAATATGATGTCAAAGATTGTTTTAATTTCATTCTTTCACTTGGAGCTGTTCAGTTTTCCCAGCACCACTTATTGAAAAGACTGTCTTTTCACCATTGTATAATCTTGCTTTCTTTATTAAAGATAATTTACTATAAGTTACTGGGTTTATTTATGGGATCTTTATTCTGTTCATAGATTGATATGTTCTTTTTTTTTTTTTTTTAAAGTACCATACAACTTTGATTACTGTAGTTTTGTAGTATTTCCTGAAGTTAGGGAGTGTGATTCCTTCAGCTCTATTATTTCCCGAGATTTTTTTGGACCTTCAGCATCCTTTGTGTTTCCATACAAATTTTACATTTATTTATTCTATTTCTATGAAAAAAATTCCATTGGTATTTTGATAGGGGTTTCATTGAATCTGTAGATGCCTTGGGCATTATGGTCATTTTAACAATTAATTCTTCTGATCCAAGAATACAGTATATATTTCCATCTCTTTCTATCATCTTCAATTTCTTTCATTGATGTCTTCTAATTTTATGCATACGGATTTTTTATCTTCTTGGTCAGATATAGTCCTAGGTATTTTATTATTTTGATGTGATGGCAAATGGGATTGTTACCTTAATTTCTCTCTCTGATAATTGTTAGTGTACAGAAATGGAACAGATTTATGTATATTAATTCTTTATCCTACACCTTCACCAAATTTTTTGATAAACTGTAGTAATTTTCAGGGGGCATCTTTATGATTTTCTATGTATAGTGTCATGTTACCTGAAAACAGTGACAGATGTGACTACCTCCTTTCCAATTTGGATTCCTTTTCTTTTCCTTTTTTTTTGTTTTTTTTTCTTTTTGTCTTTTGTCCTTTTTTAGGGTTGCACCAGCGGCGTATGGAGGCTTCCAGGCTAGGGATCTAATCGGAGCTATTGCTGCTGGCCTACGCCAGAACCACAGCAATGCCAGATCTGAGCCACATCTGTGACCTATACCACAGCTCATGGCAACGCCGATCCTTAACCCACTGAGCGAGGCCAGGGATCCAAGCCACAACCTCATGGTTCCTAGTTGGATTCATTTCTGCTGCTGCACCATGATAGGAACTCCTCCTTTTCTTTTTCTTCTCTGATTGCTGTTGTTAGGACTTCAAAAATATTTTGAATAAAAGTGGTGAAAGTGGGCATCCTTGTCTTGCTTCTGATCTTAGGAAAATACTTCTAGCTTTTCACTGCTGAGTATGATGTTACCTGTAGATTTGTAACATATATAACCTTTATTATGTTTAGGTATGTTCTGTCTATTCTCACTTTCTGGAGAGTTTTTAATCATGAATGGATGTTCAGTTTTGTCAAAAGATTTTTCTGTATCTATTGCTCTGATCATGTGGTTTTTATTCTTCAGTTTGTTAATATGGTGTACCCCAATGATTGATTTGCAAGGGTTGAAAAATCCTTGCATCCCTGGAATAAATCCCACATGATCATGGTGTATAATCTTTTTAATGTAACTGTTGAATTTGGCTTACTAATATTTTTTTCATCAGGGATATTAGTGTAATTTTCTTGTGGCATCCTTGTTTGGTTTTGTTATCAGGTAATGCTAACCTCACAGAATTGGTTTGGAGAGTTTCCTCTTCTATTTTTGGGGGAAGAGTTTGAGAAGGACTAGTATTTATTACTTTGAGTTTGATAGAATTTCCAAGTAAGGCCTTCTGGCTCTGGACCTTTGTTTGTTGGGAGGTTTTTGATTATCACCTTATCTTTAATCAGTCTATTCAGATTTTCTAATTCATTGCGGTTCAACCTTAGAAAAAGCTTTTTTAAGATATGTTCCTTATTCACATACCATAAATGAAATAGAAAACTCAAAGTTCTCTTTACTCTTCTGAATTTTTCTTCATACAATTTTGGTCTCATACATTAGCCTGGTACATTTTGTGTTTTGCTTTCTTTGTGCTTTAATTAATATATCCTTTTTCTCCACACATAATGCTTTACTCACTTTGAATAAGTACAGAGCTATTCCTTAAGTTTATGCCCAAAACTCAATTTTATACATCTCAGTATTCATTTCAGTGGCATCCAATCCATATACTAGGTCGGGAAAAAAACATCCACTTGTCCTAATGTATTGAAAGCCTATCCTATGTTTCCTTATTAGAGGCTTCTGTTGGTTTCTCTTTTCATATTCAGGTTTGTGTGGAACTCACATATCAAGCTATTTAATAAAGGTTAATATTGCTAAAAATACAAAATGTATGCCATTTAAAATATAAATAAATAGCATTGATATACCTATATCTCATTTAGTAAATACAAAGGCTTTAGAAATGCAGCTTGGTAAGGTGGTAAAGCCTACCCTTCCTCACATAATTACTCGTCTAAATGGCCAAGTGTAAACCACACCATCACTTCAAAAGCTATGCAAGGCTGCCCCCTCCTGTCTGGAAGATTGCAGTATATCCTGGCAATATACCCTGAATCTGCATGTAGATGTTTCAAGTGTAATTGGCCAGACAATGGACTCTGTAGCAATTCAGAGGAGCAAATTACATTAGCCTAAAATGAACAACTGACAGGGAGTGATTAACTGCTAGCTAAAAATATATACATGTATATATTCTTTTTCCATGTACCAGCTGGGATTTTCTAGAACTCTCTCTAAAACTCTCCTCCACACTTGATTTCTTACCTACCTCTCTTGTTCTTTTTTAGTACATGTTATTATTTACATATTCATAGGAGTACAAGTGAAATCACTTGATAGACACATATATGCAGAGTACATAGAGATATCATCCATGTATACTACATAATGTTTCTCTTTGAATTTGCTTTTTTATATAACATGACAAAAATCTGTATATTTATCCTTGTGGTAGAACATCTTTGTTTTAATTATTGGAGGCTTATATTACATTTTTATGTCTATTATATATTGAAAAATTCTTCATATATTTAAAACAGAATTTATTTTCCTTAAGACTAATTTGACTTTGGGAAATATCTTTTCACATATTGTCTTGAAATACACCTTGTGTTCTATCAGACTGTGCAGTATAATTAAAATGTTCTTTTAATCTCTGAATACTTACATCACTAAGCAGAAATAAAAACATTAATGAAGCATATGAAATCTACTGAAATTATTATAAATCTATGTACATATTTTATCAGTTAGTGTTCAATGAGAGAAGTAGAACCACATGAATGATATAAAATAAAGATCTCTTTATAGGCATTAGATATGCAATGCAACTGTGTTGGCTGTTTAACATCTTTGTATGAGTATCTTGACTATCTCTAGGACTGAGCTTGCAGGTAAGAGGTAAAAAAAATTGTGAAGGCAAATCATCATAACATGAAAGTGACCAGGAGCAAACTGGAAATTCATGAAAGCAAATTGTGTCTCCATTTCCTTCAACATCTCTAGTCTTGATGATGTAGCAGACTTACAGTTTAAATATACCTTGTTCATCACAGATCTGCAGGGGCACTAGGTCCAGGATTTGGAGAATTTAAAAGAGGAGATCTGGAAAAGCCTCTGCTCCAAGCAGAAGGTGAGGTAGCTAATCAGCATTTCACTAACCTGCTGTGCCACAACAGTAGGTGCACTTACACTGACACTCAGAGGAGAAACAAAAACAAAAAACAAACAAAACTAAAACAGGTAGTTGTTCACTCTAGCCTATCAAATCCCATACAAATTTTCCCTTCAGTAAACTCTGATTTAGAGATGTACAGGGCAGAAAACTCTGGGAGATGCAATAATGTCTTACCTAAATTGCCACAGTTCAAAACTACCCTGATTCACCCCTTAACAACTTGGCAGCCATACACATCTCTTATAACTGTAATTATTTTTAAAGACAGTAGCAAAAAAATTCTTCTTCCTAAAATGATGTGCTTGGTCTATGTATAGCCAAAAGCACTCTAAACCTATTCCTGAAAGAGAATACAGGATATCCCTTTCCCTTCTAGCTAAATTATGTACCTTTGTCGATGTCTTAAAACTTAAATTCTGAGAGTAGGAGAGATAGTGATGCAAATAAATAAGTGTTTCAGTATTATTAATTTAATACTTGATTTTGTATGATTACACCAAAGAAAAATACTCATAACTATTTAGTCATTTTTACAGCTGGCCACCTTGTTGTGTGTATAGTGTGTTCCAAGTGTGTATGGCTTCCACAGTATAGTCCCCAGTTTCTCTTTCCTGTACCCTCCGCAAACATCCCAGCAATCTGTAGTTTTTTCATGGTGGGATGACAAAAACATCTACTCTTAAAACAGGAAATAAAAAGCATTAAGTAAATCACCGTTAGAAAAAAAATAGCTAGTTATTAAGATATTGATATATTTTGAGCCTGATAAAAAATCAAAATACGTAATTTCCAAATAATTTGTTAAAAAAAGTTTTATATGTGTCTTGCTTGGGAATTTTCTGAAAGTTTTCTCTGCAAGAATTATTCTTATAGTTATTTATAGTTCCGTAAGACTCGTGGTAGGTAAAATTTTTAAAAAGAAACCATAATAAATACAGGTTTTCAAAATTATTTAAATGATAGTTCTATTATTTATTAAATATATGATGTTGGCTAGGATACCAAATATCTTTCAATAGCATTTTTCCTCATTAGTAAAGAAAGAAAATAACATTTATAGAGCTAACATGAAAAGAAAATGAGATTATATAATTAAGGGACCTGGAGTATAGTCAATCTACTAATTTTATTCCCTTAAGTAGGTAGTCACTGTAAACATGGCAATGATATTTTCTTAATCAAAACTTAGGTTGTGTTCTGACAAATTTTTCTCTGAATTATGAGTATATTAATATGAAAACCCTAGAAGTAAGTCTGTTCATTTAGTAATTAATACAAAGTAACCTATTTCAAGTTAATCATACACAACTCAGACTTTTTTAAGATATTTGTAGCTGCCTATTACTGGAAGTAGATAAGCATTAGCTATTCTCACTAAGTTCATTATCAATCCAAAGGAAAGAAACTTCAGATCCTATTCTGTTTCATTTCAGACATTCATAAATAGATAGGTAGAAACTTATATCTGCTTCTATAATTTTTTCTAATTTGTTAATGATTTTTATTTTTTTCCATTATAGCTGTTTTACAATGTTCTGTTAATTTTCTACTATATATCAAGGTGACCCAGTCACACATACACATATACTTTCTTTTTCTCACATTATCATGCTCCATCATAAGTGACTAGATATGGTTCCCAGTGCTACAGAGCAGGATCTCATGGCGTATCCATTCCAAAGGCAATAGTTTGCATCCATTAACCCCAAATTCCCAGTCCATCCCACTCCCTCCCCCTCTCCCTTGGCCACCACAAGCCTGTTCTCCAAGTCCATGAGTTTCTATTTCTGTGGAAAGGTTCATTTGTGCCATATATTAGATTCCAGATATTAGTGATATCATGGTATTTGTCTTTCCCTTTCTGACTTACTTCACTTAGTATGAGAGTCTCTCATACTATCTGCTTCTATAATTTAGTGTGAAATCTCAGTTCTTATTCTTTGTGGTATTCCAAGAGCACCCTACTAAATAATCACTTGATTATATTATAAAAAGCTATGTATGTAAGATTAGGCTAGATGACTAAGAAGACTCAGGTGATCAAAAATTGCCTGAGTCATTAACTGAGCTCAGAACCTTTTAGGGATTAAGCCCAGGACTCTCTTTTAGCATAAGGGTTAGAGTTCACTTGACTTTTATGCCCTGATCATGTAAGAGTGTGGAGTTACCAGGAATTATTAAAAAATAAAAACACATAATTGGAAAAATAATAGTTTTACTAATGGGATTCCATTTCTCCTATCCATTATGCTGATTTTCAAATCTCCTACTGTTGATTCAAGATACAGATAGTGGAAATTCTTGCGATAACTATCTATGGATCTTGGCCTTTTTGATTAAATACTATTGGCCTTCCCAGGAGAAATCAATTCCAAAATGAGTCAAATGAATGCCCTTAGGCTACAAGCAAAGGCACACATTTATTTCACATGGTCAGTTCTAAAATATTGAAATGTAAATTAGAGATATCAAAAATTATGTTCTTATAGTCATTTTTGGTAAAATAATCAATTTAGATAATTAATCAGACAGCTTTAGAAAATATAAATTGACTACCCATTGGATATACAGAATTTGGAAATGGCAAATTGACTGATCTTAATTTTTTCACCTAAATTAAATGTCAGACTAGTATAAATCTGAATTACTGAAAACATGCCAACCAACTAGTTGCCTGCTCTGATTTTCCCTCATGTCAGTATTTCTCAAAGATAAAATAAAAATGGTTAGTGCCAAATAAAAGATGCTATTTTAAGGAAATGCTGTGATAAGCTATTATTTATAGGAGTTGAATCACCAACTGTGTGTTTCAAAAATAATTGCTTCATATTAAAATAATAGTAGTTTTTTGAAGACATTTATGTCAGACATCATTCTAAGAGCTTTTACATGTTATTTATCTTCAATATAACTCCATAAATTAGATAATATTATTACTTTTTTGTGCATATGAAAGCATTGAGACAGAGCAATTAAGTAATTTTTCTGAGGTCAAGCAGCTAGAAAATTACCATAAAATGGAAACAAAGCTTAGGCACATGGCTCCTCTGGCCATACTCTCAACTAGTGCAATATATTGTCATAGAATGTGGTCAGGGCTGGTTTCAGGATGTGTCATCTGTGCAGTTGCACAGGGTCCCACTTGTACTTGGTTCAAAGCTCACATTGCTTAGTTCATACACGTCATCCCTGCCACCATGGATGTGTTGTTCTTGAGTCCATTGTGCAAGAACATTGGGAGACTATCAAAGGAAGTTGGCTGACAGCAACAGAATAGTGAATTTTGTCCATCTGCTTCATGTGGCCCTCCTCTGAAACCAAATCTTTGCCAATATACTAATGCTACATAAGAACCTATCCCAAAACTGGGTGGCAGAAAAGCAAAAAACAAAAACATGTTCACTAATTCTTTGGCTCGTCTCATCTCCCTGATGTCTGAGACTCAGCTCCTTAGACTTGATCCATGTAGATTACTTTATAAACAGAGGCTAATATAATCTGGAGGTCTCTTGACTCAAATAGCTGATACTAGAGGTTGTCTGGAATCTCAGCTGAGGTTTTTGAAAAGAACATGTACACAAGGTTTCTCCCTGTGTCCTGGGATTCCCCACAGCATACTGACTTCAGAGTATTCAGACTTCTAACATCAAAGACCTCTTAAAGATATCTTATATAAGCAAGTGCCCCAAGACAACCAGATAAACTGCTGGCCTTTTCTTACCTAGCCTCAAAAATTACCTAGCATCACTTCTATTATACTCAACTGGTTAAAGCCGTGGCAGATTCAAGGGAAGGGTACATAGTCACAATCTCTTAGTAGGAAGAGCATTAAAAAATTACAGCACAATGAACATCTTTAAAAAAATTCTTATAAACTCACAAAAGCAGGACTATCCATGCACAAGACATTTGGAAAAACCTCTTATGTATTCACTATGGATCTCATTGTTATAAATGGATCTATACAAAGACTGTGATGTAAAACACTAACTGTACATAGTCTCACAGCTGACATTCCAAACTTAGTATAGGGCTTGACATATAATTGGTGCTAAATAAATATTTACTATTGTTGAACTAGCATCTTCATGGTCATTATTGTATTGAACAGTCATAAGGGAATAATATGTGAAGAGTTATTCCTTGCATACAGGTTACAAAGTTAACTAGGGGATCAGAAAATATAAGGTTGATTAGCAGAGGTTATTCCAGGAACAATAGATTTTAATAAAATCACAGGAAATAGATGATAATAGAGGAAATTGGTCTCTGAAAATATTATAGTGGAAATTGAAGTCAGGTGATGAGAAAATTATGGATTTATTAGACAATTATTTGACTTCGTTACAAAAGGCAAAGTGAATTGAGTTTTATTGGATGCAATTTAAGTTAATTCCATTTTTAAATACGGGCAGATACAAACTGTTTATAAAATCTGAAGATACCATAGTATGAAAAATGTTTAGAATGGGCATTAGAAAATTTGGATTTTCCCATCTGTTGTTTTAAATATAATAGATTAACTTAAAAGACTTTCACAAAACTTAATTTAAAACTCAGTCTTATCACAAAATGTCATTCATTCCTATGCATAATCTGTAAAATATTTCAAATTTTTTGTTTATTTATGTCAAGTTGGCAAACTCAATATATTTACAAGCCATGTTTATGGAAGTGAAGGGAAAAATTGAGATGTTTCTCAATTATACTTGGAATCCAATTTACCCTACAGTGGTATTCATCCCAGGGGCTACCATTGAGACAAAGTATTATAGGAATATTTCTAGATGTTTTTATAGTATTTAAAATAAGTAACAAATAGTCTCTTTATTACCCAATTCTTATTTTTACTTCTTATGACATTTTTTTCTTATTCTAAGGAATGAAGGGCAGCTTAATTTTCTGTTTCCAAAAATATGCAAAAAATTCAAAGATAAAAATTCAGATGTTCTTCAAGTATAACTATTTTATCAGAAGTTAGATGCAGAAATTTAGTAGTATATAGTAATCAAATCAGAGATCACAAAAAACATTGACTTCTTTCTTAGAGATTAAGTTCTTATGGATTGTTTTTCATATATACTGAACAAAAATCTAGGTATTGTGGACACCACTATATAAGAACCAACACAGATATGCAATTTTCTGGAGAAGTAGGAAAACAACAACAAAGCAACAACCTGAATATAATGAGAAGTGGATGATACAGTTTGGTAAAACTCTAGAACGCATAGGAAGAGCATTAGAATCAAACAGAGGAATTCAAAGAAAGCTGCCCAGAGGAAGGCAACTTTGAGCTGAGACATGAAGAGTGTACAAAGGGACTTTCATACTAAAAGACTCTATGTTTTTTGAGTGAGAATACTTTTTGATGATTCATAAATGACTATAGAGCTTTTCCCTATGGAAAAGGTACAGATAATGTACGTAGCCACTGATGTAAGAAATTTGAAAAACAAGTACATAATGCAAAACAACATACAGCTTCTGCTTCCTCTATTTAAGTCAGAACTTTTTAAAAATGCCTTCAACTGAATAGTTCATTTGATCCCCAGATCTTTGCTTCTCTTCATTCTATGTGTCAAAAAGCTCATAGAATATTGGATCAAAAGGATTGCATATGTTTTTGACACATAAAAATTTTGTTCTCATTTTAATAGTGATGTGTATTCATTACACAAACTTAGGAGTATGCTAATACAACAGAAACAGCAAAGAGGAAAATTTAGCTACTTAGACTTTTCCTATCTATAGAAATAATTGATGATTAACACATTACATTTGCTTCAACATAAAGGCAATGTAATCAGGGGAAAAGAAAATTTCAAATTCTTATACTCCTAATATATAACAGTCTAATTGTATTACACCAACAAGCGAAGAAAAAGATCTAAATATATCTAGAATGCCCTGAGGCATTATCAGCCTGTGAGCACAAATAATGTCCCTTTCACATTAATACTCAAATTTTCTGCCAGGTTAGTCCTTCCATGGTAACACATGGTAGCAGGGAATCCTTAGAGTATCTCCAAGCTCTCTTGGCTCTAGCTGCTCAGCGTGTCACACACATACATAGCACACACTGTCTTATATAAACACATCCTGCACACTTGATACCTCAGTCTCTGTGGCAGGTGCCTCTGTAGACATTGCCTTTCTGTCATGGTGTCAGTTTTTGCTTTCCTTCTAGTTTACACATTCTAGCATGAGTTGCCATTGTGTTGTATAGACACATGAAGTTACTGATTTGCAGTCAGTGCTGAATCTTGGCATCTTGACCTTGATACAACAGAGTACATATAATGATCTTCAGTAAATAAGGACCCTCTGCTTCTGGATGTATGTCTTATTTCCAGGACTAACCTGGCACAGCCTTTACATTGAACCAAATGCAATGTGTTAATCATTATTTCTATAGATAGGAAAAGTCTAAGTAGCAATAGGGATTGTAGCATCAACTCATTTTCTTCTATGTTATGCTATACATATATTTGTGCATACTAACTACTTTTTGCAATTTAGTCCATGGATTACAGAATATTAAGGCAGAATTAAGAGAGAATTCTAGGGAGAAGTGCTGTCAAACAGAGATTGTAGATTTGGAGCTCAGAAGAGATTTCATGAAACTGTGGTTCTCATTTCGGGACAGAACTAGGATGATTTTAATTACAGAGGAGATTTTTTTTATATGATGTTCGGCACCACTGTCACAATTATGGTTTTTGTGGCTTGAATATTTGGGTTCAGAATAAAGGTGTATATTGATATTAAGTTGTCAAAATGGTGGATCATAGCATATATTTTTCATAGTTTTGGGGTGTCTAGAATCTTAAAACACTCTTTGCAAGTGTAAGAAATGTATAGCTCTTATTATTGTATCTCCCCTTTAGTTTGAAGTCAGAAGTGTACTTTCCCTGCCTTTCTTGAAGGCACTTGATATGAACTCCATCAACCTAAACTGTGTATATTAACTTCCAAGGAGATACAAGTCAAAGTAGGCTAATAACTGAGTCTCCTCTGAAGACTGTCAGATCCAGCTGTTCATTCTAAAAATGTCAGAGGTGAGGATAATGTGATCAAAAGAATATATATATGTATAACTGGGCCACATTGCTATACAGCAGAAATTGACAACATTATAAATCAACTATAATCAAAAAAATTTTTTTAAATGCCAGAGGTTTTAGAAAGAGTGTCTAGGAGAAATACTTGACAGTATTACCTGTGGTATCTGTGCCCAGTGTTCCAGTGATGACAACCCAAGTGCATTCGCTGGAGAAGTCATGTGCTCTGGACTAGACAGTTCTCCTAGCTGTATTACTTCCAACTTTGTCATTGAGTTGCTGAAAGATTCTAAGAGTGGTCAAATAGTCTTTCATTTTTTTTTGATAAAACTAGTTATAATGGGTCTCTCCTGTTTTCAATTATAAGCTCTCTGCAAATGCCCCCAAAGGGACAAATTGACTAAGCACAATGATATATTTCATTTCTTGCATGAGAAAGGGATAAAAACTATGAACAAAACAAAACAACACACATAAAAGATTTCATTATCTCTTACTCTTCTATAGCAGTGAACACAAAACATGCGTAATATTTCAAAAAAAAAGCATAACCGTGCCCGTGAATGTAAGTTTTCATGTAGTCAGACAGGAGGTCTCATTTAAACCTAATCCTCAGTCCTCCCCCTACTTTATTTTTGAGACAAATGTGTAAATGTCAACATTTTCAAAAAAAGAAAGAAGCTGGAAACACATGAAAGAAAAATAGTGCATAAAAGCAGTCTTTTCAAGACAAGAAGTGATTTTAGATTTGAATGGCTGTTGTTGCAAGACAAAAGCAGCTAAGAAAACAACTTAATGGCAAAATTCCCTTCTCCTTAAAAAAAAAAAATTAAAAAAAAATACCTGTGGCAGTTCAATATAATTAGGTCTAAGGAAAAACAAAGTTTAAATCTGAAAAAAAAAAAAAAAAAAAGAACAAGATGCTGACAAGGAATAAAGAAAAAGATGGAGTGGACTTCAGTAGTTTGGGAGCTGGGACTCAATGTGCCAATTTGTGCAGTTTCCTCTCTGGGAAATTGTTATGGCAAATCATGTCTGTAACTAACTGTAGAGGAATATTTAGGTAAGGATACCGCCACTGTTTTTCTGCTCTCCAAGGGGCACAGCATGGACATTCTTCCAGTTACTGGGTAACTGGCAGAGAAAAAGAGTTCCCAGAAATTAGGATGTAGGTACTGAACAATTTTGATTTATAGAAATTTCCTACAGGATTCAGAAACTGAGATATTCACAGATCCCGAGATTTAGAAATAACTGAGGAGAACTAACAAACAGGACTTTGAGCTACATTTGCCTTGCTATTTGATTTAGGTCAGATTGTAGGGTCGTGCTGGGAGGTAAGATTTCTTTGAGAAGATTCTTCCCCAGGTTCCTAAGGGACCAGCCAAAGACATCTCCCTAACAAGAATCAAACTATCTTATGTAGTTGTTTCCTTAAAGAACATTAGGCCTAAAATTTTATATTTAACAATTTTGTTGTTGTTGTTGCTATTTCTTGGGCCGCTCCCGCGGCATATGGAGGTTCCCAGGCTAGGGGTTGAATCGGAGCTGTAGCCACTGGCCTACGCCAGAGCCACAGCAACGCGGGATCCGAGCTGCGTCTGTAACCTACACCACAGCTCAAGGCAATGCCGGATCGTTAACCCACTGAGCAAGGGCAGGGACCGAACCCTCAACCTCATGGTTCCTAGTCGGATTCGTTAACCACTGCGCCACAACGGGAACTCCAATTTTTTTTTTTTTTTTTTTTTGAAATCTCACCACACCAGTTCCAACAGTGGAGGGAGAGATACAGAAGATGAGGTGTTCAATTTTTAAAGTATAAATCACCACTCTCATCTAGTAAAAATAATAAATAAGAATGATTTTTAAAAAGAAAATTATATTCTTCATGATTTTGTGTGATATTTCAGAAAGGGTTTAATTTTCTTTTAAAGCAGCATTTAAATATTTGACTCCTTAAAACCTCTCCAAAGCTGCGAAATCGTACATTAGCATAGAGAAACATTTAAAGCAGTTTCATTCCAGATTTATATTCATATATGCAAGAATGTCTTAAAAGTAAATCTTTCTGCAGGATTTTGAGCTATTCTAGCAGAGTGGAGAAAAATCACTTTCTAGGTGAGTGAAGTTTCTTATTTCTCAGAAAGTAGAAAATTATTTTGGTATTGTGAATTAGTTAAGAGCTCATACCTCTCCAAAATTATTCACTTTAAGTGAAATCTAGAATTACCTGCTTTCCAGATAGACTCAGTAATCTTGGTGTTAGCAATGGACAATTTCAAAATAATCTTGAGACTTTATATAATATGCACATCTGATGCATTTTACAATGGAAAATAACTCATTTAAAAATCTTTTTCAATAATTTACTAGTCATTAAGAATACATTAAATAAACTCTTGATGTATGTAAGGCTCCATTCTAGCTACCAAAGAAGACAGAAAATGTTCTTAGTTCAATATTTCCCCACTCCCAGAGAAGTACAAAATAAAATATTTGCACAGATAATAATGCATGCTTTAGTGCATGGTAGAAGAGTTAAACATGTAGTGCTATAGGACTCAAGAGAGAGAGAATTTCTGCCTAAGATAGGGGAGACTTTGTGGAAAAATTAGCATTTGACATGGAAGAAGATGGGTGGTAAAAATGATAGGTACATACATACATACACACACACACACACACAAACAGGTACAGAGAGATGACAAAGAGAGAGAAAGACAGGGAGGCTACTGAACATTTTGAAAATGATGAAAAAGGAAAATTCACCCCAAATACTTCATATAATCTACATCTTCTCTTACCTTCCATCAGAATTGAAAGCTATTGTTTAATCTAAGCCATGTTGTTTGCTAGTTTTAGATGTTCTTGTTCTTACAGTTTCTTTTTCAGCTTTTATAATTTCAGCCACTATTTTTATAAGGCTTTTTTCATCCTATTTCTCACCCCCATATTTCTCCAAAGTTCAATCTGATATTTTACTACTGCTTTTTGGACATTACCCATCAAATGTACTGAAGGGATATGAATTTCATTGCTTACAAAGCATACTTGTTATCATTTCATAGAACAATTCCACTATCTTGTTTTACTGAATCAATCAAAATGTTGACAAGTCCTTCCTCTCCTCCATCCTCTACATTTGAGTTCATGGAAACAACCTAAATATCCATTGATAAATAGATGGATTAAGATGTGATACATATATTCAATGGAATACTACTCAGACATAAAAAAGAATAAATCATGCCATTCATATCAACATGGATGCAACTAGAAATTATCATACAAGTGAAGTAAGTCAGAAAGATAAAGACAAATACCATATAATATCATTTATATGTGTAATCTAAAATATGGCACAAATGAACCTATCTATAAAACAGAAACAGACTCACAGACATAGAGAACAGATTTGTGGTTGCAAAGGGGAGGGCAGAGAGAAAAGGAGTTTGGGGTTAGTAGATGCAAACTGTTACATTTAGAATGGATAAGCAACAGTGTCCTACTGTACAGCATAGGGAGATATAGCTAGTCTCCTTGGATAGACCCTGATAGGAAATAATATAAAAAAGAATGAAAAAAATAAATTAAAAAAATTTTAAAAAAGAGTTCAAGTCCAGTTGACCAATTCAAATCAGTCCTTTCCTCTCAGTTCCCAATCTCACTGCATTAACTGGCAACATTATCAGTTTTTACCTGAGTATTATAATAAAATTCTTATCTGATTTTGGATATTCCTTTCCTTTCAATTCATCTTGCCAAGAATTGCTTGTCAGTATATTTTTTTTTTCCTAAACACAAATCTGATATCATTCTTGCTTAAAAATACCCTAACCCTTTAATATTCCAAAATTCTTTCCTCACGTTCTGGCACTACTCTTTAGTTTCATATCCTGTTTCTTTTATACTTCCATTTCCCAACAGACACTATTCACCTTGGAATATTGAATTTCTTATCAACCCTACATTATTATGCTTATTTATGCCTATGAGTTTTAACATGCTATAATCTCTGCAAATATGTCTTTAGGTTGCTTCTTGTATGCATTGTGTCTTTATGATACAATAATTATGTTATTATTTTGAGTATTAAATATTTTAATACTGTAGATTACAGAACCTGATATATTGATTTTGCTCAAATTTAACAAAAATGCATTTTCTGTATATATTTTATTTAAAACATTATGGATATAAAGCCATTTTAGCCTACCCCAATCATATCTCCCCCTTTCCCTCTTTCCTTTTTCATAAATAACTACTATTCTCAATAGCTTTATGATTAGCCATAGGTGCAGCATATGGAATTTTTTTAGGCTAGGGGTTGAGTCAGAGCTCTAGCTCCTGGCCTCTGCTATAGCCACAACAAAGCTGGATCTGAGCTACATCTGTGACCTACACCACAGCTCAACACAATGCCAGATTCTTAACCCACTGAGTAAGGCCAGGGATTGAACCCACATCCTCATGGATACTAGTCGGGTTCTTAACTTGCTGTGCCACAATGGGAACTCCCTACTTACAATATTAATCATGCCTTATATGATGGCGTTTTGAAGGTTTTAAATAATTCTATAAACATCTTTTTTTTCCATATAGTTTTTAAAAATTTATTATGTCTATATAATTCTGATCTAATTAATTCAATTTAAATACTATGTAGAGAAGCACAGTGAATATAACACATGTTATTACTTCTTTACCAATGGCTGATTCTGGTATTTTGTTATTATAAGCAGGAGAGCATTGAACATTTCTAGTACATCTCAGTATGTCTATGTGAGTAGAATTGAGAGGGAGGGTGGCTATGATAGAGTATCGTCAAATTTTTCTTCAATAGTAAGTCAGTATCATTAATGAATACTGAACATACATTAGTTTGTATTTGTGGTAGATGTACCTTTTGTGGTTAACTATTTATCTCTAATTTGCTTTAAGTTCTTTCCAGTTAGTATTAAAATATCTACATGAGCTTTCATCTAAATGCAGTTTTTTATTATTTTTGAAATTCATTTGAAAATATTTTTCCTTACCTGAAGACTTTAGTCTCTTTATATTTATTGTGGTTATTGATACATTTAGAGTCATTATACTTTAATTTTGTCATCTTTTTACCATTATTTAATTTGCTTTTAAAATTCCTTTTCTAACTTTCTGTTTGATTATGTTCACACTAAGCCTTAGATTTGTTCTTATTTTTATAAATTCAATTTATATTTTTCTACCTCTTAATTTGTAGTATGTATGCTTAATATTTTAACCTTCTCCAGATTCCTCACTTATAAGACAGTCCTCACTTATTTAATTACAATCAAAATTATTTATTGCTTATAATTATCCCCACTTATTTTCCATGTTATAATTGCCTAGTAGATTAATACCACCTTGTTTCAAAACTATCTCAAATTAGTCATTTTATAATTGTTGTTAAATTATACATATACTTTTAGAAATTCTTTCTCAGCATTGTGTCTTATACCTTCACCTGGGAAACTAAATTCAATTTCATCTCTGAAGAACATTCTTCATTATTTCCTGCAGTGACAAATTATAAGTTATAAATGCCATCAGGTTTCTCTGAAAATTTTCTTATTCTATTCTCATTCATTCACATTAGTTTAGCTAAGCACAGTCTTGGCTAAAAATTATTGATTATGTCATTCTATTTCCTTTGAATATTCTTTGGTAAGAAGTATATTTTAAGTCGTTAACATTCCGTTACTATTTGTCATTTTTATTTATGTATTTAATGTTTCTATTTATCTTTCATGTATCAAGTTTTATAAATATATATTGTTGTATAAATATATACAATATTTATATCTATTGTATTTTACTAATACATATAATATAAATATATAATTATAATAAATACAAATATGTACATTTCTTAGCAATTATCTCATCACCTTCTTCACTATTTTTACTCTTTCTTTGTGGAATTCTTACTTGATGTATGTGACACATTTTCAGTATATTCAAGCTTCTTTATTTTTTTATATTTACATATATTTTATCTGATTATGTTGCATTTTGATGTCTTTCCATTCATAAATTCTTTTTCAGCTGTGTTTAATCAGCTATTTAATCAACCATTTTAAAATGTTACTAACATTTTGATTGTCTTGATTTAAATTCCATCCACTATTATATGATTTCCTTTCACCATTATATCCATTCCTCACTAAATTATTAATCATTTTAAATATTACTATTTTAAGATTTTATCTCAAAATATTTTATTTTTCTTAGTTCTTAACCTACTAGTTTTATTGTTTCTCACATGTTTTGATCAGATCTCATATCATACTAATTCATGGGTCATATGAATTTCTGACTGCCAAGGGCTAGAGATATTATATTCCTGGGTATGGAGATTGCATAATCTCTTTTCCTTCTACCCAACAGCATGGACTATGATGAAAATAATAAAATTTCTCCTCTAGAAAATATGATTTCTGTTAAGAACAAAAGGGGAATAGAGTTCAGATGGATAATAATAAAAAAAAGGTCAACTTAAAGGGAATTTTGTTTCCTTTCTATAATCAATTCTGTCTAACAATCTTAATTTTCATATGAGGGAACATTGTAATCCTTTAGTAGGCTTGATACTGATACAGAACACATCCTCTAGCTTATGGCAACCAATCATTCTGTTCTCCAGTCTACATTGTTTGGTTCAAGGTTAGCTTGTGACATGTTCTTAGGAAATTTGCTCTTTTCCTATGGATTCAAATTTCAGAGGACTGGTCTATGAGCTGGAAAAAAAATGTAATTGCCAAAAAGAGTTGTGAGAAATACACGGAGAGGAAGTAGTTTGGGTGGATGTGAATTAAATCCTGCATCAAGCCATACGTAAAACCGAAATTGCCCCTGTTCAGATTTATGAACCAATAAAATCTCCTTAGTGCTTTAGCTAATTTTAGTTGAGATTTTATTAATTGCAAAGAAAAGTAGAGGAGGAAGTTTCCTAAATGCTACAATCTATAACATTTTGAAATATAAAGCCATTTTTATTATGTAAAGAACAGTCATTTTTATTACCTAGAGTCTTGTATTCGGGTGATATTTCCTGACATTGTGGTTTGGGGCACATTACTTACTCCCTTCAATCTCAATTTCTTTGTTTTAAATTTAAATGAAATGGTGCCTTACCCATAGAGTTATTTTAAATATGGGATGACATAGTATATGGCCGATGTCTATTATATAAAAAGAATATTTAAAAAGCTGTCAGTATTACTTAAGCTTTACAGATTACTAAGTTGAAAGACAATCAGATTTTAGCTAAGTCATGCCCCACATTTTGCAAAAAAAGATTATCTGGGTCAAATAATTCGCATGATATTATTTCCCATGCAGACTTTTATGGTTGGTAGTATAGGTTGAATTTGAATACAGGTCTCTTGGGTACAAATTCGGTAGCATCTCATCATTTAGACGCTACTTGCTCTTTATTTACTTGTTGTTTAATAGTCACAGTTTTCTATTTTCAGTTATCTGTATGAATACGTTTTCATAAACTGAGATTGCCTTGGAAATTGCTAAATAAAGATCACTTGGAATTTCTCAAGGTGATTTTTATTTCCATTCAGATATGCTTCTTTAACATGAAAAAAATCCATTTTCTTCTCCCTATGTTCTCTGAACCTTATGAAATAGAAGGGGAGAAAAGCATAAGGAAGAGAAGTGCAAAGATAAGAAAAATATTTTTCATAGTCTATCACTTGTATGCAATCAATATTAGCATACATAATTCGAATAAAAGTAATCTTGAAAAACATAAGGCAATTAATTTTATAACCAAGAAGGCAAATTTGCAGTGTAAGTCATTTGTCAACATTCGCAAAGTAGAGGGGAAAATATGAGTATGCTCTCTTAATTGAGACAGAGGAGAGTGACAATGTTATGGCCTGCAGCCCTTTGTTTGTGCATGCTTCCTTTGGTGATTTATATTTTTCACAGCAAAAGTTGGGAGTTACTGCTAATATATGAATATATTATAGGTGTCAGATGTGAAATACTTTCCTGCTGAAGAATAAAATAGAAAGCCATTAATAAGGAAGGGTAAAGAGTGTTCAAAGCAGGCTGTTCATGTCTCACTCATAAAATCATCTCAAACAGAATGTGATGACTTGTAAACTTTTAAAAATATCTGCAAGCTATTGTGCAGGTAATTTAGCAGGTTCAGAACCCTCAACTGTTCATTTCCCCTCTTAAAATTTAAACACAAGGGAATCAGATATATTTAGGTTATATATTTATCCAATATCATATATATACACATACATGTAGCAAAAAAGTTTAAAATTGTTTTTTAAACAACAAGCAATTAAAACTTCATACAAAAATTTTATATAAGCTTTGGTCTCAACTAAAGGAGGAGGAAATCATACAAGAGGCTATTCATCAAAGTCAGGAGGTAATAGGTAAAGGAAAAAAACTGTGAGATAGAGAAAAAGGACAGATATAAAATGCAATCAAGGAATTCACTTATACAGTGTTATGTTGCCAGATAGGTATATGTAAGAGGAATGAAGCAACACTGAAGTTTACTAACATGAAATAGAATGTGGATGATAATTCAGCTGAAAAACTAGTGAAGAGGTCCACTAAGGAAGTGAAGATGTAGATGGTAGGAGTCATCAGCGTTTATGCAATATTTAAAATCAAAAGTATAAATGAGATCGACTTAAGCTGAAATTATCTTCTTAAAAGAAAAGAAGGTGGATTTCTCAGGAAGCTATAGGCCAATATTCTGAATTTTTACTTTGACATGTTTAGCTCCTATCACGTTGTCTCATACAAATTTGGGAACCATATACCTAACAAATGTTCATAAAATGGATGATTACCAAATTTAGAAAAGATGGGCAGAAATAAAGGGGCCAATTTAATACTGAAAGAGAATGGAGTGGGAGATAGAAAAAAGTATGGTTTCTTGGTAATCAACTTGATTTGAGAGTTTCAATAGGGATAGAGTTTAAAACTTCAGAAAATTCACCAGGGAAGTATGATAAAATGAGGAATAAAAATAAATTCTTTGGGGAGAAAATGTTTGCAAAAGACATATCTGATAGCATATTATCCAGAATATACAAAGAATCCTTAAAGCTCAACAATAAGAAAACAACCTCATTAAAAATGGGCCTAAGACCTGGACAGACACCTTGTCAAAGAAGTTAATCAAATGGAAAGTAAGCATATAAAAAAATATTAAACTCCTATGTCATTAGGAAATTGCAAATTAAAACAATGAGATACTTACTACTACATACCTATTAAAATGACCAAAATCCAGAACACTGACAAGATCAAATACTTGCAAAGATATAGAACAATAGAAACTCTTATCCATGGCTAGTGGGAATGCGAAATGGCACAGACACATTGAAATATAGTTTAACAGTTTCTGAAAAATCATGCTCTTACATATGATCTTGGGAACTGAAAACTTATGTACATACGAAAACCTGAACACAAATACCCACAGCAGCTTTATTCACGACTGTCAAAACTTGGAAGTTTCCCTCTAGTTGATGAGTAAACCCTGCTGATCAAATATTGTTCATCAATAAAAATAAATAAATAAATAAATAAATGAGCTATAAAGCCATGAAAAGATAGGGAGGAAATTTAAATGTATATTGCTAAGTGAACAAAGCCAATTAAAAAAATGATATACACTGTAATTCTAACTATACACATCCTGGAAAGGGCAAAACTATGGAGACAGCAAAAAGATTAGTGGTTGCCAGGGGCTGGAAGGCAGGAATGGATACACAGATCACAGAATGTTTTGAGGACATTGAAACTACTTTGTATGGCACAGTAATGATGAATATACGTGATACATTTGTCCAAACCCATAGATTGCACAACACTAAGAATGAACCATAATGTAAACTATAGACTTTAGGTGAGGAAGTATCCTACTACAGGGTTATCAATTGTAACAAATATTACGAAGGATGTATATAGTGGGGGAAGTTGTACATATGTAGGATGTTGTACATATGTTGTTCATATGGCAACTCTCTATATTTCCTGCTCAGTTTATTGCTGTGAATCTAAACCTCTTAAAAATAAATTTAGTTACAGAAAATAAACCCCATATTTTGGTGATTGGGACCTTTTTATGGAACTCAGTGATACACAGAAAAGGTGTAGGGAACAGAATAAATAAATGGAAGATTAAATGTAAAATATTTGTGACTTTTTTGTATGCAAGCCTATTGCTTTTTCAACTCAGTATTTTGCTGTCAGGATGGTAGAGTGGTCTAAGGCATCAGACTCAACTCAGTATTTTATTAACATTCACAGCTTCCCTTTGAACATTCCCTCAGGTTTGTTGTTATGAAGGTTTTCCTTAAAGTTTTATCTCTTTTTTTTCGGTCTTTTTTTTTTTTTTTTTTTTTTGCCTTTTCTAGGGCCGCTTCCCATGGTATATGGAGGTTCCCAGGCTAGGGGTCTAATCAGAGCTACAGCCGCCAGCCTACGCCACAGCCACAGCAACTCAGGATCCTTAACCCACTGAGCAAGGCCGGGGATCAAACCCGCGACCTCATGGTTCCTAGTCGGATCCGTTAACCAACTGCACCACGAAGAGAACTCCTTAAAGTTTTATCTTGAACACCAAATTCTGGCAAGAACGTTAAGTAACTGAATCACTCACATATTGCTTGTGGGATTATTAATGATTCAACCATTCAATAAAAGAGTATGTCAATTTCTTATCAAAACAAGGCATCTACTTACATATCACCTTGGAAATACTTGGACATTTAACCCAGAGAAATAAAAACTCATGTTCACACAAAACATAAGCAACTTTATATTCATAGCAACAATATTCATAGCAAATTTATTCATTACAGCCTAAAGCCGGGGAGAAAATGTCTTTAAGTTGTAGACATTGTAGTATGTCCATGCCCTGGAATATTACTCAGCAATAAAAGAAATGAAATCTTTTTTTTTTTTTTTTGGCTTTTTGCCATTTCTTGAGCCGCTCCTGCGGCATATGGAGGTTCCCAGGCTAGGGGTCTAATCAGAGCTGTAGCCGCCGGCCTATGCCAGAGCCACAGCAACGCGGGATCCGAGCCACGTCTGCAACCTACACCACAGCTCACGGCAACGCCGGATCCTTAACCCACTGAGCAAGGGCAGGGACCAAACCCACAATCTCATGATTCCTAGTCAGATTCGTTAACCTCTGCGCCACGACGGGAACTCCAAGAAATGAAATCTTGATACAAGCAACAACTTGGATAAATCTCAAAAGAATTATACTGAGTGAAAAAAGCCAATTTCAAAAGGTTTAATACTGTATGCTTTCATTTATACATCATTTTTGAAATGACAAAATTATAGACATGTAGAACAGATTAGTAATTGAGACGCATGAGGGCAGAAGGAGAGCAAAGTATGTATCTTTAAAAGGATAGCACAGGAGTTCCCGTCATGGCGCAGTGGTTAACAAATCCTACTAGGAACCATGAGGTTGTGGGTTCGATCCCTGCGCTTGCTCAGTGGATTAACGATCCGGCGTTGCCGTGAGCTGTGGTGTAGGTTGCAGACACGGCTCGGATCCTGCGTTGCTGTGGGTCTGGCGCAGGCCGGTGGCCGCAGCTCCGATTCGACCCCTAGCCTGGGAACCTCCATATGCAGCGGGAGTGGCCCAAGAAATGGCAAAAAAAAAAAGACCAAAAAAAAATAAATAAATAAAAATAAAAGGATAGCACAAAGAATCTTTGTGATAAAACTGTTCCATATCTTGACTGTGAAAGTGGTCACACAAATCTATACACTCAAAGTACATAAACCTAAACAAACTCACAAATGAGTGCATGAAAAGAGGTGAAATCTGCACAAGATCAATGGAATTCATCAATGTAAATTAACTAATTGTGATATTACACTACAAATATATAAGATGAGGTCACTGGGGGAAATTGGATCTAGGAAATATAGAATCCCTCTGAATTAACTTTTGCAACTGTTTATGAACTTCCATGTATCTCAAAATAAAAGTTATATTTTCATTTCTATAGATGTTTAACAAATTTATATATTTGTCATAAGAGAATCATATGTTGGTTGTCATATTTGGAATATTTCAGTTACATTTATTTTCTACTCTGCACACATCCTTGTTGGCTGTTCACTTTTCAAGAAGATTTGAGATCAGAAAATGTTTTCTCCAGAGGCAAATCAGTCTTTAATTTTAAATACAATAAGCATTTCAATAATTTTTCTTCTTCATCTCTTCCTCGATGTCTTATCTTCTATCTTGTATTAGTTTCCTATTTACAAAGAATGATTTTTAGAATTTCCCTTTGTAGTGGTCTGCTAGTGGTGAATTAGCTCAGTTTTAAATTTCTTCTTCTTTTTTTTTTTTGTCTTTTTCAGGGCCACACTCATGGCATATGGAGATTCCCAGTCTAATGGTCTGACTGGAGCTGTAGCTTCCAGCCCATGCCACAGCAACACCAGATCCGAGCCACGTCTATGACCTACACCACAGCTCATGACAATGCCAGATCCTTAACCCACTGAGCAAGGCCAGGGATCGAACTTGCATCCTCATGGATACTAGTCGGGTTCGTTAACCACTGAGCCAGAACGGGAATTCCTTGAATTTATTCTTAAATGATAATTTTAATGGATATGAATTCTACACTGGGAGATGCTTTTTTCAACATTTCTAGGATATCATTTCATTTTTTCCAACCTTCCAATTTTCTGTTGACAAGTCAGCTGTCAGTCTCAGCTCACTTTTTGTTCTTTTAGGTTAATCTTTTTGTCCCCACTGTGGTTACTATGTAGATTTGTTCTTTGTGTGCGTGTGTTTTAATCAGATTTACTATAATGTGCTGAGGAGTCTTAATTTATACTTATTTGACTGTCAGAATAGAATTAAAATATTGATGCCTTTCATTAATTTCGGAAGTTCTGAGCCTTTTTAATCTTAAAAATATTGTTTTTTCTATATTATTTTTGCTTGTTTTTCAACCTCTTGAAATCAACCTTGCAGACCTTGTTTATGCCAGCTTTTGTTAGGCTATAAAGTAGTAATAAACACCCCCAAACCTCAGTGGTTTAAACAAAAAAATATGTTTTCGTGTTAATGTTGTAGCTATAGCTATGGCTCTACTCCATATATCTTCTTCATTCAGAGATCCAGACTCATGGAACAGACTCTATCACTAAAGAATGCTTTTATAATGTCAGAGGGAAAAATTGTACGACTATGTCCTATTTCTTAGAACTTCTGCCAGACGTGAAAAATGTTAATTCTAATCACCTCTTATTATCCAAAGCCAGTTTCTTAACAAAGTTTACATCAACAGAACAATAATCTAATCAAAAGGAACCCTGTAAATGAACTATAAAAAATAATATGATCTACTGTATACTTTCTCACAATATCCTCCATGTCTTTTGCCATCTGTTATCCATTTTAATAATTTTATTTTATTGCATTATTTTATTTTTCCATGCTTTTTTAATGAATATTTTGATTTAATTATTTTATTAATTTTCTCTTTAGTGGCATCTGGTTTGCTGTTAACACATATTTTGAAATAATATGATTATCACATTTTGTAGTTTCTATTTAATTGATTTTCTCATCACTCAGTCCTTTCTGTTCTCAGCCAAAATTTTCAAGCTTGATTTTATTTCTTTGAATAAGTTAAGCATAGTTTTCATCATCTGTCTTCGATAATTCTACTATCTGTGGTACTTTGCATCCGTTTCTGTTGTTTCTGAATGTTTTCAAGTCATTGTTTTATCTCCTTATGGGACTGATTATCTTTAATTATGTGAAGGACTTTGGATTTCAAAGCTATTTATAGGAATCATTTCAAGCCAAGAATCATGCTGTTTTTCTCAAGATGTTTGCTTCTGCCAGATGCATCACGTAAATCCAATTTCATAGTATGAAGATATTTTTTTTGGGGGGGGGGCGGGCACTGAAATGGCTTGAAGCTGGATACCAGAGCACATCGGGTTGGTGGACTTCTTGACTGTCTTAATCTGAAGGTAAATCCCAGTAGCCTTCCCTCTTAGTGCAACCTGGATTCCAGTTGTTTTCTCTCTTGTCCTACAAGTCTCCCAAAATTAGTGCTTGTACTCCCTGGCCCTTATTCAAAATCGGCAGGTAAATCCCAGTAGCCTTCCCTCTTAGTGTAACCTGGATTCCAGTTGTTTTCTCTCTTGTCCTACACGTCTCTCAAAATTAGTGCTTGTACTCCCTGGTCCTTATTCAAAATTGGCAAAGTCCAAAAATATAAGGGATTTCCAAGGCCCAACCTGTACTTATGCATTTTAGTTTTATCTCTGACCTAGTGAGTCTTATCTTTATTTTTAGCTTTCAAATGTTCTAAAAAGTTTTTTTCCTAAATATGTTCTTGTGTTTTTAGGGGTCTCCAATTAGAGAACAGATCTGAATTACATAGTCTGACATTCTAGATTATTAGTTTTGATCTACTGAGTTCACTGACATGACACATTTCTTTGAAAAACTTTGTTGGTAAAATAGTTTATCTAAATGAGTTCCCAAAAATTATACAAAATATTATTCAAAAATCAGCATCTTCTTTGTCTTAATAAACTCTATTCTTCCAATTCACAGCCTCTTAGTCTAGGGAAAATCCAGTCTCAGTGCTCACATCAGGGGTCCTTTGCTATCCTTTGAGTTCCTTCTGCACCTGGACTCCAGACATTGCTTCCAGGCTAAAGACAACATGATTATAGGCTTCATTTTTTTCTCATTTTTTCAGGGCTCATAGCTTGTGCTACCTTTTATTCAATGTCTGAAAACAGAGCTTTCATGTATTTAGTTCAATATTCTAGTTATTTCTGGCTTAACGTTAAATTTAATTCTATTTACTCCATTGTGACTTTTTTTATAAAAATTGGTTTTTTTAAATAATTGACTTGTAGGAGATTTTTATCTATTTTGGGACATAAGTTGTTTGTCATAAATAGGCTCAAAAAAGACTCCAGCCAATTTAAAGCTTACCATTAATTTTCTAATGTAGATTTTTATGACATTAAAACAATGATAAATTATTTATCGCTAAACTTGTAGTTTTATAATATGTTACACATTTCCCTCTGCCCTCAGATTACTAAAGCCATTGAAGTTAATTTACTGTTTTGCATAATAGGAGAATGGATATAGAAGAAAGAATAACAACAACAAAAACAAACAAAAATAACTCATGTGATTATACTAGTTATACCAGCTGCTGACACCCATTGCTAAATAAACATATACTATTCCATTTCTGGAAGAAAGCGTTCTAATAAACCATCCACCCCAATACCAGACCAAACTTGAATTTAAGCATATTTTTATATATAAAAATATATAAGTACTAACATAATTTTATATTGCTAGCTTTATGACTGGGCAAGATTACTACCTGGTTTTCATTTTCTTCAGTTGTAAAGTGATAATAGTACTGCTTACCTTTCAGATTTTTTCAAACTATACATTTCAAATGTGTAGTATATAGTGGTTAACAATGTTGGATTTTAAACTGTTTCCTAGGTGTCAAAGGTGGTGCTAACTTTTTCTACTTCACTCACTCAACTTTTAGCTGAATTGATGGATGTCATAAAACAGAACACACAAATACAAAAACTAAATGAATCCACACCAAAAAGAACAAGACAGAGCTTAAATTCTTAATTTGATAATCTACAGTTTCCAGTTCTAGAATTTTGCTAAACGGTGCTTGAAGCTTACCCCTCCAACTCACCCTTTCACTATACTTTTACTGATAAAATCAATACATTTTATATTCTAATGTGAGTGGTCTCAATGCTTGAAACACAAAATTCTCTGAATTTTCCTATGGATCCTTCTACCTAGATGTGCCTGAGATCCTGTCACTTAATTCTTACTCAGAAATTTAGACCCACATTCAGTTTATACTGGAATGCACAAATGCTTCTCTCTCTGTCTTTCTGTCTACCTCTAATTTCCATAGTATTATAAGTCTGGGTGGGGAGGGGAGGTGAAAGACTGTCTATACTTTGGGCAATTTCCTTATTATTTTTATACATTATTGCTTAAAAATCTTTTTTTATTCGTGGAATTTTGGGGCATACATGTATGGAAAACAAAAAAATAAATTAATAAGGGAGTTCCTATCGTGGCTCAGTGATTAGCAAACACAACTAGCAGCCACGAGGAAGCGGGTTTGATCCCAGGCCTGGCTCAGTAGGTTAAGGATCCAGCGGTGCCATGAGCTCTGGTGTAGTTCGCAGACATGGCTCAGATTTGGTGTTGCTGTAGCTGTGGCATAAGCCGGCAGCTACAGCTCCGTTTTGACCCCTAGCCTGGTAACCTCCATGTGCTATGGTGTGGCTCTAAAAAGTCAAAAGACAAATTAATTAATTAAACATAAATTCTGCCAAACTATCTTCCAAAAAGTTGCATCTATTTTCATAACCACTTGTAGTATATATAATTACAATGAATATATCATTAAAGTACACTTAATTTGAAATATTTCTTTATTTTCATAATTAAAGTGATAATGAAAGTGCTCTTGTGAATTTTGAGTATAAAATTATATGAAATAAAATATGAAATAAGTGATTTCACCATTTTGATTGCTAAAACTGCTAATTTTTTCATGTGTTTCTTTTCGGTTTGTACTATGTGTGAGTATGCTTGTGTGTAGGTGTATGAAATATATCTAAATATATTTACATGTCCTACTTCCTATTTTGTTTTAAAAATTAATATTCTACTATATATGCATATTTCTATTGTGCTTTTAAAATAAAGTATCCTGGAGTTTGCACTGTGGCACAATGGGTTAAGGACCTGTCATTGCCACAGGTGTGGCATGGGTTGCAGCTGTGGCTTGGATTCATTCTCCAACCTGGGCACTTCCATATGCCCTAGGAGCTGCCAATAAATAAATAAATAAATAAAGGATCCTTAAATCAGCATAATTTAGCAAGAAGATTTGTAGAGCTACTAAAATTCTTCTATCTCAAAGATAGTATTAATTTCATTAAACAGCCACTTAATAAATTCAACTTCTTTAGTTTTTAAGAATAAACTATTATAATTATAAACCCCACTGATGCACTGATATAATCATTAAAATGTATTGATTTTCAATTAAAATGCTTTAGCTAAACATAGCAAGAAAAAAAGTCTATGAGTGCCTCATAAGGGATCTATAGATTAATCTTAGGCCTTTTAATAGTTCATAAATAAAGATGCTTTACATATTTGCAGTATACTTTAAAAAAATCAAAATGTCTAAACTGTAACAGAAAAGAGATGCCAATAGGGGAGGTAAACTTCTCCAGATAAAATAATTTTACCTTTGAAATTTTGAAGCAAACTCAAAGAAAATATTTTTATGATTAATAAAGTTTGATTTTAAATTAAAACTGATGTTCTTGGTAAAAGCATAAAGCTAGATTTCAGGAGCTCTGGGTTCTTCGCTTAGATCTGCTACTTGTTTTTTTCCAGGTTTGGAGGAGATTTTTTATTTCAAAAGCTTTCAGGGTAGCATCTCCGTTTCTACTACTTTCAAAGCTCTAAAATAAACACAATGGAACCATAATATTCAGACTAAATTGTCTACAATTTAAAAAGGAGTTTGTGTTTCATGCGTGGCCAGTAGAGTCCAGAAAATAGCATTTTTTATTTAAGAAAACTTACTTTATCTGACTTTCATCCAGAGGTAGTTACTATATTTCCTTGTGTCTTAGTTTTGAGAACCTTAGTTTATCCCCTGTTACAGATGCTATGAAGTTCCTGGTCCTAATCCCTCAGCACTCAGCAAACCAGACATTTTACTATAAATGTAAATCTGTAAAGCTTGTTGCTGTACGCAGCCCAAGCAAGTTTCAGCTCCCCAAGATCACTTTAGCCCATGGTAAGCTGAGACTTGATGAACCAGTACCCTAGCTTTCTATCCTCATGGCTGAGAAAACTCATTGATGTGGTTTTCATTATTTCCTAAAGGTTTGCAAAGGTGACTTGTTGATAGTGCAAGCTGCCTTGACTTCTCTGTCTCACTCCTTCAGCTCCCTTCCCAGAACTTCTAGGATCACTTTCCCCTGAAAATTACATTCATTTGAATACTTTTTCCAAAGTTGGTTTCTGAAGAAACCCAACCTAAGTTATTCCTAATGTAGTTTCAAAAACATTTAAACATCCTTTTTACCATGCATACTTTGAACACCCACTTTTGACTCAGTAAAATGATTTATTGTAATCAATAAAAATTTTAATCAATGTTCTTAGAATTTCATCAGATGAGAGTATCTCAACATCTCAAAATTTTTTCAGACTTGTAGTTTTAACATGGTATCAATTTGTAATTATTTTGGCCACTCCCATGGTATGTGAAAGTTCCTGGGCCAGGGGTTGAACTCATGCCACAATTGTGGCTAGAGCCACAGCAGTGACAACACCAGCTCTTTAACCTGCTGAGCCACGAGGAAACTATAATAATTTTAAAAATATTAGAAAATCATATATTATTTTTAAATTTTCAAATGTAACCCTCTATTTTTGGATTAAGTTCCAAAGCAGCATCAGTTTGGATGATGACCCTTTCTTAAAAATTCTGTCATCAGAAAATGTTTATCACTCTATTGTTGCCATACTACCATTTACCTGAGAGATTAAATAAAGAGAGTAAATTTGAAATACTGGAACACTTCTACTGTGTAATTTTTGCCTTTGCCCAAAACACTGCTAGGGAATCAATAAAAGTCATGCAGTTTTTTCTGTTGTTCATTGGTCATTTTAATGTGAATATTGAATAAAGCAGATAATCCAAACAATTTTGCTCTGAACCCCACTCTCATGATATTTGATTATCATATTTTTTGAGTTGATTTCATGATATTAATATTATCTAATTGCTCTTAATAGTTCTTATGGGCTGTTTTAATTTATTTGTAGTGCTTTGATAACAGAAACAAATTCCTTGGTAACATACTTCCTTCTCTGTTTGTATTAGTTGTAGCTTAAATATTTCCAAAGGCTCAACTAGGTTGCTAATAAGAAAACCTCCAAAAGATCTACGTTGAGTGCATTAATTTCATGGCATTTCATTCTGGTCTATATTGAAACAGTCCATGGAACCATCTAAGAAACCACAAGGGGTTTAACTTAATATTGTTATTACAACCAACTTGATGATGCCACAGGTGGGAGTAGGTCTTTAGATTCTTCAGTGACAGAGTTAGAATAAAGCTCCATGAAAGGAAAGACGTTGTATCTCTCAACACT
Organism: Phacochoerus africanus; assembly: GCF_016906955.1. Lineage (NCBI taxonomy): Eukaryota > Metazoa > Chordata > Mammalia > Artiodactyla > Suidae > Phacochoerus > Phacochoerus africanus. Next base: position 23,711,385 of record NC_062549.1, on the reverse strand, counting down.
GTCTCCTATCAGTTGAATGAATGAACATATAAATGAAAGAATGGATAGCTCAGTTATGTGGATCATGTGACCATGAAATCATTTTGATTTTGTTTCTATAAGTTGATTTATATAATTCTATTTGTTACATGTTCCTGTTCTTGTGGATATAACTAGTGAACTGCTATCATCTTTCCAGCTATATATGGCCACATGACAAAAAGTTCTCTCCAATGGAGTATCAGAAAGGATATACATGGCCACTTCCACATCTGGCCTATGGAATCCTTCCACATGACCTTCTTCAAGATAGGTTCAGAAGAGCTGCCCCATCTGAACAGGAATCCTGAGAAGAAAAGTTTTTGTTCCATAAGCCATTGATTTTTAGGGTATATATCTTAATTCAGCTTAGCCTACTTTAATGACTATATTAGATAAGTGTAAAATAAATGTAAATACAGTTCCATTGAGTTAAAAGCATGGGCTATATAAATCAATCTCACACATATACATATATATGTGTATGTACATATGCATATGACAAACATTTTATATATATATATGTGTGTGTTGAAAATGTATGTCTATTTCTGTTGAAAGATATTTTCAAGGCTAAAGTTTTATTTTAGACTGATTTGTTATTTGTGGCTTATATCTGATTCAGCTTCATTTCTATTCCTTTTATTTTATCAGTTTTATAGGGGTTTTAACTTCAAACTTTCTTCCTGCTGTGCTGTGAACTTCCTTTAAGTCTGATACATGCTGTGAATAAGTGGGTTTCTTTATTTGTAAAAATCATGTTAAGATCTTTCTTCTTTTCACCGCTTATCTACATTGCTCTTTAGTAGACTGCACAAAGCACAAGGGTGACAATTTGAAATTATCCCACAGATAATTTTTGGATAAAAATCTCTAAAGTACTTATGAATTATGACATGAAGAATAATGGTAAACCTAAAAAATAGAGAAAGCTTAGCCTGGAGGAAGTTGTTGCTCTATCTCATTATTAGCTCCAAAATATTTTACTCTTCTCTTTAAATCTTTCAAGGATTTTTAAAATACTTCTGTTTTGTTGAAAAGATATTTTTTTAAGAACTTGTAGTCTAATGCATTTTAGTCATTTCAGGTAGCCATATTGCATTTACAGAGACATTGATTGACTAACTTCCAGATATAGTAAATTTCATCAAACTATGTGCATGGTATATGTGATTTTAAAATACTACCTATTTGTCCCATTGAAGAATTGCTTGTGAATTTCATTTTGATTAATGTCTTCAAATGCAACATGACACTTCAATTGAAATTTTCAATTTCTGAGACTTATCTTGTGTCTTCTAGATAACAAACAAACAAACAAACAAAAAACACTGTGAATGAATAACTTTGTATCTCTAACATGCTTAGGCAATTGTACCTCTCTGCTGCTCTGATAGTCTTAAAGGTCTCAGTTGTTGCAATGTGTTCAGGGATAGCAGGTGTTTTGTCAGAATAGACCGCTTTAAACAAACTAAATCAAGGCTCTTGCAATTAATTGAAGGCTTGGGTAAGCATCATCTGGCTGGTGGTTCTCAAGCGTAATAGATCATAGAGAAGTCAGTCTCTGGGACCTCAGTTTCTCTGAAAAGCTACCCATGTGCCACCTTGGGAAAAGTAATCATCAAAACCTCATCTCCATACTCCCCATCATGAAAGTCTTTAAGGGAGAAGATTTCGACTGACTTTTCAGGTTATAAGAAAAAAGATAAAGTGGAGACTTTTTTGGGGTAAAGTTGGATGAACTTATTTTGACAATAGTAAGATTGAATAAAAATTCCTGAGATCTAAACTTTCTCACTCCATTTGATTTTGCATTTATGGAGTCTTTTAGAGAGAAGAAGAAGAGTTTTACAAAAATATAGCACTGAATATAGAAAATACATTCTAAATAGTTACAAACCAATCCTTATACAAAGTATGTAGATTGCTAAAGATAAATCAGAATTTATTTTATTCAGTGCTTAAGCAAAATCATAATCTCAGGGAAAAATTACTGATTTAGTTTACTTAATTTGCCCCAGGAAAAATATTATAAAACAATAAAATTCTGAAAAAATCCCAATAATCTACTTAAACAACATGAAATAGTTTTTGGCAGATGAAATGGATTCTAGTTTCAGTACTGCAATTTCTTTGGGTACTGTGTTCAGGCATTATTATAATTGATATTATTAATGCTAAGAGTTACTAAGACAATGTACCTCCACTCATAATAAATATGGATAGCTAATCTTAATAAGTATGCTCCAAAATGAGCCGTTTGACTTCAGGCATAATTTTTTAATCTGTATTTTTAAAAGTAAGTCATCTTTTATCAAGATTTCCCAATTTGTGAGATATATTCATATTAAAAATGTTTTAAGGAGTCTGTGAAACCATATAAACACTAATAATTAGTATCTATAAAGTACCCATATGTGTACTTGTACCATTTATTGTTATTAATAAAAAGTACATTTATCAAAATATTCAAATTTAGACTAAGTTTTATCACTTTGAATTTCTTTTAATTACCAGAAACTAAAAATAGAGCTAACGTCATCTGTCAAAAGAATTCAGAGGTCTTTATTTAAATTATTTTAGTTGAAAAATAACCTTTATTTCATAAAAGACCAAGTATTTTAATTGCTTATTATAATTTCATAATATCAAAAAAGAATTTCACAAATCAAATATACAATATACAATTCAGTGTCTAGAGTCAGGACTACTGAAAAATTTGGATGGAAAACTGAGGTTTAAAAATCTTTTAATTTATATAATTTATGAAAAATATTAACAAAACTGTCCACCTAGCTACCAAATAAGGATTTTTTATAGACTATTCCCCTTAATTTTTTCATTGCAGCTTTCTCCTGAAAAACAAATAACTACGCTGATTTCAAGGGGCTTTTTGAGGGGAAAGTGGTAGAATCAATGACTTTTTAAGAAGCTATATCATATTTACAAGGGAAAATAAAAGTGATGTGTACTTGACCACCTATTAGAAGTTGAAACACATACAGACACAGATGCAGAGAGACAGATGATAAATAAATAGATGAGAGAGAGGAAGAGAATTGCTAATCTTATAGGAAATATGCAAATTGAAAGAACCAACGAAATATCATGTTAGGATACTGGGGCTCAAAGAAGTAATTTATTCTCAGACCCAGATAAACAAAAAACAAAAAACAAAACCAAAACAACCATGCCTGCAATCCAAAAACTAACTTAAAAGTTTATTTCATTTCATCAAATCTCCTTTCAGCAGCAGGGAAGTGAAAGCCACATATTCCTCAAACCTATTTGCATTTTATATATGAGTGTGTATATGTGTATGCATGAATTACCAACACCAAATTTTTCTAGACAAGAAGCTGCTTATTAATCATAGGTTACCAATTTTCGAAAGTTAAATGTTTGCCTTCTGATTTATATAAACTCAAAGGTATCTAAGGTAGGTAGAATTATCACCCCCAGAAAGATTCTATACCTTAATCCCCAGAAATGTGAAAAGGATGATATAGCATGCCTTGGAATAGGTTAATTCACATAGCTAAAGATACATGCAAATGCATGCAGATATAATTGTTTATTAGTCAGTTGTCCTCATGATAGATTATTTTTGATTATCTGGGTGGGCCCAATGTAATCGCATAAGCCCTGAAAAGTAGAAAAGAAAATCAGAGGGTGAAGTGGAAAAGAGATAGCAGAAAGGAAATCAGAGAGATTCAGATTATAACAACCATTGAAAACGTTTTTTTGTTTTGTTGTCTTTTTAGGGCTGCACCCATAGCATATGAAAGCTCCTAGGCTGGTGGTTGAATCAGATCAGTAGCCGCTAGCCTATGCCACAGCTGAGCCACATCTGTGACCTACACTATAGATTATGGTAACTCTGAATCCTTAACCCAGTGAGTGAGGCCTGGGCTCTTCATGGATACTAGTTGGATTCTTAACCCACTAAGTCACAATGGGAACTCCAGCTGATTCAAACTTGAAGATGGGGGGCACCATATGGAAAATGAAAGAAGGAATGCAGGTCACCATTAGGAGCAAAAAACTGGCTTACCTATAGCTAGCAAAGAAACATTCTACGCTGCATGGAAATAAATTGCCAACAACTAGATGAACTTAGTAGCAAAACCTTTCCTAGTCTTCAGCAAATAGTTTGGCTCAGGCAAAAAAAAACAACAACAACAAAAAAAAACATTGATTTTGGTTTTATAATTAGTAATTTTGGTCTTACAATTAATAATTTTCACAATTATATGGGTGGAAATTACTCTATGGAACGAATATTTTTCTTGATAATGAGAGGGGATAAAATGCCTCAATATTTGGCTATATTTAGATACTTCACACCTTTTTAAATATCCTAGATAAAAACTGTTTAATTAAAGACTGGGGAATACCTGGTTCAGGAGTAATGAACCCAACTAGTATCCATGAGGATGTAAGTTTCATCTACGGCCTTACTCAGTGGGTTAAAGATCTGGCACTGCTGTGGTTTAGGCCAGAAGCTTCAGCTCTGATTCATTCCCTAGTCAGGGAAATTCCATATGCTGCAAGTATGGTCTTAAAAAGCAAAAACGAAACAAAACAAACAAAAACTGGATTGTATTAAAATGGTCTACCATGTGCCTATTTAATTGGTAATTGATAAACATTCTTTTATTTCAAGGTGAAAGAATGCATTACATTAATAATATGACATCTGCTTATAAAAAATTTAGTAGTTCAAAAAAATAATCAGGAAATGATTTTTTTTTTAAAGTTTAGATGGGACTATGTTATCTCCTTCTACCTCATTGTCCCTATACAAACAATAATGGTAAAAATATGGCTAGGCATCTAATCTGTCCAGGATATAAAATAAGGAACAGTTACTCTAGTTACTATGGACAAGGTAACTGGATTAGAACTGGCCATATGCCAATAAGTTTTTAATGCTCTTCAAAAAAAAAAAAAAAAGAGCGAGAGAAAGAGAAGAAAGAAAAAAAATGTAGTCTTTTTATTCTAATTTTAATTTTAGATTTTTTTGATATAATTCAACTTTTATGAGTTAGGCTCAATTCAAAGATTGCTTTTGTCTTTACTCCATTATTAAATTATCTCCAACAAAGTTTCATACACATGTTCTAATACCACCTTGCAGGCTACCTGTTCCGTAGTGTAAGATTATAACTATGTAAGATTGATAGGATAGGAAAGGAATGACACAGTTCTGGAAGAAGCAAATACAACAATCAGACTCTTACGATGTTAAAGTGTTATCTCATTTAACACACATCAGATAATATATTCTTAACCACAACTCTTTTCAAGACATCTAAATATAGAAGTTGTCCCCTAAGTGTTTTGTGATTATTTTTTATAATCAAAGAATATAAACAATCAATAAAGAGAATGGATTCAGGAGCATTTGGCTGTTTTGTAAAAGAGAGTAGAAGAAAGGCTTAAAGCATTCCATTAATCTCAATATTAAGTTCAACTTTTTGTAGAATTGATTCCTTAATCGCTTTAGCCAACATTTACAGTTCTTTGATAGTGACACACTGTGGTAGACCACAGGTTAGCCTCCTAAAGTCTTAATGACACCATAAAAAAAATGTTTTCCCAGGAGTTTCCAGTTAGTTATATGTGTTGCCACTGCTATGGGCCAAGTTTGATCCCTGGCCTGGAAACTTCCACATGCAGTGGGGGCAGCCAAACACAAACAAAAAGAAAGGCATGGCCAGGTGGAGTAAATGATCTTGGAATAAAGGAAGAAGGGGTGGTGCTGGTAGAAGAGGGGGGAAAAAAGAAAAAAAATAATTATTCTCTTGACTATGAAGGTAGCTTCTATTCATTCCAATGGTTATATTAAAGGCAGCTGATATGCAGGTACTCAATTCTTCTGATAAAGGCTGCATGTGATATTTAACTTCAGATGCACTCATATATAAGGTGACAGCAAAGAACCACTTATGCACCTATATACTTAATTGTATAGTTATTCCTTTGACAGTTAACCCTAATGAGTTTGGTACTAAGTCAAAGTGAAAAATAATATATGTCAGGATCCAACTATTTTTCTCAATAAACTCTTTGAATCTGGATCCTTTTATTTTTGGTCTAGTTCATATTCACAGAAATACTTAATACTTAAACTTTAGGATATGATGTGCTAAATTTCAAATGCCTTCTGGCATTTGTGGCAATACTGGGATAATAGAAAAAGGTAAAAAAAAAATCTATTGTCTAAAGGCCACAAGTTTGATATATACTTAGGTAACTGAAATTCGATCTCAGCAATGCATTGGATGAAAAAGCTTTTTAAAAATATGGGGCTTAGGAGAGTTGGGCTCTGTTTAATGAACCCAATTCATATTCATGAGGATGCAGGTTCAATCCCTGGCCTTGCTCAGTGGGTTAAGCATCCAGCATTGCTGTGAGCTGTGACATATGTCACAGATATGGCTTGGACCCCATATTGCTGTGGCTGTGGCATAGGCTGGCAGCTAAGGCTCAGATTCAACCCCTAGCCTGTGAACTTCATATGCCACAGGTGCAGCCCTAAAAAAAAAAAAATGTGGGACTTAGGATCAACTCTAGGCATCTAGGCAGATAGAATCAGAATTGGGGGGGAAGGATGATACTTAAAATCAGTATTTGTTTTAAAGTTGTAATGATAAATTCTAATGAGCAGCTATCAATAATGCAGAGTGATATATTCTGTTCTATGATAGTAATGTGTTACCATAATAACTACTACATGAGAGAACTAGAGCCCTTTATTTATGAGCAGTTAAAATGGTGTGGTTTTATTTAGGTAAAGATGCATAATAGCAAATAGTAAGATGCTCTTTTGCAAACCCAGCCAGGCAAGCTGAGTTTTCACTGAGAGTCAGTCAGTCCTTCTGGTTAAGGCAGTATGAATTCATGGTTCCCAGCTAAAGGCATATATCCCTTAGGAAATATAATATTTTTTAACATGAATGTTCATTTATTCACACATATATTCAACATACTTCACCATATATTCAGTATGAATACATATATTCATGTATTCAAAGGTCCTACTATATGTCAAACATGGTACTAAGCAGGGGGTGTTTGATGGTGCATAAAAAGTAGATATTGCCTTCAATAATGATCAGGTATATTAAAAACTAATTATAAGCAAACATTATACATTCTTAAAAGACAGATGCAAGTGATCTATTCTCATTAAAAAATAATTTTAACTAGACATTTGTCCTTGAATAGGATATATTCAGTGTGTTTCCAGGAAAAAAAGATGAAATGCTGTCTGCCAAAGCATAAAGACCTAAGAATAAATTTTCTATTTGAGGAAATAAATGTAGTTAAAATGTAAGATCATCCTAAGAGAAGGGGTACAGATATATTTGTATAAACTAAGTTTTATATATATATATATATATATATATATATATATATCATACATAACTCATATCTATATGTTTAATTTTTATTCACCTTTTATTCACAACTTTGAAGTTGTTTTTATTCTGTAGATAATAAGGTAGGCCCTGCAAATGTTTACAAGTAAGAAAACTGTAGTGTAGGGAGTTCCCATTGTGGCTCAGTGGTTAACGAATCCAACAAGGAACCATGAGGTTGTGGGTTTGATCCCTGGCCTTGATCAGTGGGTTAAGGATCCGGCATTGCCATGAGCTGTGGTGTAGGTTGCGGATGCAGCTTGGATCCTGTATTGCTGTGGCTATGGCGTAGGCCGGTGGCTACAGCTCTGATTAGACCCCTAGCCTGGGAACCTCCACATACTGCAGAAACGGCCCTAGAAAAGGCAAAAAAAAACAAAAAAAAAGAAAGAAAGAAAAAAAGGAAACTATAGTGTATAGTGGCATAACTGTGGCTTACGAAAATTCTACCAGTAAGATGGAATATGAACATTATAGGGGAGAAAAAATATAGAATATATATAATGTAATAAGTTTTTGCCGGAATCTGAGTAAAAGGTAATACAAATCTTAAAAAGGAGAGGGATTGTACAGATGGTGAGGTGGAATGAAATCTGGAGTTCTTTGGAAGATACACTGTATAGGAGATGAATATAAAGATGTGTGAAAAAAAGGGGTTAGAAATGCATCCCATTATTCCAAGTGGATGAGTAGTAAAATGGGGCTAATGTAAACGAGGAGTTCCCTTGTGGTACAGTGGGTTAAGGATTTGGCATTGTTGCCACGACTCAGGCCATAGGCATGGCCAAAAAATAAATAAATAAATAAAATAGATTTGAAGGAAGGTGATGAGTTGGAGTATGCGAAATTAGATACAAATTTTATAGCATATAGGTAAACAGTAAATGGTGATCAATTTAAAAATGTTGTGAAACAGAGGTAGTAGCATTAGCTCTAAGAGAAAATTTAAAGATGTACCTTTTCTCAGTAATGGAGTGAGAAATTGTTGTTGACAGTGGAGTCAGGTGAGACAAAATCTATCCTAGCTATTTTCAGAGTGAATAAGAGTTTAATTATGGTTTAGTGATGAGGGTTATAGTCTAGAAGAAAAAGTATACTAAACTAAATCTCAGGTAAATTTACTCAGACTGCCTATTCAAACTCAATATATTTCAAACTGAATTCCTATTTTTCATTCCAAACCTTTACACTCCTAGTATTCCAATTTCAGTGAAAGGTGTCTCCTTCTTATTTCTCTGACCTAAATCTTGGATTCATTTAAAATTGTCTTTTCATTTTTCAAAGTTTCATTGAAGTATAGTTGATTTACAAGGTTGTGATAATTTCTGCTGTACAAAATACATCCATTCTCTTTCGGATTCTTTTCCCTCATAGATTATCAGAAAATATTGGGTTGGAATCATATTTGCCTCTCATTTTCCTCCCTCAATCAATATCCACTCCATTTGGAAATCCACTTGGCTCTACAGTCAGCATATCCACAGTGAGACTGCTTCTCAGACACTCACCATTAATTAGCACATTCTGTTGAGGCACTATCCTCTTGTCTGGACTATTGGAATCACCTCTGATTTCCCAGCTTCTCAAAGTGATCCCATTAAGATCTAAGTCATCCCACTGATAAGTTCAAAACCTTTCAGTGAATTACAGCGATGATAAGTGCCCAAATCCTTACAATGGTCCCTGAAGCCTACTAATATGACCCCTTCTTCTGTCACATCACTTCTTTCCCTCTGCTTTCGCCACACTTGTTTCCTTGCTCTCATTTGCCATTCAAGGCATGCTCGCCCTGCAGGATATTTGTACTGGCTCTTTTTCTTGTCTGGAACACTTTTCCCCAAATATCCACATGGTTAACTCATTTCCTTATGCTTTGATCACAGGTCACTTTTCCATGGAGACTACCTCGTACACCATTTAGTACTACAAAATGACGTTACCCTGCTCTCTCCACTTGCAATCCTGCTCACTCTGTTTTATTTTCTCCATGATATTACATCTATATCACATTATTTATGTTGTTTATCATTATTGCCTGTCACTCTCATCAGAAAGTAAATAGGTTCGCAATAATTATTTGTTAATAATGCCTACTTCCAACTTCTCTGATAATTATAATTAGAGTAATAATTATAATGCCCATGTTCTCCTTTATTACTATACCTAACAGTGATATAGCATTGGGTGAGATCTATATTATATGGTTATTAAAGTATTTTCCTACTTGTAATTTCACACTTATTCTCCTTCAAGGATTGTATTCATATAGCCTAGGGTGGACCAGCATCTATTTTCCCTAAGCCTTGAATTCTGGAATTATTTTCTCTTAGACAAGTTTTATCTTTTATGGAAGTATTTTCCATTTCAGCAAATAATTCCTGGTTCCTTCCAATTCTTGATTCATGTTAAAATTTCACTCCCTTTCTCCATTGACCATGTGACTTGCCCTGGTCAGTGAAGTGTGAAAGAGTATTACATGTCACTTATGAGTGGAAACTATAAGCAGGGATTGATTTGCCATACTATCTAATTTCATTTGCCACAGTGACAAGAAATATCCTAGACAGTGGCTGCTCTGTCAGTTTGGGTCTAAACAAGTGAAACTGAATCATGGCCAATTCACCATCAAAATGTAGTATGAGTGGGAGAAAATATTACTATTTTAATTTCTATGATTTTGCAATTAATTACTATTTCAGTGTAAATTATCATTGTAATTCACATATGCTCTCAGTCACAAATTAGGTCATTCCCACTTAACTTCCTATTCAGCCTTTTGGCCATTACATTTCTCAATGGAGTCTGGAACCTGCAACTGATGATTTAAACTGTATTTTAAGTGATAATTTATTTACCCAACATTTATTAACTTGGTGTAGAAAGAATAGGCGAAATATCTCATGTGACAGTCAAGCAAGGATGCAAGCAAAACATAAATGTAACTCTTTTCTATTTAGTGAAGAATAAGTATGGAACATATAAGAACCGTAATAGAGGGAATTGCCTCTGTCAAGGAGATCAGAATTTTCCTGGAAAATTCAGGGTGGATTTGAGAAATGAATGAATGATAAGCATGAACAAAGAAAGAGGGGAGAAGGAACATAGAAGAAGGTTAACTGTGAGTGTGAGAAACTCAAAGGCCAGTATAACTACAGGACAAGAAAAACAGATGGTTATGGTACAAAATGAGGTTGAGGGAGATCCAGTTTATAGATCCTGAGAGTCCCTGATAAGGAGTTTAATTTTCAAAGGATGAAAGATTGTATACTGGGAAGAAAAACAAACAGATCTGAAATTAAAGTATCACTCTGGTTGCATCAAGGAAATGAGATTACAATTCAGTGAGTAAGTGCAGGTAGTCCTGCAAAGGAACTACTAGATTAACCCAGGTGAGATATAAGAAAGGCTTGCAGCAGATATGTAGCGTAGACTTAAAGAGGAGAAAATAGATTTGGGTAGTGTTAGGAAGGTAGAATTCACTAAATTTAGTGATGAATCATCCATGGCAGTAAAGGAGAGAAAATAGTTTTGGTTAATTTCCAGGCTTCTAAGTTGTGTAAGTGATGAAACTGTATGGCACTCCACTGAGTGAAATGAAAGGATCACCTTAGAAAGAAAGATAGTGAGATGATTAAAATCTCACACATATAAATTTGTATAATTATTTTTAATTATATTTGATATTCTCCAGTTAGATTGTGAGATCATTATGGTTGGAGTTATAGGACTTAGCTAATTTTTACCCTAAAATTGATAGTAGTTCAATATATTCCTTGGTAGTTTGCTATAATGTGAAAGGGGGGGAAAAAAGAGTGTAAGGGAATAAATGTTGCAAAACTTTTAAATAAAATGAGTGGCAAGTACTTTAAAACTTGCATTATGGAGGAGAGCAAGTCAGCTACACTTGACATGGATGTGAAGTCACTAGTGTTTAGCATTGGATAAAAAATAAAAAATGTCACAAGTGGAAGAAAAATCTCAACAATCTCTTTCCATGATCTCTGCATGCTCTTTCTGCTAAACTGAGCAGTTTGTCATTCACATTAATAAAGCTCCTAATTATTATAACTAGGTCTTGTTAAACTTGTTCTGATGATCAGGGAAGAAAAATGACTGTTTAGCAACCTGAGTCATGCTGTGCCCTGGCTCTTGAGCTGAAAGTTGACATTCAACCAGGACTTGCTGGTGGGTTGTTTGAGGGGTTTAAAAAAAATTACTATTCATCATGTGATGTCTGCCTTAAAACACTCATTTCGGTTGGTATTTTTCTAACAATTTGATAAAATAGAATGCATTTTATTGAAACATATGGCGATAGAATCCTTGAGTCTAAACATTGGCATCTGACAGATACTGTTTCTTGCTGAGAAAGAATTACTTCAATATAGTTTGACAATATGGCTTTTTCCTCAGATATTCTGTGCTTCATTTTTCCCCTATAGTAAGCATGCTGTTAAGAAAATTTATTAATACAGAATCCTTTACTCAACCTACAGCCATAACAATAAACTTTCTTTCTCCTAAATCCCTCCCAGATTTCCATCTAGTGACAATAAGCATACACTGCATTTACAGAATCAATATGCTTGTTTTACATGTTAAATGTTTAAATTCATTCCTTTTGTGTTGCTGCTACCACCTAAGAGGAGAATGAATCAAGCTTCTATTTCAGCTAGCACATAGGCATCTTTCCATAATAATAACATCTATAGTGAATCTCATCCATTTTTTATGTGTCAGTATTTTGACTATAGAGTGATTTTGATATATATATATGTGTATATATATATATATGTGTATATATATATATATATAATTAGCTTTCCTTGGACTTTCTATCAAATGATATACCCTGTGATTCCTAAAAATGGGTTTAATGATATTTTCATTGTACTGCTATTCAATCAAGAAAACTATCTAAAATTTTAATTCCGCTTTAATTTTGCAATTGATTGGAAAAAAAAAGCTTTATTAAGATATATCCCTTGTTTTCATACTATAAATGAAATAGAAAACTCAAAAGTTTTCTTTACTCTCCTGAGTGTTTCCTCCTAAAGCTCTGAGTCTCATGTATTAACCTGATACATTTTGTGTTGTGCTTTCTTTGTGCTTTAATTAACGTATACTTTTTCTCAATATAAAATGCTTTACTCACTTTGTATAAGTACAGTTATTCCTTAAGAATATGCCCAAACCTCAAATTAACATATCTCAGTATTCACTTTGATGACATCTAATCCATATAATAGGTCTGGTAGAAAACAGTCACTTGTCTTAATAGATTGAAAGCCTATCCTATCCTGCTTCCTTATTAGAGTGTTTGCCTAATAACGTTTGCCTTCCTTGTTAATGTTTACTCCACCACTGCAAAGGTCTTAAGTAGAACCATGAATCTAGTAGTTGTTCAATGAACAACTGTGAAACAGAACTGACTTACATAGGAGGTGTCTGTAGGTTCCTTATGATGATGTAAATGTGCCAAAATTAAATTAAATTAGAGATTTATGTATTTTTTAATGTAAATGGAAAGCAGGTTATGGTAGTAAAGAAGCAGAAGCCAAGTTTATTATCACCATCCTTCATCATTTAATATTTCCAATTTGACTGCTCAAAATATTTAATGTTATAAAAGAATTCAGAGCTATTTCTCATAAAAGGTCAAATGGTAAAAATTCATTCTTTTAGGGGCATTTTGGATAAATATGTCTTTTTACTTTTAATGAAGACTTTATGGATATTTTTGTTATGGTTATGTGATTTTTGCTCTGTTTAAGAAATTTTTGCTTATGTCAAAATCATAAAGAATTTCCTCTGTTTTCTTCTAAAACCTTTATCTTTACAATCAGCTCTGTAATATATCCCAAATTAAGTTTTCTGTTATTTGAGAAATCATATAAAGATAGACTTTTTCTTATAAACATCTAATTGACCCAGCATCATTTAATGAAAATATCACCCATCTCCACCATACTGCAAGGTTACCCTTGTAATAACAGCTAAACAAATAGGTACTAGTTATTATACAAACATGGAAATGCTTATTGCATTGCTGATTGGATTCTATTAATTGAAGAAAAATTATGACGATTTTTTTTTTCGTCTTTTGTCCTTTTATAGGGCCGCACTCATGGCATATGGAGGTTCCTAAGCTAGGGGTCTAATCGGAGCTGTAGCTGCTGGCCTACCCCAGAGCCACAGCAACATCAGATCCAAGCCATGTCTGCAACCTACACCACAGCTCATGGATCCTTAACCCACTGAGCAAGGCCAGGGATCAAACCTGCAACCTCATGGCTCCTAGTCGGATTTGTTTCTGCTGTGCCACAACAGTAACTCCGAAAAATTATAAAATCTTAAAGAAGCAACTAGATCGTAAGAGCAGGACCAGTAAAAGATGAATTCAAATAGATAAGATTGAGAAACATGACACATCTCTTTTCCTTCTCTAGAAATTGCTTCTGCTAATGTCTTACTGGCTTCAGAATCCCTCTACTCTCTCTCCATGGTCTCTTTAAGAAAAGTACGTCTAAAGGAACTCCAAAATTAATAAGATGTTTGAAAATGCATGCCTCTCTTAACCCATCAGTACACTGTACAGAAAATTTAATGGAGTCCAAAGATAGAAGGGAAACTTCTATTCCTGGTAATATGAAAGATTAGATCACATGAAAAACCACACATTTTAAAAAAATCCAAAAATGCTAAACAAGCTAAGACAAAATTCATTCTGCTAAAAAATTATTTTCAAAAGTCAAAAATAGAACTCTCATAAATATATAAAATGAATAAGCATCAACAATTTATTAACAGATTGAAAGATGTAATAAAAGTCTAATGGTTCAAAGAACATTTGAGGAAGAAAGATTTATATATCCTAACAGAAAAAAATTTTAACACTGCAACAGCATTACTAGCATTACATACAAAATTAGTCAAAGTACTATATGGCAATAAATTATAGCCTTTAGGTTTATCTATTATACTGAACAGAATTTTTATTGCTATCTGATAGGAATTCTTGTCATTGTTTTTGATTTTTCTATAAGTTAATTTATATTCTCATAGAGTTAGAAAATATTTTAATCAATAATGAATAGAATGCCAAACATATACATCCCATAGAAAGTCAAATAATTCTTATTAGACCATGCCTAGCACGATAAAAAAATACCCACAAGCCCATTTTGTTATTTCCACATTTTCCATAGTTTTCTTAACAGTGTTCACACTTGTAATCAAATAATTCTCAAAAATTATTATTCAACATAATAAAAAATAAAAAGAATGTTCTCATTACATGGTGGCCTGATTCATTTGTTTACACTCAGAAAGGGTTAATGAACATGCATAAATCTCATTATGGTCAGCAAATGTAGAACCATTTGGTGTTAAGCAACTATTAGAGCAGAAAATTAGTGTCTGTCTGGAGTTTTCATAAGGAACTAAGATGGTATTTTTTTTTTTTTTTAGGCCATGCCTGGAGCATGTGGAAGTTCCTAGGCCAGGGACTGAACTGACAACACAGCAGGGACCTGAGCCACAGCAGTGACAATGCTGAATCCTTAACCTGCTGAGTTTAAGATGGTTTGTTCAGTAGGATTTATTATTTAGTCTTCTATATGAGGCTAGGCAGCCAAGCTGAAGAAAAACACCTTCACTTCCTGTCAAGGTCTTCCAAATTTCCCAAGGTTCCTAGCCTGCAAGGAATTTAACTTTCTTACTATGAGACTTGGTTGCATAAGTCATAGAACAGGTTACATGTTAACTTCCTTCAAAGGCTTTATTGGCACTTGTTCCACATATAAAATACAGCACTTAATCCTTAATAGTGGGCTTACCTAACCATGTAAGTGGCATTCTCAAATATGACACTCATGGCTTGGTTCCATAATTTATTGTCCAATTATACCCTATTAAAAAGGAGGACATAGTGTACTTAACCAAACTGAATAATTACAGTGCCATGAAAATGAGGAAACTCAATAAAAATATTTATTTTTGAATTCTGAGTGGTCAATGATAGTCATACAGCATTTTTGAATATTTTATTTCAGTTTGTAGAAGCTTGGTCTAATAATTTGTGGGTTAAAAATAAGGAAAAAAGCTAAATTACTTCCTCATTTACTCAGAAAACAGACTATTAAAAGTAATAACAATTTTGCAAAACAATTAACTACAATACAGTTTTCTAATCAGTTTTTACAGTGCTACTTAAATAATTCTTTTTTTGTTGGGTCTTAACATCAGCAGTCAACATATGAAATTGTCTATGTCTGGACAAAAAAGAAATGAACAAATTATGACTCAGTTTCTTAGTACAATCTGATAATTTTCTAAGAGAAATTACACACAAGCCTATACTCAAAACCATTATTCAAAGCATCATTTATTAATAGTCCTTTCACTATTTTTTTTTCCAGAAGACCTAATTTCTAGTTTGTAGTAAACGACAAGAGTTTTTAGGCAATAATCAGAGGAAAGGAAGAACCACCAGTTTGATAATGTTCCAGTTCCACAGATCTTTTCTTGTTAGTGGTCTTGATATATTTTCTTAATTGTTTTGAGCTAACAAACAGATAAACAAGTAATATATGAAGTAAACCACAACAAAGGAAGATATTTTTAAAACCCTATTTCCTTTCTTTTCTCACTCAACAGAGAATAGAATCCCATTTCTGCTAAAAGAGATCACCAAATTGTCAGATCAAAAAATTAAATTTCTAATCTTTGCTGCTGCTAATGGAGAAAAGATCAAAAACAAACCAAAACCATAATAAAATTTAACCAATAATCACAAGAAAACAAAGCCATAAAATCAGAAATTATCAATCTTTCAGAAATCACTCAGGAGCCCAGAATTCCAGGTGTTCTTATTCTTTTTGAACACCATGCTAAGTTCCCCTGGCTACTTAGGCATCATGAGCATCTTGATCGAAAAGCCCCCCAAAGGGGACATGCTATATAGCACAGAGAACTCTATGCATATTTTGTGATAATCTATATGGGGAAAGAATCTGAAAGAGAATGGATGTGTGTACATATACAATTGAATCACTTTTTTGTACAGCAAAAATTATCACAACATTGTAAATAAACTATTCTTCAATAAAACTTTAAAAAATGGGAAGTTCCCGCCGTGGCGCAGTGGTTAACGAATCCAACTACGAACCATGAGGTTGCAGGTTCGATCCCTGCCCTTGCTCAGTGGGTTAACAATCCGGCGTTGCCCTGAGCTGTGGTGTAGGTCGCAGATGCGGCTGGGATCCTGCGTTGCTGTGGCTCTGGCGTAGGCCGGCGGCTACAGCTCCGATTGGACCCCTAGACTGGGAACCTCCACATGCCGTGGGAGCGGCCCAAGAAATGGCGAAAAGACGACAAAAAAAAAAAAAGGGAAAAAATCCAAAAACGCAATACTCTAACATGTAAAATTAATGCATGTCAAATACTTATTCAAGAACTCACAGATGAGGGAACTAGTGAAATGGCAAAGCTGGTTCAATGGCTTTTTTGAGCAAAGTTTCAGTAGAATGTTTTTTAATAAATGGTAGATTAAGTTTGCCAAAGGAGAAACAAAATGGTAGGTGTTTTTGAGAAGCATTAAGGATAAACTTTGAGAATATCTTTTAAACGGGACAATATTTACATTGGCCTCAGACAAGAGTAATTTACATTGGCCTCAGACAAGAGTAATTTACATTGTATTAAGTCTTCCATAAGTTAACTTCTACCCTTATAGTTGTAAACTATCTTAATCAATTGTAAATAAAATGTCAAAGGAACTCCATGGCCCTAGAAAATCAGACATCCTCAGTATCAAACTTATTAGGCATTCAGTAAAACTTTTTGACTATTTCCAAGTTTTTGATAATTTTTCTCAATACTTCTAATATAAAATTGAATTTACATAGGCTTAGTGAAAAACAAGCCCAGTGTGTCCAACTTCTCCTTCAAAAAAAAAAAAAAAGAAAAAAAAAGATGGTGAATTAGTTTGCTGGAGCTGCAATAACAACAAATGCCAGAGACTATGTGGCTTAAACAACACAGTTTTTTTTCTCACATTTCTAGAGGGTGGAAGTCCCAGTTCAAGGTGCTAGCGAGTTTGATTTTTCCTAAAGCTTCTCTCCTTGGCTTCCTGATTGCTGTCTTCTCCAGTGTTCTCCTGTGGTCTTTTCTTTTTGTGCACAGAAAGCCTGGTGTCTCTTCCTTGTCTCATAATAAGGACATCAAGCCACCTAGATTAGGACCCCACCCTTGTGACCTCATTTAACCATAATTATTTCCTTAAAGGCTCTATGTCTAAATATAGTCACTTTGGGGGTTAGGGCTTTAACATATGAATTTCCAGGGGACATGATTCAGTCCTTTACAGATGGAGTTAAAAGCAATTAAGATAAAACTGAAGCTTTACATGATTAGTCATTTTTTTACTATCACATTCTCAAAGAGGTTTGCATTTTAATTTCACTGAGAAAGGATTCAGGCCATGAGTCCAAACAAGAAGTAAAGTTGTGACTGAGAATGCTACAGATAACTGATTCTCTCAATATTTTTACTGTAAGAAAAAAAAAAACTGCTGGTGATAGAAAGAGGCAAGAAAATATGTTTGAGAATAATCTATGTTGTTTTAAAAAATCCACTAAAAAACTTACACTTTCAAGTATTTGGTGTTTACATATTCTACTCCCAGTGTATCTCAGAAAAGCTAAACTAATAAACTGATATAAAAATGATCCCAGTTCCAGTTTAGGAGCATCATTGAGTAAAGGTCAAAACAAATACAAATCCTCACTAGATTTGTATTTTAAACTAGATACATCAACTAATCACATAAACTCACATCCTTTAACTAAAAAACACACTAGTAAACAATCAATAACAAAACAAACGGTAAAAAACAAAGAATTATGGAGGATTTCCAGATAATATAATTATCAGATATAGAATATAATGAAGAAAGTTTAATATATTTAAGAAGTAGAGGAAGTACTTTAAAAAATTAAAAGGAGAAACCATCCCATTTACCATAGCATCAAAAAGAATGAAACACCTAGAAAAAACCTACCCAAAGAGACAAAAGACCTGTACTCTTAAAACTGTAAGGCACTGATGGGAAAAAAAAAAAAAAAAGACAACAACCAGATAGAAAGATATATCATGCTCTTGGATTGGAAGAATCAATATTGTCAAAACAACTATATTACCCAAAGCAATCTACAGATTCAATGCAATCCCTATCAAGTTACCAAGGATATTCTTCATATAATCAGAACAGAATATTTTAAAATTTTTATGGAAACACAAAAGACGTCAAATAGCCAATGCAATATTGAAAAAGAAAAATGGAAATGGAGGAATCAGACTCCCTGACATCAGACAAATTACAAAGCTACAGTTATCAAAATAATATAGTATTGGCACAAAAATAGAAATGTAGATCAAAGGAACAGGATGGAAAGCCCATAAATAAACCCAAGCATCTATGGTCAAGTAATCTAGACAAAGGAGGCAACAACATACAGTGGAAGAGAGTCTCTTCAATAAATGGTGCTGGGAAAGCTGGAAAGCTACATGTAAAAGAATGAAATTATAGCACTTTAACACCATACATGAAAATAAACTCAAAATGGATTAAAGACCTAACTATAAGGTCAGATACTAGAAAATTCCTAGAGGAAAACATAGGCAGAATGCTCTTCAACAAAAATCACAGCAAATCTTGTTTGATCCACCTCTTGAATAAGGTCAATAAAAGCAAAAATAAACCAATGGAAGCTAAGTAAATTCAAAAGATTTTGCACAGCAAAGGAAACCATTTAAAAAAATTGAAAAAACAGCACACAGAAAGGGATAAAATAATATCTTTGCAAATGATGCAACCAATAAAGGCCTAATCTCCAAAATATAAAAATAATTCATACAACAAAACCATAAAAACAAACAACCCAATCTAAAAATCGGCAGAGGACAAACATTTCTCCAAAGAAGACATATGTGCGGCCACAGGGCAGATGAAAAAAAATGCTCAACATCACTAAATATTAGAGAAATGCAAATTAAAACAAAAATGAGATACCACCTCACACAGGTCAGAATGGGTTATCATTAACAAGTCAGCAAATAAACGCTGGAGAGGGTGTGGAGAAAAGGGTAACCTCCTTCACTGCTGCTGGGAACATAATTTGGTAAAATCATTGTGGAAAATGGTATAGAGGTACCCCAGAAAACTAAATGTAGAACTATCACATGATTAGCAGTCCCACTTCTGGGCATATATCCAGACAAAACTCTCATTGGAAAAGATAAATGCACCCTATGTTAATTGCAGCAGTATTCACAATAGCCAAGACATGGAAACAACCTAAATGTCCATTGACAGATGAATGGATTAAGAAGAGTGGTACATATATACAATGGAATACTACTCAGCCATAAAAAGGACAAAATTATGCGATTTGCACCAACATAGATAGAACTAGAAATTCTCATACTAAGTAAAGTAAATCAGAAAGAGAAAGACAAATACCATATAATATTACTTACATGTGGAATGGAAAATATGGCACAGATGATCCTACATATACAAAACAGATACAGATCATGGACATGGAGAGTAGGTCTGTGGTTATCAGAGGGGAGGGAGTGGGATTGTGGGGCAGTTTGTGGTTAGTAGATGCAAACTGTAACATTTGGAATGGATGGGCAATGGAGTCCTACTCTACAGCACAGGGAATTTTGTGTGATTAGGTTGCTTTGCTATACAACAGAAATTGAAGAAACACTGTTAATCAACTATACCTTATTTTTTAAAAAATTTAAAAAGAGATAAGATGCTATTTATTTTAAAAAAGCCTTGGGAGTTCCCTCATGGCGCAGCAGAAATGAATCCGACTAGGAACCATTAGGTTGCAGATTTGATCCCTGGCCTCGCTCAGTGGGTTAAGGATCGGCGTTGCCATGAGCTGTGGTGTACGTTGCAGATGTGGCTCGGATCTGGTGCTGCTCTGGCTGTGGTGTAGGCCTGCAGCTATAGCTCAGATTAGACCCCTAGCCTGGGAACCTCCATATGCCATGGGTGTGGCCTTGAAAAAAAAAAGACAAAAAGACAAAATAAATAAATAAATAAAGCCTCAAGATATATATATTTATAAATGAATGAACTCCTAGCAGAAAAGTATAGTACTGAAGTTAGAAATCCAATGGATGGTTAAGCAGTATTATAGCCAGGGCTTATGGAGAATAAATAATTGTAAGAGGGTTCTGAATATACTAATTCTATGAAGCCTAGAGAATAAAAACAATGAGATATAGATTATTGAAGAGAGGTTAAGGAAACTGGAGGATAGAATACAACTTAATTATCCCACTAGAGTTCTGAAGAAATGGAATAAGCACTAATATTTGAAGATATAGTGACTAAGAATTTTCTAGAATTATTAAAAGGGTATACTTATATTCAAATTTGATAAGCAAAATGTATGTTAAAACACAAAGAATACAGGCCTTGACATGTGATTCTAAAGCTGGAGAACACCAAAGACAACTAAATGCAAGCAGCTGGGGAGAGAAAAGAAATTACTTATGAGGCAATTATAATTGGAATGTCAGCAGGCTTCATATTTTAAGAATAGATGCCAGAAAACCAAGATATACTGTCATCAAAGATGGGAGGCCATAGCTGTCAACCTCAATTTCTGTATCCTAGAAAAACTCTTATTAAAGGGTGGGCAACTCTAAGGATTTTCTGCTAATGGGCCTCAAGGACACAATACTAAGAAACCTCATTCTTTGAAATGAAACAGGACATTTATAAATACAAAGCAACATAACTGAGAAAACTTGATCTGCGATACCCTAAGATGAAGAAAACTTTGCTCTTTGAAAATAAACCAGGGACTTGAAGACCAGAAGCAACCAGCTTTGAATGGGAAAAAGAATTAAATATTGCAATGATTAGAGTAGCCATGATTTTGTATAGGAGCCAATGAGCATGTTTCCCTGCTTCTGTTAAAAGTAATAACGTCTGCTTTTACTATTTGAGCATTGTTCAAGGAAACTCCATCCTAATGGAGGTGTCCTTTTCCTGGAACATTTCATTAACTCAGCTCTGTCACTCACAATTAGTGATCCATTTGTCTTATCAAAAATCAAGGTCAATTGAATACATATCCACGATTTCCAGTTGTGTCTCAGTGGATTAAGAACCCTACATAGTGTCTGTTAGGACGTGGGTTCAATACCCAGCCTCACTCAGTGCATTAAGGATCCAGGATTGCCATAAGCTGCACCATAGTTTGCATATACAGCTTGGATGGGCATTTGCTATGGCTGTGGTATAGGCTGGCAGCTGCTGCTCCCATTTGACTCCTAGCCTGGGAACTTCCATATGCTGCAGGTGTAGCCATAAAAAGAAAAAAAAGTTATATTTATATCTGAATAAACAAAGCCAAGCCTTGGTAATACTAACAAATCTGCACTACAGACCAGAGCTATTCCATAGAATTTTCTGTGTGATGAAAATATTCTACATCTGCACAGTTCAATGCAAAGCCTGCTTGCCACATGTCTCTGTATTGCATGTTGTAACTCCCTAAAGTGATGGAGTAGAACTTTAAATTGTCTTTAATTTTAATTATTTTTAATTTTAGTATCAATATATCAAATAGCTATAGATTATTAGAAGCTTTGTTTAAGTAAAGGTGATTTAAAATATTTGTTAGTTTCAGGTATACAGTAAATTGATTCAGATTTATTTTTTCTAGATTATTTTCCATTATAGGTTATTACAAGATATTAAATATAGTTCCCTGTGTTGTACAGTAAATACTTGTTGCTTATTTATTTTATGCATAGTATTTTGCATATGTTAATCCCATAATCCTAATTTATCCTTTCCCATCTCCCTCTCTCCTTTGGTAACCATAGGGTTTTTTTTTTTTTTCCTATGTCTGTAAGTCTGTTTTCTGTTATATGTAGATTAATTTGTATTATTTTTTAGATTATGCATATAAGTGATACCAGTCTTTTTTTTCCTAATTACTTCATTTAGTATTTTATTCTCTACTCTTTCCATGTTGTTGCCAATGACAATAATTCATTCTTTTTTACGACTAATATTCCATTATACATATAACAGATGGTTGGTAAGATATACACACACACACACGCGCGCACGCACACACACACACCACATCTTCTTAAACTAACCATCTCTTGGTGGGCACTTGGGTTGTTTCCATTTCTTGGCTATTGTGTCACTATGAACACTGGGGTGCATGTGTCTTTTCAAATTAGAGTTGTCATCTTTTCCAGATATGCACAGGAGTAGCGTGGCTGGATCATATGGTAGCTCTATTTTTAGTTTTTTAAGGAATATCCATACTGTTCTCCATAGTGGCTGCACCAATTTGCATTCCTACCAAGAGTGTAGGAAGATTCCTTTTTCCCCTCACCCACTCCAGCATGTATGATTTGTAGATTTTTGATGATAGCTATTCTGACCAGTGTGAGGTGATTACTTTATTGTGGTTTTAATTTGCATTTCTCTAGTAGTTAGTAATGATGAGCATCTTTTAATGTGCCTGTTGGAGAAATGTCTGTTTAGGTATGCTGCCCATGTTTTGATTGGGTTACTTCTTTTTTCTGATGTTGAGTCATATGAGCTGTCTGTATATTTTGGAAATTAAGCCCTTGTCAGTAGCATTGGTTGCAAATATTTTCTCTCATTCAATAGGTTGCATTTTCATTTTATTTATAGTTTCCTTTGCTGTGCAAAAGTTTATAAGTTTCACTAGGTCTCATTTGTTTATTTTTGCTTTTATTTATTTTGCCTTGGGAGACTGATCTAAGAAAATATTACTATGATTTATACCTGAGAATGCATAACCTATGATCTCTTCTAGAAATTTTATGATGTTATGTCTGATATTTAGGTCTTTAAACTATTTTGAGCTTATTTTTTATGTGGTATAAGGGAATACTCTAATTTAATTGATTTACATGAGGCTGGCCATCTTTCCCAATACCACTTGCTAAAGAGACTGACTTTTTTTTCTTTGTATAATTATGTCTCCTTTGTCATATATTAACTTACCAAAGGCATGTGGATTTATTTCTGGGTTCTTTATTCTGTCTCATTTATCTGTAAGTCTGCTTTTGTGCCAATATCATGATGTTTGGATTATTGTAGCTTTTTAGTATTGTTTGAAGTCTGAAAGTGTTAAGACTCCAGCTTTGTTCTTTTTCTTCAGGACTCCTTTGACAATTATGGGTCTTTTATAGTTCCACATAAATTTTAGTATTATTTCTTCCAGTTTTGTATAAGAGCAGTCCTTTTTTAAAAAGAAAAGTAAACCTAGGATGAAAACATGAGATAAACAAGGCATATGTAAAAATTTTCATAAATACCTGAACTAAATCATTGGTCGCATATGTTCATAAGATTAATAATAGGAACTATAAAAGGTAGAATTAAAATATCAGAAAACAATAACTACAAAAATTGAGTTGAGTTAAAACTGTTAATACTAGAATAATATATTGTTCTGAAGCAGAAATTTTGTTTAAATTTATCCTATATGCATTCACACATACATACACAAATATTTCTAAGAAATAGAGGGGAAAATAGAATACTATAAACATTAACCAAATCAAACATGGAAAGAATGACTGAAAAAGAAAATTATACTCCAAAATCACATTCTTACTTAGTTTGCAAAGGAACATGGATCATTTAGAAAAAATGAAAATTATCTCCTTTGGACCTCTCTAAATAAAACTTGAATCCAACTTCTTTTTTATCCTACTTTTCCTCTTTCCTCTGATAATATACGCAAGTGATCCTCTCTTTTCCTTATTTCCCTTTTTCTTTAATTCTGATAAGCCTGAATCCCTGAAAAGTCAATTGCCACTTTAAATTAAATTCATTCAAAATAGGTAAAGACACTTGATTTTAAATCTACTCCTAATTCTAAACTGAGAGTCATTGTTATTTATTTTCTGTGCCCAGATAGGAAAAATAATCAACAGAATAATTTAAAATAGTCTTAAAGGAGTTCTGTTGTGGTGCAGTGGTTAACAAATCCGACTAGGAACCATGAGGTTGCGGGTTTGATTGCTGGCCTTGCTCAGTGGGTTAAGGATCTGGTGTTGCCATGAGCTGTGGTGTACATCACAGACGCGGCTCGGATCTGGCGTTGCTGTGGCTCTGGCATAGGCCTGTGGCTACAGCTCCGATTGGACCCCTAGCCTGGGAACCTCCATATGCCTCAGGAGCGGCCCTAGAAAAGGCAAACAAACAAACAAACAAAATAAATAAAATAGTCTTAAAGACATATAATTCAAGACTGTAAAATGCATATCAATCACTTCACGTTATTAAAAATTTTGGGTTAAAATTAAACAACAACTACAAAAAAGATGGAAAATGTGGGTGGGAAAGACACCAAGGGTAACCTATAGTCTCAAACTGAATATTCTATAGGCCATCAGAAGTGCTGAGAAAAGCTATGGTGTTTTGACAAAATCTTATTGAGATATTTCCTTGAAATTAGCCCAGGCCCTAATTCAGTTCCATAAGCAAAGAAAAGATAAATGTATTATAGATTTCAGAGTGAAATCTTCATCTTGAACACATTTACCCATGATTCAAAAATAGTTCCTGACTGATGTCACCTTAGCTCTCTTCTCACTCTGTGTGAAAGACCTTAACCAGACAGTTAGGGGATTTGATATATCAGTAAGGACTGCAATGGGAATACTTTGCTAAAGATTTTGAATGAGTATTAAAACAAGCAGAATATGACCCAGAATAAACAAATGGCTTTACAGGTTAAACAACGATATGCTCCCATCCAGGTGAAAACTGTAATGGAGAAATTTTCTTAACAAAGACTCCTGTAGACATTGTGAGGGGAAAAGAAATTGAAAAAATAACACACTGCATTAGCTAAAAAGTGGGGGGGGGGATACAATGAACAATGAAAGTCTCCAGTGAAAAAAAAACCAAGTGCTTAATCTTTCCATTTAACTCAAACTCACAAGAAGCAATACCACTGTTGAGCTGTACCATACAGACCTGCTAGGCCTTTGCTTGCCCAGCTTCAAGACAAAAGAAAGAGCCAGGGTGAGCAATGGAGGCCTCAATGGTTTAATGGCTGGGGGAACTTACATGTCAGAAGCATGGTCCTAAAATTACACCACCACACTGTGTGCAGCAGACAGCAGGGAGGACATGGGGGCAGGCCTCACTCCCTGGAGGAAAGGGCAATTGCAGTGTGTAGGTGGAACTAGGTTAGGTTGGCTGATTAGTTACCAGGGAAACCCACAGAGGTGCCCACCCCTCATCCTCCCTTCGATAAGAGCAATCTTGAGCTGGGGCATGGGGCACACGTGGGGGAAGGTCAGCCAGGTGAGTGGGATATTGGCTAAGCAGGCACTAGTTGAGCAGAGGTTATACAGTCATCTCGAGTGGTCTGACCTTACAATGGTAATATGTTAAAGGGTAACATTGAAAACTTCTAACTAAAATTTCATTTAAAATATTTACTTTAAGCCCTTGAACCATCTCATAACTTTCCCCAAACTTCCCATGTAGCAGAGAACTTCGATAATCCTGGGTTTCATACTATAACTTTCACCCTTAATTTTTTTAAAAAAAGGATTGTTCCTTCCTCCTTTGTGACATCAACTAACTTAGAGGATGGTGACTCGAATGAACTTGCACTGTGTTAGGGAAGCTGATGAAGGTCATGTATCCCCCAGTCTGCATCCAGTGACATCATGTTGCTAAAATGAAACTGAGTAGCATTACTGTACTGAAATCAGAACATTATTTTTTTTTAAATGGAAACGTAGTTGTTATGTAAGTCACCATGCAAATAAAATGCTAGGTTATGTAGTTTCCTGAAGGCATCTTCCTGTTAATTTTCTATTTTTTTTTTCTTAAGATATAAACCATCAACAAACCGTAAAAAATCTGGGATTTCCACAGAGGTCTTTAAGGTCTGATTGTGTCATGAGCAATTCTTGAATGGAGACTACGTAGTAATGAGTTTTTCACTCTTCTAGTAATGAAAAGATAGCAGGTTTTTTTAAGTTTTATAACATCATATAAAAATGCATTTGGGATAAAGTAATTGAATTTCATTTTTTTACTTGCCTAGTAAACTTTTTGTATATTCAATGAGCAATGAAGTCTGCATGGTTTAAGGGATCATCAAAGTTAAAAACCACATTTGTATTTGTCTCCACTAGTTAAAATGCAGCTCTTATTGCCCATTTATTCATAATTTAGTAATAATTTGGACATTGATGTACCAGTATATTTGTGTTCAAGTCTAACCTAATTTGAAGATCTCCAAAAGGTACCAGACCATTACTAATTTCTACTTATACATGTAGAATGTGTGGGATTCTTATCAAAATTATCAGTGAGGTTCTGAGTAACACATTCAAAACTAGACTCAAATACGTATTACTCTCTGAATCTAAAACTAAAGGCCGTACTTAAAATCCTTATAGAAAAAGCACTAATGATACTTTGTCTTGGTCCTTGTATTAAGTTAATCCTTCTAGAAAACAAATAGGTAAGAATGTAGATTCATTCATAACTTCAGAATCACACATACAAATGATTCCCTTCTTTCCATAATTCTAAACCCAAGTATAATTTTATTTTCAGTGCCATTTGTGGCTGTATCTTTTATAGTCACAATTTGGTGGCTCTAACTCTTCTGCTTTCCTTAGTGCCCTTCTAGATGAGGACGTCATTACCCAGTTACCTTTCCCAGGAAAATCAACAGGGTGCCTAGGCAGTGGCAACAATTTACATGAGAATTTTACTGAGGCACCCTCCTAAACATGGGAAGTCCTTAAATAGGAACTTAGGAGCCTCAAGTCTCCTTATAATGCTTCTATTTTCCAATATGTTGAATCCAATTATTTTTTGCAATGTTATAAAAGTGACCAAGGTCATGTATCCCCCAGTCTGCATCCAGTGACATCATGTTGCTAAAATGAAACTGAGTAGCATTACTGTACTGAAATCAGAACAGCTCTAAAACATATTCCATCTGTTTGCTGATTTGGACTAGTTTAAAAAAAATCCAAAGAAAAATTAATTTACCATAACAAATACCTAAGATTTTATTTTTCTCAATGAGAACAAATACTCACTTCAAACTCTAAGCTCTTCAAAAATTTCCAGATCAGTCACTAAGAAAAAATTGTTTTCCTCTATATCCCTGGCTACAACTAAATGGATATC
The DNA here is from genome assembly GCF_016906955.1 of Phacochoerus africanus. Classification (NCBI taxonomy): domain Eukaryota; kingdom Metazoa; phylum Chordata; class Mammalia; order Artiodactyla; family Suidae; genus Phacochoerus; species Phacochoerus africanus. Next base: position 23,683,674 of record NC_062549.1, on the reverse strand, counting down.
CAAATTTTCAGAAATTATCACACTGGTATATGATTTAACTAAGTCCCTGGTAAGTAAATCACCTCCTTTGAACCAAAATGCAAGCAGTCACTATGTTTTAAAATTATCTGTTGAGGCCACTCACACTTATTGTCATAGAGCTTGTTACCTATTTACACATGAGAAATAGGGACCATTGATATTTTGACTAAATGTGATGGGTATAATCAGAGATTAAGGGTTAATTACAGTCTTTCTTTTCACCTAAGGTCAATTTTCTCCACTTTATATCAGAGCAATAACAGCTGTGTTTTAACTAGAGGAAACTTAATACAAACTTTTAGCTTCATGACCTCAAACTGTGCAAACTTAGCTGCCCATTGAATATACAAAAGTTTGCAAGGCAAGTAGGCATACCACGGCTATTACTTTGTCCCAAACATTTTCATATAACATTAAAAAGGAAACTTAAAAATCTGAGGTTGTCCTTTCATTACTAGAAGAGTGAGAAACTCATGACTACCTAGCCTCTTTTCTAGAATTGTCCATAACACAGTCAGACTGTTATAGACCCTTGTGGAAATCCCACATTTATTATTGTTTGTTGATATTTTATATCTTAAGACAAAAATATAGAGTTAATAAGCTTGACTTCCTTGGTGGAATAATACCCTTGCTAGAGGAAAAGTCAACCTGGCTGATAACACTCAATGCACTTACCAGAGCTTGCAATTAGCAAGAGATAAATGAGTTACTATGTATAATGATAACATGTCCATGATTGTGGGATACTTCAAAAAAAATTGAGTGTTCTTGACCTCAACGGGCACTCTAATTTAAAAAGTTAAAGAGATTAAAGAACTCTTACTGTTCTGAGAATTTGACTGTAATAGTGCAAGCAATACGAACAGAGATATAAAAAGAGACTAAAGAAAAGTACCCTAAATGATAATTATGACATACAGGTAGTTTTAAGCAAGATCTTTGAATCTGTACTAGCCCTTAAAGGCTAAATCTTTGGAAAAGTACTAAGAAACTATTATGGAGTAACAGTAAGTGGTTCTAGAAAGAGCAAAAATAAGATTTTGGAAAAAATTTGATGGCAAATCATGTAAGATGATGATGTCAAATAGAAATTTATAAATATAAAGTTGTATGAAATGATTCGTTACAGCAAGGAAAAACTGATGTGTGCTTAGCATGTGATAGGAAAACTAAAAAAATTACTTCAGGAGTTTCCAGTGTGTGTTTCACTTGTCACTAGTATAATCCTGGTAAAAAGGATGCACATGTTCTTACACATGGACAAGGTCTCAAGCTTTGATCATCTTCAAACAGATTTAGTACTCTCCTTCCATCTCCATAATGGAGTTTGCAAGTGAGAATATTCTAAAGCTCTGAAGCCAGAGTTCCAACTCTGAGGTTAAGCAGGAAGAGAAATATTTGATGTAATGTTCTCAATTTTGAGGATCTCAACCCACTCAGTGGTGAGGAAGTATATTTTGTTGATACTCTGATTAAACACCTTTAAAAAGTTTGGTGCTTACTAAGAAATTTTAATGTCATACCACCTCTAATCTTTGGGAAAGATGCCAAAAACAAACAGACCACTAGAACTAAAATTAGTAAAATTCTCTAAGACAGTTGAGATTCCATCACCTATTAGGATATGCTACTAGCCTTAAGGATGGGATTGACCCCTGTTTATGTCCATCAACTCTCTCCTTGTTGTGATAGTTACAGTCAAAACCATGTAACTACTAATTTCACTTCCTTCTTAGATACTGCCTGTTGCAAATAGATGTGAAATATGTTGCAAGGGGATTATCTAATAACCTAGTTTTATCATCCAAAATACAAACTATGAACAAACCGCCTTTCCTCAATATCCTCAAAACCACACTTTTCCTAGAAGAGTTACAAGAAAAAGACATCCATCAAACTTTAATAAAAAATTTTGTTTCTATTCACAGACAATACATCAATAAAATCTAAAATGGATAAAGCTTGGATCCACATCTTTTTAAGAGACACAATTAGTACGCTGTTTACTAAAACCTTGTTACTGTTGTTGGTCAGGGCTCTCCAGAGAAACAGAATCAATAGGCTATACATAGATATACACAGAGAGGACTTATTACAGGAATTGGCTCACATAGTTGTAAAAGCCAAGTCCTGTGATCTGCCATCTGCAAGCTTGAAAACTAGGATAGAAATTGGTATAATTTAGTTTGATTCTGATGGCCTGAGAAGAAGACTGATTGTATCATCTCAGTCTGAGTCTGAATCCCCAAAATCCAAGAGCACTGATATCCAAAAGCAGGAGCAGATGATGTCTCAATTCAAGTAGAGAAAGTGATTTCACCCTTTTTGTTTTATTTAGGCACTCAAGGGATTGGATGGCACTCACCTATAACGGCAAGGGCGATCTTCTTTACTCAGTCTGCTGATGCAAATGCTAATCTCTTCCAGAGACACCTCACAGACATGTCCATAAATAATGTGTTACCAGCTATCTGGGCATCTTTTACTTCAGTCAAGTTGACATATAAAATTAACCAACACACACTCTGAAAGCTAAAGCTGAGGATTTTTAGGAACCCTCCCTGAAATAGATGAGCCTCGGAGAAGGAGGTAGCTTCTATCCAGAATATAAGATCAGACAAGTCCATGACATAGACAAATTCCAAAACCACCAAACAAGATCCAAGTGACTGGAACCAAGAGCTATTATGCTTATTTTTTTCTTGTTTTACGCTCTCCTACCTGCTTTATTTCAAATTTGATGGATTATTGTACTAGATTGCCCACAGACACATGTTTCTTAACTCAGAAAACCAATAGCCTTAATATTAGACACTCAGACACAATACTTAAACAATTTAGTAACTGTCTGCAATTCCTTTGTGACTTAAACTATGAAAAACATAGCCAATTCAGCTGATGAGTTTTTGCTTTACTTTGGGTGCCATTTAGCTTTCATCAGTACAGTAATTTGTTGATATCTTAAATAATTGCAATCAACTATTTAGTAAATTTTTAGATGACAAACACCCCAACAGATCAGGCAGTCAAAAGGTTAAAATTCCCTATTATCTCACAACTAGTGAATTATCTATTGCTACATAGCAAATTAAATTTTTTGGCTTTAAAAATGCATATTTATTATCTTACATTTATGGAGGTCAGTAATTCAATGGTGCCTTAGCTTGGTAGTCCTGGTTCAGAATCTCTTCTAAGATTACTATTAAGATGTCAGGTAGGACTATAATCATTTGAAGGCTTGACTAGAGTTAGAGATTTACTATTAAGAAAGCTGATTCATATGGTTGCTGGGTGGAAGACTTCGTTCTGTGTCAAATGTTGTCAGAATGCCTCAGTTATGTACCACATGGTTCTTTACAGAGGTTTATAAACATGGCAGCAGCCTTCTCCTAAATCAAGTTACTGAAGTGAGAGAGAAGGCAGACAGCTGCAGTGCCTTTTGTTAACGTGTATGTGAAGCACACAATGTCATTTCCACCTTATTCTATTCATTGGAAATGAATCTTTTTGCTCAGGCCTCAAAAGGAGAGGGATTCACCTCTATATCTTGAATAGAGAAATGTCAAGGAATTTGTGGACATAATTTTAAACCCACCATATTTAAGGTGGGAAATTTATGTCTCTATGGAAAGTAACTCCTATCTTGTATAGGAGTTAACCTTTGCAGCAAACATTTAATTTTTTTTTAAAAAAGAAAAATATATAAAGAGACAATGGAACAGAAAGCTCACTTTTACATCTTGTAATAAAGATATCTTACTTCACCCCAACTACATTATGGCTTTAGATCTAGATTGTGAGCTTTCCACTATAAACCATACTGCTTGGTATCGGGTCAGATCACTTTTTCTTTCAGAGGCACATAATTATGTAATACTGTTTGAAAATGCTATAGAGATATTTTCGCTGAATATATATTATTGCATGGTACTCAAAAGGTAAACTTGGATTCGTGGCACAAATGTTTCATAGTGTTTACTTAGAAATTTTTAAATTTAATAATCTGATGCCTGTTTTAAGAATTTTTTTTCCTAGTATTACCTAGGGTTCTTTTTGAATGCTCAACTCCCCTCCAGAAAAATATAGCTTTAAGTTAACTAATTCAAAATAAATAAAAATGGACTTTTAAAAGCTTGATGTTATATTTTAAAGGGAATTGTGAGCTGCTTTCCTCTGTCCTCAAGGATCTTCATTTCATGCTTTTCAATGGGCCTGGAAAATTGAGAAGTTTTCGTACACTATGATTCGGAATTTGACAAAGGAATCAGGCAATGCCACAGAGTTCATAAAATTCTTCAAAAGCGAAGGTCATAAAATGGAGTTCCCACTGTAGTTCAATGGGTTAATGATCTGATTTCAGTGGCTTGGGTCACTGCAGAGGTACAGCTTTGAACCCCAGTCCCAACTGTGAGTTAAAGGATCTGGCATGACTACAGCTGCAGCTCGGAATCAATTCCTAGCCCGGGAACTTCCATGTGCCTCAGGTGCAGCCATAGAAGAAAAAAAAGGAGGTCATCAGGTTAGACAGAAACTGAATCACAGCAGATGAACTACAGACATAATATTGGCTTCTCAAGGTGGAACATGTCTTATGTTCATATTCCTATAGAATCTTTTGTCCAAAGAACAGTCTTATATTCATATTCCTATAGACTTCTCTGAGATCTTTGATATTACTGAAAAATAAGCCTGGGAGCAGATTGCCTGATAGAGAAGTCTTGCTTTGGACAGAAATGGCTAGGCCCTGGGCCACCATCTTAGTTGCTTGGGGCCACAATGAGAAAAACATTCCCTGGGCTACCTTGATTCTGGTCAGTTATTGTCTAGGGGCTGCCTTGTGAATAATATGGCCTGAGATGTCAGCTAGACATACTACTTATTCTTGACCAGCAAGGCCTTTCTTGAGGAGTGGTCATGTCTTTCATACTATTGTACAAATGTAGAAAATCCAATAACTGTTCTTCTGACTATGACAAAACTTATATCCCATGCAGATTAAATATTTAAACATAAAAATAAATTTTCAAACTTTTAGAAGAAAAAAAATCAGAATATATCTTTATGCTATTTAATAGGGAAGGATTTCTTAAACAATGAAATAGAAACTTTGGTGCAAACTGCACACAAACTTGAAAAAGGTAGTACCTGTTTGTCTAAAGACACCACATATGAAGTGAAGAGACAAAATTTTATATCATACATAATAAAGTTTTAGGCATCACACTATATTTTAAAATTTTATTTACTTTTTTGGCTACCCCATGGCATATGGAGTTCCCAGGCCAGGGATCAAATTTGGGGATTGAACCTGCATCCCACTTCTCCCAAGATGCTCCCAATCCCATGGCACTACAACAGGAACTCTGCAGACTATATTTTTAAAATTACAAATCCATATGAAAAACATAAACAGTGCCATTATAAAACTGATAAAATACATGAACTTAGAAGATGAAATTTATGAATATGTGCTCAAAACCAGGCAGTAACAAAATATGTAACTATATAGTTAGAAAACTCAAAATTTCTTCAGGATAACAGAAACACATCTAATATTTTCCTTGTGAAAGTATAAATTGTTACAACCATTTTGGGGGACAAGTTACAAAATCAAAGATATACATGATTTAAAATTTAGCAATTTCACTCTTATTAATATACCCCATAACTATGATTATCAATCCAGGCCATACATTAAACTTATCTGAGGTTATTACTAGAAAACAACTAATTAATAATAAATGATCAGGGCCCCAAACCAAACCACTCAAGTTATTATATCTAGCCATGGAAATCTGCTTTTTGTATTCCTCGATATCTCCCCAGATCATTGTGATGTACGTAAAAGTTTAAGAACCAATGGTGCAGAAATAGTTTAAGAGCAGTACTATACGTAATAAGTGCCTCTTATGCAAGATCCATGAATAAATTTCTGGAAGTAAAAACGGTGTTAGTTTGGTGTCATGAATTGAATCCTGCTTGGTTAATGCATGTGTTTTAGCACCTGAAAAATAGTAAATATAATATTTAAAATAAATAAACAAAAGAAAAAATAGAAGGAATGGGTTACATTAGTATTATGAGGATATTTTAATTTCTTGTGCTATAACAAAGAACACATTTAATGCCATTATCACAAATCCACCATCTAATTAAGAATTAAACCAACTTAAGTTTGCAACTCCAAAACTCTAAGCATCACATCTGCTCAAAGGCAGAGGAAAAACCATAGAATTGGGAAAATGTTTGGGGTTATAAGAATGTAAACAATATTACTGGTTTGGCTTTAGATGCAGCATATCAAAAACTGTGATTTTTTTTTATGTGCTGTTCTTGGTTAGGGCAAAACTGTAAGAAAGAAAAATCAGAGGAAGACACTCAAAGCTAGTGAACAGGCAATCCATATACACGGCAGAGAAGAACAAGAATACACTTAATAAAGGGTATGATGTTAAAAATTGGGCCATCCCTTCATTAAAGTTACAGAAAACGTCTAGAGATATATAAACACAGAGTATGAGGGAGATGTGCAAATCACAGAACAGTGACATGGGACAGCAGAACAAGTACCAACAGAAATAGCTTCTGTGTAAAAGGAGGAAATCAAAAAGGTTTTAGTTTTGTTGTCACTGTGGTCAAGTTTGCTCAATCTTCAGAACAACTCCAAATCTAGCAAAGGAAAAGTATTCATGAGGGATCACTAAGTACTGTATGTATGTATATATATATCCGTTTTATTGGGGACCCTGCAACAGTAGCTTCACTAACATAAATAGTAACAGCTAAGATTCAGAAGTAACAAAAAATTCTTCACCTGGTAATTATGAGATGTATTAGGAAAATATGCCTGGGTATCAGGGATTAGGGAAGAATTTCTAAAAAATAGATGGAGAGAGAAGAAATGATAACAAGACAGACACATCAGATGAAGAAGACTTGAGGATCCTTTTAGGGCTAAAATTATATATGAAGAAGAATTCCCGTCATGGCTCAGCAGTTAATGAACCCAACTTAACATCTATGAGGACGCGTGTTCAATCCCCCGGCCTTGCTCAGTGGGTTAAGGATCCAGCGTTGCCATGAACTGAGGTGTAGGTTGCAGACATGGCTCGGATCCCATGTTCCTGTGGCTGTGGTGTAGGACAGCGGCTACAGCTCCAATTGGACCCCAAGCCTGGGAACATCTGTATGCTGAGGGTGCAGCCCTAAAAAGACAAAAAAAAAAAAAGAGAAAAAAACAGGAGTGACATTAAAAAATGCAAATCATATAGTGTATGAATATATATATTCTATTACATATATACATGTACTATTATATGTCTATACAGATATAGTATATATTACATATATACATGTACTGTTTTATATGTATGATATGTATATATATTTAAATATATTTTCCATTATAAGAGAAAATATAGACTGAGCTTATTAGCACATTTAGAATTCAGCCCTGCAACTGGGATGCCAGAGCACATGGTAAATAATTAATACACAGTAAATATACTGAAGAGATATATTTATATAGATACAGATATGTTTATAGATATATTTATATATATTTGGTAGATATAGTAGGCCTCCAGAGAAGTCCAAAGCTTGGTGATCCCACCTTTTTAAAAATTGAGGTATAATTGTTAAAATCAAATATAAAATTGTAACTTGTTTGGAAAACTCCCTGAGCAAACAAAACCAATTAAGCCACAAGTGAAACTTAATTTAGATTATTTGGTGAAACAAATGAACCTTAAGCTGGACTGCTTCTTGTAAATACTTCTGAAAATAATAAGCAAAACAAAAACTCTTCCCAAAAACTGATATGAGGTAACTTTTAACCAATCCTCTATCACTAGGGAAAGTGCGGATGTCACAAGCAATCCTCTTAAATTATAAACAGCCTCTGCATGCTCACTGTATAAGCGGTTTTATAAACAATACACCTCTGAACTTCATTCCACAGTCAGTTTGAGAGCTCCCAGTTTGTAAATTATTTTTGCACAATGAACTTTTACTATTACTGTATTAGTAATCCAATGGTTTTGCTTCTGCTATTTATTAATTTTTTACTTTATTGACATATATCATTTTCTAAGTTTAAATTGAACAATGTGTCTATTTGATGTATTTATATATTGCACATGATTACCATTAGAATTTTAGCTAACGCTAATTACATAATTATTATTTCTGTTTTCTTGAGAACAGTTAAGATACAGTCTCTCAGCAGTTTATATACAAGCATACCGGAGATACACTCTAGGTTTGGTTCCAAACCATTGCGCTAAAGCAAATATCGCAATAAAGTGAGCCACACAAATGTTTTGATTTTTCAATGCATGTGAAAGTTATGTTGGGGATGATGTCAACAACATGGTAGAGTGAAAAGCTACCTTTGTCTCTCCCCTTTAATCTACAACCAGCAAAACACCCACAACTCAACTAAAGAGCTTCTGTCCAATAGAACAGGAGGCCAGAACATTCCACACACCTGCACATCTCAAGGTGAGTGGACTAGAACACATAGAGGAGGCAGAACCAAGGATCAGTATAGATGGTGCCTGCAGTCCTGGCCCTCTGACAGTGGCAGTTAAACCTGCAGCTTCAGAGAACCCAGTAGCAGCAGGAAAGCCAGTGCACACAAATCATCTTCCCAACCACAGGTATACTCGTGACCACAGGTAATTAGGCAGCAGTGGCAGCGGGGCCTGGGATCCCCTGCACCAGCCTCTGAAGTACCCACAACCCCAGCTCCAGTTCCTCCATCTGCAGTGGTAGAGCATGTGAACCTCACAACACCAGATATAGCAGAGGCATCCGCACAATCCCTTGGTTCCACACATGCTACCGTACTCCTCCCCTCGAAGTGGCGGATTCTATGATTGGGGATTCCAAACACAAATGAAGGGCCCACAGCCCCAGTGTGGAAACATCAGGTCTGGTAGAAGCAAGGTTGCAATGACCCCAGAGGCACAAAACGTGACAGGGAAGGCACATAGCTTCACTTCTTATAGAGACATGGAGGCTGGAATGTGCCAACTCCCAAATACTAGGAGAGGCAGCTCAAAAAAGAGAAACCAAAAACTTGTGCTATAGTGCCACCTACTAGAGAACAAAAGAAAGGACTCTGACTTATCACACATCATTTAACTTCCTTCAAAATTGCCAGGAATAATTGATCAAGCATCATGAAAAACCACAGTAACACTATACCATTTTTTAATGACAGTTCTCTAGAACCCAAACTTAGAGTCATGGAATATTGTGGTCTAACAGATAAAGAATTCAAAATATCTGTCATTAAAAGCTTAATGAGATACAGAAAACTCAGAAAGGGCAGTTTCTCAGGAATGAAATTAATGAATAAAAGGAATACTTTACTAAAGAGACCAAAACTCTGTGAAAGAACTCAACTGAAATTCTGAGCTGAAGAACTCAGCAAACCAGATGAAGAATGCACTAGAACACATTGGAAATAGAGCAGACCTTTTGGAAGAAAGAATTAGCAAGCTCAATTGAGAAATGAACTAAGTGGAAGAGGAAAGAGACATAAGATATTTTTAAAGTGAGGAAATTCTAGAGAGCTATCTGACTCTTTCAAGAGGGACATCGGTAGAGTAAGGGGAATCTCAGGAAGAGAAGAGAGAGAGAAGGGAGCAGAGTGATTAAAGAAATAATAGCTAAGAAATTCCCAAACCTGGGAAGAAATTGTGTATAGAAGTCCATGAGGCTAAGAGAACATCTGATTACCTCAACACAAAAAAACTTTCTCCAAGACACATAATATTAAAGTTTCCAAAAATCAATGACAAAGAATTTTAAAGTCCCCAGGGAGGAGTTCCTGCTGTGGCTCAGCTGGTTAAGGATCTGGTATTGTCCCTGTGGTGGCAGCTCAGGTTACAGCTGAGGTGGCTCAGCTCAATCTCTGGCCCAGGAACTTCCAAAGGTGTCAAAGTTGTGGCAAAAAAAAAAAAAAAGTCCTCTAGGAAAAAAAGATAATAAACTACAATGGAACCCCCATTAAGATATCAGCAGATTTCTTAACAGATACCCTATGAGCCAGGAGAGAGTGGAATGGCATTCTCAAAACATAGAAAGATAAAAACTGCCACAAAGAATACTTTATCCAGCAAAGTTGTCATTTGGATATGAAGGAGAAATAAAGACCTCAGACAAATAAAACCTGAGGGAGTTCATCACCACTGGAATTGCCTTGAGAGGTATTCTTCCACTAGAGACACAACAGCCAAAATACACAAAACTTTAAGGTAATAGATAGAAACAAATTTTTAACTCCTTATCAGAAATTAGTTTTAAAACATTTTTATTAAAGCATAATGATTAAAGAGAGAAAAAAGAAGGAAACAAATAACTATACTATTTCAGGTTGGTAATGAGCTCATACATAAAACAGGAATAATTTGAGACAACAAACATGTAAAAGGGGGAAAGGAAAAAGATAGGACACATAAAGGTAAGTTAAGATGCCATCAGCATAAAAGGGGTATTTTATCTTTGGGACTTTTAATATAAATCTCAGAGTAACATCAAAACATAGACAAAGAGCAAAACATGAAAATAAACAGAAGAAACTGAGAAAAATATCATAGAAAATCATTGAACTAAAGTGGTAGACCAAAAACACAAGTTAAAGCAAACAATGTATATAGAGCAACAAGAAAGCAAAAGATAAAATTGGCAGTACTAAGACCTCATCTTTCAATAATCACCCTAAATATAAATGGATTGAATTCACCAATTCAAAGATACAGAGTGGCTGAATGGATTAAAAAACAAGACCCAATTTAATGCTAATTTCAAGAGAGACAGCTTAGCTCTAAATATGTAAGCTAAAATGAAAAATGCAAGATGATGCTCCAATTTCCAAAAGGAAGGTGTGGCAATTTCTTAAAATAAGACAACAATGCCTTTGCCACATTGATTGACTCTTCCTTTCAAGAAAGATTTCTCTGTAGCATGAAATGCTGTTTGATAGCATTTTACCCATAGGAGAACTTCTTTTCAAAATTAGAGTCAATCCTCTCAAACCCTGCCACTGCTTTATCAACTAAGATGATGACATATTCTAAATCCTTTATTGTCATTTCAACAATCTTCACAGCATGATTACCAATAGATTTTATTTCAAGAAAAGACTTTCTTTGCTTATCCATAAAAACTCTGCCTCCATTAAAGTTTTAATCAAGAAATTGCACTTCTAATTCTAGTTCTCTTGCTATTTCCACCACATCTGCAGTTACTTACTCACATCCTAATTCCCTCGAAGTCATATCTATGAGGGTTTGGGTCAACTTCTTCCAAACCATTGTCAATGTTGATGTTCTGACCTCTTTCGGTAAATCACAAAGGTTCTTAATGGCATCTAGCATGGTGAGTCATTTTCAGAAAGTTTTCATTACTTTGTCCGCATCCAACAGCAGAATCACCATCTATGGCCTTACAAAAATGTTTTTCTTAAGTAATAAATAATAAGGCTTGAAAGTTCAAAATGACTCTTGGATCTACAGAATGGCTTAAGAATGGATGTTATGTTAGCAAGCATTAAAACAACATTCAACTCACTTTACAACTCCATCAGACATATTGGGTGACCAGGGGCATTGTCAGTGAGTAGTAATATTTGAAAAGTACATATATATATATATTTTTTTTTTTCTGAACAGTAGTTCTCAACAATGGGTTTTAAATATTCAGGAAACCATGTTGTAAACAAATGTGCTGTCCTCTAGGCTTTGTTGTTTTCTATATAAAGCAAAGGCAGAATAGGTGCAGCATAATTCTTAAGGGTTCTAGGCTTTTGGGAAGGATAAATGAGCATTGGCTTCAATTGCATTGGTGTCACCAGCTAATTTGCCCATAACAAGAGTGTCAGTCTGTCCTTTGAAGCCAGACATTCTAGCCACAAAAAGTCCTAGATGACATTTTTTTCCCAGTGTTAAGCTATGTCATATACATTGAAAATATGTTGTCTGGTGTTATTTAGTGTCATTAATCACTTTAGCTATATCTTCTGGATAACTTGCTACATCAGCACTTGCTGCTCTACCTTGCAACATTTATGTTATAGAAACAGCTTCTTTCCTTAAACCTCATTAACCAACCCCCTGCTAACTTCTAACTTTTCTTCTGCAGCTTCTTTGCCTCTCTCAGCCTTCTCAGAATTGAAGAAAGTTAGGGTCTTTTGCTAAGCAACCCACTAAGAGTAAGGGTTTTGGCTTAAGGGAATGTGACTGATTTAATCTTCTATCCAGACCACTAAAACTTTCTCTGTAACAGCAATAAGGTTGTTTCACTTTCTTATCATTTGTGTGTTGATGAAAGAAAGTTCCACTTTGAATTTTCTTCAAGTTTTCCTTTGCATTCTCAACTTGACTAACTGGTACAGGAAACAGTTTTCAGCCTTTCTCAGCTTTCAACATACCTTTCTCACTAAGCTTAATAATTTCTAGCTTTTGATTTAAAGTGAGGGACATGGTATTTTTCCTTTCACTCAAACACTTAGAGGCCATTATAAGGTTTTTTAATTGGCCTAATTTCAATATTGTTATGTTTCAGGCAATAAGGATCCCTGAGGAGAAGGAGAAAGACAGGGCAACTGGGGGGTTCGTGGAGCAGTCAGAACACAAACAACACTTTTCATTGTCTAATATGAGTGTGGTTTGTGGTGCAAAACAATTACAATAGTAACATTAAAGATCACTGATCATCGATGACTATAAAAAATATAATAATAATGAAAATGTTTGAAATATTAGAACACCTGCAAAAATATGACACAGAGACACAAAGTGAGCAAATACTGCTGCAAAAATGGTGTCTATTGACTTATTCTAGGCAGGGTTACCACAAAGCTGGACTTTGTAAAAAACACAGTATCTGCAAAGCACAGTAAAAACAAAGTATTCCTGTAATAAAGTATTGTTGATTATAATTACAATGCTGTGCATTAGATCTCCAGAACTTATTTATCCACTAGTTGTAAGTTTATAATTAGAAAAATTATTATAAGGTAAGATTGTTTCATATTTGCCTCTAAGGAGAAGAGTTAAATTGGGTGTGGCTTTTTGGTTGTCCAAAGTATGGCAATTTTAGTGAGATAATTACCCTCTTGACGGAATTTCTCCCTAACGAGCTTTAAATATATGCAGAGTAGACTCAGGCTGGAACATTTCATTTTCATTCTTCTCTCTCTCTCCCCCTTTCCCTCTCTCTTTCCTGCTCCTTCTTTATCTCTTTTTCTTTTGTTGTAGTTCTTATAGATTTTATTCTCTTTTCTCCAATTCTCTCTATAGATGTTTACTCTCTTTTTAACAACAATTTGGACTAGAATATTATACATTTAACTTTGATAACACCTTTTTTTTTCAGTTAAAATATTGTTATGAAAGGCAATTGAAGAAATGTTCATGCAGTTCCTATGTTTGGTTTGAGAACCTGACGTGTTTTCTGAATTTGGTGAAAATATTTATTGATATTATTTTCTATGCTCTTTGTCTTCTGAAAAATTATATATAAAGGATACATAATCTAGAGACACCCCATTTAGAAATTGCTTAAATTTTGGTTCTAGGGACAATACTCCAGACTACCTCTGATGATGAAAAAAATCTGTTCTGAAAAAACACTGAAAATCTATTCTGAAAAGCCTCCTTTGACCAGAATAGAGAAGCAAAAGAAAGTAGGAAAATATAGATAGTTATTTCATTTTTGAATATTAAATTCTTTGTGGGATGATAGGAGGGGTTAATTTTATCAGTTGGGGATACAGTATTTGGTAATGGTGGCTATTTGCAGTGATCAAATTTTTCCTATTCTACAAGATTTGAGAATTTTATATTACTGACATCTTATTATTTAGATTATATTGATATTAATTATATAATTTATCATATAAATTTTCTAGTGAATTTTATATAACCCCTCATCTGAATAATATACAAGATGGAAAATAGACTAAAGTGATTTTTAGCCATGTTTTTATCCTTAGATAAGAGACATTCACAGATGAAACTGAGGGGTTGATTTGAGACTGAGAGGGTAGAAATTTATGAACAGTAGCAAATAAAAATTATGGATGAATTGACTATGCTACTTATCCACACAGGTGTCCCTTTAGCTCATGCCAGGATGGACACAGTGTTGAGCACCTATTAAATGTGTCCAGAGGTTTCAGTGAATATAAAGGGTTATAAGCCATTTATACTTTACTGCATATGTGAGAAAATAGGTGATGGAAGAAGCTTTTAGCATTAGATACTTTTATTTCCTATAGTCCAGGCCACATTCTCTGTAGTCCATGAAAATTTTTTCTTAACAATTCTTTCCATCCATCTTTATAAGCTTCAACTTATTTTTCAGAAAAGGAACTGTTCCTCTTTAGCTACTGTATCCATATTTACATACCTTTTTTTTTTTCACCAAGAGCCATTTTCTTACTATTGTCTAACCTCCCAGGTGGAAGATTTTATTAAAAAATCAAATCTTTCACAAGAATTACAAAAAGCAGACTCTAGGAGTTCCTGCCATGGCACAGTGGGATAAGAATCTGACTGCAGCATCTCAGGTCACTGCAGAGGTGTGGGTTTCATTGATCCCCAGCCTGGCATAGTGGGTTAAAGAATCCAGGATCGCCACAGCTGTGGTGTATGTCACAGCTGTGGCTTGGATTCAGCCTGGCCTGGGAACTTCCATATTCAGTAGGTGCAGACGTTTAAAAAAACAAAAAAAAGCAGATCTGTAATTATTGCATTAATTTGGATTTTCTTTGCTTATTCTTCTCCATAAGTAAAACAGCTTAGTTTCTTTATTGAAAAAACAAAAAACAAAAAACCAAAAAACCAGCGAAGTCCCTCTGAGTGCCTAATTGTCTTTTTTTTCTTTTAACCCAGAAATGGAATGACTCAAATCTAATCTCTTTGTGTGTGTGTGTGTGAATATGGATACTTTCTTTTTTTTCTTTTTTTCTTTTCTATTTAATTATTATTTTTAATAGTTATTTCCTCGATACAATTTTGTTTTTCCTACTGTACAGCATGGTGGCATAACTCTCCTATACTTCAGGCAATATTACAACGCTACAGTCATCAAGACAGTGTGGTACTGGTACCAAAACAGACATATAGACCAATGGAACAGAATAGAGAAGAGAACTCAGAAATAAACCCAGACACCTATGGCCAATTAATCTCCGACAAAGGAGCCAAGAACATAAAATGGGAAAAAGACAGTCTTTTCAGCAAGCATTGCTGGGAAACCTGGACAGCTGCATGCAAATCAATGAAACTAGAACACACCCTCACATCATGCATGAAAATAAACTCAAAATGGCTGAAAGTCTTAAATATAAGACAAAACACCATCAAACTCCTGGAAGAGAACACAGGCAAAACACTTTCTGACATCAACCTAATTGTCTTTTAAATGACTTTATTAAAGCTAGAAGAACAAAGGGTAAGCTCATGTTGGCTTTCTTTTCACTGTCCAGCTCCCACTCTGATTGGGATAGAAATCAAATCAATTTTTATTATGCTCAAGTGACAAAAAATGGGCAACAAACTTTTTCCATAGATTATGGTAAGTTTTAAGCAGGACTTCTGTCGATATATGTTTTTTCAAACACCACAGCTCACACACAGTGATGTACAAGCTTTTTAAATGGATGGCTGTGTTTATGGTGCCAGCTGCCAGAGGTGGGCATATTCACAAAGCAGGGATTCTTGGCCCCAGCACCCCTCACCCAGCTGTGACACAGACACTCCAGCCATACGTGAGAGAGAAATTAGATGGGACTCGGGAGCAGCAAAAGAGTGGTATAAGCTTGCGGGCAGGGTTAAATCACTCTACTCAACAGAACCTAAGGAAAATCATGAGTGAAGAAAGAAGATAATTGTTAGCTGTAGGGAAGGGAGAGGGAACTAGAGAAAACAGATATACTAAATGAAGACTTAAGAAGTTGTGTGTTCTGCTATCTATGACATAAACCTCCATACATATTTCCTTCTAAAATTTTTAGTAGAACTTAAAAGAAAAAGTCACAAAGAACTGTATGTTGTTAGAATGTGATTAGAAATTCTGAAGGAAAAAAAAACACATAAGAATCAGGGTCTGTGTATTCTTTATCACTCACATGAAACAGAATTGGGTCATTAAACTCAGGTTCCAGCAGACCTCTGGGTTAAATACCACATGAAAATTCCACTAGAGTGTTAGTAGAATGAATTATTTTAATGACAAATGTTGATTTCCAAGAATTGAACCAGAAGCAAGTTTTATTGTCTTAACTGTTGAGCTTTGCACAGTGAACCCAGTGTCACATAAATAAGTAAAATACAGGAAAGCTTTAATGTTTTATGCTTCCCTTCCTTGACCTTGTGAAGAGAGAAAAAAATGATAATACTTCAGCCCAAATGGCACAATAAATTTTAACATCTCACCTCCATAAGCAAGGGTGGGCCACATGTTGAGGATAGGGAAGAGAGTTAGGCTTAATATTAAAAGGACTTAAATCTAGAACTGTCCTGCCTCTTCGAAGGAAGAACAATAATTCTACCATAAAAAATTGTATTATAACAAAAAAGATCCAGGTGATGGTGCAAACTAGATGATTTTCCTGCTGCCTAAAGCAATTTTTAAAGGATGATCAATGGATGTAACTTTCAGTAGTTTGGACTGAGCAGATATGATTCAGAAACCAAGATGCAGAGTTCCCATTGTGGCTCAGTGGAAACAAAGCCAACTAATATCTATGAAGATGCAGGTTCTATCCCTGGCCCTGCTCAGCTGGTTAAGGATCCTGTGTTGCTGTTAGCTGCAGTGTATGTCATAGATGCTGTTCAAATTGGATCTGACTGTGGCATAGCTGCCAGTTGTGGCTGTAGCTCCAGCTCCAATTTTACTCATAGCCTAGGAACTTCCATACGCTGTACCTGCAGCCCTAAAAAAAAAAAAAAAAAAAAAAAAAAAAAAAAAAAGAAACCAAGATGCTTCCTTGTAAAATTCATCTTTCTATTTAAAATATACTGCTAATAGCCAATAGGATTATCATATTTCAAATATGGCAATTGTACATATTTCAAGCTACTACAGTATATGCAATTTGCATATACTTTTTCATCCTCAAGTCCTAAAAGCTTAAGCCAACAAAGTAGAAAGTCCAGTGACTTAACATTAAATGCCCCATTAATTAGCAGTACATGAAAGAAGATCCTGGATTATCAAGGAGTTTGTCCAAGAAAAATCCAACCCATTAAGAATCTGGGATTTTTCACCCAATTAAATATTTATAATAAGCAGTTGCGAATTGAAATTGCCCCTATGCAATTTATTTTATATTTTATTCTTTGGATATTTTTTTATTTTTTATTATGATTTTTATTCTATTATAGTTGATTCTATTATATATATATATATATACACAGATATATATATATATATATATATATATATATTCTTCTCAAATTATCCTTCATCATGTTCTATCACAAGTGACTAGTTTCCTGTGCTATAGAGCAGGATCTTATTGCTTATCCACTCCAAATGTCATCGTTTGCATCTATAAACCCCAGATTCCCAATCCATCACACTCTCTCCCCCTCCTCCTTGGCAACCACAAGTCTATTCTCCAAGTCCATGAGTTTCTTTTCTGTGGAAAGTTTCATTTTTGCCATTTATTAGATTCCATATATGTGATATCACATGGTATTTGTCTCTTTCTGACTTACTTCAGTTAATATGAGAGTCTCTAGTTTCATCCATGTTGCTGAAAATTGCATTATTCTGTTCTTTTTTATGGCTGAGTAGTATTCCATTGTGTCTATACACCACATCTTCTTAATCCATTCGTCTGTAGATGGAAATTTAGGTTGTTTCCATGTCTTGGCTATTGTGAATAGTGCTGCAATAAATATATGGGTTCACGTATCTTTTTCAATGAAAGCTTTGTCTGGATATATGCTGAGGAGTAGGATTGCCTGGTCATATGGTAGTTCTATATTTAGTTTTCTGAGGTACCTCTATGCTGTTTCAAATAGTAAATGTGAACATGTAGGAGGGTACCCTTTTCTCCACACCCTCTCCAAAATTTGTTATTTGTTGACTTGTTAATGGCCATTCTAACTGGTGTGAGGTGGTACCTCATAGTAGTTTTGATTTGCATTTCTCTAATAATTAGTGATGTTGAGCATTTTTTCATGTGCTTGTTGGCCATCTGTATATCTTCTTTGGAGAAATATCTATTCAGATCTTTTGCCTATTTTTTCAGTCCGTTTTTTTTTTGTTGTTGTTATTTTTGTTTTTTTTTTTTTTTGCTGTTGAGTTATATAAGTTGTTTGTATATTTTAGAGATTAAGCACTTGTCAGTTGCATTATTTGAAACTATTTTCTCCCGCTCCATAGTTTGTCTCTCTCCCTCTCTCTCTCTTTTTTTTAATGGTTTCCTTGCTGTGCAAAAGCTTGCCACTTTGATTAGTTCCCATTGGTTTATTTTTGCTTTTATTTCTTATCATGGGAGACTGACCTAAGAAAACATTTGTATGGTTGATGTCAGAGGGTGTTTTGCCTATGTTCTCCTCTTCTAGGAGTTTTATGGTGTCTTGTCTTACATTTTCGTCTTTAAGCCATTTTGAGTTCATTTTTGTGCGTGGCATGAGGGTGTGTTCCAGTTTCATTGATTTACATGTGGCTATTCAGTTTTCCCAGCACCATTTGCTGAAAAGACTGTTGTTTCCCATTTTATATTCTTGCTTCCTTTGTCAAAGATTAATTGACCATAGGTGTCTGGTTTATTTCTGCATTCTCTACTCTGTTCCATTGGTCTGTATGTCTTTTTGGTAAAGTACTACATTGTCTTGATTCCTGTAGCTTTGTAATATTGTTTGACGCCTGGGAGAGCAATGTCTCCTGCTTGGTTTTTGTTCCTGAGGAGTGCTTTGGCAATTCTGGGTATTTTATAGTTCCATGTAAATTTTTGGATTGTTTGTAGTGGTTCTTTGAAAAATGCCATGGGTAATTTGATAGGGATTGCATTGAACCTGTAGATTGTTCTGGGTAGTGTGGCCATTTTTATGACATTAATTCTTCCAACCTAGGAACATAGAAAATCTTTCCATTTCTTTGAATCTTCTTTAATTTCCTTGAAATATTTTATAATTCCTGGCATATAAGTCTGTCACCTCCTTGGTCAGGTTTATTCCTAGGTATTTAATTTTTTTGGATGTGGGCCCTTATGCATTTTAACTATGAAAACTAAGATTTGAGACCAGTGCCAAAGTTTCTTAAAGATTTGCTATAAAATATTCTTGCCCAAGGTGGTAAGCCTGGAAATAAACGACTCAAGTATTTACTTCAAGTATCTCTGTTAAATAATTTTTAGGGCAGTTTATTTTCATGGCAAAAAAAAATGGTAACTTGGGCAAAAAAAGCTTGTTTTTTGTCCTTTTTAAAATGTCTTTATTATAATATAGTTGATTTACAATGCTGTGCCAATTTCTGCTATATAGCAAATTGACCCTCTCATTCATACATACATATAAATACACACACACACACTCTTAGCAAGTTTTTCTTAGAGTATGATAAAAAGCTTTCTTTCAAAAATATTGTTTTACTCAACATTTGCTTCAATTCTCAATACTAAAGTCTTATGTTATGAACTTTACCCAATTCTAATAAGCTTTTACCCAATTCTAATAAACATTTAATGACATGTCTTAAACCATTTACTGTCAGATTCCAAACCCAATAAATATCCTAGTAATCTCTCTTTTATTTAATATACTACTGAGATTCTATCAAGATGGTGTTCTTCCTTGCTGTGCAGTAGGTTTAAAAAAAGCTTTAAACAACAGGTAAATTTCTGGTGGATTTATTTTTAGGAAGATGGTTGACACACAAACTATAATCATATTATATCCAATTTATTTGAGAAATAACTAGTGATACCACTAATGTATGCAGAGGTAAATGAAAATAATGAATACATTTTTCATTGACTAATAATGCCCTTTTTATTTTTTTCTGATGTATTATAAGTATTCCCCCTAGAGTTTCATAGTAACCAATAAAACTTAATTTTATTTGTTCTTAATTTGACTCTTCTGTAATTCTAAAAAACTATTGCCCATCTTTCTGCATTTAACCTATTTTTAGTATCTTAAAATAAAAATCATATTAATATATATACTATATTAATAATAATAAAAGGTCAATTTTAAACCTTTAAGTTCAATCACTTTAAGGCAGATCAAAAAAAAAAAAAAAAAAAAGAGCCCAATGGGTTTTAGTTGTAAAAGGAAGTATTTAGGTTGGAAGAAAGTCAACAATTTTCTGACTCAGAGATGCAAAATATAGAGAGTTGTAGAGAATCTTCCTTTCTAGAAATGCCAATTATCCTGAATGTTATGAATGTACTAACAAGCTTTTCTGAGGGGTAAGAAATACTCTCTAAGGTTTTTCACATTTTGCATTTCTATTGTTTGACATAAAGCTTAATTTTGATATAAGGAATTCTTCAATCCCCTGGACAAAACATTAATATTTAGGAAACATACCTACATATTTCGTAATGTTGAAATGCTTATATTTCTTGTTGAGATAATCTTCCCCGAATGAACTAGATTTTTGTATTTCTTTTATTAAAGTAAAATTATTTTTTATTTTTTTTCATTAATTCAAAATAAAACAAGGAAGAAGGTGTCTTAGCTCAGGTTGCTATAACAGAATATCATAAACTGGGTACTTAACAACAAACATTTATTTTTTGCAATTCTAGGGGGTGAGAAGTTCAAGATCAAGGTGCTGGCAAATTTCAATTTCTGGTGAGAGACCTCTGCCTGGCTTGAGGACAGCTCCTTCTTGCTATGTATGTCCTTAAGTGGTAGAGGGGGTGAGAGAGAGAAAGTACAAGCTCACACACGGTCTGGTCTCTCTTGCTCTTTTTACAATGACACTAATTCCATCTTGGAAGCCAAATCCTCGTGAGTCACTGAAGAAGTCAAAGAGTTAATTTAAAAAAATCTAGAGACAAATGGAAATGGAAACAATTCAAAATATATGGGATGCAGCAAAAGCAGTTCCAAGAGCAGTTCTAAGCAGTGATAGTGATAGAAGCCTACCCTGGGAATCTAGAAAAATTTCAAATAAACCACCTATATTTACACCTAAAGGAACTAGAAAAAGAAACAAAACCCAAAGTTAGTAAAAGGAAAGAAACAATAAAGATCAAAGCAAAAATACTGAAAATAGAGACTAAAAAATAAAGGAAAAAAAAAACAGTAAACATCAATGAAACTAAGAACTAATTTTTTTTTGAAAGGATAAACAAACTTGATAAAACTTTAGCCAGAATCATCAAGAAAAAAAAGGAGAGGTCCCAAAAGAGTAAAATCAGAAATGAAAAACAAGGAGTGCCTGCCATGGTGCAATGGGTTAAGAATCTGACTACAGAGGCTCAGCTCACTACAGAGGTGTGGGTTTGATCCCCCAGCCTGGTGCAGTGGATCAGATTTGATCACGGATGCAGGAATTTCCATATGCTGTGTGTGCTGCCATTTAAAAAAAAAAAAAAGTTACACCACAGAAATACAAAGGATCATAGGAGATTACTCTGAAAAATCAAACAATTATTTGCCAATAAATTGAACAAACTATAAGAAATGGACAACTGCCTTGAAAAGTACAATCTCTCAAGATTGAATCAGGAAAAAAGAAAAAATAAGAACAGATCTGTAATGAAATTAAATCGGTAATAAGAAAGACTCCTGGAAAGGAGATCAAAATGGCAGAAAAAGAGGATACTGAGTTCACCACCCCCAATGAGCACACCAAAAATACATCTTAATGTGGACCAATTCTGACTGAAAATAGCAAATAGAAATCTGGCAGACTCTTCTTCATCCAAGACTGTAAAGAAATGTCTACCCAGAGTCAGGTAGAAAGGGAAGAGATGTGATCAGATTGGGATCTACACCTCTAGGAGAGGACACAGACGAGGATGGGAATTACATAGGTTCTGAGATCACCCCTGAGGAGTTAGTAATTTGAGCAACATATTAGATTTCCCAGCCCTGGGGTCTGGCACTAGCAATATGAGTCTCCTTAGTTGGTTTGAAAACCAGTGGGTCTTACAGGAGAGCTGTAGGAAACCTAGTCTGTGCTCATGAAGATCATACACACATTTGCTTACAGGAATGAGGCAGAGGAAGGAGCCTGAAACTGCTCAGGGGCTCCGCCTGATTTCCCATGAGTGCCCCAGTGTGTGATCCAGCCTGCATTGAATACCTACTCTGGATTCTCTGACACAACACAGCTCCCCAGAAAGGGTGAAGGGAGCTGTTGCCAAGGAGAAAATGCTTTTTGGTTGGGAGTGGGGTAGAGCTGGTTCAGACCCTGTGCTGCATCTGAACAGAACAAGGTTGGCCACAGCTTGAGAGCTATTTCGAGCTCTGACTAGCAAGCCTGGACCATCCCAGTGTGTCCCTTGGCCCATGCATGCCAAGTACCTACTCTGGGCCCTCTAGATCCAGCACAGCTCCCCAGTAGGCAGAAAGCTGCCATTGCTGAGGAGAGTGCAAAGTTGGGGAGATGGAGTTGGACTGAACTGAGCACTGCATCTAAATGGGGCAAGGGTGGCCACTGCTTTTGCTTATAGAAGTAGTGGATCTGGAGCTATGCTGGCAAAAAAAGAAGGCAGCCTACTGAATGGGAAAATATATTTGCAAATGATATATCTGAGAGGGGTTGATTACTAAAATATGAAAAGAAATTATACAATTCAACACCAATATAAAAATATAATTAAAAAACGGGCAGAGGACCTGAATAGACATTTTCTTAATGAAGACATACAGATGGGCAACAAGCACATGAAAAGATGCTCACCATCATTAATCATCATGGACATGCAATGCAATATCACAATGAGATACTGCCTCACACCTGTCCAAATGGCTATTATCAAAAAGGCAAGAAATAATAAGTGTTGGCATGGATGTGGAGAATAGGGAAGCAGGACCACTATTGATGGGAATGTAAATTGGTACAACCACTATAGAAATCAGTTAGGAGTTACTCAAAAATTAAAAATTGCTGCCATACAATTCAGCAATTCTACTCCCAGGCATATATCCAAAGAAAGTGAAAACACTAATTTGAAAAGATACATGTACCTTTATGTTTTTTGTAGCATTATTTACAAGATACAGAAGCAACCTAAGGGCCCATCTACACATGAATAGATTATATATAATATGTACATATGAATATTACTCAGTCATAAAAAAGGAATAGAATCTTTGTATTTGCAACAATATGAGTGAAACTAAAGGGTATTATGCTAAGTGAAATAAGTCAGATAAAGACAAATAACACATGATTTCACTTGTATGTGGAAATGAAAAAACAAAACAAATAAACAAGCATAACAAAACAGAAACTGAGTCATAGATACAAAGAATAAACAGGTGGTTGTCAGGGGGATGGTCGGGAAAACAGAGAAACAGGTGAGGGAGATTAAGTGGTATAAACTTCCAGCAGCAAAATAAATGAATCACAGGTATGCAATATACAGTGTGGAGAATATAGTCAAATAATATAATAACCTTTAGTGACAGATGGTAGCTATACTTCACAGGGAAAATAAAGAAAAAACAAAAATAGGTTCTGGAGTTAACCCATCTAGATTAGGTGTCCTATCACCTAAGAGCCTCCTGACTTTGGGCAATTTTCATACATTTTCCAATCCTCAGTTTCTTGACATGTGGAGATAGTTGGGAAATTTAAAAGATAAAATGCAAATAATAATAGTACTAATAAATAAAATATATTTGCAAAGTAGAAACAGTAGTTGCTTCATAGAAAATTCTATAGTGTCTTACTTTTTTTTCCAATAATGGATAATTTGAGTTCTCTGTCATTGAGTCTTTGTAGAATTTTATTATTGATGACTTCTAATTTCTGAAACCCTTTCTCCATTGTCCTTAGTAACAATCTTTAATTCAGAGGTAACACCTAGGTTTCCTTTGACTTCTAAGACTTCTAATACTTTCTGCTGAAATGCCAGAAAGATAATTTTATATCCTTAGAGTTCATCCTTTCCCTGTCTTCTACCTATCTATCTATATTTACTGTTTTTCTATTTTCTTCTTTGATTTCTGATTTTTTCTCTTTTATTTCCTTTGTTCTGCTTACATTATATATGTTATCTCCTTTGTTCTGCTTACTTGGTATATGTACATTTCTTTTTTAATTTTTTAAGATAGAAACTTAAATTAATGATGTGACACGTCTTCTTTTCTATTTAAGGAATTCCTATGCTGTAACTTTCCCTTTTAGCACTACTTCAGTTGAATGACACATGTTTGCTATGTCATGTTTCCTACCAATCTTCACTTTTGATTTCTTCTTTTATCTGCATTTTTGAGATAAGTATAACCTAGTTTTGAAAACACTGAAGGTAATGCAGATATCTTTCTGTTACTAATATTCATTTAAATCCATTATGGCCAGAAGAAAATTCTTAATTTTACCTGATGCAAATTTATTGAGACTTTTAAATTGCTCAAACATGGTCTATCTTTAGAAATGCTTTCTGTGCACTTAAAAATAATGTAGATTCTGCTGTTGTTGCTTTGAGTATTCTGTAAATATCAGTTAGGTGAAGTTGTCCGACAATCTTGTTCATGTTTAATAAGTCCTTCATAATTTTCTGCCTATCTTTTTTCATTGAGTGATGTTACAATTTATAGTAAGAATTATACTTTTTTAATTTATTCTTTCAGCATTATAAACTAATGTTTTTTGTATCATCATTCTGTTGGTAGACACATATATGTTTAATATTTGTATATACTCTTAGTGAACTGACTCCACTGACATTAATAGCCTTCTTTATTTCTAATAAAATAATGTTTTTATTAATATGGTAACTCAAGTTTCTGTGTAAGGTTGACATGATATATCTTTTTCTTGTCCACTTATTTTAAACTTATATTTCTTTATTTTGAAAGTCTTTTTTTAACAACAGCACATAGTTGTACCATGCTTTTAAATTCACTCTGATAATCAATAACTTTTGATTTATATAAATGACTTTCTACATTTAATGTAATCAGTGACATATTTGATTTAAATCTACCATATTGCTATTTGTTTTATAAATGTCCTATTTGTTCTTTAGTCACCTTTATTTGCATTTTAATGAATTGCCTGAGTATATTTTATGACTCTATTTTATAACTTTTATGGCTTATTAGCCATACCTCTTTATTATATTAATTTTTATTGGTTGCATTTATGTTTATATTAAGCATTTTTCCTCTCTGCCCTTCGTGGTATTGGTGACATATATTTTTATTTTGCATATATTTTTAACCACATAATTAATTGCTATTATTGTGTTTTCAAAGGTCAATTTGGGGGAGACTTCCAAAATTCTGAAAATATGGACTACATATGGTTTTTCCATTATTTTCTTGTGAAATATAGCTAAAACCTCTGGCTATGTATATGTGTTATATACAAATATTTCTCAAAATGGATCATAAAATTAAATGCAGAACATGAAATTATAAAACTTTTGGAAACACATAGAAAACATAGGAGAAAAATCTGGGATCTAAATCTTTGTGAAGAGTTCTTAGACCTGACATAACACAAATATGATCCACAGAAAAAAAAAATTAAAGAGTTGGACTCATTAATTAAATATATTTATCTGGAGAAAAGCCTGTTAAGAGGATGAAGAGACAAGCTACAGAGTAGAAAAGGATATTTTAAACAAAATACCTGACAAAATACTTTTATTTATAATACTTAAGGAACTCTAAAATTTCAAGAGTTAAAAAAGGACAACCCTATTAGAAAATGGGTTAGATATATGGAACAGACATTAGATTATACAGATGAAAATAAACATATTAAAAGAGGTTCAATATCACTAGCCATCAAGAAAATTTAAATTAAGATCATGATGCCACAGCGACCCAAGATCTGTTGGATACAGCAAAAGTAGTTCTAAGAGGGAAGTTTATAGCAATAAAATTTTACCTCAGGAAACAGAAAAATCTTAAACAACCTAACGTTAAACCTAAAGCAACTAGAGAAAGAAGAACAAAACCCAAAGATAGTAGAAAGAAAGAAATCATAAAGATCAGGACAGAAATAAATGAAATAGAGATTAAGAAAACAATAGAAAAGATCAATGAAACTAAAAACTGATACTTTGAAAAGATCAGCAAAACTGATAAACCCTTAGCCAGACTCATCAAGAAAAAAAAAGGAGACGGCTCAAATCAATAAAATAAGAAATGGAAAAGAAGCGGTTACAATGGATATCACAGAAATACAAAGGATCATAAAAAATAACACTACAAGCAATAATATGCCAGCAAAATAGACAACCCAGAATAAATGGACACATTCTCTGAAAATTACAATTTTCCAACACTGAAACAAGAAGAAACAGAAAATATGAATGGAGCAATCATAAGTACTGAAATTAGAAATATGATTTAAAAATTTCCAACAAACCAAAGTCCAGGACTGGATTACTTCATGCAAATTCTTTCAAACATTTAGAAAATAATTAACACCTATCCTTCTGAAACTAAAAAAAAAAAAAAAACTTCCGAGGAATGAACACTGCTAAACTCACTCTACAAGGCCACTATCACCCTGATTCCAAAACCAGAAAAAGATGCCACAAAAATAGAATATTACAGGTCAATATCACTGATGGATATAGATGTAAAACTTCTCAACATAATACTAGCAACCTGAATTTAACAATGCATTAAAAGGATCATACGCCATGATCAAGCATTATTTATGCCAATGATGCAAATATTCTTCGATATCCACAAATCAATCAGTGTGATACACCACATCAACGAATCAAAGAATAAAACCAAATGCTTAAGTCAATAGATGCAGAAAAAGCTTTTGACAAAATCCAACATCCATTTATGATTAAAAATAAATAAATAAAGTGGGCATACAGGGAACCTAACTTAACATAATAGGCCATATATGATAAATCCACAGCTAATGTCATTCTCAATGGTGAAAAGCTAAAAGAATTTCCACTAAGATGGGAAATAAGACAAGGATGTCCACTCTTGCCACTTTTAGTCAACATCATTTTGGAAGTCCTAGCTACAGTAATCAGAGAAGAAAAAGAAATAAAAGTAATCCAAATTAGAAAAGAAGTATAACTCTTGCTCTTTGCAGCTGTCATGATGCTATATGTAGAAAATCCTAAAGATGATACCAGAAAACTGCTATAGCTCATCAATGAATTTGTTAGAGTTGCAGGATATGAAATTAATACACAGCAATTGATTACATTTCTGTACACTAACAATGAAAGATTATAAAGAGAAATTAAAAAAACAATCTCATTTACAATTGCATCAAAAAGAATACAATACAGAGAAATAAACCTATCTGAGGCAAAAGACTTGTGCTCTGAAAACTATAAGACACTGTTGAAAGACATCAAAGATGACACAAACAGATGGAAAGACATACCATGTTATTGAATAGGAAGAATCAATGTTGTCAAAATGATTATACTACACAAGGCAATATACAGATTCAATGCAATCCCTATCAAATTACTAATGGTATTTACACAGGAAAGAAAAATGGAGCTGGAAGACTCAGGTTCCCTGACTTCAGATTATCTTAAAAATCTACACCCATCAAAACAGTATGGTACTGGCACAAAAACAGAAATATAGATCAATGCAACATTATAGAAAGCCCAGAAATAAGCCTATGCACCCATGGTCAACTAAATTGTGACAAAGGAGGCAAAAGTATACAATGGAGAAAAGAAAGTTCCTTCAGTGAGTAGTGCTGGGGAGTTTCTGTTGTGGCTTAGTGGGTTAAGACCCCAACTAGTATCCATGAGGATGCAGGTTAAATCCCTGGCTCGATCAGTGGGTTAAGAATCTGGTGTTGCAAAAAGCTTCAGTATAGGTTGCAGATGGGGCTCAGGTCCCTGCATTGCTGTGACTATGGCATAGGCCAGCAGCTGCAGCTCCAATTTAACCCCTAGCCTGGGAACTTTCATATACTGCAGGTGCAGTCCTAAAAAGATTAAAAAAAAAAAAAAAGTTGTGCTGGAAAAACTAAACAGCCACACATAAAAGAATGAAATTAGAACTCTCTAACACCATACATAAAAGTAAACTCAGAATGTATTAAAGACCTAAATGTAAGCCTAGATACTATAAAACTCTTAGAGGAAAACATAGGCAGAACTCATTCTGACATAAACGGCAACAATAATTTTTCAGATCCACTGTCTAGAGTAACAAAAATAAGAACAAAACTAAACAAATGAGGCCTAATTAATCTTTAAAGCTTTTGCATAGCAAAGGAGACCATAAATAAAATGAAAAAGCCCACAGAATGGGAGAAAAATCTTTGCAAATGAAGTGACTGACAAAGGATTAATCTCCAAAATATACAACCAACTCATGCAGGACAATATAAAAAAAAAAAAACAAACAACCCAATTAAAAATTGGGCAGAAGATCTAAATAGACATTTCTCCAAAGAAGACATAACAGATGGCCGAAAAAATACAAGAAAATATGCTCAAATGTCACTAATTATTAGAGAAATGCAAATCAAAATTACTATGGGGTACCACTTACAACAGCCAGAAGGGCCATCATCAAAAAGTCTGCAAACAATAAATACTGGAAAGGGTAAGGATAAAAGGGAACCCTCTTACAATGTTGGGAATGTAAATTTGTACAACCACTGTGGAAAGCAGTATGGAGCTTTCTCAGAAAACTAAAAACAGAACTACCATATGATCAAATAATCCTACTCTTGGGCATCTGTGGTGTAGGCTGGCAGCTGTAGCTCCAATTCAGCCCCTAGCCTGGGAACTTCCATATGCCATGGGTATGCCCCCCCCCCCAAAAATTACATAAAATATGTGAATTTTACTATACATATTAATTTTCAATAAAGTTATACATTTGTCTTAAAAATAATAATGTACTCAAAGTAGGTTAAGCATATTATTTGAGATTTGTACCACTATCACATCTTTACAAAAGTTTAGAAATTTTAATAGTTCTCTGAGGTTACAGGATTGCCATATGAAGGGCCTGGAATCTGAAGGGTCTGACTCTCATTTCTATCTTTTCTAATTTTTTTTAAACAAATTAAGCTGTCTTCCTTCATCACTTCTTACCTGCCTTACAGTAAAATTCTTCTCTCTTTATTTCATTTTGTGGTCCTTTCAAATCAATTCTGAGTTACCACTGGGTTCTCTAAAGCATAAATCTCATTTATTTCTTACTTTCTTTCCCTTCCCTCCCCTCCTTCCTCCCTCTTTCCCTCCGATCTTGCCTGCCTGCCTGCCTTCCTTCTTTCTTTCTAACCAATCTCTTTGATAACTTCCATAACATTCCAGTTAAAAATCTTTGGACCCATACAATCATTAAAAAATTCTCTCATGGCTTTCTACCTTGACATGTGTGCACAAACACACACACACTCAGATACATGTATCTAAGACTTAATAATGTGTTTTATAAAATATATTTGTATCATAATACATACAACATATATATAACATGTACTTTATATCCTTATATCTAATGTGACTATAACACTTACAAATATATTAACATACACAATTTACTTTCTTATAGTACTGAGTAATAAAAAAAATCTTAGTATTGTTTTTCCCCTATGAAAAGACTTGCTCAATTCTGTTCATCTCTTGGTTGACTCTTCCTGCTTTTCCATCTCATGCATTGTGTCTCTTTATGCAGCAACCCTCCCTTGTGCCTGTAAAGCATTCTTTATCACCATATTCACAAAAAGGTTTATACACGTTCAGCTTATTTTTCTGTCTTTCCATAGCCTCGCTTTTTAAAAATTGTATTGAAGTAGTTGATTCATGATGTGTTAATTTCTTCCATACAGCAAAGTGACTCAGTCTTTTATATATATATATGTAAATATATATATTCCTTTTCATATTCTTTTCCATCACGGCGTGTCACAGGAGATTAAATATAGTTCCCTGTGCCGTATAATAGGACTTTGTTGTTTAGCCATCCTATATATAATAGTTTTCATCTGCTAATCCTGAACTTCTCCATAGCCTCTTAATTACAACTATTGTGTATTTTTTCTCTGCCCCTCTCTCTAGCCATCCAGAATGCCTGAAGGTATTCATTTAATTTGTTTACTGATTTTTTTCCTTTTTTTTTTTTTTGGCTTACCTGCTTTTATTCTACTTATAAAGAAAAAAACAAAACAAAGTTCTGTTATTTCTATTGGCATTTCCTTACCTATTTCAAAAAAAAAGTGTATAAAATATACATAAACAGGAACCAGGTTGGCCTTAAGAGATAGAGGTAATTGATCACACACAGCACTTGGGGTTCCACCTTCTAGGTTTCAACACCTCTCTCTTGAGGTAGAGAACACAACTGCTCAGCATGACCTGGGGTAAAAAGATCTTTTGTACTTGACTTCATTGGTTACAGTCATTGTGCTCCTTGGAAACACAGCTTTAGACCAATGATTTTGTTTCATTTAGTCAGTGAATTATTTCATTCTTTCCTTGAGTTTTTGGTGTTTTCTTTTTGATCTTTGCTATGTACGTAGCTCCTTGAAAACTCCAGGGATCTCCAAATGGTGATTATGCTAAAGGCCCAAAATACTTCAGAATGATTAAGGGAAATCAATTAGACTTTTCGCTCTCTTTTTTTTTTCCCCTTAAAATTAAATTTCAAGGTTCCTTTTGATCATTCATTGTTACAGGGTATGGCTTAATCTTTTTCTTATGAGAACAGTTTCTTCATAGACAGTATATCTTTCTTTAACCAGGCTTTATTTTTCCAAATCAACATTCTGCAAAATAATGTTTTTAATCAGATATGCTATTAAAGACAGTACCAACATTAATTTTTAAAAGATTTCTTAAAGATTTTTCAAGTTATAGAAAAATGTTTCATGTGGGTTAAAATTCCACTTTAAATAAAATGAATTCCAGAAATGGTGAATCACTTTGTACATTTAGAAATTAAACTGAAATGCAGATTAAAGCAATCCTAAGCAAATATACAAGTAAAATAAAAGTTTTATTTTCTCTTTTCAGGTTATTGCTCTGTGAGACCAAACAAAAAACTTGAAAGAGTAATTAGGACACATTGTCATAAGATTCATATTATATGAACAAATTTCATATTATAAGAATTCATTGTTTAGTTAAGATTGAGATATTTGCTATATACAATGGAGTAAGGTGGTTTACAATTAATGTTCTCCAGGATCTGTTAATGTGTTTTTTCTAGTTTTATAGTTCAGTCTTTTGATCATTATATATAGAGAAACAACTCATTAGAAAATAGCTGCACAAAAGGGTTTGTCATGAAATAATACAGTCCATTTTAGTAAGGACTTATCACACTATTAACTTACCGAATTTTTTATAAATTTGAGTAGAATGTGAAGAATGTCGGAAACTGTATATAAAATTAACTTGTTACTCTAAAGATATGCTCTATGTGTTATCACATTGAAATTAGAATTCTGAATTTGCTTTATTTCACTCTGTAGGGTCTTATTTGGAGTCTTTCCAAAGTATGAAATGGGGATCACTTCATATATATCAATTTTGGTTTTTGTATTGTTTTGTTTTCAATCTTATTTTATATTGCTTTTATTTTTTTATACTTTCCTAAGACTCTCTTTTGCTTATTTTTAATATGTACACTATTAATATTGCATTCATGACTTTTAAAAAATTTAAAGTAAGATAATATGCATATGAAAAATTTTATGCTAGTTTTGTAATAAATGTAAGTTGCAGATAACCATATTTATCATATAATATTTACACACCTAAACAAGTTTTTTGTTGTCAATGTAAACATTTCAAATATGTAAAACATTCCAAGTATCTCTTTTCAAATCCATGTTTATTACTATGCCATCTACTGTGGATGTTGAGAGTGTGATACCCAGATTTGAATGGACTTGTGTTCAAATTCATTTATTTAAGAAACATTTCAATGTTTATTATGTCCCAGGCACTAGAGATCTAGGTACAAACTAAAGTCCTTGCCCTATAGGGAGTTTATATTCTAGTCTATTCTGAAAGCAAAATTTAGAGTTAATATTTGAGATTATTCTTTGTTCTCATTCTTTTTGCATATGAGATCTTAAGTCATTTAACTTTTCTGAACTTGTCTCCATTATCCAAAAATTTTGGAAATAATAGTAGTAATTCCTAGAATTATTGTGAGTGCTCAAGACAATGCAGGTAAAATACAAAATTCAAAACATCTGGGAAAAACAGGTAAACTATCAGGTAATATTATGATAATTATTAACAAAATTTAAGCTATTTTCCATGCTGTACATCAGGTAGTGCCTAATAGTTTTATATAAACCATAGCAGTATTAGAAGAAAAAGCACTTTCTTTTTTTGGCTGCCCCACAGCATATGGAGTTCACAGGCCAGGGATCAGATTAGAGCTACAGTTGTAACCTATGCCACAGCTGTGGCAAC
This sequence comes from Phacochoerus africanus, assembly GCF_016906955.1. Classification (NCBI taxonomy): domain Eukaryota; kingdom Metazoa; phylum Chordata; class Mammalia; order Artiodactyla; family Suidae; genus Phacochoerus; species Phacochoerus africanus. The sequence continues at coordinate 23,651,084 of NC_062549.1, read as the reverse complement.
ACTGGGTCCTTAACCCACTGTGCCAGGCTGGGAGCCAAACCTGTATCCCAGTGCTCTAGAGACACCATTGTGCCATAGTGGGAACTCCAGTTTTTTCCCTGATTTTGGTATTATGAACTGGAAATTGGCACTTGCCATCCACCTCTACATGGGTTAAATCATGAACCACTGCAGTTGCCAACCCACAGTGCCCTTTAAGTGAAGCTCAGTGTGGAGATCAGGAATGAGACACTGTGCTCTGGGAAAACTAGCAAACAGATCTTCAGATCATTAGATATTTTTGGATATCCTCTGAGCCCAATTCTTACACCTTCATGTCTAGAAAAACACTAAAATCCTTCATGGTGATGTCTGCTCCTCTTGACTTGTAGTAACCTTCAGGAGACCAGCAAAAACCTTTTGTAAAATGTGTGCATGGCTAAATGCACCTCTCCTTCACCTTTATCACATATACACTAATACTATTTCCCCCTCCCTCTTTGGAGCAGTATTTCAGAGCCATCTGAAAAACCACCACCAGGGCTATTTTTTAAAACAAAGGATGTCACAGTCATCAGCGAGTGCAGCCACCTACAATGATGAGCCAGTGAGCCCTGAGGGAACTCAGGAAGGAAACAAAAAATATCTGCCATCTAACAGCCATTGGACTTCAGCCACTCCTAACATCCAGTGCTGAGGAAACTGGCTGTGAAAACACAGGATATTGGCCCAGATAACTGAGGTGCATATCACAGGAACGTATTCAGTGAATCCAAATCTTCGCATCTTCTCATAGAAAAGGGCTAAATTCCTTAACTTGAGATATCTGGTTTTCTGTTATTAGCAGTAATCTTCTGTTCCTACTACCTCCCCTTTGTTGTAAAAACTCCTATATATTCTAACTTCCCCCTTACCTCCTTGGAGTTTTTGCAGGGTTACCTGAAATGCCACCTCTTGGGCTTAAGTCCTAATTTTGCCCCAAATATAAAACTTAACTCTCAACTTTTAGGTTGTTTTTTTAAGTTGACAGCATATTTCATAAGGTACAATTGTTAGTAATGTTTTTAGTGCAGAAATGAAATCCTTAGGAAATTCTTTTGTGCTTTAAAACTATATTGAAAGTAGCAATGATCTATTTTACCTTCTATGGCTCATTTTCCTGGATACTAGTGAATTGGTGATTGGTGGATCTTTCCTTCAGAAGCATTTATGCTCCAGGCATTGTCAGTTAGGATGGGATTAAAATGCAGTTATGGTTCCTGACTATTAAACCTATTATCATATCTGTGTTTTGTAAGATACAAAATTCCTTAAGGAAAATGTTCCATCTCTGACTCCTTACCTCAATTCTCTACCTCTGCTACTTCAGACAGAGTAATGCTGGCTTCTTGCTTCTGCTTTGTTTCCAGTTGTCTCAACATTCCTTTCATTGTTGCTATAAACTGCTGGTCTCTTTAACTGTCTTCATTAAATTCTCTTCAGTTAGTTTTTTTGACAAGAAGCCTATTTCTTGCTGGGCTTTTTATTTATAAGCACTTTAAGGTGACGTTGGTATTGGTACTTTGGAAAATAGCAGAGCATTGAGTTAAGGGCAGAGTCTAGACCCAGACTGCCTGGATTTGAATCCCAGCTTGATCATGGGCAAATTACTTAACCTCACTGCAACTCAGTTCCCCTTACCTATAAAATGGACACAATAATTCTGAACCTGTTTTAGAGAAGTGCTGTGCAATTATTAAAAGTGTCATTTTACATAAATCAGTTTAATCCATGAATTATAGAGAATATACACTGTTACCTATTATTATTTTATTTGTAATAAAAATATTTAATGAGGTAAAAGAACAATGAATGAATTCTTGACATGGTTGATATAAAAAGATTTCTAGGAAGGTGAAGTAATCCTTCTAATATGTTAGTACAAATAATTACTTTTTCTATGAGGTGGTTCACATACCCAGATTAGATTACAGTGTGTTAACCAGAAGATTTTGTAGTATATGTTAATGCCATATTAAACATATTTTTTCTACCTCTGATGATTTTTTCCTTCACATAGAAGGATTCTGTTCAGCCATACTTCATTTTATTGTGCTTTGTTTAATTACACTCCAGAGATTGCATTGTTTTTACAAACTGAAATTTATGGCAGTCCTGCATTAAGCAAGTCTTTCAGGGACATTTTCCAACAGTATTTGCTTGCTTCATGTCTCTGGGTCACATTTTGGTAAATCTCGCAATAATTCATTTTTTTCATTATTATTATCTCTGTTATGGTGATTTGTGATCAGTGGTCTTTGACGTTACCATTATAACTGCTTTGTAGCACCACAAACTGCACCTGGGTAAGATTGAACTTAATAGATAAATGTTGTGTGTATTCTGACTGCTCCATTGACTATTTCCCCACATTCTTCCCTTTCCTTGAGCTTCCCTCTTCTCTGTGATACAATAATATTAAAATTAGTCTGATAACTTTACAATGGCCTCTGTGCAAAGGAAAGGAAGTGTCATGTCTCTCACTTTAAATCAAAAACTAGAGATGATTAGGCTTAGTAAGGAAGACATGCTGAAACCTGCAATAGGCTGAAAGCTAAGCCTCTTGCACCAAACAGCCTAGTTGTGAATGCAAATAAAAAAACCTTGAAGGAAATTAAAAGTGCTGGGCCAATTTATTTGAATGTTTAGTTATTGAAACAAACTGCATTTTTCTCTTAATAGCAAGAAAACTGTCTCTGGCCATGTCAAATTTGTGCAAATAGTTACCAATATTTTTGCAAATGTTGTCTGTCTACATTTAAAAAAAATGAGATTAAAGTCTCTGAGTCCCTGACTACAGGCAATATAGATATTCTTACCCTGTAAATTGTTGTTACAAAGGTCAAATATTTATCCAACGAGTTAATTTTCCCAAAGTGGGACATTATTTATGTTTTCCAAAAAAATAATTTAGCCATATAATTTTATCAATATTTCCTTTTTTTTTTTTTAACTTGGACTGGTTACAATGAGATAAACTTGATTCTCAACTCTACCATAACTTTGCCTAGCGGAAGAAAAATCTTTGCAAATATAAACATCAATAAAATGGAAAATATTTCACTGTCACGGGAAATATTTAACTATTAATCAATTGTTTATTAAAAACAATTCACAACAGGTAAAAGTTGGCAGAAGTTTCTACATGAGATAAATTCACTGACATTATCTAATATCATCTGCTTTTAAAAAAGGCCATCATGACTATGTAGCTAAAAGCTTATTTATAGAAACTTAAGTTAACCTTTGGGCAATAAAAAAACAAATGTAATTCTAAGTCATTAAGAATTGTGATGCAAAACAAACAAACAAACAAACAAAAAGAATTGTGATAAAGCATGCATCTATTAACCAGAATATTGCCTTTGGAATGGATTAGCAATGAGATCCTGCTGTGTAGCACTAGGAACTACATCTAGCCACTTATGATGGAGCATGATAATGTGAGAAAAAGGAATGTACACATGTATGTGTGACTGGTACACCTTGCTGTGCAGCAGAAAATTGACAGAACACTGTAAACCAGCTATAATGGAAAACATAAAAATCATTAAAAAATAAAGATAATGTGAAGCTAAAAAAAAAGAATTGTGATGAAGTAGAAAGTTTCCTTAGCCAAGGCTCTGATATGTTGGTATGACTAATAGGGCTACTTATGGAGCAGAATAGTGTTCTTCTATGATGAATCAACTCACAACTCCTGTACATACTACCAGATCATAGTAAATGTATAATGAGCATGGAAGCTTAATATTGTACACAGTAATAAAATCTATTTAATTCACTTACAGTATTCATTGAAACTCTTGCCACAGGTGAAACTGCAAGTTTAGGAAAATGATAAATAGATGATTCAGAATGCTTAGCCTTGTCTTCGTAGATTAAACAATATCCTTTGTATACCTCTAAGCTTTAGTAACTTTTCAGGAGTACATCAGTTCATCAATAATTTTGAATAAATCTCAGTTATGCACTGAGAAAGAAAAATTAATGTTTACAAACAGTGGTAATTTGAGTTGAATTCACATGGGATCTTAGAGTTTAAAAAATTGTATTTTGAGGGTATGAAAACTTATTTAAAAATGTGTTTTCATCTCTTGTCAGAAGAGAGAAAACCAAAAAAAAGCTTTTATTTTTATTTAATTTGCATCATTAGCAGACATAAAAATGTGTCACATGCCAACAGAGAAATAGAAAACATTTTAAGATAAGTGTGCTAACATTTATTAAATCATTTGGTGACAGAGAAAATAGGCAGAAAAACATTCCCAAAGTGTAAGGTGCTTTCATTGACTAGATAAAGATATCACTCATGTTATTTATTATAATGACATTTTAACAATGAAATTAATTATTTCATTGTAAGAAAAAAAAGAAAATATTGAGTCCATATCACATAAAAATATTTTCTTTAAAGATTTCCAGAAAAGAGCAGATTTGATTTTTACTTTATTTCCCATATACCTTCTTTTCCCTTTATTGATTTGTCTGTAGTAAAAATCCCAAGACATATTTAGGATAAAATTCTAGTTGAATAATTTACTCATTATGAACGAGAATAAAATATGAGGCAAGAATATGTTCCAGAAGCACACATAATGTTTTTCACTCTCCATTATAAAGATCTCTTCTGAAGTATATGGAATTAAATATATGAAGTAAGATTATTCTAGTTGAGTTAGAATCTACTGTAGACGTCATGTATATGAGTGTAAGAAACAGTAAAATGAATGAGAAAATATGGACCTAAAGATTTCAGATTGATGAATAATATAGAAAAATGGTAGAATAGATATATATTTCAGATCTACTATTGCAAAAAATTTTATTTGACAAATTTATGAAATAAACCCATTGCCTATGCAGACCACATGTGGGCTACCTGAGAGATGTCATATAAGAAGGAACTGTCCAAAGCCTACGTTAGCCAGAGTCAGGTGTAGTCCACATAGCTCTTGAGGACAAAGGATAAGTGAAACTCCTTGTTGAATTGTGTTATGTGGGAGCACAGACAAATCCGAGCTAAGAATTTGTCTAGAAAGGAAATCTGTAACTGGAGAAGAGGAGGTTTCTCTATAAACCACTGGAGAGTAGAGAGTGAACTGTTGCCCCCAGAGGGAAAAATAACGATTATTGTCAGATTGTCCTATGACTGAGGAATCTAAGTAGCTGTGTGGATCATTCTGCCCCCAAATTAAAACTCCCTGATTAAATATACGATCTTTAAAAATATATATTTATTATGGTTAGAGAGCACTGAATCCTAACCACTAGATCACCAGGGATATTAATGGTTAAAAGTGTAAGAAAATATCAGGAAAGAAAATGGGTGATAGTAGGGACATATAGATACAATGAGAGCACTATGACCAGCTTTCTCCACTAAGAACATTTACAAACATGGTGAACATGAACTTAGTTTTCACGTAGTCCCTAGGGGTAGGGAAGAGAAGACTAGTGTAGTCATTCAAGATTTTCTATTTATCTTTGCCATTCATAGTTTTATTATGATATGTCTATAAGAAGATATCTTATGTTTATCCTACTTGGAATTTGTTAGTTTTCTTGGATATATAGATTAATGCTTTTTATCAAATTTGAAAGATTTTGGCAATTTATTATTTCAAGAATATTTTCTTTTACTTTTTTTTTTTTTTTGATCTTTGTCTTTTATAGGGCCACAACTGCAGCATATGGAGGTTCCCAGGCTAGGGGTCTAATTGGAGCTGTAGCTGCCAGTCTATGCCAGAGCCACAGCAATGGGAGATCCCAGCCACATCTACGACCTACACTACAGCTCATGGCAATGCTGGATCCTTAACCCAATGAGAGAGGCCAGGGATCAAACCCGCAACCCCATGGTTTCTAGTCAGAATTGTTAACAATGAGCCATGATGGGAACTTCAATTTCAAGAATATTTTCAATTAATTTTTCTTTCCTTTTCTTTTGATACTCTCACTATGTGTATGTTGATATGCTTATGGTTTACTTACAGGTATCTCAGGCTCTGTTATCTATTTCTTTATTCTATTTTTTCTTTCATAGTTTTTCAAGCTACATAGTTTATATTAATTGATTTCAAGTTCATGGATTCTTTTTTTCTGCCAGTTCAAATTTGATATTGTATCTAATAGATTTGTCTTTTTTTAATGTCAGTGTCTTTTTATTTATTTTTAAGTTTTAATTACAGCTGATTTACAATGTTCTGTCAATTTCTGCTGTACAGCAAAGTGACCCAGTTTTGGATAGAGAGATAGATATAGATACATTCTTTATTTCAGTCACTTTGCTTTTAAACACCAGAATTTCTATTTGAACATTCTCATTTTTATAATTCAGTTTTATTTGAATTCCTCTTTGGGCCATTTCAATTATTTTTTTATTATTTTTTATTCACATAATCTCCCCAGTACACTTATTTTTTTTAATTATGGATATTGTTTATGAAAAAGCATGGACAATATTTGCAGATCTAAGTCATAGCATTTTTTATCAGAGTTCATAAAATTCATGTGGAGAGTTAAACTAAAATAACTGGAATCAGACTATAATAATATAATCCATAATTTAATTGTTTTGTAGTTTAGCTTAGTATATGTGGATGTATTTCCATTTCCAGTTCAGCCTTACTCTCAAGGTGTAGTGCTTACTGAATCTCAAGTGAAAATTCTGCACTAGGTTGTACACTGTTGATCCAGTCTCCACACGTGTTCATCTCAAACAAATTAAATTTGATAATCGGCTCTTTAATTATAACCTATGAAATCTTGTTTAAATTTGCTGGGTTTTTTTAAGTTAAAATATTATAATAACAACATCTTCAAATCGTTAAATAGATAAAAGGAGGAAACATACATATAGAATTATGATAGGGACAGTCATGTGTTAAATTTAAATAGGGATAGAGAAAACATGAATAAATATAAATTATTTAAGTATCATGTTTTGTTGACCGCTTGAAGCCAGTGGCTGTTATCTATCTTCCTATCTTATTTAATAACTCCCTTTCATCAAAACTTTATAACAATGTTTGGAAAAAGAGGTGTAAAACTTCTCACAACAAGAAGTAGAAATATTTCTAAGTAGGAGCAACCAAACTCACAAAAATGTTTATATGATTTGGACTATTAGGTTTTAGTCAAAACAAGGTTTCAATTGAAGGTGAATTGTGTCAAATAAATCAGAATCTGAGAAAAAACATTGCCTGGTATCTAATAGACAAATTCATTCAAAGCTTTGCTTTACTAAGACTTACCTTAAAGTTTTCAGGTCATATAGCATATAATTCCAACTCTGATTCAAACTTATACCAAGTGCACTAATACTATTATATTTTAATAGGAGTAATTTATTTTCAATAACAGTTATTTGAAATATGTCACCATTATATTAGTTATATGTACAAACATTGCATAAATATTATAGAAATAATTATAGCTTATATAAAGTATATCTAATTATATGTTTCTTATCTAATTTTCTTAGTACTTTATTACTACTTTTTATGTAGTTCTGAGTAGCTATTTTTTAAGATGGAAGTCAAAATTAAATGGGAAATAATCTTGTCTAGAGATTCACGTAGCAACACAATCACAGAAGTGTCTAGAATATAACTCAAGGGTATTTGTACTTCCCCATAAATTATTTTTAGATTTCTTACATACAGTCAAATTTTTATATATTATATTCTATGTTGAGTTTAAGAGTATATAGGCTTAGGGGACACTGCTTTTTGCTCAAGCTACTAACAGTGAAAGCTAGAATAATATATTCATGTTATAATTTACTAAATACTAAAACAAAGATATTGTTTCAAATTAATCAACACAAATCTTCAGTCACCTTTGATTCTCAAACATTGTGTTGAATGCAGTAGATCAGGGATTCTCTGCCTTGACACTATCGACATTGTGCAGTGAATTAATGTCTTGGAGAAAGGTTTTGTGTATTTTAGGATGTTTAGCAGCATCTCTGGCCTCTACCAACTAGATATGGGTAATACCCTTTTCCTAGTTTTGATAACCAAATGACCTCAAGATGTTGCCAGATGTCTCCTGGGGGATAAAATCATACCCTGTTGAGAATTATTGCTGTTGATGAACTCATGGATAAGACTAATCAGGTGCCTGAGCTATATCTAGTAGGAGACATAAATAACAAACAAGTCAAAATGAATAAACTGGGTCAATACTGATTGTCCTAAGTGATTTAAATGTGCTATATATGATGATGGGGTAGGTAATGGGGGGATACCAAATACAGATAATATGTTTAGGGAGTACTTCTTGAGAAGGTGCTCTTGAGCTGAGATTTGAAGAATGAAAAGGAGCTCTCTATATGAGAGGACTAACAAAATGTCAGTATCTTTTAGCCTAGAGGATGCCTACATCTGCCTGGGAAATCCAGACAAAGTTTTCCTTAGAAGACTTTATATTTAAAGTAGAGGTGTAATGAATTTGTCAGAGAATTAAAAGAAATTTTCTTTCCTTTCCTCTAATGTAATGGAAATAAAATATTCTAAGAAATCAAGGTAATAGAAGGTGGTGTCAAAAACTGTCAAGAGTCTGAGGTTTTACCCTACTACAAGCTAACAAGTTAGCCTACCACAGTTTTATGGATGCTGGCAGAAATCATGGGACTCCTGAGTCTGGGACAAAGGGTACATTGTTATTTAAAACAATAATAAAAATCAAATTGTTATCATTTTCTCCTTCTAGTTCCCAGAAGCTTGGTTCCTATAGGGTGATGCAACAAGGACAAATACCAGGGATCAAAGTGGGTTACATAACAGGGGAAGGACCACAAGTTAGGAAACCCAAATCTTTTATCACGGCAGTAAATGCGTCTGCCCTAGATTTGTCCAAGTGGGAAACATTGCTTTTGTAATACTGGACTATAAACATTTTTTCCCTGAGTAAGGCTTTTGGCTTCACAAATATCAGTTAAAAAGATAGTGTCTCTGCTTGCATGTTGTGCAGAAAAGAGAGACTTATGGGGAATGGTCTGTCTTATAATATATGGGAAGAGTGTTATGGACTGAATTGTGTCCTCCAAAAATTCACATTCAAATCCTAACTCTCAGTTTGACTGCATTTGAAGTTGAAGTATTTAAGTAAGTAATTAAGATTGAATTAGGTCATATAGATAGACCCTAGCTGATTATGGCTGGTGTCCTTATAAGGAAAGGAAGAGACATCAAGGATATACCTGCACAGAGAAAAGGCCATATGGGAACACAGATAGAAGGTGGCCAGCTGTAAGCCAAATAGAGAAGACTTGGGAGCAACCCTGCTTGCCAAAGCCCTGGTCTTGGACTTTCAGACTCCAGAAATGTGAAAAAATTTATGTTGTTGAAGCCACTCAGTTTGTGGTATTTTCTATGGTAGTCCTAACAGTAAGCATATTTGGAATTTGAGTAATATATAATTTATTATATAAAGAATGAGTTTTCACATATAGATCAATGGAATACAACAGCCCAAAAATCAACCAACATAATTATCTTCAATAAAAGAGGCAAGCATATACAATGGGAAAAAGTCTCTTCAGCAGTGGTATTGGGAAAGTTGCATGTAAATCAATGAAGTTAGAACATACCTTCTCATCATATACAAAAAATAAACTCAAAGTAGCTTAAAGACTTAAATAAAGACATCATAAAACTCCTAGAAGAGTTTGTAGGCAACACCTTCTCTGAAATAAATCATACAAATGTTTTCTTAGGTCAGTCTCCCAAGGCAATAGAATCAAAAACAAAAATAAATAAATGGGACCTAATAAAACTTATAAGCTTTTGTACAGGAAAGGAAACCATGAACAAAACAAAAAGACAACCTACAAGTGGGAGAAAATATTTGAGACTGAAATAACTGACAAGGGTTTAATTTCCGAAATACACAAAAAGCTCATACAACTCAACAGCAAAAAGCAAACAACCTAACTGAAAAAAAAATGGCAAAGAATTAAATACACATTTCTCTAAAGAAGACAAAAGGATCACCAATAGGCACATGAAAAAATGTTCAATATCACTAAATATTAGGCAACACAAATCAAAACTACAATAAAGTACCACTTCACATCAGTCAGAATTGCCATCATTAAAAGGTCTACAATGACAAATGTTAGATATAGACAAAAGGGAATCCTTCTACACTACTGGTAGGAATGTAAGTTGGTATATCTATTATGGAAAACAGTATGAAGGTTTCTCAGAAAACTAAGGATAGAGTTACCATATGATCCATCAATCCTACTCCTGGGCATATATCCAGACAAAACTGTAACTTAAAAGATACACACACCCCTATGTTCATTGCAGCACTGTTCACAATATCTAAGATGTGGAAACAACTTAAACATCCATTGGCAAATGAATTGATACAGAAAATGTGTTATAAATATACAGTGGGATACTACTCAGCCATAAAAAATGATGAAATAATAATGACATCTGCAGCAATATAGATGGAACTAAAAGTTATCATACTAAGTGAAGTCAGAAAAAGAAAGGCAAATACCATGTGATATCACTTACATGAAGAATTTAAAATATGACACAGACGAACCTATCTATAAAACAAATACAGACTCATAGACAAGAACAGACTTATGGTTGCCAAGGGGTAGGAGGTTGGGAAAGGGATGCAATGGGAAGTTGTGGTTAGCAGATGTAAGCTATTATACACAAAGGTAATAAACAACAAAGTCCTACTGCATAGCACAGAGCATTATATTTAATGTTCTGTGATAAACAATAGTGGAAAAGAATATATTAAATTATGTGTGTGTGCGTGTGTGTATATACATATGTATATATAACCTGTATACATGTTTATAACTAAATCACTTTATGTACAGCAGAAATTAACACACCACTGTAAATCAACTGTATTCCAATAAAAAAAGAATGAGTCATTAGAGAGAAATAAAGAGAAAAGCATCATCTTCATCAGTACATGCGGCATTTAGGTGTCAACATTTTTGAAGAGTCAGATTTTGCCTACTGAGAAGCTAACAAGTTAGCAGGTCACAGTTTAGTAGATGATGGTAGAGTATATGAAGTTCTGACTGGGTCAGAGAAGAATTGCTTATTATTCACAGCAATAGCAATATCTAGAGTAACAGCATTTTTGTCCTTGTTCCCTGAGCCCAATTTCCTGAAGGGAAAGATGACCCATGAATATGCAGTGGTTGACATTACAAGAAAGGAAATCTGAACTTGGGGAATCTGAACTTTTTTTTTTTTAAATGGCCAGAAGTATTGGTGACCCTTTGCCATTAAAGGAAGAATGGGTCTTCAAAAGATGTAAGCTCACCTGGCCTTTGCACCAGATGAGAAATTATCTCTGTCTTCCTAAGCTGTTTGCAATATAAACATCCTTTAATACAAAGGGCATCGGCACCTCCTTTGCAAGATGTATAAAAACAGAAGAGAAAAATGGGGAATATTTTCAAAAATTAAAAAGGGAGAAGGAAAAAATATTTTTATGTGAGAAACAAATCTTGCATATTTTTTGTTGTTGCTGATAGGTATCTTTGAAAAAGGCAGAATGTGTGGTTTTCCTTAAAGCAATTTAAGGAGAAACAAGATGATGGGTCCAACTACAAAATATTTCTCCCGCTATGCATGGCTGATTGCTGAAATGCTACCATTTCATTTTAGCCTTTGTGAAAAATACTACACCACCCCTAAAATTTTCTTTTTCTTTTTTTTTTAACAAATAGTCCTGAGAACAACGAAATGTTGTAACTAACCTTTTGGTATGAAGTAAATTTGTATACATGTATGTGTAACTGGTTCACCATGCTGTACAGTATTTTATATATATATATATATATATATATATATATATATATATATATATATAAATGGTTAAAAAAAAAGTAAGGGACGGGTGGAAAAGCAAGGAGAGGAGTCATGGCTGACTTTACAGGTAAGCAAGTGAGGAGTCAAATATAGGTCTAAGCCTTAAATCCTAATAGAAGTGTGATGGCAACACAGAGCTCAATTGTGGGAGTCAGTTTGGTGTAAAGAAAATGTTTGAGTTCGAAAAAAAGAGATTTGAGATGACAAATGTGTATATTGAGGGAGAATGACTGGAAGAATATATATAAAATAGATATGTTAGCAAGGTTCTACTATATAGCACAGGGAATTATATTCAATATTGTGTAATAACCTATAATGAAAAGAATATGCAAAAGAATGTATGTGTGTGTGTAACTGAATCACTTTGCTGTACACAAGAAACTAATAAAACATTATAAATCAATTATACTTAAATTTAAAAAAAGGACAAAGGAATTATTTTGTGGTACAGCAGGATAGGGATCCAGGATTGTTACTGAAGATGCTCCAGGTGCTGCTATGGCATGGGTTCAATCCCTGGCCCAGGAATTTCCACATGCCGGGGGTGCAGCCAAAAAATTTGAATTCAAAAAAGATAAAATTTGCAAGTAGTCCACATGGAATAGTAGATACTTGGATTATCTATTAAATGTCATTTTTTTCTTTAATATCTCAGCAGTTTTTCTATCTGGACTTACGAGTTAGTTCATGGTTGAATTGCATTACCCATTGGAACTGGAATTCTTTTGTAAAAGTCATATGTTGAATATTTTTAAGATACTAGATTTTTAAAATTACAATAGTAATTTTAATAGTAAAATCGGTATAATTAGAATGGGTTTCATCTTTCCTAAATATTTTGCTCTATCTACATACTCAGAAACATGATACAAAGATACTACTTTTCCCTTCAAAGAATAATACCTATCTAAACACAGTTGACCCTTGAATAACATAGATTTGAATGGTGTGAGTCCACTTTACATGGGTTTTTGAAAAAATAATATACAGTCAGCCCTTTGTATTTGTGGATTCCACATGACAGACCCAACCAATGAATGAGGTGAATGGGGATTCACCATTGGTCGAATCCAGGGATGTAGAACTCATAGATACAAAAGGTCAATAAGGGATTTGAGCATCCATGGACTTTGGTATCCATGGCAGTTCTGGGAACCAATTCCCCTAGGATACTAAGGGAGGATTGTAGTAATGCATTAGGCATAGAAGCAGTAAAAATAATTACCAATGTTAATAGAGTGCTTACCATATATCAGGCACTGTTTTAACACTTTATGAGTATAATTTCATTAGTTCTCCGAACATCGTAATAGATACAATTAATCTTATTTTTACAGATGAGAAATATAAGGCCTGTAGAATTTACTTATCTTAAACAAAATCCATTTTGTGCCATGGGAGACTAGACCCAAGGCTTATACCTTTAACCACAATGCATAGACAATTAAGTAGAAGTTATACATTGATTTGAATATTTTTGTAGCCTGTAGTATTAAAGAATCCTACAGTTTACATGCATCATAACCAGATAAGAACTATTGTTATATTTCATTTACATAAGTACTAGTAAAATTAGCAATTGAGGATGGACAGGGCACATTCTTTATATCTAACAAAACCTGGAAGATTTCTGTAATTCAGAATATAATGACCCCAAAAAAATTTAAATTGAGGGAATTCATATTCATGAAACATTTCTGAAAGCTTTGAGATTGGGAAAATATGGGCTTGGTATAAAATAGGTAAAGTGTTGATGCTGCCTTTAAAACACATTTTTATAATTCTCCCATTATAATGAATCAAAAGAAATATTAATATATTAAAATTGGATAACTTTAATTTCCAAATACATCCTCAAAAATGATAAAAAGTGTAGGAGTTCCCGTCGTGGCGTGGTGGTTAACTAATCCGACTGGGAACCATGAGGTTGCAGGTTCGATCCCTGCCCTAGCTCAGTGGGTTGACGATCCAGTGTTGCCATGGGCTGTGGTGCAGGTTGCAGACGCGGCCCGGATCCCACGTTGCTGTGGCTCTGGCGTAGGCCGGCGGCTACAGCTCCGATTCGACCCCTAGCCTGGGAACCTCCATATGCCGTGGGAGCAGCCCAAGAAATAGCAAAAAAGACAAAAAAAATGATAAAAGTGTTAAGCTAATAGATGCTATATAGCCATTGAGAATGAGCTAGCCAATAAGGGATAAGGCCCTGGTTCTGGCGAAACATCATATCAATATTGATATTTTGAGGCTTAGGTTTATGACTCTGAGTCTACACAGAAACAAAGTATGGGACAAAGGACTGGAATTGGTGGGTCATGCCATTTTTAGTTTTTTGAAAAACTCCTACAGTATTTTCCTTAGTGGCGCGCTGATTTACATTCCCACCAACAGTGTACAAGTGTTCCCTTTTCTCCGCATCTCATCAACATTTGCTAGTGGGTTTTCATTGGATTTTGTGTGTGTGTGTGTGTGTGTGTGTGTGTGTGTGTGTGAGATACCATTCTGACAGGTATGAAATGATACCTCATTGTGATTTTGACTTGCATTTCCCTGATGATTATCAACGTTAATCTTTTCATATGCCTCTTAGCCATCTGTGTGTCCACTTTGGAAAAAAATGTCTTTTCAGGTCTTCTGCCCATTTTTTAATCAGGTTGTTTTTTCTGATGTTAAATTATATGTTTATATATTTTTGTTATTAATCCCTATCAGTCATGCCACTTGCAAATATATTCTCCTATTCTGTAGGTTGTCTTTTCATTTCATTGTTTTTTGTTTGTTTTTGCTGTGCATAAGCTTTTACATTAAATTAGACTCCATTTGTTTGTTTTTGCTCTATTTCCTTTGCTTTAGGAGACAGATCCAAAAAATATTGCTATGATGTATGTCAAAAAATGTTCTGCCTATGCTTTTCTCTAGGATTTTTATTGTTTCCAGTTTTAGGACTTTAATCAATTTTGAGTTTATTTTTCTAGATGGTATTAGAGAATGTAATCTATTATTATTTATTACCAGCACCATTATTTACCAGCACCATTTATTGAAGAGACTGTCTTTTCTCCATTGTATAATCTTTAAACTTTTTTGTAGATTAATTGACCATAAATGTATGAGTTTATTTCTGGGCTCTCCATTCTGTTTCATTGATCAGTATGTCTGGTTTTGTATCAGTACATACTGTTTTGATTACTATAGCTTTGTAGTATAGTCTTAAGTGAGAGAGCATGATACCTCCAGCTCTGTTCTTTTTATTCATGATTGTTTTGGCTATTTGCAGTCTTTTGCGTTTCCATAGAGATTTTAAACTTATTTGTTCTGGTTATGTGAAAAATACTATTGGTATTTTGATGGAGATTGCATTGAATCTGTAGATTGCTTTTGGTAGTATGCTCATTATAATAATATTAATTCTTATAATCCAAGAACAAAGTAAATTACTCCACCCTTCTGCATTGTCTTCAAGTTCTTTCATTAGTGTCTTACAATTTTCTAAGTATAGATTACAAATTCAGAAAGATTATATGCATCCTACTCTTCATAGAAGCATTATTTACAATGGTCAAGATATGGAAGCATTATTTACAATTGTCAAGCTATGGAAGCATTATTTGCAATTGTCAAGATATGGAAGAAACCTAACTGTCTATCAGCAGGTGAATGGCTAAAGAAGATGTGGGGTATGAGTGTGTTTTACATACACACACAGCAGAATATTACTCAGCTATAAAAAAGAGCAAAATGGGAGTTTCCGTCATGGCGCAGTGGTTAACGAATCCAACTAAGAACCATGAGGTTGCGGGTTCGGTCCCTGGCCTTGCTCAGTGGGTTAAAGGATCTGGCGTTGCCGTGAGCTGTGGTGTAGGTTGCAGATGCGGCTCGGATCCCACGTTGCTGTGGCTCTAGTAGGCCAGAGGCTACAGCTCCAATTGGACCCCTAGTCTGGGAACCTCCATATGCCACAGGAGCGGCCCAAGAAATGGCAAAAAGACAAAAAAAAAAAAAAGCAAAACTTTGCCATCTGCAACATGAATGGACTTGAAGGTCATTATGTTAAGTGACATCAGTCAGGCAGAGAAAAACAAATATTGTATAATATCACTTATATGTGGAACCTAAAAAAATACAACCTAGTGGAACATAACAAAAAAGAAAGACTCATAGGTCTAGACAACAAACTAGTGGTTACCAGTGGGGAGAGGGAAGGGAAGAGGGTAAACACAGGGGTGGGGGATTAAGAGGTACAAACTACCATGTATAAAATAAGCTACAAGGATATATTGTGCAATACAGAGTATATAGCCAATATGTTACAATAACCATAAATGGACTATAACCTTTAAAAATTGTGAATTACTATATTGTACCTATAGCTTATCTACTAGTGTGCATCAGCGGTACCTCAATAAAGAAGAAAATATGAGATATTCAGAGTTGAGCCATTAATATCCCACTTCTCCTTTATATATAGCAAAATAACATCCTCTCTGAAGCCTCAATGCAAAATGACTTATTCTCAAACACTTGCACTTGAATTTGAAGTAATAGCATCATAACAACTCTTCAATAAAAAATTATAACCTCTTGACAAGCAATTCCTATACATGCTACAAATGTAATTATATATACACATAAACCTTTCATATAGATATAATTCTTTTATATAAATTAGTATATATAATATATAAAAATATATATTTAAATTGTTTCTTTCTTACGAAGGAGGAAGTTCACAACCAGAGATGTTAAGTGACTTTCTCAAAGGATAAGCATGGTAGATATAGAGCTGGTATACAAAGCCAGGGCATCAGACTAAGTATTTGTTATTTTCTTTGCAAATTCTAAATATTTTAAATATAAACTAATATTACATTACTTTAGGAGTTCCTGTTGTGGCTCAGCAGAAATGAATCTGACTAGTATCCATGAGGATGCAGGTTCGATCCCTGGCCTTGCTCAGTGGGTTAAGGATCTGGTGTTGCCGTGAGCTGTGATGTAGATCACAGATGCAGCTTGGATACCGTGTTGCTGCGGCTGTGGTGTAGGCCAGCAGCTATAGCTCCGACTGAGCCCTAGCCTGAGAACCTCTACATGCCATGGGTGCGACCCTAAAAGACAAAAAAAAAAAAAACAAACAAAAAAAACCACATTATTTTATATTCATGATATTAAGAAATCTCTTTGAGGTATTTATGAAGTAGTAGAGTACCTGCTGGCAGGCCTAATTTTTAAGTAAGGAGGCATTTCTGCTAACCAAGAGCTAAGGTGAATTGCTATGAGGTGAGATATTGATTGTGCATAAGCAAAATATTGATTATGCGTACTTCTCTACATACACAGAATATGAAATATCGGGTAGCTAAATTTTAGCAAGGTCGATTATTATTTTGAAAGGGGACTCTATTTAAGAAAAACTGAGAGAAAAGACTTTGAGAAATGAGCATTATGTTTTCAGGTAACTACTAACTGGAAGATATATGTTTATCACTTAAATTCAAGTAAGTTGCATTAGTCAGTATTGAATTACAAACTACGGAAACCTAAGGTAAAGTAGTTCAGGCATGAGGGAAATAAACTGGTAGTATTAGGGAACTTCACACAACTGCTACACTGGAACTTCCAAAATTTTGCACTTTCCGCCTTTCATCTCTTCTTTCTGCCTTATTTTTCTCAGATCACCTTCCTCTGCATGATTGGAAATGTGACGGTCTATACCTTTATATCTCTTGGCTTGGCTATTAGAAGGACAGACAGTCTGATATTTAAGGCCTAATATTCTGATTTTTGTATGGGGTAACCACCTTTAAGTCAAGCAGATATTGAAGAGAAGCAGGGGTCCCAGCTCTGCACATCAGAAAAACACATTAATAATAGAATAGTAAGTACAGCCACACAGGCAAATTACTCGTCCCTCTTTTGAGAATGGATGAAATGGTGATGGCAGTAGGAAATTTTAAAAATATAATACAGAAAAGTCAGTTTAGGAACAGTTTATGAATTACAATTATGTGAATATATTCAGAACCATCTTGGTTTGGAGTTTGGTCATGGAGGGGATATTTGTGTGTAGAGTTGCGCAAGAAATGTAATATTCCCTGAAGTCATTAAACAAGCTGATCATTTTTTAGAATTTCCTCATACTGTGTTGGTCAGACCCCCCAACTCAGGCCATGCAACTCCATCAGATTGACAGCACTCTCAGTAGCAAAGGTTATTACGATTGCAATTGAATTGGAGCTCTGTGATTAAATTTGCCTAAAATTTTGAGGAGAAATCAACCTGAATCATAATAACATCTATATGAAACATAAACTCTGCAAGGCAATTCATCCAGAAGCTACAAGTTCTCAGCAAAAGATGGAGTTCATTAACTCAGTCCTATATTCAACAAAGAGACTAATGTGAATAATTCAGGCTCTTGAAAGAATATCAATTTCTTGAGCTAGAAAATTCACCAGCTTTCCCATGCACATTGTAGTTATGCCAGAACCTAAGAGTATGTCTCCACCCTTAGTCTTCCTTCTCCTTTGCCTTTACTCAGTCTTCTATTTGCCTGCCAACATTTCCAACTCATGTTTATAACTGCCTTAAGTCTCCATAAACTAAAAATGTAATAAGATACTGCAAAATATAGTTCTTCCTTTAGTGATGCATTGGGTGGAGCAGGGTTGATATTCTCAGTCAGCCGTTTAGAGCCAAAATTATGAAAACCCCTTTTGGCACTAGATTGAAGACATGATGAATGGGGGCAATGGACAAGCAAAATAAAAGAGCAATTTCTCCCATATGAAGACTTTGCTGTTTTAGTCATAAATAGCCTAAATAAAATTATATCACATACTAGGGAAATGAGTGAATAAGTGAAAAAGTTTGGTTTCAATATTTCATTTTTCCACCATTATTATCATTTATTTATTTGTGAAGTGATGACAGGTACTTGGCTTTATCCAAGCTATTAGAGAAGACAGAGTTCCTGCCCTAACAGTTTCCTATTCAAAGTACACAAATTCAGGAAGCAAGACATGGTTTGATTCATATATGGATGAGGTCTTTTTTTTTTTCTCCCCAAAGTGTAACATTTTTTTCTGCTAATTTTTTCTCTACTTAAGGGAGGGAATGATGAATGAACAAAAACAAAACAAAATTAAAAAAAAAAAAGAATTCTGAGGTAAGTGGGTAATCCTTAGCAGAAATCAAGTATTGTAAAGCTAGGATGTTTATTGTAAAATTATACAAAGCATCATAATATATGATATGCCGAATGATTTTTGAAATAAAATTTATATTTAAGGCGAGATAAATAATTTTTTTCTTTGCCCATTTGGGCCTTCTCCCTCCCCTCTAGCATGCACTGAATATCTGCATTATACATTAATCAAAATTCCCCAATGGAAGAAATACCTGCTCAACCATAAAGATAATTTTTCTTCTTCTGAACCAGCCATACAACTCCTCAGACAATAACATCATTTACTTTTGATCTTACTAATGCTACCAGCTATACTGCTTGCATTCTGCTTATTTTACAAGATTACTCTTTCTTGCATTACCAAATGTGTGACTGAGCCTTCAGTAAAAACGATGACTAGGTGACTTGGAATGACTGACCAAATATATAGTTCTATAAGATTAATGACTATAATAGTGTAATATACACAATGGAAAATCAACAAGAGGAACTATTTCCAGAGCCTTTTGGCTGTTGTTAACAGCGCCTAATCCAGTGCATTGAGGTCCCTATCACTGAAATCCTGGCCTGATCTGGGAATGAGCATTCCCAGCACTGTGGGATGAACAGGTCATAAAATACCTCCCAACCCTGGGTTGAAATTAAGATCAAAATGGGGTGGGGATTGTAAAGAATATTGTTCACCATCTAGTTCTTCAAGAATCAAATCATCAGCCACTATAATTGCTGACCTATCATATACCCTGAAAGAAATTCAAGGTAAATATCAGGATGAAGCATTCTGTGCTTTGGTGAAACTGGCACAACTTGCCCTTAGATAGACATTTTCAGGAGAAAATTTTATGACCCCAGTTTCTTGTATTTCCCCATACTTAGAAAAGCACTAAAAGCATTAACTTAGATATCTGTTCCCCACAAATAGCAGTAACCTTCTACCAAAATGGGTGCCAAAATCAGATATATACTGGCCTCTTTCTCCTACCTCTCTGAAACAGTCTTCAGAAATGTCTGAAAGACTATCTCCCAGATTATAATCTTCAGGTTGGCTCAAATAAAATTTTCCATTTCTTTCTTAGATTGACTATTGATTCATTTTTTGGTTGACATTCATAAACATCCTTTTTGTGTTACCAGGCAACAATATCAACGAAAGTCTTCTGAACAAGAATATCAAGTCACTTGGACAGAGATCTTATAATGGAGAAAAAGAAAGGAAAGGAAATTTTAAAAATAAACATAAATTTTTGTCACATAAATAAAAATATAAAAGCCTCAATTCACAGTCAGAAAGTCTGTTCCTGAATTATGCTCTTTTAAAGACCAAAAGAAACTACTGACTTACCAACAATTTTTCATTATGTCATTTATAGAGGAAAAAGGAACAAAGCTTTTTCCTGGGCTTGCCCATCTGAAGTCAAAGACTAAAATCTTCTGATAATATTGTTATTATTCCCACAGAAAATGTAATGAACACCCTGAAATCATGCTTTTGAATTTGCTTCCAATTAGCAGTGATTGATAGTAGGCATATTTGATAAATCCTCTTTGGAGCAGAGACAAAATAAACATTGATGCTTCCAAAACAATGCACAGATGGGAAATAAAGCTAGAAAAGGCAGCTTCCAAACCTTCCCTATAGCACTTGAATTACATTTTAAAATATTTTATCATCCTGTTTTCAAGGTTTTGTAGGAGAGGGTTGCATGTTGCTTTTCATATATTATACATGAGGTTACCTGTCTTTTCAATATAGAGCCGATGAAAATGCCAGAAAATCCTTGTGCAAAGATATTCCATTTTGGTCAACTGCATTTTTCTTTGGCAAACTTTTGCAGCTCGTCAGCATTACAAAGTATGGCAATCTCCAGAGTACAGGCTGCCAGCAAGACAACAGGAAATACCCACTACAATAAAAGAGTTTTATAGTATTTAGAAACTTATTTTCCAGGAGCAAAAAAACTGATCTCCTCAACAGGCAAATGTAAAACACTTTACAATTAGAAAAACTATTCTTCACTGTTTTGCATAATTGTTTCAAACAGCTCTAGTTGAAAGATATTCCATGTGCTCAAGGAAAATCAGCAGTTATGGTAAACCACATGGCTTTGTTTCTTGAGGATGAAAGCATTTCAGAGTTAAAGACCAGGAACGCTGATGACTAAAAACAAATTTACATACATATTTCTTTGATAAAATAGAGCTTTTGTAGTTATAAATTACTCCTGTGTGCGGTCTCACTGTTAAAATATCATTATTTTTTATTCTTCTTCTCTCCAGGGTATATTTAAGATAACTCACTTGCAGGTGTATATTTAAAAACTCCATTTTTGTATTGCCTTTAATTTTCAAATTTATAGACATCTACAAGATGAATTCGAACAGCCAGAATAAATAGAAGTATTCTTTTAAGTGAGTTCAATAGTTACATCCAATAGAAAGAAGGATCTGCCAGGAAGAGAAGCCCTTAATCTGTTTCCCAGCCAAAGGAAAACATCACCAGTTAAAAACTATTCCCAGACCAGAGAGAACAAAGTTCTTCATTCACAAAGTGAAAAATGCCAAGAACAATAAGAATGTTTACTAAAATCCAAGGAATGGCTTTGATTACAAAGTGTTCAATCTTTTTAAGTAGAACTAAAATTTACTTTATAGATAGTTGCAACTTATTGAAATCAGGAAGAGATGCACACACTCATTCATTATCCTCTCACGAAAAGTCTTTGTCTTAGTGTACTTCATATTTACTTAATTTTAAAATACATCCTTGTCTCTATATCAAACTCCTGCTCTTACATTGCTATTTCTATTCGTAAAAACAGACTCTATGCAAACCTTCAGAAATGAATCACATGAAAACTTTGTGTTCTAACCGAGTATTTTTTTTCTTTTCTTGTTTCCAAAAGCAGGTCATGGATATTAAGACATATATTTTTCTTTCCTTTTTTTTATTAAACTATAGTTGATTTATAATGTTTTGACAATTTTTGCTATACAACAACGTGAACCAGTTATACATATATATACATTCTCTTTCTTATAATACCTTCCAACACAGTCTACCTCAAGAGAATGTACATAGTTCCCTGTGCTGTAGAGTAGGACCTTGTTGCTTATCCATTCCAAATGCAATAGTTTACATCTACCAACCCCAAACTCCCAGTCCATCCCCCTCCCTAACCCCTCCTCTTTGGCAACCAAAAGTTCTTTCTCTAAGGACATATGTTTTCTCACCAAAAAATGCCAGGCCATTTGGCATAGAGTATTCAGGGAGAGGTCATTAACCCAAGCAACTGTTTCAGTTAAATGTGAGGTACAAGTTGGAAAAGATAATCAGAATCTGTTGAGAACTTTAAAATACCTTTTCAAAGCTGCAACAAGCCTGGCCAAGTTGGGAAAAGATCTCAGACGGTTTTTCTGAGTTAGGCTGCCCCGGGGAGGAGCCTCTTCAGTTTCCAACGGCCCTGCTACTGACCCTAGCCCCCAGGGGGTGCTCTAGTGGATCAGCTGTATAGGACTGCCAGCTCCAGGCAGGACCCCCTGCAGCCCAGAAAAGCTGCAACAAGCTCGGCTGAGCCGGGAAAAGATCTCAGACGGTCTTTCTGAGTCGGGCTGCCCCAGGGAAGAGCCTCTTGGGTTTCCAGTGGCCCTGCTACCCGCCCAAGCCCCCAGGGGGTGCCCTAGTGGATCAGCTGCATAGGACTGCCAACTCCAGGCAGGACCCCCTGCAGCCCAGAAAATCTACAACAAGCCTGGCCAAGCCGGGAGAAGATCTCAGATGGTCTTTCTGAGTCGGGCTGCCCTGGGGAGGAGCCTCTTGGGTTTCCAGTGGCCCTGCTACCCGCCCAAGCCCCTAGGGGGTGCCCCACTCCCACGGAATAGCTGCTCAGCACCACCAGCCCCCTGGAAGAGTCCCTGCAGCCCAGAAAAGCTGCAACAAGCTTGGCCAGACTGTGAAAAGATCTACCTACATTCTCAGGCCGTCCTTCTGAGTTGGGCTGCCCTAAGGAAGAGCCTCGTAGGTTCTCAGTGACCCAGATAGCTGCTCCAGCCCCCAGGGGGTGCTGCACTCCTGAGGAACAGCTGCCCAACACCGCCAACCCCCTGCAAGAACCCCACAGCCTAAAAACACCAGAGCAAGATCTGCATGACCAAGTGAAATCTGCTACCATCGTGGTGTGGACCTCCCAGTCCTGTCTGCCCTCAGGAAGCCCTCCTTTGCTTCAAAGAAACACTGTTAACCCCATCAACACTCCAGAAAATCCACACTGCCTCAAAAAAGACTGACCAACAACGCCAGCCCTCAGGAAATATTCCACGGCAGTGACAAGGCAAACACTGCCCAATAACGGAGAGTACAACTCCCTCAGGAGAAAGAAAACAACAAGCAAGATGAAGAAGCTGAGAAACCACCCCCAGTCAAACCAACAGGAGAACTCACCTAAAACAGTCAACAATGAAACAGATCTCTGCAGTCTGACAGACCTGGAGTTCAAAAGAGAAATAGTGAAAATACTGAAGGAATTAAGAGAAGATATGAACAGTAATGCAGATACCCTCAGAAAGGAACTAGAACATATAAGGAGGAGCCAAGAAAAACTAGAACATTCATTTGCAGAGATGCAAACTGAACTAAGGGCAGTAAAAACCAGAATGAATAATGCAGAAGAACGAATCAGTGATATGGAAGATAGAATAATGGAAATCACTCAATCCGGTCAACAGACAGAAAACTGAATCCAAAAACTGGAAAGCAATATAAGAGACCTCTGGGATAATATAAAGCGGGTCAATCTACGCATAATAGGAATTCCAGAAGGAGTAGAAAAAGATAAGGGGATGGAAAATATATTTGAAGAAATTATCGCTGGAAACTTCTCAAATCTAAAGGATACTGGGTTCAAGATACAAGAAGCACAGAGGGCTCCAAACAAATTGAAACCAAATAGACCCACACCAAGACACATCATAATAAAAATGGCAAAAGTTAGTCATAAAGAGAGGATCCTAAAGGCAGCAAGAGAAAAACAGAATGTTACCTACAAGGGAACCCCCATAAGAATATCAGCTGACTTCTCTACAGAAACACTACAGGCCAGGAGGGAATGGCAAGAGATATTTAAAGTGCTAAAAGGAAAAAATATGCAACCTAGAAGACTCTATCCAGAAAGAATATCATTTAAAATAGAAGGGGAAATAAAAATTTTTTCCAACAAACAAAAACTTAAAGAATACTGCAACACAAAATCCAGGTTAAAGGAAATACTGAAAGGGCTTCTCTAAACCAAAAAGAAAGGAAGGAAAGGGAAGAAAAAAGAAAAGAAAAAAAAAAGAAGAAGAAGAGGAAGAACTAGGACTGAGGAAACCGCAATCAGAGAGCAGTCACTCAAATAAGCCAGCATACAGATTTAATCATGAACATGCTTCAAACAAAATCAAATTAAAAAGAAAAAAAATAAAAAAGAGTCATCAAAACCATAAAATGTGGGCAAGGGATGTTAGGAAGTAAATAACCCTTTTTGTTTGTTTGTATGTTTCTCTTCTTAATTTTAATATAGTAATGAAGTGTTTGAACTTATAGGACCATCAGGCTAAAACACACAATTATGGTAAGGGGTTAGCATACTTAAAAAACAGGGCAACCACAAGCCAAAACCAAATATTGCATTTGCAAAAAATGAAAAAAAATACACTCAAGCAGATAATCACAGGAGACCATCCAACCAAAAAAAAAAAAAAAAAAAAAGGACGAATGGAGAACCATAGAATCAACTGGAACACGAGGTTCAAAATGGCAATAAATAATCATCTATCAATTAGCACCTTAAATGTCAATGGACTGAACGCCCCAATCAAAAGACACAGAGTGGCTGAGTGGATAAAAAGGCAAAAACCTTCAATATGCTGCCTACAAGAAACTCACCTTAGGACAAAAGATACATATAGATTGAAAGTGAAAGGGTGGGGAAAAATATTTCACGCCAATAGACATGACAGAAAAGCAGGAGTCGCAACACTCATATCAGACAAAATAGACGTTAAAACAAGAGACATAAAGAAAGACAAAGAAGGACACTACTTAATGATTAAGGGATCCATCCAAGGAGAGGATGTTACTATCGTCAACATATATGCCCCAAATACAGGAGCACCCAGATACATACAACAAATATTAACAGACATAAAGGGAGCTATTGATGAGAATACAATCATAGTAGGAGACCTTAATACCCCCCTCACATCAATGGACAGATCCTCTAGACAGAAAACCAATAAAGCAACAGAGATCCTAAAGGAAACAATAGAAAAGTTAGACTTCATTGATATCTTCAGGACACTACAGCCAAAAAAAGCAGAATACACATTCTTCTCAAATGCTCATGGAACATTCTCAAGAATTGACCACGTCTTGGGACACAAAGCTAATCTCAATAAATTTAGGAGCATAGAAATTATCTCAAGTATCTTCTCTGACCACAATGCCATGAAATTAGAAATCAACTATGGGAAAAGGAAAGAGAAAAAACCTACTGCATGGAGACTAAACAACATGCTACTAAAAAACCAATGGGTCAATGAGGAAATCAAGAAGGAAATTAAAAACTACCTTGAAACAAATGATAATGAAGACACAACTGCTCAAAATCTATGGGATGCTGCCAAAGCAGTGCTCAGAGGGAAATTTATAGCAATACAGGCCTTTCTCCAAAAAGAAGAAAGATCCCAAATGGACAACTTAAGCCTCCACCTAAATGAATTAGAAAAAGAAGAACAAAAAGTCCTAAAGTCAGCAGAAGGAAGGAAATTATAAAGATCAAAGAAGAAATCAATAAAATAGAGACTCAAAAAACAATAGAGAAAATTAATACAACCAAGAGCTGGTTCTTTGAAAAGGTGAACAAAATTGACAAACCCCTGGCCAGACTCACTAAAAAGAGGAGAGAAAGAACCCAAAGAACCAAAATTAGAAATGAAAAAGGAGACATCACAACGGATACAGCAGAAATACAAAAAACCATAACAGAATTCTATGAACAACTATATGGCAACAAGTTTGACAATCTGGAAGAAATGGACAATTTTCTAGACTCTTACAGCCTGCCAAATCTGAATCAAGTAGAAACAGACCAACTGAACAGACCGATCACTAGAAATGAAATTGAAGAGGTCATAAAATCACTCCCTACAAATAAAAGTCCAGGACCAGATGGCTTCACAGGCGATTCTATCAAACATATAAAGAGGAATTGGTGCCCATCCTCCTTAAACTCTTTCAAAAGGTTGAAGAAGAAGGAATACTCCCAAAGACATTCTAGGATGCCACCATCCCCCTCATTCCAAAACCAGACAGAGATACCACCAAAAAAGAAAACTATCGGCCAATATCATTGATGAATATAGATGCAAAAATTCTCAACAAAATCTTAGCCAACCGAATCCAACAACATACCAAAAAAATTATACACCATGACCAGTTTGGGTTCATCCCAGGTTCACAAGGATGGTTCAACATACGCAAATCAATCAGCATCATACACCACATTAACAAAAAAAAAAAAAAATCAAAAATCATATGATCATCTCAATAGACACAGAAAAAGCATTTGACAAAGTCCAACATCTATTCATGATCAAGACCCTCGCCAAAGTGGGTATAGAGGGAACATTCCTGAATATAATCAAAGCCATTTATGATAAACCCACAGCAAATATAATCCTCAATGGGGAAAAACGGAAAGCCTTCTCACTCAAATCTGGAACAAGACAGGGATGCCCACTCTCACCACTGCTCTTCAACATAGTTTTGCAAGTCCTAGCCACAGCAATTAGACAAACCAAAGAAATAAAAGGCATCCATATAGGAAGAGAAGAGATCAAACTGTCACTGTATGCAAACGACATGATACTATACATAGAAAACCCTAAGGACTCAACCCCAAAACTCCTTGAACTGATTCATAAATTCAGCAAAGTAGCAGGATATAAGATTAACATTCAGAAGTCAGTTGCATTTCTGTATACCAGCAATGAAATATTAGAAAAGGAATACAAAAATATAATACCTTTTAAAATTGCACCTCACAAAATCAAATACCTCAGAATACACCTGACCAAGGAGGTAAAGGACCTATATGCTGAGAACTATAAAACTTTAATCAAAGAAATCAAAGATGATGTAAAGAAGTGGAAAGATATTCCATGTTCCTGGATTGGGAAAATCAATATTGTAAAAATGGCCATACTCCCCAAAGCAATCTACAGATTCAATGCAATCCCTATCAAATTACCCAGGACATTTTTCACAGAACTACAACAAACAATCCAAACATTTATATGGAACAACAAAAGACCCAGAATTGCCAAAGCAATCCTGAGAAACAAAAACCAAGCAGGGGGCATAACTCTCCCAGACTTCAAGAAATACTACAAAGCCACAGTCATCAAAACAGTGTGGTACTGGTATCAAAACAGACAGACAGACCAATGGAACAGAATAGAGAACCCGGAAATAAACCCTGACACCTATGGTCAATTCATCTTTGACAAGGGAGGCAAGAACATCAAATGGGAAAAAGAAAGTCTATTCAGCAAGCATTGCTGGGAAACCTGGACAGCTGCGTGCAAAGCAATGAAACGAGAACACACCCTCACACCATGCACAAAAATAAACTCAAAATGGCTGAAAGACTTAAATATACGACAGGACACCATCAAACTCCTGGAAGAAAACATAGGCAAAACACTCTCTGACATCAATATCATGAATATTTTCTCAGGTCAGTCTCCCAAAGCAATTGAAATTAGAGCAAAAATAAACCCATGGGACCTACTCAAACTGAAAAGCTTTTGCACAGCAAAGGAAACCAAAAAGAAAACAAAAAGACAACTTACAGAATGGGAGAAAATAGTTTCAAATGATGCAACCGACAAGGGCCTAATCTCTAGAATATAGAAACAACTTATACAACCCAACAGCAAAAAAAACAATCAATCAATGGAAAAATGGGCAAAAGACCTGAATAGACATTTCTCCAAAGAAGATATACAGATGGCCAACAAACACATGAAAAAATGCTCAACATCGCTGGTTATAAGAGAAATGCAAATCAAAACTACCATGAGATATTGCCTCACACCAGTCAGAATGGCCATCATTAATATGTCCACAAATAACAAGTGCTGGAGGGGCTGTGGAGAAAATGGAACCCTCCTGCACTGTTGGTGGGAAGGTAAACTGGTACAGCCACTATGGAGAACAGTTTGGAGATACCTTAGAAACCTATACATTGAACTTCCATATGACCCCGCAATCCCACTCTTGGGCATCTATCCGGACAAAACTCTACTTAAAAGAGACACGTGCACCCGCATGTTCATTGCAGCACTATTCACAATAGCCAGGACATGGAAACAATCCACATGTCCATCGACAGATGAATGGATTCGGAAGAGGTGGTATACATACACCATGGAATACTACTCAGCCATAAAAAAGAATGACATAATGCCATTTGCAGCAACATGGATGGAGCTAGAGACTCTCATCCTGAGTGAAATGAGCCAGAAAGACAAAGACAAATACCATATGATATCACTCATAACTGGAATCTAATATCCAGCACAAATGAACATCTCCTTAGAAAAGAAAATCATGGACTTGGAGAAGAGACTTGTGGCTGCCTGATGGGAGGGGGAAGGAGTGGGAGGGATCGGGAGCTTGGGCTTATCAGACACAACTTAGAATAGATTTACAAGGAGATCCTGCTGAATAGCATTGAGAACTTTGTCTAGATACTCATGTTGCAACAGAAGAAAGGGTGGGGGAAAAATATAATTGTAATGTATACATGTAAGGATAACCTGACCCCCTTGCTGTACATTAGGGAAATAAAAAAAAAAATTAAAAAAAAATACCTTTTCAAGAAACCTGTATTTTCCCATAGGCAATGCAATAGCATTTCTGTTTTTTAGATTGTATTGTGAGGGGAGATGGGGGGTTGGGGGTGGAACAAGATCTGGGTGGGAGAGAGCATGATCAGATCTAAACTTTAGTAAGAATATATGCTAACTATGTGCTAAATGGCAGGAGAGAAGAAAGTCTAGGGCCTGAGATAATAGTTACTACATTAATTTTACTGAAATAGGCAAGTTAATAAATGATGAAATACTGAAGTCAAAAGGATAGAGGGAGGAAAGGGAACTGAATAGCATTTTGAACATGAGATTGATGAGGTACTGTGATTTCTTAGAGGTAGAGGTTAAGGCAATGGATATGACAAGGATTTTAAAGTGGGGAGTTGGAAGAAGTGTTACCCTAATAATTGATAAAAGAAGTATTTACAGAAAAATAGGCTTATATTGAGAAAATAAATGAATTCTGAGAAGTAAATTTCAGTCAATATTATTAGCAGTAGTTGTTTATTGGAAGATAAATATCAAGAAACTTGCAAGTTGTTATCACCTTATTGTTACGTCTTTCCTACAATAAGAGACTACTAACCACTGCCCTGGGAATAAAATAGCAAAGCTATGACATCTCAGAGATTTTCAGTCACAGGAACTTGAAAAATGAGTTAAACAAAAAGTCTAATGAAACCTTGTCTACCCAGTTTGAGAATCATTCTGTAGGATTAAATTCAAGAATTCTCATTCTTTCTCGTCAAAGGAACAGGTATAAACCATCTCTTTAGATTTAGCAAAAATAAAATGAGAGTTTCACATCAGAATAGCAAGAGGCAGAGAGTATTCAGAATAGGACAGAAAGTTCCAAGGGTAAAACAATAAATCATCACTATTAATGAGTAACAGTTGGGAGTTCCCCTGGTGGCACAGTGGAAATGAATCAGACTAGTATCCATGAGGATGTGGGTTCAATCCCTGGTCTTGCTCAGTGGGCCAGGTATCTGGCATTGCTGTGAGCTGTGCTGTGGGTCGCAGACACAGCTGGCATCCTGTGTTGCTGTGGCTGCGGTGAAGGCCAACAGCTGCAGCTCTGATTCAAACCCTAGTCTGGGAACTTCTATATGCTGTGGATGTGGCCCTAAAAAGCAAAAAAAAAAAAAAAAAGTAACTGTTGATAGACCAGAGTATGTTATTCATATTTTATTGAATGAAACGACCGACTAAATTTATACTTTATATTCTCATTGTGTTGCAGGGTGGCTTCCTAGCCAGTCTTAAAAGTCTTCAGAGATCCTACTGAACAATCAGCTAGATGAAACCTATATCAGTGCCTCTGCATGTGAGATGGTGGGAAGGTAAGTCAGAGTCAGCCTTTCATATACACGGATGTGCTTAATACTGTCACCAATTAGTTACTTATTAACTATGGTGAGTATAACCAAGATCAAAAACTTCAAATCCGTTATTGCCACAGATTTTCCATTCTAAACATTCAAGAAAGATATATGCAGATGAGATAACAGCAAAAACTACATTAGAGCTCTTGGGTATAGGCCTTTCTGATCACCTGTGTGAAGTGCAATTGTTCCTTTTTGCATAAACTGTGAGCCTAAATCTCTGGCATCATTTTCCCCTTCACTGCCCTCCAGCTTTTAGTTGGCCTCTCAAGTTTGAAGTGTATCTGCTTTTAAAAAATTTATTTAAGAGGAGTCCAAAGGACTGACTCCTAAAAATAAGCTTCTTGCTGAAGCAATCCCAAGACTTTAGCAGATGGATACAGAAATCGTTAACTTCACTTACATGACTGAAAACTAACTCTCAACCAACTCACCACCCGGCCAGGTTGTTCCTTAACACATCCCAGTATCATGATATAATATCCTTAGCTTTGACTTTGAATATTTGTACTTTCTTTTTCATTTTTTTCCAAATCAAGCTAGTGCCTGAGGAGGAGGGTGCCAGGCATCCTATTTTAATTGTAGTATGCCACGGTTCACCGTCATAACATTTGATTTGGAAATCAAAACTTTTAACAGACTGATGGGCATCCTGACAAAGTAGCTTTCTTATGAATTTCAACATCATTTCTAGAACTCAGGAGACTGCCTTAAACATGTATGTCCTTGTGAAGGACCCTGATGTAGGACTCAAGAGACCTGGGCTGTGTTTCTTTCTTTCAAGCAACATGATGTTTTTCCTAGCAGTGTCTGAAGCTATATGTATATGTGTACAACCCATATTTCTTTGCATTTTATCTCTGCTTTGCTATTACCGGACCCCAACCCCTGGAAATTTCTCATTTTGGAGACTCTTCTAAGGAATTCTCACATGATCTTATGAAAAAGTCTGATTATGTATTAGTTTGGTCCCCACCCCCACTTCTGGGTTCCTAATTGTTCTATCACTTAGATACACTTCACACACTGAGAAATATATTATTTTGAGGTCACTGACACTGTATTTCTACAAACTGTCTCTGTCTTTTAGCTTTACCTATCACCTCTTGTGATTTTTGAACAGGAACTATCCTTATCCAGATACTCTTGCTTTCTAGCAAGTAGTGCCATTTCCTGGTGGGTACCACTGCTAGTCCTACTGTGAATGTGAGAAGCCCTTCTGATAGGGTGATCTGGGGCAAAGGGGACAATTACTCTCCCCATTTGTTCTTTAGATGCTCTTTCAAAGAGGTTCTAACGCAGTGTATCTTGTTTTTGAACAACTAGAGTCGATGAAACTATTATTTCAACTCCAAGCCAAAATTTTATGATTCTTTCTTTCCTTTCACCATCATTCTCTTAAGATTAAGGTATAAGCTCATGCGACACTGCAAAGAAATTTGAGTAAAATCCATCTAGCTTAGTGTCATGGGTCCACTATAATAGTTAATGCATTGTGACTAGGTCAGTTTTATTTACCTAACGTTGTTACAAGTATCCTCTTAGCTTCTGAAGTCAACAGACTTCTGATGAGAAATGGGTTTTATATGAATCACAATATTATGTGAGGTTCAGGCTCAAGATTTGTTTTATGGAAAGCAAGGGAACTGTCATAACAATCCCTAGAGGTTTCATGTAAACTTGGGTTACGGTAGTTTTATGCTATTACTCTCTCTTCTGTATTGGGTAATGCCTTTATGTCGCTTATGTTTGGCTTAGTCTTATTTCCTTAAAAATACAACATGTTTGAATTTTCCTAAACTATTGTCATATTTTATGACAAACTTAGTTGAAGCATTTCGTATTTTGAAGGTCTCAGAAGGACCTATGCAGCAAGATTATATTCTTCACTTGTGTGCATGTATATGTTGGAAGAAGTACTCTTTTCAAATATGAGGTAATGTTAATTACCACATACATTTGGTAAATTCACCTTTAAGTGGAAATAACACTCTGGAAATACATCTACCATAAGAACACACTTACCTCCAGAAACTCCCTCCAATTAGTATGCTTTTCTTTCATTTCAGAATACAATTTTTAATTAGGAATCTATGAAATAAATCATATTTCATCAAACACAAAATGTATAGTTACATTCAACTGATACAAATTAAAATAGGTGAAAACAGAAGTTTACTCTCAGCTATTATTGGTGATTCCTTAATCAGGTGTATGTATTACAATCAATTCTGCTTGCTTTTGATAGCATCAAAAAAGGAGAAAGGCATGTGGAAGAGTATCACATTATTGAATATGATATGACAGGCATGTAATTGATAATTTAATTTTTGTTTTGTAATTTTGTTGATGTAAATGTTGTCTTTTCACATTTCCTGATAATGTTTTGATTTTCATTAATATGTATGCATGTGCTAAAATATATCTGTACAGATATGGTTGAGGTAGAGGTAAAATAAATGAGATGCAGCAGACTCAAGAGTGTGAAGTGTGCAGGAATTAGGAATGAAATCTATCTAATGCATTCAGACAGTGTCTCTAGATCAATGGTCCTAAAAGCTTTTGATTCATAATTGTTCTAAAGCTGTGGATCTTCTCCATAGAAACACACACACACACACACACACACACACACACACACACATATACATACATATAGAATATGTGCTTTCAAAATTGTCATAAACTTTCTGTCCATGAAACAAGAAATCCAGTTTGAAATTTAAGAATAAACTTAGAGCATGACAACTTTGATGGGACAACCAGAGCTTCAAGTGCTGTGAGGATAACCAGGTTGACAAAATTGCATTTCAGTGGAATAAAATAATAAGTGACTAAGGATTTTCTACTTAAATAGGCATCATCTTGGAAACTATTCAAAAAAATAATTATTATCATTTATTAACTATGTGCCAGGTGCCATCCGAAGTGTTTCATATATGTTAAAAAATGATAATCTTCACAATTCCTCTAAAGATGGTGATGTACAAACAAGGAACTTAAGGTTAAGAAGGAATAACTCATCAAATAATCCAATGTTTAAACTGTAGAGCCTTGATTTAAACCCAGTCAGTCCTGTTCCAACTTAAAGCTTTTATTTTTTATTTTAAGGGCTACACCTATGGCATAGGGAAGTTCCAGGCTAAGGGTTCAATCAAAGCTGTAGCTGCCAGCCTACACCACAGCCACAGCAACAAGATCTGAGCCACATCTGCGACCTACACCACAGCTCACAGCTCACTGGGTTAAGGATCTGGCATTGCGGTGAGCTGTGGTGTAGGTTGCAGACATAGCTCAGATCTGGCATTGCAGTTGCTGTGATGTAGGCCAGCAACTACAGCTCCAGTTCCACCCTTAGCCTGGGAACCACCAAATGGCCACAGGTGCAGCCCTAATAAATAAGTAAATAAAATAATAAAATAAAATAAATAAAAACCTGGCAGAGTAAATTTTTTAAATATATCATTACTTCCTAGAAGCCTATAATTTTCATCTACCTAAAATTAGCCTTCGACTAGTCAAAAATTCCAATTGTTAAGATCAGAGAGATGTATAAACTGAAAACTAGTTATGCATTTTTAAAAAGAAATCTTGGTATTCCTGTCGTCGTTCAGTGTTACCGAACCTGACTAGTATCCATGAGGACACGGGTTTGATCCCTGGGATGTGTGTTAAAGAATCCGGGCATTGTTGTGGCTGTGGTGTAGACCAGCAGCTGCAGCTCTGATTTGACCCCTATCCTGAGAATCTATATGCTGTGGGTGCAACCCTAAAAAAGGCAAAAAATCCAAGAAAAATAGAAGGAAGTCTTGGTCAATAAAATATTAATATGTGGATATAGTTGATTAAGGTATTTTTCCTGACTCTTATTCATAAGAGTCTGTTGCATTCAAATAATTGCTGAAGAGAAGCAATTGAAAGAGTGGCTGATAGATCTAATAAACTAGAGATTGTTGTATCTTATTTGTCATCTTTGAGAGACAAAATCACTCTTATCTATACATATTCACTTTCTAAAGAATGAGTTTTAGTGTCCAGAATCTGTTGAATATTATAGCTGAATATTTTCTCAATGACTATTGAGAATATAGAAGAGACATAGGTATTTACATACAGTTATTATTTTGGAAGTCAAAGCTCATGTTCAACATATTACTGCCCCAAGTCATACATGACATGTGAATATAATACAAGACTTCATAGGAGCCAGAGAATGTACAATAATGCACAGATAAAATCAATTTTAGTGGAGGGGGGAGGAAGTGAGATGGACCGAGAGTTCAGGGTTAACAGATGCAAACTGTTACATTTAGAATGAATGGACAACAAGTTCCCGCTGTATAGCACAGGGAACTATGTGCAATCACTTATGATGGAACATGAGGAAAATAATATGAGAAAAAGAATGTGTATGACCAGGTCATAGATGTATGACTAGGTCACTTTGCTGTATAGCAGAAATTGACAAAACAATGTAAATCAACTACAATAAAAAATTAAAAATAACTCATTGTTAACTATATAAAAGTTTATTTTTATGACAAGAAAGATAAAAATATTTTAATGATTATTTAATGGAAAGAAAAAGAATAGGAAGAAATAGAGAAAAAGAAGTTCTCATGTTGGCAGCCAATACAACTTGAAAATTCATTCCAATTATTTATAACTTGAGACAGATTTAATTAAAACACTATTCTGAGGGGAAATATAAATATGTCTACAGGAAAGAATAAGTGAGAAAAATACTATAGTCAGGTGCAAATACATTTACAATGCTTTCATAGTGAACAAAACTAGGGTTTATTAAATATCTATGTTAAAGCAGAAAACAAAAAGAGATAAATTTTCTTTAGTAAAGAAAAAGGCAAAGTTATTTTCCTGTAATTCAATTCAAACAGATAAAACCAGTTAAATTTGAAGCTGAAATAATACAAGATTTAATAATAACCCTAATCTGAAATACATAATTTCCAAGTTATCTTTTCATATCAACATATAATTTTTTTTTATGCTTGGAGCTGAACATTTCTGGAACTGTTTTTTTAATTTTGCTGATGTTGATTTATTCAATGAAATTATTTATTATGTAAATACTATGTAGTGAGACATGTTAAAGGTACTATAATAGGCACTAGAAATATAATAATAGACAAGGTCGCATCCCATCTGCAAGTAGATTGTGATCTAATAAGGCATTTCTTGACCTGTGTGCTACATAAAACTAATTATAAGAAAAACTAGTGACAAATATTTTGTGAACATAGTGTTTCATTATCAAATAAATTTGGAAAAATTGCTTTTACTCACTCTTCTGAAGTATGTTTTGTCGTCTGTGGCTAAGCATCTTCTTTAGGATTTAGATTTCAAAGGGCAAACATAAGAATACTCAAAATGACCCTTAAAAGTCTAACTCTTCTACAGGATACACTATACATGACTAATTTTATAGCTCATGGTGGAGGATAATATGTAGTCTAACTCCATTTTATCGCTTTCTTGGTAAAAGATTACAAGGAATGTTTGGCTTGAAATTAAACCTAGTTGTGTTGAAAATGTGCCTTTAAGCATCAGTTTCATGTGTAACATGGCCAGATGCTCCCTTGTTGAAGAATGCATGGCCATTTAGACCAGTTCAGCCAAGAGTGAATTCCTATCTCCTTCTTCAGTTTTATTCTGGAGCAAATGGAGAGGATCAGTAGGAGGAATATTTATACTATTAATGTCTTTTTTCTCATATTTATTTATATGGTTATTTTACTTTCTTGTTTACCTACTTTAACTGGTTGATATCTTGCTGGTTTCTTGTTTAATGAGATTTCCCTATGAGAGTATTTCTGCTTGCTTAACATGTTTTATTATTTTACTTGACCATGGAATTTGTGTGTATGTGTGTGGGCAGTACTTATTGTTCTTTGAAAAAGTGTCTTATAGAACTTAGTTACTTTAATGAGCAAAACCAATGTCTTTAATGAATGACATGAATTTGGTGAGGAGTAGTAAGGAGAAAAAAAAAGCCAGAGATGCTAGATTTTATATTTATTCACAATTATAAATAATTTAAATACTTTCTGATATGTTAAATGCTTTTGGAAGTTGTCTTAGAATTAAAATATACCGATATTGTTGAACTATAACAATTTCAGCAAAAAAATCACTACACTTAATTTTATTTTATTTTTTATTTTTATTTTTTTGTTGTTGTTTTTGTTTTTTGTCTTTTTGCCATTTCTTGGGCCACTCCTGTGGCATATGGAGGTTCCCAGGCTAGGGGTCGAATCGGAGCTGCAGCCACCGGCCTACTCCAGAGCCACAGTAACGCGGGATCCGAGCCGCGTCTGCAACCTACACCACAGCTCACGGCAACGCCGGATCGTTAACCCACTGAGCAAGGGCAGGGACCGAACCCGCAACCTCATGGTTCCTAGTCGGATTCGTTAACCACTGCGCCACGACGGGAACTCCGTACACTTAATTTTATAATTATACCTATACCTTTCCAATTTAGTAAATATTAAGATAAAAAACTTGAAAATTGAAAAACATACTCCCCAGTCTGTAGAATAAGAAACACTTGAAATGCAACTAAAAATAACAAAATATTATTCAGGCATCCATCAACTATGTTTCTAGAAAATGTGGTTAGATTAAGAAAGTGATGTATCTATCTTATACACTTAGGTCTATATAAGCAAGATACTTCTACATATAAAATTATACTTTTATATATGGCCATATGTTTATTCTCCTTAAGACTGCCTTCCTCATGTTTCACTCAATGCCTTTATTAACATTCATTATCAGAAAAAATCCTCCATGTGTCTTTGATGAAAACTAAAAATAAAAACATATATTCAATTGTCCTATCAAGCTTTGTCATGATCTGCATTATCAGAGGAATGAAACAATTTCACCTATAAATATATTTTGTGTATTCACATTTTTCCAAATATTGTCATTTATAGGATACTAAATGTAAAATAAATTATTTGATTCATCATTTACTATCTAGACCCTTAATGAGTATCACCTAAATAGATAATGTGACACTAATAAACAAAATTGATCATAGATAGCAACTAAATAATAAAAATGAGACTAAAAAGGCAGATTCTTTCTGCAGAGTGAGGGGACTTTCTCAAGGGAAGAGCAATTACCAATAAATGCATATTAATTATTCCTTCAAAGACCCATGAATTCGGTAGAGAAAATATGAGCAACTGACAACTTAGCACAAAATAATTTATCAGACTAATTTGCCCCACACACATCAAGGCCGTAAGGGAATTGACAATGCATAGGCTAATTTTAAGTGGTAGAAAGAGCTTAAGGAATGTGATCAAATGGAAGGGAAGGATAGGAAGAACAAGAGTTGAGACTGCACGCATCCGTTGAGAACTTGGTATAGAATTAAGGAATAAAATGAAGGAGAAAATAATAGAAATAACGAGGTGGGGAATTAAAATCCATGTTCTTTGCAATCTTGGTCAGCTTACAGCCTGAAATAGGAAGTACATGCTCTACCCAAAAGTCGTTAATGTTTACAAAAATAACACGTAAAATTTATATTGTAATAAATATTAAAAGGAACATTTCCTAAGCATTGGGTCATAATTCCATGCCATTCTACCTCTGTTGAACTAAACACAACAAATTCACGATCATGAATTATTTGTTACCGTAGCCATTTGCTCAAAACTACAACCATGTGTCATAGCTATCAGATAAAAACATAGTGGTACTTACCCTGTCCTGATGGAATATGTATACCTTTTGTGCCTTCTATGTTGATTGATTACTCTATGTATTGCCAAAGTAAACTAATTTATCTAGGGCCTGATAGAGTTATATGTGGTCTCTAACTCTTCCATATGACTGAAAATCTGTCTAAAATATCAATAAGCTTAAATTGTCTAAAGGGAAAATAAAAACAAAATATTTGCCACTTTAAGAACTGTGTGGTCTGGCTAAGTTAAGAAATAGATAATTGACAATAATGAAATAAAATAAGCAAATTATGAACAGATCTTTAGAAAAACTTTAAAAAGTATTCAGTTCTGTATTTTTAATACTCATTTGAAATGAGTATGGGATGTAGTGGCAACTGCCTTAAAAAGTGAAAAAGTATAATATCTTACCAAATATTTGCAAAATAATTAGAAAAATAAACAAATTTCCTGTTTATACCTCTATATTTTCAAACAGAATATAAAAAGAAGACTAATTTGAAAACAATATGTAATAGAATATATCTCAATCAAATATAAAGAAATTTCCATTATCTTAATGAACAATACAAAGAAAATAAAACAAAAATCAGGTGGTGGTCAACTTAGCTAGGCTATAGTTTTCAGCTATTAAGTCAAACATTAATTCAGTTGTTGCTGTGAAGTGTTTTGTAGATGTGATTAAAGTCCATAATTATTTGACTTTACGTTAAGGGAGACTATCTAGATAAATGGATGAATCTAATTCAATTAAAGTCCTTAGCCTTTTAAAGTCCTCAATCTTTCCTAATGATGAAGAAATTCTGCCTGTTGCTAGAAGTTTTAGCTCATGCTGCAGAGCCCTAACCCCCCATTCTTGATGATGTACCCTAAAGATTTTAACTCAGTGAATTTTATTACATTTATAGTTGTGCAATGACCATCACAACTCAATTTTATAGCATTTCCATTCCAATCCCCCAGCCCATCCTCCGCACCCCCCAACCTGTCTCCTTTGGAAACCATAAGTGTTTCAAAGTCTGTGAGTCAGTATCTAGTCTGCAAAGAAATTCATTGTATCATTTTTTTTAGATTCCACATATAAGTGATAGCATATGATGTTGGTGTCTCACTGTCTGACTAACTTCACTTAGCATGATAACTTCTAGGCCCACCTATGTTCCTGTAAATGCCTTTATTTCTTTCTTTTTTTATGGCCGAGTATGCCCTAAGGATTTTGGACTTGTCTTGCCAGTCTCCATTTTCATATAAGCCAGCTCCTTACAAGAAATATTTTAACATATATCTGCCCTATTGTTCTTATTCTCTAGTCGAACTATAATTCAAAAGATAAAATATATCTTTAAAATGTATATAATTTTAGAACATTAGTTTAACCCAAAATAATCTATGAACTTACTGCAATAGCAATAATAATTATAATTGGAATTTTATAAACAATATAGCAATTTCTGATTTAATAGTGAAGATATAGCCACAATCACTACTTCCATTAAAACTGGGGGAAAGGCTGGAAAAACTTCAAATTAATCATTTTTCTTAAAACCATCTGACAACTACAGTGATAGGGCAAAGAACTCACCCAAAATCTCATTAGAGAGAGATGACTGGAAGAAATTGCAGAGCTAGGGCCGTAGCGTTTGCCAACTTGAATCAGACTTGAATCAGACTTGAGACTTGCTATGTAAGCTGGTAATAATGTTACCAAACCATGTGGGTCCACTTTCCGGCACAGTAAAGCCAATCTACTTACACTGGGTTGGGGTGAAGGAAAGTGCAGCATTTATTTCACGGGGCCAAGCAAGGCGTCCCATGGTGACTAGTGCTTAAAAGACCCAAACTCCCTGCAGGCTTGCAGGGAATGGTTTTTAAAGATAGGGAGGATGGTTATGGGATATGTGATCAGCTCACATTTATCTGATTGCCTGGTGGTGAGGTAATATGGAATCAACATCAGCAATCTTCTGGTTCCAACAGGTCTGGGGTCAAGTGGCATACAGTTAACTTCTCCCACCTGTTGGGGGTTTCAGTATCTGCAAAACAGCTCAAAGGATATGGTTCACAATACTATCTACAGCCCTTGAAGTGGAACTAAATGTCCTAGATTTGTTTAATGGCTAAACTGTTATTTTTTTTGTCTTGTTTAACTGTTTTCCTTTCTACAATTCTCACTTCTCTGGTTTACTTGTTGGAACGTAGGGAAGGCTTAGGAGGCTAAGTTTTTCTACAAACATGAGTCAGGTGTAGGCTATGGGGTGGGGGAAGGGGAACCTGTTCCAGGAAGACCCCGTCAGTCCTGCTCAGTTACAGTAACATTCAACTAGGAATATTTATCAAATGACTAAAGCCTGGGTGTGGGCTGGCGTGAGAGTGTGAGAATCCTGGGACACAAGCAGGGGATGGGATGCATACATTTTTACAGCCCTGTCCTCAGAGAATCCAATCAAATACAGAGAAAATTGAGGTGAATGTTGAGAAAGTTTGTGTCTGAAGGAATGAAACTTAAGCTACTGCAAAAATTCCCCAAGACCATCTCCTGGAAGGTCTTAGTCTATAGAGAGAAAGACAACAAAACTACGTACAAAGACCGAGGACACTGATGGAAACCCCTACAACTTGATGAGGTGAACAAGAAAAAAAGCAGCTCAACACCAGAGTATAGTTATGGAATGATTAACAGGAACACCTGTGAAAAACACACTCTCAACACCAGGTTCACAATGCCTACCGAAGACTGAAGTTTAATCAGGATATCCCTTAAACCCTCCTAACCAACTACCAGTCTAGCAAGCGTTGAGTGAAAATAATATTGGAGTACAGATTCACACCAGGGAGCAGTACAAACAGAAGACACAAAGCCAAGTGTGGAAACACACAAGCCAGGTAATGCTTGTTAAATTCTGTTGAATTAAAACATTTGTTTTTCAAAGGATACTGCTAAGAAAGTGAAAAAAAGTACATAGACTGGGGGAAAATATCTGCAACTCATATTTCTATAAAATAATTTTATGCGGAATGTAAAAATAACACCTAGAACTCAACAGCATGTAAACAAACAAGGCAATTTAAAGACAAATTACCAAAATCCTATAGACCCTTTTTCAAAAAATATAGAGAAATGGTAAATATGGTAAATAAGCTTATGAAAAAAATGTCCAATATTAGGTAAATATCATTAGGTAAATCTTAGTTAAGGACACAAAGACATAAAAATGTAACATTAAAATGATTTAAATTTTTTTTAAATGGCAGTAAGTCATACTGATGAGGATGCAGAGCAATAGAAATCCTCACCCGCCAATGGCAGAAATGCAAAATGATAAAGCTCTTTTAGAAATGGTAAGGCAATTTATTCCAAAATTACACATGCAGTTTTTTAATTGCCTAATCACTTCCTTCTTTTCATTTACTCTAATGAATTTAAGTTTTATGCTCACATAAAAGCCTGTATGAACACTATCATAACTGCTTTATTCATAATTGTCAAAATTGCTAACAATCAAGAGTCTTTAAAAAGAGAATAGATAAACAAACTGTGGTACATGTACACAATGGAAGAATAGTCAGGAATAAAAAATAAATAGCTATTTATTCATACAACAACATGAATGAATTTTGAATGTACTTTACTAAAAACACAATACCAGATCCTCGGTTAATGAATTACATGGTTACAAAAAAATGAAAGCCAGGCTCCTATGCCATGAGCTAGACAACCATTGAAGTATAATTTTCACTCTAGAGCTCCCCAGTGGAACTAGTCTGAGGCTATACCTTCGCCTGATATCTTGCTCTTGAGATTTCCCCCCTTCCTTTCCCTGCATCCTCTGTTCACACAGAGTCCTTCTTTAAAACACATGCATGAAAATCTTGTTCCAGTTCTACTTCTGAGGAACCCAAACTAAGACTGAATTTAGAAGCTCTCTCTAAAATCTCCTGTTTTACTTAATGAAATTTCTTTAGGTTTACAAAGCATTTTTGTTTTGATCTTATAACTGTGATGTAACAATTAAGTAGATGCTTTATATAATACACTTAGCCAATTCCATGGAGGAAAAAAAAAAAAAAAACCTCTGTAACTTAAAAACCATGAGTTATTTTAAAACTCTTAGCAAATATAGACAAAAAGTAAATTATAAATAAATAAAGCTAACTCTGTTCCTGAGTATAATTATACTAAGTACACAACTAATGAACCTTAAACTTTTAGGTAGGAAAAAAATTATAAAGAAGTTTTTGCAATTCTTCAGTATAAATTCCTAGATTCTAAAGCAGCAGATAGCCTTTCTAACTTGTGTGCAGTGTAATAACGTTATGAATGACAATGAAAAATACGTGAAATTTAGTCAAGAAGTAGTGAAAAAAGGAGTAGTCACAAGCTGCACATTTAGTTTTCTTTATGGTTGTAAATAATCACCTATAATTGATATTAATTTATTTTAATAATTATTATTAATATTTATTTAAATTATAAAATAATTAGTATAGATGAATTGATTCAGTAAATATCTAGTCTGTTTTTTTTTTGTCTTTTTTTTTGTTGTTGTTGTTGCTATTTCTTGGGCCACTCCCGCAGCATATGGAGGTTCCCAGGCTAGGGGTAGAATCGGAGCTGTAGCCACCGGCCTACGCCAGAGCCACAGCAACGCGGGATCCGAGCCGCGTCTGTAACCTACACCACAGCTCACGGCAACGCCGGATCGTTAACCCACTGAGCAAGGGTAGGGACCGAACCCGCAACCTCATGGTTCCTAGTCGGATTCGTTAACCACGCCACGACGGGAACTCCTATCTAGTCTGTTTTAATGTGAGGCATAATGCAATAAAAAATATTTTAGATGCGACAGAAACTATAACATTTAGTTTATATCAATAAGCAATAACCATAATTGCATGGCATAGATTAAGTTATATTTATGAACCTGAGGAGATAATTATTGATGTCAAATTTAGGCACATTGTTTCTCAACAATGCTTTCATATCAAATGGCACCACTGATTTTTGTCTACTGAGTCTACTGATGAGACTCTAAATATACCTGTGCTGCCAATGCAATGTCATACCCAGGCAGAGAACCCTTATAGTATGAGTCAAGAAAGATTTGTTTCTTAATAATTCTGAAGGTATGAAATTATGACACTATTTTTAAGCTAAAAATTCAGACTCCTAAGTCACTGCAAATTTTGAATATGCTCTCTCTCACCTTTTGCTTTGCATCGGTTCTCTGGCTAGACTGCTATTGGTTTAAATTATGGTACCTTAAATTCTTGAGGCACAATTATCATTTTTAGAACATAACTTAGCAATTATTACATTAAAATTCAATATCTGTACAAGTACAATCAATTTAGTGTACATGATTTAATAACTTAGAATGAAGAATCTCATGCAAGTTGCTTTATCTAGAAATTCTTTTTTCCCAACAATATATTATGTTTAAAGTACTGATTTGTGATTTCTGACTTGGTTTATTCAAATTAATGTGAAATTTGTTTTAGGTCATTAATGGTTCTTTCTGTTACTTGGTAACCTAAAAAATAATGTTTTAATATTGCAAATCATAAATCACTCACTTTCTAGTGATAAAAACAAAACCGTAAATGCTTTGTGGCTCCAAATTTAGCAGTTTGAGTGTCAGTCGAGAGGGCTGAGCACAAAATGT
This sequence comes from Phacochoerus africanus, assembly GCF_016906955.1. Classification (NCBI taxonomy): domain Eukaryota; kingdom Metazoa; phylum Chordata; class Mammalia; order Artiodactyla; family Suidae; genus Phacochoerus; species Phacochoerus africanus. The sequence goes on along the minus strand of NC_062549.1, from coordinate 23,607,326 downwards.
AAAGCCAAGGCTAGCAAGGCAAACAAGCATAAGATTTCCAGGCAGATTCTTAAGGAATAAAAGTATGTCAGCCGGAAATGGGACACTTCTGAGATTAAGAATAAAAGGAAACTAAGTAGAGAACTCCTGCATAGGCAAAAATGGATAAATGGATCCTTATTAGCAGACAACATAAAGTTCCTTGCTGTTCTATTTTGCTTGGCTCCTCACACTCTCTCCATCAAGGAATCTCTCACTGGGATGCCCTAGCTCTATTTATTAAAATAAAACATTTGTTTGATGAAATTATTCTGATACCCCGAGGGGTTCATTTTAACTGTATCTGATCAGTACAAAGTACTGTGAGGACATAAATTTAAGATTTAATCTTGAGAATAGTCTCCATAGACTAATGTGAGAGACTTTTTCCCGTTCAAATCATCTTTCTCAAAATAGAGCCAAAAAATCCGTAACTCAGCGTGTATTCTACTGTATCCCCCCTTTGGGTGCAACTTATCTCAAAGTCTAGTTTTAGCCCTTGTCCTGGATTTAAAAATGAAGCTGAAATATATGTATAACAATCAAGAAATATCACCGAAGAGATCCTCCTGTCTAGCATGGTTCCTGTTGATGGTGTGATGGTTAGTTTTATGTAGCAACTTGACTGCTGGATAGAACCCAGTTATGTAATGAAGCACTAATCTAGGTGTTGCTATGGAAGTATTCTGTAGATGTGGTTAACTTCTACAATCAATTTACTTTAAGAGATTGCCTTTGATTATGAATGTGGGCCTCATCCAATCAGCTGAGAGCATTAGGAGCAAAACACTGAGTTTTCCCAGAGAAGAAATTATGTTTCAATGCTGCAGCATCAAAAACCATTTCCAGTCTGCTGGCCTGCCCTACAAACTTCCCAAGTTTCCAACCCCCAACATCATGCCAGCCAAGTATTTAAAATTTCTCTCTCCCTCTGTGTGTGTGTGTGTGTTCACATGTGATACACACACATTTATGAAATCTGCTATTGGTTATGTTTCTAAGGAAAGCCATGACTAATGCAGATAATTACTTAAAGTGTCAAATAATTATATATGTTCACCATAAAAAATCATGTTGTAAAAAAAAATCACAAAATATTCTTTTTTTACCTCTATAAGTAAGCTTTGACATCAAAACACAAATAATGTGGGCAGAAACATTTTGCACTAGTCTCAATAAGCAAGCACATATGTTTATGTGTAGGATAAGCACTTATACACACTAAAGGTACTATACACACTGAAGGTATTTTTTTTTTTTTTTGCCACACAATGCACAACTGCAGAACTGCAGCAATGCTGGATCCACTTGTCCCAGGCCAGGGAACTCTCCCCAAGGTTCTCTTTATATCTAAAATCTGATTAATGTCGTTGGACTCTGTGAGCTCCCTGAACACATTTTAATACATCTGAATATTTTGGTCAATATAAGGAACTGGGTTGAGAATGGATCAACAACTGACATTTTTTTGAAGAACTCAGGAACAATAATGTCTGAGAGGTGATGAGGCAGCTATGCCTAAGATGTCCAAATAGCTTTTCCCTATAAATATGACTGTAATGAATGGTACATAATACCAATTCTAGATGAAGGAATGCTCAGTGCATTCAAAAGAACTGAGAAGTCGGAAAAGCCTGGACATATTTGGCATTACTACATGTCATAAAAGCGTGATGATAGAATAAAGAGATAAAGAGCATATCATCATTGCCTATTTTAGTTTCATTTTCTTTACTTTTAAACAACAGTCATTGTCTTGAAAGTCACCTAGCAAGGTCCTATTTCCTACTTTACCTTAAGATAAGTTTTCATCTAGATGTAATCTCTTAACTTTATTTTGTATATAAAGAGCAAAAGACATTCACATGTTTCTTTGGTTCCTTCTGTTTGTGTTTAATATTTGAATCTTGTCTAGATTATATTTCACTGTTTTTCATAATATGGTCAATGGACTCCTGCATGTCTCAGCTGTTTTCAGGATTCCATAAAGTCAGGACTATTTTCGTCACAATACTAAGATGTTTTTGCTTTTTTTGTGCTGGGTGTACTGATGCTGGAAAAAGATTGGTAAAGGAAAATGGCATGAATTGTGACTGCAACATCAAACTATAGTAGGAGACATTTCATTTTTCACCTTCCCGTATTCACATGAAAATCAAAGTTACCTAGGAATGTCCTGATGAACCAGTAAAACATCAATTATACTAAATCTCTCTTCCTACCTAGAGATTTAGTATTGAAATATATGTGTATATACATATATATGTATGTAGCTGCAGTATTAAAACGCACATATATTTATTTGTAGGAATAGAGATTTAGTATAATTGATGTCATACTATATACAATTAATTGATTATATTACTTTCTTTATAGTGAAAAGTTTGCATAAAATGCTTCTGCCAGGCATAGAAATATGAGCATTGTCTTCACATACAAAAATATGAGCATTTTCCAGAGGAAAAGCAAATATGGAATTGAGTTACTACCTGAACTAGTTGATTCTTTTGCAATGGGAAGCATTCTTACTTAAAAGAATCCCTGGCAAACAATGGTTATGCAGATTTTGGTATTTGGCAGATATTTTCTCACAAAAGGACAAAGTAAACCTGTCACTTCAGGGAAAGTCACTGGCTTAAACAGAATTATTGTGAATTTCAAAAGTTTATCTTTTAAGTGAAAGAATTTTGAAAAACATGTTTACATCACTCTGAGACTTGCCAACACAAAGAATTTTCTGATCAAATTGGTAGTGAGAGCAACAAAAGTAATTATTCCACATTTTGTATTAAAATGTAACCACATTTAGAAGATAGTCATGACAGTGAAGCATTGTTTTCTAAATGATAAGTGATGATCATTTCATATAAGTAATCATGTAGTCTGATAATTAATTTACATGCAATAATGTAAGTAATTCAATTAGGTTAAAGAAAAACCAATGCAATTTAATATTATACTTTCTCAATATGGTTTAAGGTTCTACTAAAATTGCTTATATGATATCAAATAAGAAATATTCACTTTCCTGAAAAGGCTATTAAAATCTCTCTCACTCTTTTAGCTGCATTCACATACTCTCTAGGTTTTTTGTTTTTGTTTTGTTTTGTTTTCGGCAATTCAAACCTTTTTCAACCACATATTTTTTCATAAACTTCAACCAACAGAAAATTCTCTTCTTATTCTTGTTCTTCGAATTCTTGTCCTTGGGTTCTTTATTTTTAGCATACATGTTTTTCCTTGTTGACTTCAACTGCACCTATGATTTTAATTTCTATTCATTCCCTGGTAACTACTAAATCAATATTTCCAAGGGACTTCTCTTTCTGAGACCGAGATTCATTTAATCAAGTGCTTGTTGAACATTCATTCATTTCATTGATTGCTTCCATTTGAAAATCAAAAATTCCACAAGCTCAAAATTGTCTTTGCCACTTTCTTCTCAAGACCAACTCTCACTTTTTTCTTTCTCCAGTGAGTGACTTCTCCACCTGCCTATTTACTCAAGAGGAAAGCTATTAAAGCCCTCCTTCATATTAACAATCCATCCCTGCAAATCTCCACCTACTTTAGTTTCTTCTCCACTTACTATTTCATAAAAATATTTTGAATAACATCCTCTCCAGTTCCACAGATTTGTATTATTTCTCACCTGTACAATCAAATAGAGACTGAATATGTTCCCTGACCATAATCCCATGCTCCTCTGTCTTTCATATTGCTGCCACAGTGATTCTCAAAATGCACATCTGATAATGTCCCCTCCTGGATTATATATTTCCAGTGGCCTAGCATCACCACCATAGACAGACATTTCAATCTGATGTGGAAGTCTTTTTGTCCAGTGAAGTGATCATGAGAAAGTAAAAATAAAACAAAACAAAATAAAACAAAAAACAAACAAGCAAACAAACAAACAAAAAAAATGGTTTGGAAAAGAACCAGCAAAGCACTGATAAAAGAGATTTTTACACACACACACCCACCATAGTATGTATATATTCAAGTGCACATGTACATATGTTGGTAGCTACATAATGTTATAACTACCAGAAAACATCTGCTGAATAGGTAACACCCTTCTGAAGTTGTGAGACTTTTTGCTTGCTCTGGAATCAGAACACTGCCGACTGACAAATAGACCAGCAAACATTGATGTGATCTGCTTTTGCTGTCACCCAAATCACAGACCTTATAACTAATTTATGCTACAGATACTGCTGGCTCTGTATTGCTCCTATAATCAGCCTCAGGTTTAGGAAAACAAAAAACAAGACAAAGCAAAACACCAATGCCATTCTTCAGATTTGTAAAGAAACTTTCAAACTCATTTCTATACAAAAGGTACATCCACCCACCGAGCTAGAATGAAAACTCCATGAGAGAAGGGAGTATCATTTGACCTATACCCAACATGTACCCCAGTATCTGCCATAGTTCAGGAGTTCCATAGATCTTGAGGGATAAAAAAATTAATTAAACAATACATTCCTGAAGGACTTGAAGTATCTCTAAAGTACATTTTATAGCAACTACACTCTTATTCCTTTATTTTCCATAAATAAAAAATACACTGATAAAAATGTCTGCAACAACAAATTACCTGTACTCAGTTTTTTGTTTTTTGGATTTTTTCCCACTTAAATAACAGTAGGTACAGGGTCTGAGAAGATATGATATTAAATTTCTAGTATTGTGAAAACAAATTCGTCAGATGCACAGCAAGACATTTCAAGAATCTATGGCAATCTAACTACATACAGATATAAAACTTAGAGGACATGAAAAAATAAAAAACTACAGAAGAAATTAGCTTCAGAACAGTAGTCCTTAGAGGTTCTTTGTTATTTATTTGTTTGTTTGCTAGTTGTTTGGTTTTAAATCACAGACTTAAAATCAGACTTTCACCCAAAGAAATTCTGAATCATTAGGCCTGTGGTGGAAACTTAGAATAGTAATTAAAAAAAAATTATAAATGTGAAGTGCAACCAAATTTGGGGAATATTACTTTCTGAGGATATTTTTTACTTAAGAAATAAAATTTCAAGTTTATCTCATATTATAAATATTTGCATCCCTAAAATGTTATCAATGTTCAAATACTACAGTATCACCTATAACACACCAATAGAAAATGAATGGTTATTACTTTAATCATAGAAATATTTGTTAGGCTTTATGGTAATAATGTTAGATATCATTTTCTCCAGCTTTGTCGACTAGCTTGCTCTTCTGCTGTTGGCATATTTTTCCGCAGGACAACTGTTTGGTCCAAGGAGCTATTGTTTCTCCGTTCTAATTTCACGGCCACTCTGGCTCTTGCTAAGGAAGTTCTGTGTGCTTTTCTGTGTTTATTTTTCCCATTCAAATGGTCTGGGTTTAGCATTCCATGCTATATAATTTTATAACTAACTTAGAATTAACTGAATTACTTTTCTGCTTGCCTAGTTTACCTATGTTTTAAAGGAAAAACTTTCTGGAAAAAGATTTTCTAATTTTTTAAATTATTTCCCCAATACAATTCTTTTTTCTACTGTACAGCATGGTGACCCAGTTACATATACATGTATACATTTTATTTTCTCACATTATCATGCTCCATCATAAGTGACCTGTCATAGTTCCCAAAGCAGTATGGAAAAAGATTTTTTAAACATGACTAGAAGATTCCAAAGTGTCTCAGTAATAGAATCATCAATTTTTCTTATTGATAAGGTCTGTCTTTCAGTTCTCCAGGAGGGTCCAGAACTCAGTTTTAAATCTCTCTCTCTCTCTTTTTTTTTTTTTTTTGGCTTTTTGCCTTTTCTAGAGCCTCACCCGGCGGCATATGGAGGTTCCCAGGCTAGGGGTCTAATCAGAGCTGTAGCACCGGCCTATGCCAGAGCCACAGCAACACGGGATCCGAGCCGTGTCTGAGACCCACATCACAGCTCACAGCAACGCTGGATACTTAACCCACTGAGCAAGGCCAGGGACCGAACCCGCAACCTCGTGGTTCCTAGTCAGATTCCTTAACCACTGCGCCATGATGGGAACGCCCTCAGGTTTAAATCTTGAAAACAAAACTTTAAATATTTTTAAGAGAAATGTTAATGGGAAGTATTCTTATATATTTTAAAGAGAATTTACAATTCTCACCTCAATGATACTGTCTGCTTATCTTCAAATTGATTGTTTTCCCTGAAGAAGATAAATATTTTTTGCTATTTTCAATTTCTATTGACTTTTAAATTTTGAATTAATTAGTGCAGCTGGCCTTGATCAGTCTAATATCTGGCCTTGTTATTCTTCCTCTGTTAGGTAAACTTTGCCTCGGCTTTTGGAACAATGCCATACCTATGTATGATAACTGTCAGGAGCTTCATGACTTAGCATTATTTCAACCTTATTATTAGAGATATTCCCTACATGTGTCATGTAAAAAATCTTTCTTTTAAGGATATTGTTTAGTATCAGGACTATTAATAGATCTTGTTCAGGCATCTACTGCCCTTATTGCTTAATAAGAAAAATGCAGTGATACTGAAAAAAAAAAAAGAAAGAAAAATAAACAAACCAAAATCAAATTGCTTCATGTATTTGTAAGTCTTCAGCCATATTTCCAATGCAGAAACCCCTAGAACTGCTGAAGGAATTTACTCCACCTATTAGCCAGGAAAGATCCCTTCATTCTTCTAGCATAAAGCTGAGTTTAAAAGCAGGTTCTCTGGTGGCCTATAGTCAGGATTCAGTGCTTTCACTGCTCTCCCCTGGGTTTGATCCCTGGTCTGGGAGTTTCCACATCAAGCCAAAACAAGCCATGGCCAAAACAAATTTTGAAGAGTAGGCTTTCTTTCTTCTGGCTCCTCATGCCCACACCTCATTTTTGGTGATCAAAAGAGGTAAGCAAGGGGTTTCCATCATGGCTCAGCGGTTAATGAACCCCACTAGTATCCATGAGGATGCAGGGTTGATCCCTGGCCTTGCTCAATGGGTCTTACTATAGCTGTGGCGTAGGTCAACAGCTATAGCTCCGATTCAACCCCTAGCCTGGGAACCTCCATATGCTGTGGGTATGGCCCTAAAAAGCCAAAAAAAAAAAAAGTAAGCAAAGATTCACTAACATAAACAGTTTCTTCTTAAAATCTAGATGGGTGGCCTGTATCATTTACTATGTTTTTTTTCCCTTACAAAATACTGAATATATATTTAAAATATTTTCTATATGAATACATCTAACTCGACTGCTGCCAGGTTAGAACCTACTCACACAACACTGCAGTCCTTGATTCATCCTCGAGTCCTCAGTTCTCCAGAAAATGATAAAGTAGAAGGAGTACAAAAATGAAATCTTAAACTTTCAATTAATGATTTTATAAAAAGTTTATACTCTCTCTATTTCATAAGTTGTAGGAAAAGGCAATTAGCCAAATCCTAACCTCCAACTTAGGAATTAAGGGATCAGGCTGACTGCCATATCTGTCATTTCATATCCTCCTTTCCTTGATGGATTTTATTTCCTGACAACCTTTAATAAAATAACACACCAAAATGAAAATAATTTCATCATGTGAATTGCCATGATTGCAAAACATAGCAATTCTAGAGCCTGCACTGAGACATTTGGATTATCTGGATGACATTAGTGAATGTCCAATAATTTATATATTTGAGCCATGAAACCAAGACTACATATAAAAGAGTTTGGCCCCTTAAATATTTCCTTCTAATACTTTTACCACTTGTAAAGTCATTTTATTCATTTCCTTAAGCTTCCCTGGATGACACACTTCCTGTAGTGTCAGTTTTCCTTCAATTTGTTAGGGAACTCATTCTTTATAGAAATCATCCCTGGCTCCTAGTTACATGATGCCAACATATGAACCACTTCTGTTCTCCCAGCAATAACAAATATTTTATTCAATATTACCTGCATTTAAGTCCCATTCTAGTATAATTTTCTCTGATAATCTATCACAGTGACTCACAACCAGCACTCGTTTTCAAAATTCATTTTGAAGAGAAATCCCAATCTAGATTAAAATTTGAAGAAATCATGCCTTCACATGAGCTATTACCATTCTTTTTTTTTTTTGTAGTTGTTTAATATAGATTTCCTTGATTTTTATTTTTTTGGCCAGTGTAGCAGCTTGATGTCAGATCTCAGCTCCCAGACCAGGGGTCAAACCTGGGCCACAGTGGTGAAAGCACTAAATCCTAACCACTAGGCCACAAGGGAACTCCCTATTGTCATTCTTTCTATTAACATTTTATATAGAGAGAAATTGATTTTGGACCAATTACTTGGCATTCAAGACAATGAATTGCTTATAATATGTCTGTGTAGTTGTGTTCCAACCAAATAGTCCTTACATGTAAATGGCTCTGAGACATGACTTCCCAAGTGGAATGACCAGTTAAGCAAGGATCAACAAGCATTTTTCTTATTCCCCATAAGCACCACTTAGTTTTTTCTTTTTCTTTTTCTTTTTTTTTTTTTTTGCTAATACAGATACCATTGCTTGAAAAACAGTGTTGAAAAATGACCCAAAGTTGTATTGTCAGATGTAGAGTGGCGATGCTTGAACGAAGGAGATGAGGAACTAGAAACTCCTTATAGTCAGTCACTGTCATTCTCCCACATGCTGCTCCCTCCATGTAAATGTCTAAGTCTCATTGACTCCATCTACTATTCCAGTTCCAGCCACTAACTCCACTCAACAAAACATCCCTGGTCAAACATATAAGAAAGGTAAAAGGAAAGCAGGTTAGCCAATCTTTTGGGCTCTCAAGATTAAGGATTTAAATATATTATATGTGGCAAATGGAAGTTCCTGGGTTCCTGGGCCAGGGATCAAATCTGAACCACAGCCGCAAACTACACCACAGCTGCAGCAACGCCAGATCCTTAACTCACTTCTCCAGGCCAGGGATCAAACCCATACCTCAGCAGTGACCTGAGCCACTGCAGAGACAAAGCTAGATCCTTAATGCACTGCACCACAGTGGAAATTCCAAAAAGAAAGATGTTAAAAAGTGAACAATGGATAGAGATTTGTCCTTGATCATTTTCTGTACCAGCTACTTGAGTAAGTAATAACAATTTTTCTGCCCTTAAAATTAGTTTTCCTACTTTGCTGGGAAATTTGCCATGGTTCAAAATACTCCATTATCCTAAAGTAAAAACTTATAGAACTTTTAAAGCAAAGACTTTGCAGCTGAAGTATTGACTGCATTTCCTTTATTTTTTTGCAATTCAAGACATTTTAATCTGTATCTAACACTGAGGTAGGAATGTACAATTTTCCTAAGATCATTATCATGAAAAAACCTATTCCATTGTTCAGAGTTTGTCACCCTCCTCGCTTTCCTTTCCTACCCTTCACATCCGTACTAATCTATAAGACATTATTCACCATTACCTGATGGAAGAAAATTTGCTTTTTGTTTTGTTTTGTTTTGTTTTTTTTATGGCATACTTCAGCCAGAAAACTCCAAAGAAATGAGTAGAAAAGACAAAATTTCTCACAAAGAACAAATCATCAGTTGTATTTATAAATCCAGAGTTGAATAAACAAACAGCTGTACTCACCTATTATCTATTAGGGAAGAAACTGTTTAGTAAAAATCACATACCATTCAATCCTCTTGAGATATTATTCTGCATCTCAAAATAGATTCAAGATCAAAATGCAGTGTGAACTTTTCTAGAACTCCCATTCTTGATTCCTTTCCTTCAGGTCAATCTTTCTAGAAGTTGCTAGATTGCAATAGTCCCTTTGTTTGACATGATTTTTCCAAGCAGTAACTTCTTATCTCATATTCTCCACTTATGTTTGACTAAATCTTAAATTTATCAGATACTCAGCAATTCCTGAGGGATAGCATGCATGCTGCCTATACACCATTCATTAAGGTACAGTAATCAAGCAGTTTCATCCAAGACTGGGCACATTGCCAAACTATGATCACTTTCAAAAAACTCAAGAGAGTTGAATTATGTTTCATTAAATATAGTGATTGTGAGCAGAATATATATATATATATATAAGAAATGCTAGATATTTTATATGAATAATCAAGAACTCCTTGGGTTTCAACTAATTCTCCCCCCCCCCAAAAAAAAATGTCTCCTAGAAAACTTTTAAGAGAGTTTTAGGTCCCAGCTTCACAGTTAAATAGATTGTATTACCTGTATTCTAAGTGTTGGAATCTTAAGGGTATGGAAATGTAGAAAAGCCGTTTTTCCACTTTTACCACACATAAATGGTGGCCCTGGTCCACCTTGATCATCCCTTTTCTGCTTTTTATTCTAAAGAGGAATAGTCATACTACATCCCATACAATCTCTGGAGTAATCTAGCAAAGCAGTTACTTACAAAATCACTGATTTCCTAAGACAATGAATCACATGATATCCTTGCCTTGAAGAATTATGGAATGTTGTTTGAGCCCTGTATGCATGTACATAATGTCAGTAAAAAATGTGCCTGAGAATATAAAGAGATAAAATACTTTGTGGGCAAGACTTGCTTTGCTAATATCTGAAGTATTTAACATAGGCTATCTATCACCATTTTATATCTTAACAAATGAAATTGTCAAACTATCTGTGCAGTTTAAGAGTTAGGGAGTTCATGATGTGGCTCGGTAGGTTAAGAACCCGACATGGTGTCCGCGAGGATTCAGGTTCGATCCCTGGGTTAAGAATCTAGAATTGACATAAGCTGCAGTGTAGGTTGCAGATGTGGCTCAGGTCCAGTGTTGCCATGGTTACGGTGTAGCCTGGCACCTGCAGCTCTGATTTGACCCTTCTCCTGGGAACTTCCATATGCCACCAGTGTTGCCATGAAAAGAAAGAAAGAAAAAAAAAAAGAGATACAACAATGATATTATTCTGTGCTTAATTTTCATTTCCATATTTGCTCTTGGTCCTTCCTTTACCCCAGCATCATTCCAACCTCTCTGCGTTAGAAAAATTTGTAGCAGTGAAATGAACTTGAAAGACTTTCTTCATATATTTTTCAATCCCTTCAAGCTAAAGTTGTTTTCTTAAAGGAAAAACTTGTATTTTTTTTTCATAAATGACTAGAAAAAACAAGAACAAAATTTATCCCTGTGCCAACTGTATCTGAGTTTCATACTATTGATGATAATATAAAAATGAAATCTGTCCATTGTTCTAGTTTTTCTTATTTGCCTCATACTTGCAGCCCATTGCATCCACTGTTGAAACATCTTGGTAAATGTACAAGTTGTAAAGGTTTTACTGTTTCTCATGCCTCTGTAATGTAAGAGTTACATTTTAAATATTCAGTGCTTGAAATGCCAAAATGTGTTGCTGGGAGAGGTTATATAATCTTTTTTGCTAGAGACCTTTTAGAACAGAATAGACACCTCTTCCCCTGTGTTAGTTTAAATGTAGCTGTGCCTAGAGGCAAGGAAGACAGTAACTGACCTCCAGTAACTGAGACACTTTTAAGCTCTATGATTTATGAAATGGGTATGCAGGATTTCACAGTAGTGGGTAGACACCATCTAGTGGAACTTTACACAGAATTTTTAAAAATTTGCCTAACCTATACAGTGTATTTAAGGAGCAGGTTTTAATGAACTGTAAAATGGTTAGTCTGAATTTGTTAAACTAATAGTCAAGTAATAATTATTGAATATCATGATTATGTGTGGTAGGATGAAAAATATTCTTGCAAAAGATATGCAAATCAAATCCCTGGAACCTATGGTTGTTAATCTTACTTGGAAAAAGGGTCTTTGCAGATGTGATTAAATTAAGCATTTTGAAATGAAGATGTAATCTTGGATTATTAAGGTGAGCTCAAAATTCAATCACAAATGTAATAGAAACGCAGAGGGGATTAGCAATAAAAAGAAGGCATATAGACAAGGGAGAAGGCAGTTTGAAGACAAAGGCAGAGACCAGAGAGATGTAGGCACATGCCAAGGAAAGCCTAGTTTCTGCAAGCAGAAGCTTGAAGAAGCCAAGAACAGATTCTCTGCTAGACTCCCAGTGAAAGAGATGCCCTGCCAGATTTAGGGCTTCCAGCTTGTAGAATTGGGAGAAGAAATTTCCATTTGTTTAAGCCATTGAAGTAGTGGTAATGTGTTAACAAAAGCTGTGGGAAACTAATAGCATGCTTTTGTAAAACTTAACTCTGAATCTAAAACAATGTGATATAATTGAATCATTTGACTTTATATAAATTTTTTATGTGCATGTATATTTAAAGGATTGACAATATTTGATTAGGTTATAGTAACATTGGGAAAGTTTTTATGGAAGGTTATTTTTAATTTGTTTAGTCAACTACTTAGTTTAAGTAGGAGGGAACTGAGTTGAAGGTAAGGATATAGCATAATGGGAGAATTAAAAAAAAATTTTTAAAGTGAAGGGGATATATGATGGAAAGACTAGGTAGGATGGAATTTACTGGAGTAGAACTATTATTTGTGGACATAAGGTAAAAACCTGCCCTGTGTTACAGAGAGTTAGGGTTGCTAGTATTGCAAATGACAGAAAAATGAGTTTTTCATTACAAAATTATTATATGTGGTTTTTGGATTATTATATTCTGTGCACTTTTGTATCTAATACCATTTCCACCATGCCTTTGTAATCCCTTCAGTAGTAAAATCACATGTGGTAATCTGATCAAAAATGGTAAATCAAGGGCTAAAACAGTTGTGTTGCTAAGTCTCTAGATTTAGTTGTCATGAGCACTTACAGCTCTAAAAATTTTAGCAAATAAGTGATAATAAATAAAAAGACCTCATCTGAAGCAAGAAGAATGACTAAAATATCATTGATAAAGAACTGTATTTTGTGTTTCTCAAGTTCCGTAACCTGAGTGATATTTTTAAATTGCTTTGAGTATGTGCTGTATCTATCATATAAATACACAGAATATGGAATAAGGTGATGTAAGATTATCATACTTATCAACTTTTATCTATGAGTTGAATTTTATTTTTTACAAACATTTCTCTACCGTAATGCTTTTCCATATTAACAACACTATGAAAATTAGCATGTTCCTCTTATCATTGTTTGAAAGGTTATTTTGTAGAGCACCTGTTACCGCTATAGTCTGCTCCATTATCCTAAGTCATCATTCAAAGTATTTCTTGGTTATTCTTAAGAGCCAACTCTATTCTCATTGATAACTGACAGTGCAATACTTCTCATTAAATATGGTGTATTGAATTTCACCTTATCTTTGCTTAATAGTTGACTTATCAGAACCCAAAAGAGAATTTCTCAAAATGAGCTAGTATTAGCCTTCCTTGCTTAGTCTTCCAAAGTGCCTCTGAAAATGTAGCAAACTTGGCATTCATTTGAAACTTGCTATTATCATGGGTAGCATTAGCCATAAGCCATAAAATATGAATTCCCTTAGTACGAAAATGTAAAATACCTTTGCTATTACAATTACCTCAGAGGAGTATGATAATAATTCCACACTTTTCTGGCAATAAGCTATTTTTAATGCTAGAATATAACTATATGATTTCTTTGAACTATATTAATTATACTAATGTTTACCTTAGACATTTTGGGGAAGATATCCAATAAACTCCTTTTGTTATTTTTATCCTCTAATGCCTTTGATAATAATTTAACCTTAAACTCTTACTCTTTTTCCTTATTTCCATATTCATATGAAGCAAGTTGTTCTACACATATTTATTTAGAAATTAATTACCTGTCATTAATTTGTTGTCACTAAGCATGTTACTAGAGCTTCATAACTTAGAAATACTATTTTGAAAATAGGTGAAGAAATTAATATTTTAAAATACTTTGTTAAAAATATTTGAAAAAAATGGTAAAAATCTTTAGAATAACATAAATAATTGCAAATAAATGTATTAAAGGTACAATAACCTGCAGTCAATCAAAACTGGAATACATGTGCCTGTTGGCCATACATATATCTTCTTTGGGGAGATATCTATTTAGGTCTTCTGCCCATTTTTCAACTGGATTGTTTGTTTTTTTGTTGTTGAGTTGTATGAGTTATTTGTATATCTTGAAGATTAAGCCTTTGACGCTTGCATCATTTACAACTATTTTCACCCATCCCGTAGGCCCATAGGTTGTCTTTTTTTTTTTTATATGGTTTCCTTTGCTGTGCAAAAGTTTGTAAGTTTGATTATGTCACACTGGTTTATTTTTGTTTTTATTTCTGTTGTCTTGGGAGACTGACCTAAGAAAACATTTGTATGCTTGATCTCAAAGAATGTTTTGCCTTTGTTCTCTTCTAGGAGTTTGATGGTGACTTGTCTTACTTTTAAGTCTTTAAGCCATTCTGAGTTTATTTTTGTGCATGATGTGAGGATGTGTTCCAATTTCATTGATTTACATGCAGCCGTCCAGTTTTCCTAGCACCATTTGCTGAAGAGATTGTCTTTTTTCCCATTTTATATTATTGTCTTCTTTACCAAAGATTAATTGACCATAGGTGTCTGGGTTTTTTTCTGGTTTCTCTGTTCTGTTCCATTGGTCTGTATGTCTGTTTTTGAACCAGCAGCACACCGTCTTGATTACCATAGCTTTGCAATATTGTCTGAAGTCTGGGAGAGTTATGCCTCCTTCTTGGTTTTTTGTTCCTTGGGATTGCTTTGGCAATTCTGGGTCTTTCATTGTTCCACGTAAGTTTTTGGATAGTTTGTTCTCATTCTGTGAAAAATGTCATGGATAATTTGATAGGGATTGCATTAAATCTGCAGATTGCTTTGGGTAGTATAACCATTTTAATGATATTAAATCTTCCAACCCAGGAGCATGGAATATCTTTCCATTTCTTTGAATCCTCTTTAATTTTCTTGATTAATGTTTTATAATTCTCAGCATATAAGACTTTCACCTCCTTGGTCAGGTTTATTCTGACATATTTTATTATTTGTGGTGAGATTTTAAAAGGTATTTTTTATATTCCTTTTCTAATATTTCATTGTTAGTATCCAGAAATGTGACTGATTTCTGAATGTTAATCTTGTATACTGCTAATTTGCTGAATTCATTGATCAGTTTCAGCAGTTTTTGTGTGGAGTCTTTAGGGTTTTTTTACATATATTATTATGTCATCTGCATATAGTGACAACTTTATCTCTTCTCTTCCAAACTGGATACATTTTATTTCTTTTGTTTGTCTGATTGCTGTGGCTAGGATGACCAAAAGACACATGAAAAAATGCTCAACATCACTAATCATTAGAGAAATGCAAATCAAAACTCCAATGAGTTGCTACCTCACACCAGTCAGAATGACTATCAAAAAATAGGTCTACAAATAATAAATGCTGGAGAGGGTGTGGAGAAAGGGAACCTTCCTACACTGTGGGTGGGAATATAAATTGATACAACTACTATGGAAAAGGGTATGGAGGTATCTCAGAAAACTAAATATAGAACTACCTTATGATCCAGCAATCCTACTCCTGAGCATATATCAAGACCAAACTTTCATTCAAAAAATACATGCACCCCTATGTTCATTGCAGAACTATTCACAATAGCCAAGACATGGGAATGATCTAAATGTTCATCAACAGATGAATGGATTAAGAAGATGTGGTACACAATGGAATGCTACCCAGCCATAAAAAGGAACAAAATAATGGCCTTTGCAGTGACATGGATGCAACTAGAGATTCTCATAAAGAGAAAGACAAATACCATATGATATCATTAGATGTGGAATCTAAAATATGGCATAAGGAGTTCCCATTGTAACTCAGAGGTAATGAAACTGACTAGTATCCATGTGGATTCAATTTGATCCCTTGCCGTGCTCAGTGGGTTAAGTATCTGGCATTGCCGTGAGCTGTGATGTAGGTCACAGATATGTCTCAGATCCTGTGTGGCTATGACTGTGGTGTAGGCTGGCAGCTACAGCTCTGATTCAACTCCTAGCCTGGGAACGTCCACATGCCATAGGTGCAGCCCTTAAAAAGTCAAAATAAAATAAAATAAGGCACAAATGAACCTATCTACACAGAACAGAAGAAGACTCATGGACATAGAGAAAAGACTTGTAGTTGCCAAAGGGGACAGGGAAGGAGTGGGATGGACAGGACATTTGGGATAAATAGATGAAAACTATTGCATTTGGAGTGGATAAGCAATGAGGTCCTGCTCTAGGGAACTGTATCCAGTCACTTGTGATGGAGCATGATGGAAGATGATGTGAGCAAGAGAATGTGTGTACATATATAAACACATAATACATATAATAAATATATGTATATACACATATATATATATAAATATAAAAAACATGTATAACTGGGTCATTTTTTGTACAGCAGAAATTGGCAGAACATTGTAAATCAACTATAATAAAAATTTTAAAAAAGAAAATGAATAAGATATAGGGATGTAATATATAGCACTGGAAATATAGCCAATCTTTTATTTATTTATTCCATTTAGAATATAATCTATAAAAAATATTAAATCATTACATTGTACACCTGAAACTAATACTGTTGTTAATAAGCTAAACTGCAATAAAACAAAACAAAGAAAAACAAAAATTGAATTACGCTTTGTCTACCCATCATTCTTGAAACGAACATTACTCTTCATTTTCTCTACAAATTTTAGGCATGATATCCTTGATTAAAAGTGAAATTAGGAAACATAAATTTGTGTGTGTGTGTGTGTGTTTGTCTTTTGTGTCTTTTCTAGCACTGCACCTGCAGCATATGGAGCTTCCCAGGCTAGGGGTTGAATCGGAACTGTAGCCTCCAGCCTACCCTAGAGCCACAGCAATGCAGGATCTGAGCTGTGTCTGTGACCTATACCACAGCTCAAGGCAACGCCAGATCCTTAACCCACTGAGCAAGGCCATGGGTCGAACCGGCAACCTCATGGTTCCTAGTCGGATTTGTTAACCACTGAGCCACGATGGGAACTCCAGGAAACATAAATTTTTAAGAACACTAGCCGTATTTGAAGTTCTCTAAATCTGAACATTTTAAATGCAACCAAAAGGATTAATTTATTATTTTTATAATGATTTTTATTTTTTTCATTATAGCTGGTTTACAGTGTTCTGTCAATTTTCTAGTATACAGCAAGGTGACCCAGTTACACAAACATGTATACATTCTTTTTTCTCACATGATCATGCTACGTCATAAGTGACTAGATATAGTTCCCTGTGCTATACAGCAGGATCTCATTGCTCCAAAATGATTAATTTAGAAGAATATCTTAGGAGTTCCCATCATGGCTCAGCAGTAACAAACCCAACCTGTATCCATGAAGATATGGGTTCCATCCCTGGCCTCACTCAGTGGGTTAAGGATCCAGTGTTGCCCTGAGCTGTGGTGTAGGTTGCAGACGCAGATCAGATCTGGCATTGCTGTGGCTATGGTGTAGGCTGGTGGATACAGCTCCAATTTATTCCCTAGCCTGGGAACCTCCATATGCTCTAGGTGCAGCCCTAAAAAGATAAAAAAAAAAAAGAAGTAAATCTTAATCTTAAAATGTATGATTTACTAAGTGTTTAATATGAATATATATATTTCTATTTGTATAATCTTCTGCATGGGTATTTATATATATATATATATATGTATATATATTTATGTATCTATGAATTGTCTGTTGTGGCAGTCAGCTTCTAAGAACGCTCCCAATGACCTCTAGTTTTCTGGTTTTATACATAATCCATGCTCCTAAGTATGGGCTGGACCTAGGTATTTACTTGTAATGAATAGACCTTGGGGGACATCTGAAAGCTTAAGCATTAAAAAGACTTTGATTTCTTACTTGCTCATGTTCTCTTGCTCTCACGTACATGCTTGATGGAAGCCAGCTTCCATACTGTGAACTGCCTTGTTGAGAGGCCCCGGTGTCAAGGAACTGAGAGAACTTTCTGGCCAAAAGCCAATGGTAAACTGAGTCCCTCAGTTCAACTACCTCTGAGGAAATGAATCCTGATAATAACAATGACTAAGTGGACATGATCCCTCCCTGCTTCCAAGTCCTCCAAGTCAGTTGCGCCTTCAATAGAGATCACAGCACTGGTCATTACCTTGATTGCAGTCTTTTAAGAGACCCTGACTGAGAGAACCTAGCCAAGATGAGGCTGAATTTCTGAGCAACAGAGATTTGTGAGATAATAGGTAATTCATCTGAGCCACTCTGTTTTGGGTAATTTGTTATACAGCAAAAGCTATGTGGTACATCTACACATTTATCTAAAACTTCACATAAAATGGTATAAATATTATTTACTGGGGTATTTACTATTAATCCTCCCACTTAAAAAGATAGTATTAATAATCTAAGCCAAGTAGCATGAGAGGTACTCTGGTTATTTCTGTTCCTATTAATTATTGCTCAGATAAATTTCAATACTAGAAAGAAGGAAATGTATGTTTTTCAAATGCGACCTATGGAAAAATATTGTCATGAAAGCCTGCAGGCACTATTTGGTGATTCCTCTTCTCTGCTGGTTCAGTGGTACCATAATTTTTTTTAAACTGCTCTGACATTACAAGCTGAGTGCTATTTCAACATGTCTTTATTTTTTTTCTTAAAAAGATTTTTTAAGTTGCTTCCTCCTGCTTCCCATTATGAAATGACATCCCTACATCTTTTTCTTTTTTTTTTTCTCATACTCTGCTTCTGATGTTTGACATGGTGATTTTCTTTTTAATTATATCATGTGTTCTTATTTGTATCTATGCTGACTTTAGAAAATTAATTCCTGCAGTTCATAGCTATATGTTTCAAAGATAGCCTTCTTTGAATGAAATTAAAAGGAAAATGCTAAAATTCATTTCCCAACTCACATGTGATTCATTTTAAAGAAACTCACTTTATGAACGCTTATAAGTTGAAATATTTTGATTTAATTTTATTTGTTAGTAGTAATACTAATAATAAAAATATTTATTAGCTTCTAATAAAGCTTTCAGATATATTTTCTTATTTTATCCTAATACAAAATTATACAGGAGAATAATTTCACAAAGCAAGTAAATAAATGTTAGAAAATGAATTGATACAGCTTGAATTCAATATTCTCCTATTTATAGCAAGTATGAGTATCTAACTTAAACAACTGATATTCATAACAAAGTTACTAAGCAGTTCAAAATTCCATAATTATGTTTCCTTTTCTACACCTTGACTTTCCTATCCATAGAATAATAAATAATTTCTAATAACTCCAAAATCTCTAAAGTACCATGATTCTACTCAGGTCACTATTCACACTTGACGAAACCTATAACATGTATTGAAAAAAACAACATAAAAACATTTACTTTAGGAAATAGACTAAATGAGGCATAGGTTATGAAACAAAATAATCTATGTGTAACAAAATATTGAATTTCAGGAAACACAGTTATTGAGATATTCTGGAGGAAAATCATACATTGAAAAAATAAGAAATATTAAAGGAGACGAGGTGGATTTTCTGGTTATTTTTATGTTATTTACTTCTTCTATACTTCTTACTTTCCTATATCTTTTTCTCTCTTCAGCTGCAAATTGTAACTTTAAATCATATCATTGAGGTATTTTTAAAATGTCAGTTGTCTTGGTCTTCACACAAACATTCAAACATCTTGATTATTCCTTAAAACAAAGTAGTCATCTTTAAATTTATTTTCTTTCTCCTGTGATTCCAATATATGATCCTTTCAAAAATACGACTTTGTTGTCCTTTATTGACAATCAACCATGGCAATTTGTTTACTGGGGGTTTTAATATTTTTTTTCAGGTGACAATTTTCCATAGAATTTTTTTTTCCATGGAAATTTTGAGACCTGGAAGATAAATAAATCCTTCAGAGGAAATTTTGCTTTTGTTTTAGTGAAGTGCCTGACTTTACTACCAGACAGGGACACATTAAACAAAACAAAACAAAACAAAAAATTTAAGCAATACAGGTACTATAAGTTTTGTTGGCAAATTTTTTTTGATAACTTTGAAAATTCACAGGGGAGATTTTATTTTGTCCTTGTGCTTAACAACAGTGAAGGGGAGATGGAGTAGCAGAGAGTTTAGGAATGGTGATAGGTGCAGGATTTTATTACTAGCTCATTTTAATTTTTCAGCATGATATTACTGAGTCTAGTCTTATACAAGTTTACTCATTAGCTTTCCTGCCTTCCTTGAGCTTTATTTCCCCAAACTCCACATGGCCATGAACAGTAGTACTTAAACTCACCAAATTTGATAAATGCCTTCAAAGCAACTGGCCTCCTTGTTGACTCCAGTTATTTGCATCTTTTTCTTCATATACACCCCTAGCATTGAATCTCATGTGATCAAATTATGTCACTTAAAAAAAAAAAAAAACTTCATATTTTTGGTCATTCAATGATCCCTACTTGCAACATATGGAAGTTCCAGGATTGAATCAGAGATGCAGCTGCTGGCCTGCACCACAGCCACAGCAACAGCAACACGGGATCTGAGCCACGTCTATGAATACACCACAGCTCACTGCAATGCTGGATCCTTAACCCATTGAGTGAAACCATCTATCAGACCTGCATCCTCATGGATACTACTCAGGTTTGTAACCAACTGAGCCACAACAGGAACTCACCCAAACAAGTGTCACCCCTGACTTTTTGTAATTTTCTCCAACACTACTTTTTTCTCCATTATCAGTTACTTCAGAAAAGGCGTGATGATTCTGCTAAAATCCTAGCCTCTCAATTCCTTCACTTCTTTCTTGTGAATTAATCTCAACCATTCACTGCCAGTGTCACACTCTCCTAGACTTGTCATTAAGAACAATGAAATTCATCCATTATTTTCTCTCTAATTTTCTTATGTTTATTTTATTTATGTATTTGTTTGATTGTTTGTTTATCTGGCTTACTTCCTCTAGTTGTCAACCCAACTCTGATAACCTTAATATCCTTAGGATATTACCCCATTATACTTTCACTTTTCACTGCTGCATGCCCCTTTGATTTCTTTCTTCCTTCCTTAGCTAATTCAACAGTTAACTATAACATTTTCCTTAAATGAACAATTAACTCTCTTGCTCCTTCTGTGCTTTCTATACTATCATGAAAAAAAAAAAAAGAAAAAAGAGATTTCCAGTTAATTGCCTAGTCATTACCTTCACCTATCTAGCAGGATAACCTGCATTTATACCTTTAAAATATATTTAGAAGCTATTATTCTTCAGCATCTCCACCACCAACAGCCTGATAAAAGCCAAAGTCTTTTCTCACCTAAATTAGTGGCGTCGACGTCTAACTCGTTTCCTTGTTTTCACCTTTGATTTTCTTCCATCTGGCTCAACACAGCAACAATGATCATCCCTTTCCAAATTAATTCAGATCATGTCATTCATCTTAAAAAAAAAAAACTTTCCAGTTCACACAAAGTAATATGAAATTCATAAAAATTACATACAATTAAGATGAAGACGTTTCCCACATTTCCCCTGGAATATTGCAGATTATGTCTATTCCCCTTGCATAATTATTATTAGTGCACATATTATCTGTCCGCCTGATGACTTACCTTTGATTGTCCTTTTAACTATTGCTTATATCATAGTTACCCCAATAAACAATGTAACATGGTTTCATGTAGAGTCCTCTGGTGGCTGTTCCTTCTTCCTGGAAATCTCTTCACTCAAATAATCAAATAACTTTCTCACTCTTCCCTTTCATATCTTTTTTCAAATTTCTCTTTCCCAGGATAACCCATCCCAACACTCTATTGAAAATTACAATCTGCTTCTGCGACCCAAGACTGTCCAAACTCTTTTACCCTGTTCCATTTTTTTCCTTTGTCATTGATCACCATCTAATATTCTTTGAAGTATGCTTTAAAAAAAAATCTGTCTACCTTCATTAGAATATAAGCTACATGAAGGAATTGATTTTCCCTTTTTCTTCTCTCACATGTTCAAAGTATTTCAAAATACTCTGTAAGAAAGTAGTTCATTAAAATATTTAATGAAATAAATAATACAAAAAAGTTACCATAACCAAAAATCATTTTCTAGACTGAAAGAATCTACCCATCATTAACCAGCCCAATACTTAAAAAAATACTCATACTAAGACACAAAATATTTCAAATATTATGAAGAGTCTTAAAACTTACAAGAAGGGAAGGAAAGGAAAGGGAGAAAATAATAATCAAAGTTCATACATAATAATGATATAAGAATCTTCTATAGTCACATCTAAATTAGAACTTGAGAAAAGCCTTCAACTTTTATAGAGAGATACTCAATCTTACATTCCATCCTAAGACAAACAATCACACTGGATAAGGATATTACTGAATAAGGTCTCAAAAGTTCTCTTTTTATTCACATTTTATTCCTTTTCTAGGGAGCTAGTGCAGAATGTGCACCACTAAAATAAGTAAATAAAGAAAGAAGAGCCAAGCAATTGAGGATCCACAAGAAGTAAGGGAATAGTTGTCTCAAAATAATAGAGAATGAAAATCCCCAAAATAACAAATTTGAAACAGAATGGCAGTGCAACCAGCCCATGTTGGAGCATGGAGGTTTGGGGGTTTCATGGTCATTCATGGAGACTTGAGGCTGTAGGCTACATAGTACTAGGAGCTGGAACTAATCTTCCTGAGAAAAACAGAGTCTTGACAGGTTGTGCCTTCATGAAATGTGAGCTAGAAAAATTCCATCCGTCAGCCTGAGTGAGAGAGTGGGAGATTGACAGCATTTCAAAAAATGACTTGAAAATAAATAATTCACCCATGAGAAACTGAAACCACAGGCCTCAGACAGTGGCAATGGGGTGTTAATTCACACAACTGGCATTGCATGTGAATCTTCAAAATGAGGAATTACTATCAAACTGTTCCATAGCCTTGAGGCTCTTATATCTAAAGACCATGGAAAAAAAAATAGAAATGAGTCTAAAAATGGAATAGACTGTAACAAAGTATAATAACCATAAGAGAATGGTAAGGGAGTTTTAAGACTATAGAAGAGACTTCAGCTGATATAAAGACATAGAAATTGTGTTATAAATAAGATACAGCTAATTATACAGATGAGTCGGGATTCAATAATGTGGTGATTGTCCACTTCAAGTGGAAGGAAAGAGAACTAGGAAACATAAAAGCAATTATTTCTTTGTGGCAGAGGGAAAGAAGGTGTGTATTAATGCAGATAGTTATCAATAATATATTTGTGCTATTGAAGTATATTGGAAAACATTTAGTCACTCAGACATTATTATAAAAAGTAATTATTACAAGAGTAATGTGCTGGCAAATTTATTTCATAAAAATGACTTAACAGTTTTAAAAAAATAAACAGATTGAATTTGGTCTTCTAAAATTAAAATCAGTTGTAAACCGAAAAGAAACTATTGCATGCAAGATTGATTTATTTAATAAGCATTTTTGAAAGACCCTACTGTATGCCAGATACTCAATAGAATTCTGTGTGTGTGTGTGTGTGTGTGTGTGTGTGTGTGTGTGTGTGTGTGTGTGTGTGTGTGTGTGTGTGTGTGTGTCTTTCTGTCTTTTCTAGGGCTGCTCCAGCGGCATATGGAGATTTCCAGGCAAGAGGTCTAATCAGAGCTACAGCTGCTGGCCTAAACCAGAGCCACAGCAATGTGGATCCGAGTTGTGTCTGCGACCTACACCACAGCTTACAGCAACGCCAGATCTTTAACCCACTAAGCAAGACCATGGATCAAACCCGAAACCTCATGGTTCCTGGTCGGACTGGTTAACCACTGAGCCATGACGGGAATTCCGCAATACAATATTTTAATTGAAGGTTAAAATGGTTGATAATTTAGTTCCTTTAAAAAAAAAACAAAAAAACAAACAAACAAAAAAAAACCTCTAGTCTCAGTATTTCTTGAATAACATTTAATTCCCTGATTGGATTGTGTAGGAACTTTAAAGGGAAAACACATTTATTTTGAGGATAAGATCAAGACACTTTTTGAGGAGAAAAGATCTATATTAATGGAAAATAGTAGTCCCCACTTTGTACAAATATCATGTTAAGTTACATAAACTGAAATTATTGTAATTACATTCAAATATGTTGACATTTATTTTTAAAGTAAGGTGAGAATCAGTTCTATTTTCATTTCATGTTGTTTTCTTATCACCGCAATCAGCCGTCATATAAACACTTGCTAAGATGTTGTCTGATACATTATATAATTATGTTGTCACCAATCTTCTTTTAGCAATTATTCTCCCCCCAAAAAAAACATGTTTCATAAGAGAAGTTCTACTTATGTAGCTTTGCAAAAGGATGGCAGTACACAATATTATTAAAAGAAAATACATGACCCACACCTTTCCTTTAAGTAGTCTTACAAAAAGATACCTCACCAAAATTATAGTTTACATTTTTAACACAAAGATTATTTCAACAGCTCATGTTTCAGATATAATGTGCATAAAAATTATATTTAAGATAATTTTAATTCCAAGCCCTTACTGTCATTGAGATCATTATTAAATAGATTCAAGATTGAAAAAAAATTCCCTCTGAATTATTCCACCAAAAAAGAACAAATAATCAAATGAATTCTTCAATGTGCTGCATCTTGAGGATTGATAAATAGATATGAATATATACATATGATATATATATATAACATATATTTCAATGTTGCATTTAAAAGGTATTCTTTATATTAAAATAAAAACCATGCACTTCCTGTTGAACCACTAAGGACTTTGTAGAATCAAATAATTATTCAAAGCCTAATTGAAATTTTGTCTGTCTATTTATTTGCTAAATGTTTATTAGCATTTTGTATCATATATGAGGCACTGTGGTAGGTATTCAGGAATAAAGTTATATATAAAGTATTATCACTTTCCTCAAAACACAAACATTCCAGGAAGATTAAAATACAGATGACTACTGAATATGTACTATATATATATATATAAAATACTAGATATTATAAGAAATGTGTAAAGTCTTCTATGGAAGAGGGTAGGATTTTTTTTTTGAGAATACTTTTGTCAAGATGAATAGAATTTGATAATTTGTCCAGTGTATTAGTTTTCTATGGCTGCACAAACTTCCACAATGCTGGTTGGTCGCTTAAAATAACAGAAATGTATTCCCTTATGGTTTTGCAGGACAGAAGCCCAAAGTCAAGGTATTGGCTGGTTCATACTTCTGAAGGCTCTAGCCAAGAATTCTTTTTTGCCTCCTCCAACTTATGGTCATTCCCAGATCTTATTTGGCATGTAGCTGCATAAACCCAGTCTCTGCCAGTGTCTTCATCTGGCCTTCTGGTCTTTCTCTATCTTCTCTTCTTTTCTCTTTTATAAGGGTAATTTCCCTGATTATAGGGTCTACCCAGGATAATCTAATCTCAAGATTTCTTAAATTAATTACATCTGCAAGGACCCTTTTTTTCCCAAATAAAATTACATTTACAAGTTCTATGGTTTGGAATATGGACGTATTTTTTTGGCCACTATTCAACTGACGAGTCAGAGATCAGTGTGAGAGATTCCTCGGGAGCAGGGGGATATAATGTGAACTGACTTACAGAAAAATACAAAAATAGTATACATTAAAGTGAATAATTGAAAAATATAGGAAATAATATAATGTGTAACTATTTGGAAAGTCAGCTGGGACCAGCTTAAAAAAGACCAATGATTTTGGAACTTATCTGATAGGCAAATGAAAAAGTATTGAGAGATATTGAGCCATTTCATATTAAAGAAAAAAAATAGGTGTGAGAAGGAAAGGTAACTGAGAGGAAAATATGAAGACTAAGTTCTCTAGCCAGATTTTATGAGAATTATATATATAATTCAACTATGAAAAATAAGGAAATCCTGCTGTTTGTGAGTACATAGGTGGACCTTGAGGGCATTATGCTAAGTGAGATATATCAGACAGAGAAGATAAATACTGTGTGGTATTACTTATATGTGGACTCTGCAAAAGTTAAACTCACAGAAATGGAATAGAATGATGGATACCAGAATTTAAGGGGTGAAGGAACCGGAAAGATGTTGGTCAAAGGCTTCCAACTTGCAGTTGAAAGATGAATAAATTCTAGATATCTAATGCACAGCATAGGGATTATGGTCAACGATACTGTGTTATATATTCCAAAATTGCTACAAGACTGGATATTAAATGCTCCCATCACACACACACAAAATGATAACTATGTGACATGATAGAGGTGTTAGCTAAGGCTAGGTGGTAATCATAATGCAATTGCAAAACATAATTTTATCAAATCGACATGTTATACACCTTAAAACTCACACAATGTTATACGTCAGTTATATCTCACGAAGAAATTTAAAGTAGTAGGAGGGATAAGAGAGCAGACCTTTTTCTGGTCAAGATATTTTAATCTGTGTGTGACTTTCATCAGTGATAGCTGAGAGGGAGGAAGGACAGTCTTGTTTCTGCTTTTCTTTTTCTGTTGTAGGCATGTCGGTGTGCTGAAGGGTTTGCAACCCTTTCATTTTCATGGGTTCTTATTTTCAGCATCACGGCAGATCCCACAAGTACCTCTACTCTCTATGATACTACTACAGAATAGAAATACCACAAGGACAAAATACAGCATTTTAAACTTTGTGAAAGCCACATAAAAAAAGTAAAATGAGACATTTAAGTTTAGTAATATTTTAATCCAAGTATCAAAAACAGCATTTCAACATGTATTCAAGATAAAGAATTATGAGTGGGATCTTGCTACAGATTGAATGTCTGCATTCCCCTCAAAATTCATATGTTGAAACCTATATAACAGTATTTTGGAGGTGGGAATTCTTTAGGAGATGATTAGGTAATGAGGATTCAGTCCTTGTGATTGGGATTAGTGCCTTTATAAAAGATATCTCAAAGAGCAATCCTACCCATTCTATGTGAGGACACAGGAAAAAAACAAGCAAACAATCTTTTCTATGAACCAGGAATTAGGCTTTATCTACTCAGGCCTGATCCTGCTTCCAGAATTGTGAGAAACACATTTATCTTGTTTATAAGCAACCCAGTTTATGGTATTCTTCTATATCAGCCTAATGGACTAAGATCTTTTACTTTCTTTTAAATTCTTCAAATTTGGTGTGTATTTCATATCTACACCACTTCTCAATTCAGATTAGCCACATTTCAAGTGCAGAGTAGACATATAAGGTTAGTGTCTATCCTATTGATCATCAGAAATCTGGAGTTCCTGTCATGGCGCAGTGGTTAACGAATCCGACTAGGAACCATGAGGTTGCGGGTTCGATCCCTGGCCTTGCTCAGCTGGTTAAGGATCCAGCGTTGCCGTGAGCTGTGGTGTAGGTTGCAGACTCGGCTCCCAATCCCGCGTTGCTGTGGCTCTGGCGTAGGCCAGTGGCTCCTGCTCCGATTAGACCCCTATCCTGGGGAACCTTCATATGCCGTAGGAGTGGCCCTAGAAAAGGCAAAAAGACAAAAAAAAAAAAAGAAAAGAAAAAGAAATCTGTAACAAGACCTTTTCTATACAGTTGTCTCAGTAAGAGAATTTGACATCTGGCTGTCACATCTCATAGACTAAAAAGAGGGTATAGAGAAGAAATAATTTATTTCTATGCACACTATTATTTATTTTTTTGTACACATTACCATGCCTACTCCCTTTCCTTTCTTTTTCAAGCAGACAGTAATATTTATCCATCTCAGGAACTGCTCTTCCTTATTTATGCATTTCCTCCCCTCCATAGGATACTCCTCATGTTTTCCCATGCCATTTCCCCCACCCCACTAATGACAATTTGTTGAAGCATACCTATTTAAAATGGCATTACAACAATAATTACGATTTATTTTGTCCACATTGTGATCCCCAAATACTGAAGAGCTGACATTAACATGCCTTCCCCCGATAGTCTCAAAGGCAACTGTACTTTGCAATTTGATGTGAAGTGCAGGTGTTAGAAATAAAAGTGTTCCTGAAAGAGGAGCTGCTGGGCATCATTGTTATTTTGTATTCTTCCTCTGGCTTGAAATTCAATGCTTTGATGGAACTATTTTATGTGCTAGCCTGACAAATCTCCCTATAGGCACATTTAATAGATGAAAAGCTAAGGCAAAGAGGAAAGATTAATTAGCTTGTCTAAGGTCACTTAACTCCACAGTGGCAGAGACAATGGCAGAGATATAAACCAAGAAGCATGCATTTGTAAGAATTTACAAAGTACTTGGCAATTTCATTTTCCTTGATGAGGACTGTAACTACAATATAAAGAACAGTAATTTCTGGTGCCACCCCTTTAAATGAATATCAACTGTTTGGTCATACCAGCATTATGTAAATGCCTTGCTATTATTTTTGTATTTTTTGCCAATCCTTTTCTCATGAAAACTGATTTGTATATTTGCACCACTGCAGTGGTGAAATCTAAGTGCTGTTATTTGTTATGCAGTCTAATAAAAACATGTGTTTGTTACTAGTTCCACAAAAGGCCTTTACATTTCTGCTTTACATGAAAGATTTGTCTGTATTTTTATTAAAAGTTATGTCAAAGAGTTTATACAAATCTACCCATTTAACCATTTACATAGAAATCTTTAAATTTTAAATTGTGTATTTGAAGACAGACTGCAGTTTTATAATGTAAACATGATGACAGACCAAGGAAGATATTATAAATGAGTATTACATGAGAGGCAATACCATGTAAACTTAGTTCCCATTTAGAATACTAAAATTCACGAAGTTAGAAGGATTAGGGATAGAAGAAAGCATGTAGGCTAATGATGATGTGGTGGCACCATATATGAAAATATAAATTATAATAGCACAATCTTGGTTTCTTTGTTTCATTTGTTTGTTTATATTCCAAGATGACCTTAATGTTCTCCAAAGCTTGAATACATTTTAGATGGATTTATTCCTGAATAGGACCCTGACTTCTCTTTTCTTGGAGCATTTGCTTTAGAAAACTGGCAGTGATAAATTTTTCTCTGCCCCTTTGAGATGCACATCTTCTTATAACTTCTTGCAAGTGTGGAAGCCCAGATATCCCTCTCTTAAGGACATGGAAGCCATCCCTTTGAAATGGAATCATCAAGAAAGATATCATCCCTAACTCCTCGTCTTTGTAGGGGTGCAGGAACCTATCTTTGATGAGGGCCAATTTACAAACAGATGGCCTTATCATACTGACCAATTTCCCTTTAAGGTCCTACAGGATTTTTCTACCAGCTCATATAGTGCTTCAAAAACCTCCCACTTTTGTTTCAAGAGTTGAGTTCAATCTCTCTCACTCACTGAAATAGTCTTGACCCCTTTTGCACTACTGTTGAATAGTCTTAATTGCATATTTGGTATGAGATATTATACTACGTATGTATACTATGTATAGTATCTATGTAGCATATAGTATAGACTATATATCTTCTACCAAATGTGCAATACAATTATGACTAAAAAACAATGTTTATATCTTAATTTAAAAACGTTTTAATGATAAACAATGCTAAAGATTTTCTGAGCCTTCAGCAAGTCCTAATCTTCTTGCTAGTATAGGGTCTTGCCTTGATATGGAAGGCTGCTGGCTGATCAGGGTGGCAGTTACTGAAGGCTGGGGTGGCTGTACCAATTTCTTAAATGCAATAACAAAGTTTGCTGCAATGATTGACTTTTCCTTTCATGATTGATTTCTCTGTAGCACACAATGCTGTTTGATAGCAATTTATCCACAGTAGAACTTCTTTCAAAATTGAAGTCAATACTCTCCAACCTGTGCTTTATCAACTACATTGATGTCATATTGTAAACCTTTTGTTGTACTCAAAGCAATTTTCAGAGCATTGTAGATTCCATCTCAAGAAACCTTTCTCTCTCTCTCTCTCTCTCTCTCTCTCTCTCTCTCTCTCTCTCTCTCTCTCTCTCTCTCTCGTCATCCATAAGAAGAAACTCCTTACCTGGTAAAGTTTTATCATGAAATTCAGCAACTCAGTGCCATCTTCAGGCTCCTCTTCTAGTTCTAGGTCTCTTGCTATTCCCACATCTTCAGTCACTTCTTCCACTCAAGTCTTGAACCCTTCAAAGTCATCCCTGAGGATTCAGTTGGACTTTTTTCAAGCTCTTCTTAATTTTGATATATTGATCTCTTCCCATGAATCACGAAGATTCTTAATCTAGAATGGTGAATTCCTTTGAGAAATTTTTATGTATTTTGCTCTGATTCATTAGAGGATTCACTGTCTATAGCAGCTGAAGCTACTAAGGGAATATTGTGGCTCATTTGATATTCTAACTACACCACTAATATCTTCTCCATATCAGCAGTAAATCTATTCCCCTTTCTTACTATTCATGTGTCCCCTGGAGTATCACTTTTAATTTTCTTTGAGAACTTGCCTTTTTTTTTCACAAATTGGCTGTTTGGTGCAAGAGACCTACCTATCAACCTTTCTCAGCTTTTGACATGCCTTTTCCATTAAGCTTTATTATTTCCAGCTTTTGATTTAAAGTTAGAGATATGTGATTCTTCATTTGAACATTTAGTGTCCATTTTAGGGTTAAAATAGACCTAATTTCAAATATTTTTGTGTTTCAGGAAATAGGGAGACCCAAGGAGACGGAGAGAGAATGGCTAGTCAGTAGAGCTGTCAGAACACACAAAACATGTATCAATTAAATTCATAGCCTTATATGGGCATATTTCATAGTCCCCCAAAGCTATTACTATAGTAAATAAGATCGCTGATCACAGATCCCCATAACAAATACAACAATAATGGAAAAGTTATAGATATTGCAAGAATTATGAAAATGTGTTACTGAGACACAAGTGAACAAATGCTATTGGATAAATCATGCCAATAGACTTGCTTGATGTAGGCTTGCCACAAACTTTCAGTTTGTTGTTTATTTAGGCCATACTCAAGTCATGCAGAAGTTCCTGGGCTAGGGATCCAACCTACACCACTGCAGTGACAACGCCGTATCCTTAACCTTCTGCACCACAAGGGAACTCCAATTTATATTTAAAGAAATGCAATATCTGGGAAGCACAATTAAACTCAATAAAATCAGCTTATATATATATATATATATATATATATATATATATATGAATATAGATATAATATACATATAGTCAGCTCTTGAACAACACAGGTTTGAATTGCATGAACCCACATATACCCTGACTGATTTTTTTTCAATAAATATACAGTTGGCCCTCTACATTCTTGAATTTCACATTTAGGAATTTATTCAGCTGTAGATGGAAATTTCCATGCAGTTTTTGAATTATTGGGTATAAAATTGTGTATATGAGGGAGTGACTGCATTCATTGTACTATGACATCTGAGAGAAGAGAATTGAGCACCCACAGATTTTGATATATGCAGGGGCTCCTGGAACCAATCAGCCACCTTATTGAGGGGCAACTGTATATAATCTTCTATAGCTTATTACATATATAACACATATATAGGTAACACATTGTATAACATTGTGTATATATATATGTTGTTTTAGATAATTTAGTCTTAGGCATATATGTAGTTTTAAGGTGTGTGTGTGTGTGTATATATGTATGTATACATCTATATATAGTTTGAGTTTTATGTGTTTTAATAATATATTCAAAAACAATAATCACAGATCTATGAGTAAGGATGTTCAAAGCACAGTACTATTTAGAAAAATAAAATATTAAAACAAACATTTCAATAATAAATAATCATAATTTGGACTATTATATAATAAACCTTAAAGTGATAATTTGAGACAATTGCTTTTAACATGCAAATGGTACGGTTTTGTTTGTAGTTTAAAGAGTTACAAAATAGTACATATATCATATATATCATTATCCCACTTTTACTTTGAATTAATTCATTCATACAGAAATTGAATTGGAATACAATTTTGAGTAAATTTACAAAGAACAAAATCCAAACTTAGTAACTGCTGGGTTTGTCAGTATTGGGCAACTTTAATTTTCTTCTATAAAAAATGCTATATGCTATATTATTTAACTTCTCTGCAATTAATAAATGTAGTATAAGCAAGAAATTACAATGATATCTTCCTTAAATTAAAAAAAAATCAGAGTTCCCATTGTGTCTCTGCTTGTTAAGGACCCTATACAGTTTCCAAGAGGATGGATGCCTGGTTGATACCTGGCCTCGCTCTGTGGGTTAAGGGTCCAGTATTGCTGTAAGCTGCAGCATGGGTCACATATGTGGTCACATCTGGTGTTGCTGTGGCTGTGGTTGTGGCCACAGTTGCAGCTCTGATTCAATCCCCGGCCTAGGAACTTTCATATGGTACAGGTGCAGCCATTAAAAATAAAGAAGAAAAGAAAAAGAAAATAAAACTTTCTTGTGCAAATTTATGATTTTTTTTTTAATATACTAAGGTCAAATTCCCTGAATCTGTGGTGGTAGAGAAAATTGACTTGTGCATGTTTCATTATTCACACAGCTGTCTTAATTACTAGTAAATTTGAAACAGTGAAGACGCTGTTTTTCTTTTTTTCTGTCATAAACCCTTCAGCTATTTTTTTAACTTCTTCATGTTGTATGCCTTCTGATCAACTGAAATTAAAAGAGAGTAGATTTAATTTAATACAAATTTAATTGTTCAGCACATTCTGCTGGTTAATCTGGTTTTATGTCTGTCAGTGCTTTGCCTGAAGCAATACAATTGCAGTTATTCAAAGTACATACCATTTGGAAGAAGTAGGTATTTTAAGACTCTCTTTACACAGGCTGGCCACAGAGTTACCTTCTGTTGCCAGTGTGTAATGGTCTCTTCATTGACTAAGTATTATTTTTAGCAGAGTTAGTCTTCTGTAGACTGCAAAAAAAAAAAAAAAAAAAAAAGAAAGACTAAAATACTAGCCTTCTTTTTTGTAAGCACACTACTATAAGGCACTATACTGTATAGACTGTACCACTTACAGAAAAGAAGAAATGGAGAAAGAAGGTGAAAGATTTTTCTTGTGTATGTCGTAGGCATCTAATTTATTAAGTAAGAGGCATGGAGGAAGAAGATACCCCCTCAATAGTATTGTATTCAGTATGCAGAACAATTGCCAGGTCATCCTTCCTTCTGGAATTGAGTTTCAAAGTTTAGAGAACAAAAGCAGTAAAAAGAAATCATTTTGAGCCATTTTTCTTCTCATTTATCCAGGCTAAACTAATTGTCTCTCACAGAATCAAATTAGTTCTAATTAATATTTCTGATTTTTATATCCTTTAGACTTAATTTCTTTGGTGTGCATTACTAACTCTGGATCTTTTTTTTTTTTTGGTGTTTTTGACTATTTTATTTTATTTTATTTTATTTTATTTATTTTATTTTATTTTATGTTTTAGGGCTGCATCCGTGTCATACAGAGGTTCCCAGGCTAGGGGTCCAATCAGAGCTTTAGCCACCGGCCTACACCAGAACCACAGCCCTGCAGGATCCAAGCCTCATCTGCGACTAACACGTCAGCTCATGGCAATGCTGGATCCTTAACCCATTGAGCGAGGCCAGGGATCTAATTGCTCCTCAGGTTCACTAACCACTGAGCCACGACGCGAACACCTACTAACTCTGAATTTTTTTTCCAAAAATTTTGAATGCAAATTTTATCTTTAGCAGAGAATATGTCCATGCTAGTTACTAATATTTTCTTGTATACCTTATTTCCTAAAAGGTTTTCTAACAATATCCCTTATTCTTCAACCAATCGTTATTAAAGATGTTAAAAATAAATTGGCAGAAATACTTAATGTGCTTTTCTTTTTAGAAAAAGAAGAAAATAAATTACGTTGAACTTAATAAATATGAGCAGAATAGGAGTTCCCATTGTGGCGCAGAGGAAATGAATCCGACTGTTAACCATGAGGTTGCGGGTACGATCCCTGGCCTCCCTCAGCAGGTTAAGGATCTGGCATTGCCATGAGCTGTGGTGTAGGTCGCAGACGCAGCTCAGACCCCACACTGTGGCATAGGCTGGCAGCTTCAGCTTTGATTTGACCCCTAGCCTGGGAACCTCCATATGCTTTGGGTACAGTCCTAAAAAGCAAAAAGTAAATAAATAAATATGAGCAGAATATAATAATTTAGGCTGCTTAAGTGCATTTTATGGAGATATATTTATTCAATTTTTTAAGAATAATAAAATAAAAAAATTGGTAGTAAATACTGTTTTAGATGACAGGAACTTAATAATTTGCGCTTATTAGTAACTTCAATTATTTTCCCATTTTTTTTCCTTGAACAATTAGTGCTCTTGGATTCTCCCATATGGGTGAGCAGCAAACAAGACTTAATGACTTTTTCTAAACTTCCTTTGTAACTAAATAGTCTACTTAGTCAAACATATTGAATAAAATAACACCATGGTTCAGAATTGGAAGGTCAGAAAAATTCCTAAGAAATATTTCTTTCACATATGCTTCTCAAACAGAATGTCTGTTTCTGCTGTGGTGTAGAACAGGCACTATGCTCAACTCAGTTCCTAACTCCCTTTAAGATCTGCTGCAAGGTACAACTCTATTTTGGATACCAAAAATGTAAGTGTGATAAAGCAGGTTATATCCAGGAATCAGCTTTGCTAAGACCCGATCTCAAAATTTCCTCTGAGCTATTAGGAATTAATTCCATATGGATTTTGGTCCAACATAAGTGAAGAGAAAAATATGTGATCGCCTTTGTCTGACGTACAATCCTTTCTCCAAGAGGGCTTAGATAATCAAATTAAATTTAAGATTATAAAAGTTCATCATTTTACCAAATGTCTTTTGAGATTCTGCTGTGAATACTCCAGGCACTGCTCTAAGTGATGAGAATGTAATGTGAACAGGTCCATATGGTTGATAAATTCGCAAAGCTTATGGCCTGTTGAGGATTATAGGCAAACATCAGGGTAGCTTGTTCGTGTAAGAAAAATTCTTGATCTAAATTTTGAGCTCTCAGGGAGCAGCATGTATGAAGTGTTCAGGCTGGGTGACCTTAATGATGCCTGGCTGAAAAATAGTCAGATGAGTGATACAAAGAGCAGCATGTCAGTGTTCCAAGATAAGAGAGGAAGTAAACCGAAGTAACTTAGTCCAGATACAGCTGGCGAGGTCTGGAGGGGCAAGACTGGAGAGACAAGCTGGTTATGATCATGAAGTTCCTATTTACCATGTGGAGAAAGAGTCTGAGCATTGCTTGAAAAAAAAAAAAAGAAGCTAATGATAAGCATGGGAATGAATGGACAAGATGTACATTTTAGGAAGATGATTATAATGAAAATAGGGCCAACCTGAGAGATGAAGAGAAGACTATTGAAGGAAAATAGGTAGGGAATGAAAGTGGTCAGATTTAGGGACATGGCAGTGCAGATGAGAGTAGTGGACAGCAGATTTGGGAAATATTTAGGGGGCAGAATTACTACAATTTGGTGTTTGATTAGATTGGATTAAGAGGGAAGAAAAACTAATGTTCAGGTTTCTTATGTAATTGGGTGACACATTTCTGAAGAGAGAGTGATCATGGAAATGGCTATTCGGGGAGCAAGAATGAATCAGAAACATGGTAAATTTAGGTTTGCAAGTTTCATTTTCAGTAGCTTTGAAGTATCAATATGAAGATGTCTATTTGAGAACTAGGTAAATGGGTCTCAATTTAGAACTAAGAAAGATCCTAGAAATTATAGTCTATAACATTGATTTTTATCCAACACACCTCATCTTTTCCTTTATTATTATTATTATTATTATTATTATTATATGTTTCAGTATTCTTGATTCAAGGTGACACTCATATTTCCCATCTCCTAACTCGTATTGCTTTTCTTAATTATGGAAAAAAATCCTCAGTCTTATACTTAGAGAAAATATTGGTGATGAGATATATTGGGACTGCAACAGATTAATAGAGGTTCTTTTAAGAATATTAATTGTGGTTTTTCAAATGAAGTTAAATAATACTGTCTGTTATTTATTTTTTAGATGAAAAATTTTATGTGCACATGGTTTCTTAAAGACCTGTTCTTAGGCATTAAAAGTTTTATTTTCCTTATCTTGGGTTAGAGTATATCCCCTTACTATGAGAAATTAGTAGGTGCAACAGGAACACAGTAGGAAATATTTACCAAAAAAAAAAAAATACTATCTAAATTTAAATTAACATGTACCACTATAAGATAGAAAACTCCAGTTACTTTCCTACTAATTAGGATGCTCTTCCATCATAGATGTACTTAGTTCCTGGTAGTAATATTTTATGTGCTGCCTTTGAAATTCAAAAGTCCTCCTAAAACATATGTAATATAATTTATTCTGAACATCTCTGAGTTAGGTTTTATTACCCTATTTTATAGGTAAGATAAATGAAGCTCCATAAGGCTGCACAGTTTGGCTAACATAACACAAGTCATGTGTGAACTGAGCAAGGGCTAAACTAAATATTTTACTCAAGTCCTTTGATCCCTTGATTTTTTTTTCTTTTTCGTAAAGTTTTACTTTTAACCAATGAACTCTATTTGCAAGATGGCTAGCTTACTTTAGGAATGTCACATGTAGAAATAAAGCTATAGATCTCCAGACGTGTTGAGCTCAAAACTTTGGCAAGTTAGTTATTATATCAAATTAAATTTATCCAATGAGAGGTTTATTTATTAACTTATTTCACATAATACATAATGGTCATTTAGTAAATATGTAGGCACACACATATCTTTATATCAGGAATTACTGTTGGTTAACATTAGTATATAAATAGTATAAGATGTGTGTGTGTGTGTGTGTGTGTGTGTGTGTGTATCATTATTCAGTACTGGTTAACAATAATACCTCTCATTTGTTTAGAATCTAGATGGGATTTGCAGAGATTTAATTGCTTGTTTAAGACTACCAATGGTTAGGAGTTCTCACTGTGGCACAGGGGAAACAAATCTGACTAGTATCCATAAGGATGTGGGTTTGTTTGATCCCTGGCCTCGCTCATGGGTTAAGGATCTTGTGTTGCTCTGAGCTGAGGTGTAGTTTGCAGATGCAGCTCAGATCCTATGTGTTGCTGTGGCTGTGGTATAGGCCCACAGCTGTAGCTCTAATTCAAACCCTAGCCTGGGAATTTCCATATGCCGAGGGTGCAGCCCTAAACCGTCCCCCCCAAAAAAAAAATTACCAATGGTTAAATGGCAGAGTCATAATCCAACTCTATTCTTCTAAATCTGAATAAATTACTCTACTGCACCATATGTAATGGCATTGTAATATTGGAAGAGAAAAGTAAACACAAAATCTTTTTTTCTTCCTTTTTACCATGCACATGTGGCATATGCAAGTTCCTGGGGAGAGGTCCAGTCGAAGCTGAGCTGCAGCCTAAGCCACAGCCAGGGCGACACCAGATCTGAGCCACATCTGTGACCTATGTGTCAGCTTATGGTAATTCCAAACCCTTAACCCATTGAGCCAGGCCAGGGATCAAACCTGTATCCTCACAGAGACGTCATGTCCTTAACCAGCAGAACCACAACAGGAACTACAGGAAACTTACTCAGATATTACTCAGCAAAATTTTGAGTGTTTAATATTGATCATTAGGCATAAAATGCTCTAATTGAAGTCTTCTATCTTCACATTGTACCAAGAGATTTCTATTAGTTTTTCCTCTAAAAACTAAACATTTCCTTTGCTGTTGTTTATAGGTTATAAAATCAGAAAAAAAACAAAAAAAGTCTTGCTTTATAAATACTAGAATTTCAAAATATATACAATAATTTATATGCAACTCAATGTTATCAACTAACATATGGTCATTGTGTTCTTTTGAATATTGCATCAGAAGATTGATCGCCAGATGTCACCTACGTGAACTGATTTGATGATCAAGATGGTCATATATGAGTTTGTGCTTTCAGCGGTTAGAAAACTAAAGTGTTCTAGCAACCAATAAATCAGACAGACTTTTCATAGATCACACAGATAAATATTCATTTCAGTAAGCTATCTCATTTTATTTTAAGAACAAATACATCTTATTTCTTTATCCTGTATCATGATGCTCGTGCTCTATCTATCATCTCCTATACATCTATCTATTTACTTCTTTATCTATCATCTATCTATATTAGTTAGAACATTTAGAATATTAGTCAGAGAAAAGAAAAAAAATCAACTAACATTTAAATACTAAATATTGGCTCCCTTTCTGAAAAGTCTAGAGCTTGAGAACACTTTGTCTGAGCCACAGGTTAATGGCAACTTTAAGGCTGCATGCCCATTTGTTTGTGATTCTTTCAACTCTGTCTTCCTCACCATGTTTACTTCATCTTTATTCTATTTTTCCTCATGCTGAACATACAGCTCTCCATTTGGACTACATGTATTTTTTTTTTAACCTAAGAGAAGAACATTGTATCAAGTTTCCAATTATTTAAGAGATGTTTTGGCGCCCCTCCAGTTGGACTAACTTAGGTCTGGTGAACCAGTCACTGGGGCTAAGGGAACACCATCTGTTAGCTTCTCTTAGTTTTAAATCATCGCCAACCCTGGAATAATCACAGCCACGAACAGCAGCAATAGGATTGCTATGATTAGCTTAAGCCAGTCAGGGCCTTTCCTTGGAGCTTGGAATAGAATCAAAACACAATAGCTCTCTGAAACAAACAAATAAATGAACAAACACTTCAATAGCTGTCTTAAAAACATGAAAATAACCTCAATAACTGCCTGAAACTGGGGGTGCGACTTGTTTCCTAAAGTAAAATCTAAGTACTTTTGTAAAGAAAAGAAACAGGATATGGGAATGCATCAAGGAGTACACACAATTTTGTGTAAATCTATCCATTTATTCATTCATTAACCCTTCCAATTCTATCCATTTATCAATAATCTCTATCAGTCTATCTCTTCCTCTGCCTTTTTACATACACAGCATATTTTGTGTGTAAGGGGTATACACATAGAAAAAGGACAATTTAGAAGATACCAAGCAAAATTCAAGGCTCAAAACTATTCAGCATATTGAGCACTGTATTAGTATTATATCCTAGTTCTAATAAATAAAAAGACATTTGAAATGAGCAGTACTTAAATATACTTACTTTTATTTCTTCATATATGTACTACCTTATTTTTGTTTAATATATGAGAGATATAAATAGGATCATCCCATTATGAGTTACTCCTGGAGTACTGGAATGAAGGATGCTATTTTATTTATTTATTTATTTATTTATTTATTTATTTATTTTTGGCCATGCCCATGAGATGCAGAAGCTCCTGGTCCAGGGATCATGAAGGATATTATTTAAATTTTAAGTTCGATTAAATTTTATCATTGCATGAAGTAGCATAGATGTAAAGGAATAATATTTGGGCATATATTGAGGTAAAAGCTACTAGTAGGTATTCTTATTGGAGAATAAAATATGTCAAATAAGGTCACTTCCAAAACGTAAGTGAAATACCAAGTCAGTTTTCCAATCCTTATATGTTTTAAAGATTCTCCAAAATAAAAAATAATAATAATTTGTTAATTGTTTACATTGTATGAAGTTTTATATGTGGAGGATAAGAAGACATTAACAACATAGCCTAGAATTTTAAGGAGGTTAAAAATGGAAATAAAAGCCATTCAATGATTATTAAGCTTGTTGATTTGGTTAGTGTCTTGGAGAAGTAGAAGAAAAATATACCTAGTTGGTAAGAGAAGAAGCATATACATGGATATTTTGAATATGAAGGAGATTGGCATACATTTTGTTTTCATGTTATATGAGATAAAAGAAAAGTTTTGTTTCACTGGAAGCCAAATTCCAGGGAGAATGGTTTATTACTTACTTAAATGGAGAAGTGTCTCTGTGTCTTTGTAGATCACAAAATAGAAAGCATAGAATTAAAGACAGAAAATAGAGACAGTAAGTAGTGAAGGGAAGAACTTTTTCAATTGACCTGATGAAGAAGTAAGCTTTCCAAAGCTGAGATGTGTCTTTCAAACAGAGGGGACGAAAGAGGAAGTTCGGACATAGTAAGCAATTTCTAGTGCAGAGAAGAGGAAAAAAAATAAGGAAATCCAATCAAATAGCCACAGAAATTCAGAAAGTGGGATGCAGAATTTTTGACTATTTTCTTTAATATTAAAGAGAGTAACAGTTACATATGTGGAGAGTGGAAAAGTATTGGGAAGGCTATTTTGAGTAATATAAAGGATCAATTTAATGATAAAACTGACAACCACCTCTAAGTTAAATGGAGAGGCAGGAGATTGCTGATAAATTGAGGGAGTTAATAAGAGTTAACTAGCCAATGGAGATATTCACAGATATGTGTAGACTATTTGACTCCCAAGGTAATACTCCAAAATATATTATATTGCCCACGGAGAGAGAACAGGAGAGAGAGAAGGAGGGAGAGAATGAGAGAGAAAGAGAAAGAAAAATACTCTATTAGTCATCGATGGGAGTTGAGCCTTTTATAAACTATGTAAAAAATAAATAAATCTACTGTTTAAATCCCATATATATTTTCAGATGTTTATATGTTCTGACCCCTCTAAACAATCAATAAATAAGCTATTGACTTGTACAACCTTGACTTTTCCCTTAAATGGCTTAAATGCTACAAGTATAAAATAGCTATTTCTACTCCTAACTTATCATTCTTCCTCCCTTCTTCTCTCCTTTCATTCACAAATATTTCAAGTGCCAAATATATGCCAATTATCAAAGTATACAGACAGATTTATAACCATCTCCAATATAGTAGGAAAGAGATAGACACAAATATTTCCATTAAATTTATAAAGAATAATAGAGGCAAGAAGATGTTCATGGCAGAACATTAAATCTTGAAGGATGCTATGATGGATTGCAATATTGTTTACAAAGTGCTGTTGTCTCCTCTGCTGGACCTTTCTTGAGACCCCTTATTAACCCAATAACCTTGGCTATGTGACTCATTTTTGCAATCAAATGTGGATAAAAGTGACAGGCGAAGTTTTGTAAACCACTATGTAATTCCACTTTTTTTTTTCCCTCCACTTGTTGCAGGACCTAAAATATACTAGGGAAAAAAAAATGTTTATTAAGCCTAGATCCCAGAATGTAGAGAATATGGAGCTAAATCACAGTCTACTCACCACGGACGTGAACATGAGTGAAAAATAAGCATTGGTAAGCCACTAAGACCCAGTCCTTAAGACATGGATTATTTTGGAGCTGAAAATTTGAAGAGAAAGATGCCTATAGAGAGAGAAGGGGAAGGAGAGGTGACAA
Source organism: Phacochoerus africanus (assembly GCF_016906955.1). Lineage (NCBI taxonomy): Eukaryota > Metazoa > Chordata > Mammalia > Artiodactyla > Suidae > Phacochoerus > Phacochoerus africanus. The sequence continues at coordinate 23,566,115 of NC_062549.1, read as the reverse complement.
TGGGTGTGTGGAAGAGAGTGAGGGATATGGTGGGGAGATTGGCAGGAATGCAATTAAGGGATTTACAGCTCAAGTCTTCTTTAATTCTAAAAGCTATAGTCATTGAAAGAAGAAAGAATGTTGTGATCAGTTTAGATTCTTAGAAGTGAAACTCTACTGGTGCTGTTTTGGTAAAGAGATCGAAGGGGAAATAGTACTGGAAACTGAGAAGCTAAATAAGGTCTTTCCAGGTACAGTCTCTCTGATCACCGCTCTTTACACACACCTGCCACCTTGCTTTTGACATTTCTTTGTTTAGCTGCTGAGCAATAATATTTTGCAGTTTCTTAAGATGGATAGGGTAACTCAGTTCCAAATCACGAATTTTGAGTTATATCTGACTCCTTAAATATTTCCTTCAGTGAATAGTAGAATGACTGCTCCACCGAAGACAACTGATGAGTGGGCTATCCTTATGGTTTTGCCAGGTCAGTTTCCTAAAGGAATGTCTACACGATAAAGTCCAGAGAAACACAAGGAACATTGTTTTAGCATCAACACAGATGAGGGGGGGGGGGAAGGCAAAAAAAAAAAAAAAAGCACAACCATTAAAGAATGAAATTTTAGAGAACTGTCTTCGCTTCTGCAGCTTCGTTGGTGTCTACTCCATGTCATTTTTGCATTTCACTTTAAACATAAACTCTGCAGTCCTGGCATGGGTAGCTATAGGCAACTATCAGCCCTAAGGAAATTCAGTTTGTATTATTGCCTGAAGGTGATCCAGGGACTTGGAATTTGGAAACTGTTCTTCATCCTGCCTGAGTCCCTAGGCTTCTGGTTTCCTTGTGGTTGTAATCTGTTGAAGGCAGACAACATGTGACTCTGTTACCTCTCTGAGGAAACTGGCATATTAAAGTATTTTCTTATAAAAATAAGCAGAGAGAAGGAAATTGAAATTTTGTCTATGTTGGCTCAAATTTCAAGGATTTTCTAGAACAGTGTTTCTTAAGCTTTTGTGGTAAAAGTTTATTTCTGCCATTAATCATGGAGCAATACCTTTGTAAAATACAACAAAATTCATAGTTAGAGAAATAATAGTAATAGACATAGCAAATACAAATCCAGATCTTTTAGATTAAAGTCATAAAATTACTCTGTGGAATTTCTATAATGTCTGCATATTTAATTTCAATTTTTGTATTAATATTGTTATAGACTGGAAAAATGTTTGTAGACAAGAATTGGTTCAGAACCACCTTTTCTAGAGAATAATAAAAAATAATAGAATATCTTTAACATATTTTATAATATATGTAAAAATATCAAATATAGTGACAATTGTAAAACCAGCCATTGGAAGACAGCAACAACATTATTAATTTTCTCTTATAAAAGATAAACTCTCCATCCTTAAGTCCCTACTGCCATGGGAACATACAATTTAAAATGAGTCCTTGGTCATATTTTATCAAAATAATGTGTTAAAAACAATATCTCAATTTACTTTTCTTTAATTCCTGAAAATTCTGCCCAGATTTGTATATATTTTGCTCATAATAAGTAAATATTAAAAATAAAGAAAAGCTGAAATGGTTAAAGTGAAAATTTTCAGTCTATGAAAGATGTTCAGCAAAGCAAACCCTTTTTTTAAATTTTCTGAAAGCACTTAAGTTTCTAAAAACAAGGAGTTGAATAACAAATTGAGCTTGATTATATAAATAAGTTGAGTGATAATACTTGAGCTCTTAACAGAATTCTAATAGTTCATCTATTTGGATTGACTATTATGCTTGCAGTATAATCTTAAATTATGAAAACTATTGTATCACATTTTGCTTCTATTTACCTCTAAAGAGAATCCATAAGCCAAAATTTAGCAATGTTTCAATTAATAGCATATAAAAATGCATTTTGACCTTTACCAATATTAAAATATAATGATAATATTGAAATGTTATGCTTATTTTTCCTCCGGGATGCTGGCAACAACACCAGCAGCTGCAGTTAAAGCATTGGAGGAAATATAATTGAATTTCTCCATTGAGAAATCTTAAATGAATCCCAAGCCTTCCACAGGAATGGCAATAATGTATTTCAACGTGTTATTCATTCCACGTAATAATTTCTCATGAAGTTTAACGATGGCTGTGTTTATAAATAACATTTGGTAAATATGCTTCTAAGATACAAATAGTTATGAGACTGAACTACTTGTAAAAAGCCTGGCAGTTGTTAACATACTCTTCAATATTTCTGTTTAGAAAGGATGCACTTTGTATGGTCATAGAATAAGAATAAGGATGGGATAAGGATAAGTAGTTGTCCTCTGTGTTGTACCTAGAAGATAATCTACAAACTTCTGTCTAGTAATAAACAATATCATAGTGGGGAGCATTTGATGTGTAAGGCAGCAGAAAGCTTTTCACTTCACTACAGGAGCTTCTACTGAGCAAGAGGATACTCAATCCTCTAAATTTTATCACAGGAAAATAAATTAAAAATAGATAAGAAAATAATAGCAACATGTACCAGAGGATACCTGTGGAGTGAAAATGTGTTAACTCCCCTGGAGGAATTCAATAATGGACAAGTTAGTCTTTTTGTAAAAAGGCTGCTTCCCACTGGGCCTCCAGGGGCCTTTTGTTCATATGCCAGGGCACCTGCTATTAATTCCTTACATCCCATTTCAGGAGGAACAATTCTTCTTTATTTCTTCCTTACCTCTTATATCATGTGCTTATAAGAACCTCTAAAAATAAAGTGAGACAGATAGCTATGATACAGAGTTTTTGGAATAAAAATTCTATATTACTAACCGTCTTTTTTTTTTTTTTAATCTGAAAGCTTCCAAATTAACTTCAGGAAAAATTATTCATTTGATCGAGGCGTAACACTGGTAGGTGGTTGGGTCAGAGCACAAATTTCAATCAGTCTGATTTCAAAGCTCATCCACATAGCCAACTTTCCATAACCAAATAGAAAATTGGCTTAAAAAGCATCTTTCCTCATGCTTCTTTAATTAAGTTATTTACTAATAGCTGGTGACAACAGTAAACATAATTTTGTTTAGCTTTTCACTTTATAGGCTAAAGATGTCATTTCTTTTAGCCTTCTTTTGAAGAATAGTTACCTTAGAAAATGAGTTTGGCACCTTCAATCTCACAACATACCTTACTTTCAACTCTGGATGACATTTTCTTCATTCAAAAACATCTCTGGGAAATAGTTTCTCACAATATTCATGTCTAATTCTGTTCATTAGAGGGAAGATTTTTTAACAAGTGCATTTGTTGCTGAATGGAAATATATCAGAATCAATAGTGGGGAAGCAGATGGCTAGAGGAGTTAGTCATGCCATAATCTCCCATTTTTCCAGGACACACACATAGTGGTGAATACATAAGAGATGAGAGCCAATATTACAGCATTCTGAACCAAAAGCCAAAGCCACAGGTTAGGGAAAGGATTTTTATGCTATCTGTAAGGCATTTTCTCTCCAGGGGCTGATTTTAACCCTGAAGCAATACTTCTTATCATTACTTGCATCATTTGCAACTAAATCTATTGTCCAAGTTGGACAAAGATTTAAAAAAAAATGTGGAAGAGAACATTTTCAATCAAATACATTAGGAAAAGTCCCTTAATCATCAGAATGTTGGTATGGATAATTACTCTACTATAAAATGTTTTCCTATCTTGTGGCTCTTGACCTAAAACAAATAGACAGCCAGATATTTCTCTAGTGAAGATGGATTTATTTGGGACCAACAGAGAATTGCAATTTGAGGTCTGTAAGTATAGTGAGCCCTATGCAAGTGCTCACATGACAATGGCAAGAGAATGCTTTAATAGAGAGGAAAAGGAAGTTGGGAGAGTTACAGTAAATCTAGAGTTTACGGCTTTCATTGGCTGAGCCCTTGCCAGGAAAGGAGACTTTCATTTGGGCTCTGCTATCATCACAGGGTGTGAGAGCTCTCTCTTCTGGTCTCCTGCCTCCCCTAACTAAATTTAATTGAAGTTTCTCTTTATTAATTTTTTAATATCCTCCCCTTTTGACCTTTCCTCTTTAAGATCTTTCTTTTGAAGCATCACTGACCAAGAGTCACGTTTCTAGTTTTAGTAGCTTTTGGTTCCTCAATACCAAGGAGGATATTTCCTGGAGACACTGTCTCATGCTGAAGGGAAATTTGCACAGATCAGAAATCTCTTGAGGTCATATTCAAGTAACATAGAAAGTAGGAGGAAGAATTCTCAGGAACTTTTTAACCTAAAGTTCATATGTTATCAAGATAATAGACATTGAAGAATATTTGAAAGCTTATATATCATCATGAAAGATTTGATGACAAATTTCCATCAGACCAGGTTTGGATACCCTGAGAAAGCTGTCTCATCAGATGTCATCTGCTTCACTTAAATTTATGTTAACCTTGCATCAAACAAGTCTATTGGTATCATTTTTTCAATAACATTTGCCCATTATTTTTCTCTGTGTAACATTTTGGTAATTCTCACAATATCTTGAACTTTTTATTATTATTATATTTGTTATGATGATCTATTATCAGTGGTCTTTGATGCTACTATTGTAATTGAACCCTTTTTTAGCAATAAAATACATTTAAATTAAGGTAAATACATTTTATAGATATAATGCTATTGCATTCTTAATAGACTAAAGTATAGTGTGAACATAACTTTTATAGGTACTAGGGAACCAAAAAAATGTGTGACTTACTTTATTGTAATATTTACTTTATTGTAGTGGCCTCGTACCAAGCCTACTGTTTCTCCAAGTTTCTCTTGTACAACATGGAAAAAGGTAGGTTGATATTTGGGATACATGAAAGCAGGTGAGTTCATCAACTCTAATATCTTAAAAGTTATGTGGTCTTTTTTTTTGTTTTTGTTTTTGTTTTTGTGTTTTTGGTTTTTTGCCAAAAAAAAAAAAAAAACGTCGCGTTGTTATTTTTGAGCTAAATACAGCTCAAAAATAACAAAGAGAAAATTCTGGAATCTAATTTTGCCAACTAGCCCAAGAACACCTCACAGTCTGTACTTAGTTTTGCATTTGAGGAAACTTAGTACACCATGAAGCCTATCTGAATCCAGGTGTAGCCCTTGTTCTGATAGCAGATGCCCTAAATCTCAACCCTGAGTTTTGGCAAACTACAATTTTTCTTTGGCCATATTATGCCTCTTTAAGGCTAAAGGCTTTAACAAATGGATGCTGTCTTCCTGTGAACAGGTTTGAGAAGGAGAGCAAGGAAGCAAATCATCCACATATTGTAACAGAGCAGGACTTCCAGGAACTTTATATCATCTAGATCAGCCTTCAAGATTTGTGAGAAGTAAGAAAGACCCTTGGAGAACCCTGAGGCATTATTGTCCGAGTTAATTATTTTTCTTCCCAAGTAAAGGCAGAAAGGTATTGGCTGGCCTCATCAACTGGAGAACCAAAGAATGCCATGCATAAACCAATTACTGTAAATAATCTGCTTCCAGTGGGGATGATATTAGTAATATGAGGGCTAAGAACATTGGGTATAGGAAATAGCAATGTTGTTTACTGCTCAGAGGTCCTGGGCAAATCTCCCTTGGCCTTTATGTTTTCTCATTGGTCAAATGGGAATGATACAGGGGCTAATACAAGAGATAATGAGGCCTTGAGCCTTGGAATCTGCTTTATTCCTTGAAGGGCTTCCTTACTTATAGGGCATTGATTAATTTTAGTGGGAGGCTTTGAAGAGATTTATTCGAATCTTGATGGAAAATGCACTGTCAATTTTGCCAGCCTCAGTTGTAGATTTTGCCCATAAGAAGGATAGTAGCTGATTCAAAAGGGGCAAAGAATGCTTCCAGAGTCAGCACTAGTACCATCACAGATGACAAAGATGAAAAAGGGTAATTTAATTTACCTAGCTTGTTACCTTCATGAGTACTGTCAAATTCTATAATCATTTCCCTATTTTGAAAAAAAAAATCCAGCATATTATTCTAAGAAGTCTTAGCCTAGTAAATGGATGGAGCAGAGAGACTGTGGCAAAAAGGGTATGCATTTTTCAAAGAACCTAAATGAAAGGAAACAGGTTCAAAGACAGGAACTTCCTCAAGGTTCATTAGAGATTCTGAATGGCTTTATTACTGTGAGGTGGGGGCTATGTTATAGTAGAGGAATTGAGTACCAAGACTGTCACTTTAGTGTCATTTAGGACTGGGAGAGATCAATGCCCCAACTGGAGAAATGTTTCTCTAAATCAAATGTTTCTCTGATTTAGATGAAGAAATGAGAAGAGCCTCTGTAGTTCCTCAGAGCCCTGTCATTGAGCATTGGGAGGATGTTGGAAAGTCTGGTTAGAAGCCTGAAGCACTTAATTTAGTAACAGTCTCTTCCAATGTCCTGTTCCAATGTCCAGTCTTCTGCAATAATAGCAGAAACAAGGATGATTTTCTTTCATTGTAGAGCCTTTATTTGCTAGAGTTGAAGATTAAGAAAATTGGTGATCTTGCCTTTCGATGATTTAACTAGAGTGTGATGTGGTTTGCCAGGTTAGCTAAAACTGGAGTGGACATAGTTTCTTTCCCCTTCCATCCTTGTTCTTTTTACTAGAAGGAACTGTCTCAGTTCAGCCTATTAATAAACAAAGAGTTAAAAGCTACCTGGATGGAATCAAAATCTGAAGAGAGACCAGAATTTTCTTTTAAAATAATTTGAAATCAATTGTATTAGTCATAAACCAATTCATTAGATTTGTGTGAGCAAGTTTGAATTTTGTTCCAATTAATGGGCTTTGAGAAAGCCCTAGGAATTGCTTGATGAAGTCACCAAGCAATTGCTCAAGCCTTATCATATAATAAATTATCAGACTGATCTCCGGATTCTAGTTCTAGACACCAGGATTTTCCCAGTCAGCAGTTTTCATCCAATCCTGGACCTAGCCTTTACCAACAAGAACTAGCTGATGTAAGTCAGAGAAAGCAGTTGATATATTTCAATGACTATTATTACATTCCTCAATAAATCTGTGAGTATTTTCAGTTACTTGAAAAAAATCTTTGAATGTGGCTCACAGTTCAGCGTTAGTCAAAGTAATATAGGAAATTAAAGGTTTACCCTCCAGATCCTCAGAAGACTTAATATTAAAAGGACAGATTCCTATGAGTTCAGAGGAAAGGGGAAAAGGAAGTGTTTCAGAAAAAAAGAGGAAGTCTGGTAAGATAATTAGTATGAGGGAAATGAAGTTATAAAAAAGGCATAGTCAGTGTAAAAAGAGGAAAATGGTGGCAGAGGCAGAGTCTGGCTATGAGGAACTGAGGAGGAGGTCTAGTGGCACTGGAGACAGAGCCTGAGACAATGAAACCAAAGAAGAGTCTGGAGCTTCAGGAGCCATTTTACCTTTCTTTAATCATTTGTTTGCTTCAATTAATCTTAAAATTGTATCTTGCAGAGAGGCAATTTTTGACTCTTGAGAACACTGGGGAGGTTCAAAATACCAATAGAAATAAGCATACACTCAGCTCTAGACTAAAATAGTCCAATTTGATTTTAATAAAATTAAGTTTGGGGGTTTCAATAGTTTCCCATAATGGTCATTGATATTCTGAATTGCCTTTGGTCCCATCAATCCATTTAGTTAGAAATGCACATAAGAAAGAGTGTCAGTTTTTAAACTTAAAATCTGGGGGTAGGGGAGGGGGTGTCAGGGAGTGAGGGTGGGAGTGGGAGGGACAGAGAACACCATCAAAATATTTAGATAACTGCAATCCCATTCTCAGGTTTTTCTTTGTAGTAAAATCATTTTCAAATAGCTTATAGCTCAAAGAGCTCAAACAGCTTGCTGGCTAATACCAGTCAGTTCTAAGAAAAAAACATGGTCCTAGAGGAATCAGGCTTAAAGCTTTCCCAGCTAGTTTCTAGAAAACAGCCCCTATTCCAAAGAAATGGGCTAAATTGGCACAGTTTCAGTGAAGCAGCCCCTGTTCTCGAAGAAATGGATTGATAGCTTTTCAGTCAGCCTTGGACGAAAGTCTTATCTACTCACATACAGAACAAGACCTTAATCAAAAAGACAAAAATATTAAAATAAATCATGAATAAAGCCTAGCAAGCTTCAAATGCAAAGAGAATGTGGGCTCAGATCCAGGAGTAAGATATACCTTTAACTCCCAGGGTTAGCAAGAAAAACAATGAGTGACAATGGGCTTAATTGTGCATACCACACCTATTTGCTCACCAGCGGCAGAGCCATCAGGCATCTTCTCTGGTCCCAATATAGGCTAACAAAATATTGACCTAAAACAAATAGACTGCCAGCTATTTCTCCAGCAGAACTGGGATCAGCAGAAAGTTGCAATTCAGAGTCCACAAACATGATGAGCCTGGTGCAAGTCCCCACACAAGATTGAGGAGGGCACTATTTGATAGAGAGTTTAGAGAAGTTGTTGGGAGGGCTGCAGTAAAAAATGAATCCATGGCTTTTAATTGGCTGAGTCCTTGCCAAGAAAGGAATGTTTCTTTTTTCTGTTGGGCTCTGTTGTCACTGCAGGTGGTAAGAGCTCCCTCTTCTGGTCCCTCAAATCCATTTAATTGAGGTTTCTCTTTATTAATTTTTTTTGCACATCCAAAGTTAAATATTTATAAAAATGTCTTTGCTTTTTTGTGCATTGAAGGTTAAATATTTAGAAAATTGTCTTTGCTGTATTGCTTTTGAAAAAGTAGTTTCATGACAGTATGCATAAGTAACTTTTGTTGTACATTTTGCCCACTCAAGATTAGAGTCCTAACATGTCTGCTTTTAAAAATTAAGAATGTTTTTTTATTTTGAAAAAGTTATGATTTTGAATTATCTTAGCTGAAAAATTGCAATTGTCAAATTTACTATAATTTCTTCCTTTTAGAAAAATCCTAACAGAAATATATTCTGTAGGTATTTAATGCCCTCAAAATGTGTAGCAACTTCATCTTCAACTCCTACTAATTCAAGGTTAAATAAATACCTTTAACAAATCTATGTGGACTGAGAATTTAGACAGAAGATCATATAGGTGTTGCAGAGGAGCAAGACCAAAATATCACATTGTGTGATGTGGTTTTCTAATATGTCCTGTAAGTTCCCTTCCCCTAGAAAAAGGGTGCAGTGGTGGTTGTGATGGTGCTTGAGAAAGAAGAGAGTGTTGTAGTCAAGAGAGTAATAAAATAATTTGAAATTTACCCCCTTATTCATGGCTTGGTCATAGACATGTCACTTGAAGGAAAATAATTTAATCTACCATTAATTTCTCTCATGATAATATATTAAAATGCTTATCTGAATGCATAGAGCCTATACCCTCATTTTACTTATTTTCCTACTTTCTTCAGTATCCTATATGTTTATATATAATTACATAGAATTATTTGGTTTCATTAGCCTAACTTAAAAGACATAAAATTCTTCTTATAGTCATAAAATTAATCTTGTGTCTTCATCCAGATCACAAATGGAGTCTTCATTTTATAAGATGAGGACAATAAAAAGTACTTAAATATGTAGCTAGCACCCATGACAGTTATAGAGTACTTTTTAACATCTTTCTATGAAAGTCACCAATAAATCACATATAAGTGCATTATATAGATCATCTGGGAGTAAATACTCTCTCATCTGATTTAGATAAATGGCAATTTTCTTTGTCAATAAAAAATGGAGGCCTATCTTATGTATGGGGAAACTAGATATTATTTCAAGTCAAATATCCTAAAATTGTATACTCAATTTCCTTTTCATTATAAAATATAATAATCATGCTAAGATATTATAAAATAAGAAATAACCCAAGTTTTCATATTGAGATTTGGGCAAATTCAGCTGATTATTTCAAAGATGTATTCTCCATAGTGATCCAACGATTATGAGGAAAACTTACAAAATGCCTCTGACTCTCCTCTGGCTTCCTCTTCCTCAGACACAGTCACCCCACGATGTTCTTTGTTGGGTGAGTAAAGATTCACAAGAGGTACTAGGTAGGAGGTAACAGGTTTTCTCCATCCTTGCCTCTTCTGCTCCATGTTCATTAGATGTATCTGTTAGGTCTGAAGCAGCCTTGTAATTGTGTCTTAAATAACTTAGTGTCCATGGCCTCTTGCCTAGGACTCTGTCCTTTCCCTACTTTCTTTCATCCACACATGCAGAAGTCCTTCTCCTCTATTGTTTCAGAGAGTAAGGGCCCTTTTTGCACTACTTCCCTTGAACTTGTTTCTCTAGAGGAAATGCTTGTTTTGTGGAGTTTCTAGTTCCTCTGCCCACCCACCACTCCCCTCCCGGCACTCTGGAGGCAGACTAGCCAAGGGTGAGAGCTGTGACTCACAAACCAATTTTTTGTTGTTGTTTAAATAGTCATAATAACACGGAAAATTGATTTAACATCTACCTCACTTTTCAGTACATACTCATCTTCTGAAAAGCAGGGGGGATATTTCTTCTAAACTTCTTTTTTGCTGAAGGTGTTACTATCTATGAATTTCAAAGTATAGAGTGCCTGGGTTTAAATGTTGGTGTTATACTTCACTCTTCAGGATGGAATCAATCTAGGAGTATTCCTGAGTAAGAATGAGTAATTGGAGGGCCACAAATAGATTAATGAGACAAAACAGTGAATAACTCTCAGTATTTTGTTAAAATATAAAAGTATATTATTTACCTGCATTTAGATTTATTGGGAAATCCATATCGATATACATAACATTTAATAAAAGCAATGGAATTTTGCTACAACTCTATAAAGATCTCGACTTTGAACAAAAAATCTTGGATTATATCTCAATTCTGATGTCAGCTTGTTGTATGACCTTAGTAGGGTAGTTTAATCTTCCTGAGAATAGATTCTTTATAAAGTGAGTGAGGTTTCAGATTCCCATGAGTTTCAAATTTCCATGAAGCTGTGTTTTCCTGGGAAGTACAAGGAACAAAGTGCTGTGCTGTGATGGTTCCTCTGTCTTCAGTGCCTTTTACCATGAGGCCCAACTGAAAAACTCCTCCTCATCCTTGAAGGTTGATTATAAATCCAGTATTGTTAGTTAAATACTGAGAAAAATCTAGATAATTTGGAATATTACTATAAAATATTATGGAATTGTAGAGAATTAGAGTCAGGAACACACACACACACACACACACACACACACACACACACACACACACACACACACACACACAGCCCTACATTTTTATTAGAATGCTTAAGAAAGCACTATCAGTACTTGGATCTTGGGTAGAATGGAGATATTTATTTTATATTCTCCTTTACTTGAATATTTTACTATATTTATATATTACTTTTCAACTGCTAATGGTTTATAAAATGTCTTTCACAAAATTTTATCTGGCCACTTAAAAATTAATTTTTAAGCAAAATTAATTTTGACTTGCTTGTATCCTAAATCATTGGTTTTCAAATCCTTTACGTTCAGTATACTGAGAATTTCAATAAACCTTATACTGCTTGATTCATTTTTATATGAACATCTAAAATAAAACATTTTTAATATATAGTCAAAAATGATCTAAATAAAATTAATGAAATATTGTCTCACAACAATATTGCATCTACCTTTATCCTTGTGAAATCTAAATAAGGTTACCTTGATTTATATATTGCTTTAATATTTGAGCTTTTATTTATAATTCCATAAAGAAAAAATATTTCACAATTAATGTTCTTCTTTGGTTCTCTACATTCTTCTTTGCAAAGAAAATAAATATAAAACTAATTTTTAATTGGTTTTAAATTTTTTGTTACAACTAAAGATTTAGTGTCAAAATGTTCTTATGCATTGAATTATTATTATAGCTAATAAGTAAATTAATCAAAATATTAATGACTAGAATCTTGATAAATATTTATTAAACAAAAAATGATTTTTTCCCAAATAATTCATGTACTCATGAATTAATTATTGCTTCAAGGAGATAAAATTTATCAATTCTTTTTTTAATTTGATAGATGCAAGGGCTAAGGAAACTGATTTGCAAAAATAGCAAGGAATATAAAGAGTTGTAATGTGGCATTGTTGTTTAATTCTTTGAATTCTTTGCAAGATTGTGACAAAGAAGATAATTACATTGATTAGATATTCCCACAGTCATTTTTTAAAGAAAAAGAATTGGAAATTACCTAATTTTAAAGAATTTTTTCCCGGTTATTAATTATTCATTGTGTTCAGCTTCTTCAAAGGATACCACAATTCAATATCAATACTTAGTAATGATCAATTATAAATACTGACTATATAAATAATCAAAAAAGCCCATTTTCATTGAAAAACCAATAGGCCAAACTAGACACACTTTTTGTCAGGATGAAAAAACAAGACTCTCATACTCAAAGTAGTGATTACTCTGCATTCCTATAACAATCACAGCATTACTGAACACAATGTGAAACTTAGATAATTCCATTTCTTCATGTAATATGTTGAAGAGATGCAACATTATTTCCTTAGGTATAGGATATTTATCATTTTATGGCAAATTTCAATGCTCTGTGCAAATCGGAACTCAACTTTTTTGGCAACTTGAGCTAGTTCATTAATAAATAGAATTTCCTATTACCATGGGTGTAAGAAAGTCAATCTATTGTACAGTCAGCCACATTTATAGAGATGTTTTATGCCATTTACAAGGTAAGCACAAGTTCAATTGAATTATAAAGCATTCAGAGATGCAATTTCTGGGGTAATGGAGTAAAGGTCTCTGAAAATATGCTTCTCTGTAGAAATTATGAGAACAAGCATACATACATACTGTCAAACCCAACTTTTTCTGAAATCTGAAAATTAACTAAAAGCCTGACAAAATCCAAGAATTATTCAAAGCAACAGCAGAATCTCTGTAAGAACAGCTACTCCTGCTTTATTTTACCTTGTCCTGATCTTATCCTTCCCATTTCACCTTGAGAGTAATCTTGACCGCCATAACTACAGAAGCTAAGAAAATGAGGAGCCTAGGAGCCCTTTGGGGAAGTGGGACAGATGGATTTCAAGTTGACCAAAAGCACCATCCCCAGAGAATTGTCGCTATTTGGTTTGTTTGGAAATTCCCTAGGGAAGTTACATTTTTAGCCTGACTCAGAGATCACTCTGTGTGAACATCTCCGCTCAGAAGATGGTTTGTCAAAAATAGCCAGCAACAATTGTTTAAGATCACAGTTGCCTGAGGTGCATTACTAGTTGAAGCTAACACAAACTGGAAAAAAAAAAAATCTTATGAGGAAAAAAAATAAGAAATGTGACTGTCACAGGAGTCTTTGTAAAGCTCTTAGATATATCTGGAAAGCTAAAAGGGCTTATGCATATCCAGGAAAGACCTGAGAAAGTCCAGAGCTCTCATTTCTGGCTGCAATTTAAATTCTGAGAAAGCGGAAAATGATGCCTAAGGCAAAAAGTAGACTATCTAGCAGGGTGTTAAAGGTGTAAACCAAGACACAGTTAGAGCCCCTAAGCAAAGGCTGGGAGATTTATATGTTCAAAGAATTAAGGAAAATCTCAGTGAAATTATTAGATGATCACTAAGCTAATCAAGCAGATAATTTAGTGTCCGCATATGGCAGAGAATTCATACTTTACAGAGATAGTCCAGGAAAGTCACTAAACAAATAAACAGTAGCACCAATGGCACAATGAACAACAGTAGCAAACCCTGGCGGGTGGGAAAGAATTCTGATTTTCAGTTTTGAATTTATATTATTTAAAATATGCAGTTTTTGACAAAACATTAAGATATATGTACAAAACTGACAATAATACCCATACACAGGCAACAGACTGTTAATGAGAAAAACCTACATGTTGGTATTACTGGAAAGTCTTTAAATTATCCATTATAAGTAAGTACAAAGCTAAAGGAAACAATGTCTAGGTAATTGGAAAAAATTATGAAAATGATGTTCCTCTAAAGAGAGAATATCAATAAAGAGATAGGAATCATAAAGAAAAAAAAAGAACCAAATGAAAATTATGGAGATAAAATACATAAAAACTGGAGTTCTCTTGTGGTGCAGTGGGTTAAGGATTCAGGGTTGTCACTGCTGTGGTTCAGGTCACTGCTGTGATAGGTGTGAGCCCTGGTCTGGGAACTTCCACATGCAGCAGGTGTGACCAAAAAAATGTATAAAATCTAAAATCAAAAGTTCAGGAATCTAATATACAGCACAAATGAACCTTTCCACAGAAAAGAAAATCATGGACTTGGAGAATAGACTTATGATTGCCAAGGGGGAGGGGGAGGGGATGGGATGGATTGGGTGCTTGCAGTTAATAGATGCAGACTATTGCCTTTGGAATGGATTAGCAATGAGATCCTGCTAGGTAACACTGGGAACTACGTCTGGTCACTTATGATGGAACATGATAATATGAGAAAAAAGAAAGTATACATGTGTGTGTAACTGGGTCACCATGCTGTACAGTAGAAAATCAACAGAACACTGTAAACCAGCTAGAAGAAAAAAAAATAAAAATCATTATATATATTTAAAAAAATTCATTAGAGTGTACCAATGGCAAATTTGAAATGGCAAAATAAAGAATCAACAAGCTCAAACACCTGTCAATTGAGATGATTCAGTCTGGCAATCAGAGGAGAAAAATAAACAATAAAAACAGAACCTTAAAAACCTGTGGGACATCATCAAGCATAAAAATGTACACATAAATTGGGACTTTTAGAAGAATAAGAGGGGAGGGAGAGAGGAAGAAACAGGAGTAATATTTGAAGAAATAGTGGTCATAATCTTCATACCCAGAAAGCTCAACAAACTCCAAGGAGGAAAACTCAAAGAGATCCACATCTAGACACACTATAGTCAAACTCTCGAAAGCCAAACACACACATTTGCAAATGTGTATGTAGGTATATATGCTTATACATGCATATACTTTCTCTATACATGATATATATGATAATTTAAAAGTTTAATATTCACTTAATACCCCATATCACTCAGTTATATGGCATAATGGCCATATATTATTGATTCTTATTTGGCATTTAATGTGCATTAACATTTTATAAATAGTAATGTCTCATTACAATTTCTAGTAGGTTGTCATTTATCCATTAATTTGAACCACTGAGAAAAGAGAATTTATGTGTCAAGGTTATACGATGCTAAAAGACAGTATTTAATTATCCTGTAGTTGAATATGGAAGTTGAGAAAGAGCATGATATAGGACTAATGAACCAGCAAAAATGCAAAGCACCATTCAGCACTAAAGTAATTGGGCAGAACAGTGGAAAAGACTACGATAAATGATTACTTCATTAATTTCAAAATTAAAGGGCAAGATAAGGTGGTCACTATCATAGGTTATTAAGGTAAAACAAGCTAATCAGCACATTCCAAAGGTAAAGTTGTCAGCTAATCATCCAATGATTACCAATTTCTGACGAGTACAAGAGAAAGCAATTTATTCTCACTTTATCAATCAAACCAAGCAATCAAATATTTTACTGATGAGAAAGAAAAACCTTAATTTATTTTTATCTTTTCCTAATATAATTTAACTAGCATGCATTGGCAGGCAAACAATATGAAGACAGTAATTTTTATTTACTCTGCACAGCATCAGAAAAATGACTTCCTTATCAAAATAATGTTAAATGTCAAAGTCTTTCAAGCTTGACCACACTAACAGAGTGATTGCTAATATGAACCACCGACTCAATTATGTCTTCAATTCTCTCTTATAGAAAAGTTTTACTAGTTGAAATCTTACAAACAAATTATAACATAAACACCTTATTTACAGAAAGTCTACATGTGGAGTGCTAACTCTGGAAATGAGTGGAAACCATAACAGAGAGAAACAGTGTTTTGTTTTTTTTTTGTTTTGTTTTGTTTTTAATCAAAAAATACAGAGCTGGAAGAGTTTTTGAAAATAAATACTTTAAATGAAGAGCAAATAGAGAAATAAAGCCTAGGTAAGGTAAAAGTCTCAGAATTGCATTATAAAAATCTATATTTGTTCAGTTTACTTAACAGAAGGAGGAAAAAAGAACAAACATTTAATGAACACTGATGAGTATGTAAGTGAAATGTTTGGGTATAAAATTAATAACTATCATATAGATAGATGTATAGATGATAGATCCAATTTTTCTTCTGGATGTGGTGGGGTACCAGGAAGTAGTTTCCCTTTAGACATTAAAAACAGGAAATAAGGAGTTCCCATCATGGCGCAACAGAAACGAATCCGACTAGGAACCGCAAGGTTTTGGGTTTGATCCCTGACCTCGCTCAATGGACTAAAGATCCAGCATTGCCATGAGCTGTGGTGTACGTCACGGAGGTGGCTCAGATCTTGTGTTGCTGTGGCTGTGGCATAGGACAGCAGCTGTAGCTTCGATTAGACCCTCTAACCTGGGAACCTCCATATGCCGCATGTGAGGCCCTAAAAAGACAAAAGACAACAACAACAAAAGAAACAAGACACAAGGTAGATATATGAAACTTCAATTTTCAAACTTTGAACAAGAGACATTACAGGACTGTGATTCTTAAGTAAATGGAAACAAATAAGATTAGGCATGCAATTTCTCTAGCTTTCTCTGTGGATCCATTTCCTTGATGTAGAAGCAGGGAGGAGAAAACCAAACAAGGCATAGCAGTATTCATGAATCAAGTAGGTTGAGGCAGATGGAAATTGATGGGGTAGTAGAGAGGAGTGTCTATGCTGTAAAGGAACTCTAGGGACTTCCCTTTTCCCTCCTTTGCTGAATACAAAGAAGTATATGTGTAGGATTAAATGCCACAAATCTGAGCAGGAGTTATCAGAGTACCAGGAGCTAAATGCTTCCCGGGGCTGGGAACTGTTTGAATATCAATCAGTCAGAGTGAACAGTCCTCGGTGATCATGGGGGCATTGAGTAGAAATCTCAGAAAGGCAATACCTTAGTGTTTAGGCTGACTACCACTACAGTAAAAGCTACTCTGCTCATACCATTATATTGCTTAAAAATCAGCCTCCAAAGGATAGAATGGAACCAAAGTAACGTAGTAACTGCTTGCCCCAATTAATTCCAATTCACTTTCAGGGAAGATAACAAACTCCAGACAGACAAAAACATAAAATTCAAAATACCCAGTTTGAAGAAGCAAGAGAATATAAGGAGTATCCGGGAGAAAAATCAGTCAATAGAAAGAAACCCAGACATAACAGCTAGAGATATTTTAAAGCTCTTACAATAACATGCCTCTATTTAAATAAAAACATCAGAGAATTGAAAATATAAAATGGAACTTAAAAGAACTTCTAGAGATTAAAAAATATATATAGGAGTTCCCGTAGTGGCTCAGTGGTTAACCAATCCAACTAGGAACCATGAGGTTGCAGGTTCGATCCCTGGCCTTGCTCAGTGGGTTAAGGATCCGGCATTACCATGAGCTGTGGTGTAGGTCGCAGACACGGCTCGGATCCCGTGTTGCTGTGTCTCTGGCGTAGGCTGGCGGCTACAGCTCCGTTTAGACCCCTAGCCTGGGAACCTCCATATGCCAGAGGAGCGGCCCAAGAAAATGGCCAAAAGACAAGAAAAAAAAAATACAGTATCTAAAAGGTTAAATTACCTGATGGGATTATAGGAGTTTTATTATTGTAGGATAATAGATCAATGAGCACATTGGTAGAACCTAACTTAAGTGCAACACAGAGAGAAAAGTACAAAAAAAAAAGTCTCAGTGATTTATAAACCATATCTAGTGGTCTAATATGCATATATATGGAGTCCAGAAATTAGCAGGGGAAGAAAGGAAATAAGACAAAAGAATTGAAAAAAAAAAGTGGTAGCTAAACAAAAAACATATGCAGCTTCTTCAAGAAATTAAAAAGAGAACTGAGTTATAATCCAGAAATCCCACCTACAAATATATATGCAAAGAAAATAAAATTTGGATCTTGAAGATACACATGCACTACTGTGTTTCTGTCATCATTATGCACAATGGCCAAAATATGGAAACAATCTAAATGTTCATTGATAAATGAATGGATAAAGTGTAAAATAGTATTTTGGTATCTAGCTGTACCACAGTATATTTATCCATTCACTGACTGAAGGAAATCTTGGTTGCTTCTAAGTTTTGGCAATTAAAAATAAACTGCTATAAACATCCATGTGCCAGTTTCTCTGTGGTCATAAGTTTTCAACTCCTTTGGGTAAAAACCAAGGAGCTTGACTGTTGGACCAAATGGTAAGAGTGTGTTGAATTTTGTAAGAAACCACCAAACTGTCTTTCAAAGTGGCGGTACCATTTTGCAGTCTCATCAGCAAAGAATGAGTTTCTCTTCTTCCACATATTTGCTAGCGTTTGAGGTTGTCAGGGTTCCAGATTTTGAACATTCTAATAGGTTTGTAGAGGCATCTCAATGTTTCAATTTGCATTTCTCTAATGACATAAAATGTGGTGTATCTTTTCATATGTTATTTGTCATTTGTGTTTCTTCTTTGATAAGATTTCCATTAAGGTCTTTGGCCCATTTGTACATAGGCTTTTTGTTTTGTTATTTTTGAGTTTTGAGAGATTTTTTGTATTTTGGAAAACAGTCTTGTATCAGATGTTTTTTTTTTTTTGCAAATATTACCTTTCAGGGGACTGTCTTGCCAGTCTCTTAACGTTATCTTTCATAGGGAAAAATTTTTGTGAGTTCTTTTCTTTATGTATCATGCCTTTGGTGTTATATTTAAAAAGTTATCACCATACCTTAGGTCATCTAGATTTTCTCCTGTGTTTCCTAGTTTTATTGTTTTGTGTTTAACATTTAGATCTGTGATCCTTCTCATGTTAATTTTTGAGAAAGGTGTAATTTCTGTATCAAGATGCATACTTTGCATGTGAATGTCCAGTTGTTCCAGCACCCTTTGTTACAAAGACAATCTTTATTGTATTACTTTTGCTCTTTTGTCAAAGTTCAATTTGCTATATTTTTGTGGACCTATTTCTGGGCTTGCCACTCTGTTCTATCAATCTCTTGGTCTATTCTTTCACTACTGTCTCAATTACTGTCTTCTTATCTTCATTTATTGTTTGTTTGTTTTTGAAAGGCTGTTTATTCAGATCTTGTTGTAGAGGGAATCAGCTATTGCCTTGTCAGAGTCTACAGATTAGGTGGAGGAGTGGCAGAAAAAAGAAATGGCTTCAGGTATGCTCTGATGGAAGCCTGTTGGAGTGGGAAAGATGTAGAGGGTTAACTAGAAGAAAGGCATCCTATGTGATTGATTAAGTGTGCATATTGGGCTTTCTCTAGTTGGTCCTAAATTGGAAAGGGGGACAAAAATTAAGGGAGCTGTCAGTTATTTGTCTCCTCCAGTTACTAGTTTCCTCTGTTTTCCTCTATGTGATTGAATCTAATTGCACTTCTTCCTGATTATGGTCCCTTTACATCATGACCTTGAATTCCTAATCCTCTTTCCAAAATACCTCCAAATATTCATTTGAAGATGTTTAATTCAGTTTTGAGTGTTGTGTAACACTCAGTGTTCTTTTGACACTTGATTGATTTTTTGTGTGTGTGAATGTGGGAAGCTTTCATCGACTAAAATGTTTTGATTTGAATTTTTTTTAACAGCGCATTTGTATGATTTGAATTGACTTTTTTTCTATTTCTAAAAGTTTGACACTGGTTCTAGTTCAAGCATACCATCTTATGTCAGTGTAGTGAAGTGTAATAATTTTATTGACTAGTGAGTGGTGAAGTTGTTCCTTTCATTCCTATAAGAATTTTTAAATTTTCCTTTCTTACTTTGTTCTTCCCTCTCACTGCCACTTAGACATGGGGAGCTACCACTCTCCCATGTGTCCGATTTCTCCAGTGGCAATGCTTCTCCAAGGCTCTCAGCTTTATCCGTGGGGACCTTCAAGGCCCCTGCCTTGTAGTGAGTATTGTGAAGTAACAATTCCTAAACCTACGTTTGGTTAAATACTAAATGTTGTACTTTGTCTTCCTAGTAGGAATTTCACCTGTTTCATCTATATCCTCCCCCTCTTCTCCACTCTCCTGACATGCTGGAATTTGGGTAAGAGCTCTGTTGGAGTTTGGTATTCATAGTGAACTCTGCCTCCAGTTCTTTTTCAAACATAGGTCATGCATATCTGCCTCTTGGTCCAGTTCCTCTCTCTCCCTCTCCCTCTCTTTCTTATCTCTCTTTCTCTCTGAGGATGTAAGGTTAGAGATTCTGGTTACTTTCCTGATCCTGCAGACTCCAAAACTAGGAAGGTATTCTTTGCAGAAAATCCAAATAGGTATAAAGCCTATGATTCTATTCCTAACATATGGTTATTAATAACTTAAAAGAGCTAGAGGAATCAGTACATACTTTAAACAACATTTATGATTGTACAGAGTTACATTTTTTCAAAATGTCTTCTCATAATTGATTAAATTTTCACAAAACTATAGCTAGTCAGTCACTTGGCTGAGGCCCAGCAATAGCAGAGACAGACTTGAACGGAGCCTTTTGAACATAAATCTATTTCTGTTTCCAGTACGCTATGGATCTCTGGGTACAGACATGTAACTGAGCAAATGACTCTCTTGAGTAATGCTAACCTTTAAGATGACAAATCCCGACCTCCTTCATGGAGGCACTCACCCTAGTTCACCTTGGTTATGAGTCTGTTTTTTACTTCACCAGATGGCTGAGCATCACTCTTAAATTCTTTATGTGTGTAAACATAAATAACAGAAATTTCTTTTTATTAAGGTTTATTGAAAAAATGCAAGTGGCTTCAAGGTCCTCTGCCAATAAAATTTTATTGGATTTTAGTCAGTAACTGTGATATTATGAAACATAAAATACCTACCATAACTTTGCAAACCAAAGGTTATAATGATTTGTTTACTTGAAAAAAAAACATTTAATTTGTCTCAAGTTCAAACTAACATGCCTGGCTGACTGTAATTTTTATTTATTCATTCCAAATATAACACTGAAAAGTACCATCTCTTGTCGTTGCTAGACTTTGGGTCTCTGCTTTTATGTTTAATTTATTATCGACTTGTGACATTTTTTTCCTTTTATAGCTGAGAAATGAATTGAAATAAAATAATGATTTGCTTTTACTGCCAGACAAGATGCTAGATGTCCTGTTTGCCAAGTTTATAGTTTATACATAGCCACATTGCCTTTAATAAAAAGTTTAATAAAAATACAAAATAAAAACTAAAATGTCAAAATGCTTACCTTTTATGATGAGATCATTAGTTCTTATCAAGTCAAATCAGAGAACACGTCATTGCAAACAAATATTTTGACATGCAGTAAGCCCATGTAGGAAACATTGAATATTTCAAAAACAAAGATTTCAGTAGCATAGAGGAAAAGTTTCTTGTCAAAACGGTTTTCATCAGCAACTGTCCAAGGCAATCTGATAGCTAGTGCTCAATGTTTTAACTGCACTGCATACAATAAAAACAATAAAGACTGATAACTTGACATCTCTATATTATTAAAATTCTCTTCATTTAGATACAAAATTTTTACATTCTGGTTAGGCATAATCTTAATGAAAAGAAAGGGAAAATTACTAAAATAAACTAAATTAACTAACTGAAAACTAAATCAATAAACTGTCTGAAATCAGAAATTAAAACAGGTCAAGGTAGTATTTAAATCTTTTTTTTTTTTTTAGATGTTGAAATAGTGATAATAATTCTTCTGGGAATTGGCCAAAACAGGTTCTTAAATTTTCTCAAAGACTTAAAATTTTCATAGCCTTTTGTAATTTGTTGGATGATTTCTCATTCAATATCTCATTTACATTTTATGAGCATGCTGGTATAGAAGGTGTACTGAGTGCCTATAAAAAATCAGGCTCTGTAATAGGATCTGGGGATCCTCAAGCCTTACGTCTATAGGTGAAAAAGCTGAGTTTCAGAAGTGAAATGAATCTTCATTTATCACACAACCAGATCTTCTTAGTCTAAGTTCAATACTTTTTTGAAAAATAATTCCCTTATGATATAATGTAAATGGATAAACGATACAGTGAGCATGGAAGCAGATCTGAAGTCTGAGAAACACCATGTGTGTGGATTTGAAAGCACAGCCTCATCCAGGTGAACTCTGCGAGTATTGCAGTTCTGGCTGACTCCTAGATTGCCACCTCATGGCATATCCTGAGCCAGAACCACACACCAAAACCACTACCAGATTCCTGGGCCACAGAAACAGAAAAACAACAAAGGTTCGTATTTTCCAATCACAAGTTTAACAGTAATTTGTTACACAGCAAGTAGTAGCTGCTATACCTGCCTTTAAACCCTAGTTTATCCTGTTATAGGCTGGATGTTCTTAGACATGTTACTTAACTTGCATCCTTAGTTTCTTCATCTGTAAAATTTGTGTGAAATAGATCAACCATATAATATGCATAAATATGCATAAATGGATTATTTTAGAATTTTATAAGATGATACATAGAAAGCATTTACCTTAGGGATATGCCATTTTATAAAGATGCAATTAAATATTTCATCCATTAAGCTGTAGAATATTTACTGATATTTAAGCTATTCAGAATAGATTGAATAAAAAAAGTAGAGTTAAAATAATACGTATGCAAAGCAAATGTCACAAAGTGTTGATAATTAACTTGGGTCAAGGGTTTTGTGTCCTCTATAGCACATTTATTCTTAACATTTTTGGGTACACTTGAAATAATTTCAAATATAGTGTTTTTAAAGTACATACAGTATAATCACTCCTTTAAACAACATATTTTTAGAGAAAACTACGTAAAAGCTGTATGCGTAAATATTAACAATGCTCATCTACGAGTACCGTGATTATGAGACATAATTTTTTTGTTTTCAAAATTTTGTACGTTAATCAAGTATGAATTAATATGAAAATTTCATTTTAAATATATCTAAAACAATTTGTAGGCTATATTAGTTAATAATGGAATAGAAATTTAGAAATAAAAACTAGAAAATGACATAGATATGTAACACCTGAGTAGAAAATACAATATGAGACTTCAACTAGGATGACGAATTTGTAAGACAATTTATTTAAAAAGAAAAGAAAGCTCTACTGTAAGTAGGCATTTTAAATATTTTTGAAGCATTATCTTTTGATAGCTTTTAAAAGTAATTTATGGTTCACTGCTGTTATAAATTGATTTGTCTTTTTTTTAAAAAAAAAAAAGTTCTACTTAGAAAAAAAAAATAGAACAGAAAACTACCTTAATCTCGACATTGCTTCCATATGCAGATAATGTGCATGGAATAACACAGATTATGGTTTCCTTTTCAATGAGGTGTTATATGCTTTCACTGTCACAAAGGCACAGGAAGTAGGATGCCTTTTGGTTCCTGAACTCGAAAACCAGTTTGGTTTTATCACTTCAGTTTGAACTGCAAATTTCTGTCGGAGACACATATGTTTATTTCTGCTATGCATCTGTTAGGTCATTTATCACCCTCAGTTTATGCCTACAGATCTCATTTGTTCTCTATATTCAGGTCAGAAAAGGCATTTAGTAACATAATTGGGAAAAACAACTATTTTGTGCCTTTTATTCTAATTTTGAAAATGTCCTCTAAAACCTTATGTCTGTTAAAACTTAATACTGAATGTTATAGGCAAGTGAAGAAATTTTTCAGCTCTGTAAATACGACCTAACTTTAGTTTGTCTTTTATGAAAATTGTTTGAACATGGTTCATTTCCGAAGTATACTAGAAAGCACCGTGACAGAAAAATCTAGGAGAGTGTCTCATTGGATTACTTGTGAGGTTATTAGAATTATTGTGTATATGAGTCTGTTTGTCTTAGTGAACCAATTTTCCTATAATTTCACTGGAAGAACATCTCGCCCTATATGTTAGTATTTCTATAAAATATTTCCAAAAAGTGTAACTCAGAAAATCATGTATAGCCTTACTAGATTATTCAATACATATTTGCCCCTCATCATCCTCACCCCTTCATGATGAGCATAATCTTATTGTTATTTTAGGCTCCAAGCTCTAGCTCTCAAAGAACCTATGATTCCCTGCCTATCTCTTGATCTTTCTTCAGTCTCAAAGACTTAGCCCTAGGGGGACAGCATGGCATATTAATTAGGAGGCCAGGATTGAAAGCTGATGTCCTAGGTTCAGATCTCATCTAAGTTTCTCATTCTTTCCTTTCTCAATTAAGAGGATAAAAAATAGGAGTTCCCGTCGTGGCTCAGTGGTTAACGAATCCGACTAGGAACCATGAGGTTGCAGGTTCGGTCCCTGGCCTTGCTCAGTGGGTTAACGATCCGGCGTTGCCGTGAGCTGTGGTGTAGGTAGCAGATGCAGCTCGGATCCCGCGTTGCTGTGGCTCTGCTGCAGGCCAGCGGCTACAGCTCCGATTCAACCCCTAGCCTGGGAACCTCCATATGCCGCGGGAGCGGCCCAAGAAATAGCAAAAAGACAAAAACAAAAACAAACAAACAAAAAAGAGGATAAAAAATAGTACTATCTCATAACACTATTAGATGTAAATGACACCATGTGTAACGTGGTTAGAAGAGTGCCTGGTATATGTTAAGTATAAAATATTAGCAATAATTATTATGGTATTATGAATTATAGAAATAAACCTCTTTTACATGATTTTGCCCTTTTTATTTCTAAGAGATTTCTATTTGGTTTTTTATCTATTGCTACAAAACAAAGTAGAGGACTAGCTACCGCATTCTTATGTAATCAGTTTCTTCTTACCTCTTTTTCTTGACAGGTTACTTATACATGCTCACATTTCTACAATCTGTCTTTAAAAAAAAAATGGGGGAGGGAGTTCCCTGGTGGCTTAGTTTAGGATCTGGTACTGTCACTGCTATGGCAAGGGTTCATTCCCTGACCTGGGAACTTTCACTTTGGCTACAGCTGTGGCCAAAAAAAAAAAAAAGAAAAGAAATAAACACCAATAAACACCCACATTCCCTCCTGCTATCACCCTATCACCAGTCTCTTTCTCTTTCCTTCACAACCAAACCTCTTTAAAAAACGGTTAAAGAAAAAAAAAAAAATAGAACTCCTGTTGTGATGCAGCAGAAATCAATCTGACTAGGAACCATAGGGTTGCAGGTTTGATCCCTGGCCTTGCTCAGTGGGTTAAAGATCCAACGTTGCTGTGTCTGTGGTGTAGGCCAGCAGCTGTAGCTCCAATCTGACTCCTGTCCTGGGAACCTCCATAGGCTTTGGGTGCGGTCTTAAAAAGCAAAAAAAAAAAAAAAAAAAAAAAAAAAAAAAAAAAGATGTTTGAAGAATGTCTGTCATTCTTCAACAATATCCTATAACACTTCCAAGTCACAAGGAGGTATTATATTAAAGTTGCTTTATTTTACCATAAAAACTTAGGTATTTTATTCTCCCCATGGACAAGCTGAACTCTAAAGATCTTATCTCCTCAATGAAAATCAGTATGTCAATGACTTCAAACCAAGAACTCCATCTCAGTTGTATCTCTGGGTTTCAGACCTCCACACATAATTCACTACCTCCTCTACATAACTGATGATTCAACATAATACATCTATAAATTATTTCAGCTATTCAAGCACCCCATCGCCAAATATAATTATTTTACTCTATCTATTTTATCTCATTTCTTGGTAACATGATGAACACATTTTTCCTTCCTTTCTACTTATTATGTAATTATGTAATATTAGATATAGTTTTTATTTTTAATTGTTTTCATAGGGCCGCACCTGCAGCATATAGAAGTTCCCAGGCTGGGGGTCGAAACGGAGCTACAGCTGCTAGCCTATGCCACAGCAATGCAAGATCTGAGCTGCATCTGCAGCCTACACCACAGCTCATGGCAACACTAGATCCTTAACCCACTGAGCAAGGCCAGAGATCGAACCCACATCCTTATGGATCCTAGTCATGTTCGTTAACCTCTGAACCATGAGGGGAACTCCCTAGACATATATTAAAAAAAACCCACAAGTAATAATATGAAATATATCTTATACTCACACCTAACTTAAGAAATAAATACTATAAAATAACTAAAGTCTTCTGTAGACCCCGTCCTGCATTGTATTACCCTTTCTAATTCCAGAAGTAACCCTTATCCTGAAATTAAAGTTTACTATTTCTTAATGATAAAGAATGATAAGTAGTAGGGTTAATAAACTCAGTGCTTCCTGATGTGCTGTTTATATAAACGAAGCTGTTATTTAGTAGCTTTATAATGGGGTTTAACATATGCCTAGTATACTGCCCTTTATGTGGACAATTCATCTCAGGATATAGAGAAAAAAATACCTGAGGAATAACATAATCTTTATAAGGACAGTAGCAATTAAAAATAATGGTAAAAAGGATATCGATATGTCAGAATTGAGCGATAATCTGATAGCACACACAAAAAGGCAACATCTAAAGAGATGAGGTGCTAGGCCTTTCTTGTTAGCACAAGTTCTTTTCCTGGGAATGCACTGTATTTCCTATGTCCTTGTTCACTTACTAACTCATAAAAGCTTCATAGCAAGGAGAGTAATACTTTATGTAAACTGGATAAAATGCTATATAAAATTCGAATAACAATACTGGCCACCTACCGACTTTCCAGGAATATCCTAAGGAATTAATAAAATCATGTTTGCAAGGTTTTATGAGATCCCTGGATGAAAGCAGTTCTAAAGATACAAAGTCCTGGAAGAAATTCTTCTGTGTTCTGAGTGCTAGGTGTAATATCTATGCAAGAAGAATATAGTTTTGTGTGCTCTCTGAAGTCAAGAGAAGTCAGATAGGTAAAGTGAAAGAATACCAAGGAAAGGAAGACAACTGGAGGGGAGAGGAGGATCTGCCCAAAGATCCAAAACAGATATTATTAAATATACCTTTGTTTTCTTGCTCTCAATTAAATCCTGATTTAAGAAGTGAGATGCTTTACAATGGCTTTGGATTAGTGTGCATCAACAGTGAAAGTTAGTGTCATACTTTTCTGAATCCTTTAGAAGCACCCTGGCCAAACAGCTATTTCTAGTGAAGACAAGCTATTTTTATTACACTATGATGGAAGACTATAAATAAAATTCCAAAACCTGTGCTCTTCATTCCAGTTTCCCTTTTAATTGAGCACATCCTTCCAAGTATATATGACAGAAAAACATTTCATGAAGTAAATCAGAATTTTTCAAACTCTGTCCGTGAAACATCATTACATTGAGTTGCCCCCTTGAAAAATAGTAAGACCCTAAGACCAAAATAAATAAGTTTAGGAGTTCCCATCATGGTGCAGCGGAAACTAATCCGCTGGGAACCATGAGGTTGCGGGTTCGATCCCTGGCCTTGCTCAGTGGGTTAAGGATCCAGCATTGCCATGAGCTGTTGCATAAGTTGCAGATGAGGCTCGGATCTGGCGTTGCTGTGGCTGTGGTGTAGGCCAGCAGCTGGAGCTTTGATTTGACCTGGGAACCTCTGTGTGCCATGGGTGTGGCCCTAAAAAACAAAATAATAATAATAAAATGTTTCATGTTATTATTTCCATTATTCACCAAATACATTTTCTTAAAAAATACTTAGTTAATAGTTTACACATTAGAGTCTAAGAATTTGTGTTCTTTTAGAACACACATTCAAAACTAATGCAGAATTTCTTAGAGGTATAGCAGTAATTCTAGGTGTATTAAGGGGCAAATCTTTAAATGCCATACAAATTTAGAAAACCAGGCAAAATAACTCAAGAATACAAAAAAAACTAAGAGGGTAAAATTAGATTCAGAACAAAGTTAGATGCAAAAAACAAACAAACAAACAAACAAAAAAACTAAAAACAAGAGTTCCTGTTGTGGCTCAGTGGAAATGAACCCAACTAGTAACCATTAGGAAGTGGGTTCAATCCCTGGCCTCACTCACTGGGTTAAGGGTCCAACATTGCCATTAGCTGTGTTGTGGTTTAGGTTACAGATGAGCCTCAGATCCTGTGTTGCTTAGGCTGTGGTGTAGGCTGGAAGAGGCTGTGTGTGAGGCCCTAAAAAGCCAAAAAAAAAAAAAAAAAGTTAACATTCTGTGTGTGCAGAAGGGTGAACATGTACATTTTTGGTAAATAATCAGTTTGATCTATACCCTAGTTGGTGTGGGAGATTTTAGATAATCTTATTGAGTTTGAGTTTGACTATAGGAAGAGTAACCTGTTGTTGGGTCTAAAAATGATATAAAAATAGCTGTCTAATCTTGAATAACTCAAAACTTAACATAAAAAACAATAAATTCTGTGTACACACACAGAAACACCCACACATAGAGGTATGAACAAATGGACTTGATACATAGAAAATAATTTTGTTTTCTAACTAAACAATGTTTAATATGCACATAGGTCAACTATGCAAAGACTCTCAGTAATATAAAATTATTTGAGGCCTTTAATTTTGCTTGAGGCATTTTTTTTCTGTTAAAAACATAGCATTAAAAGACATATTCAAAATTCAACAAATAGAAAACAAGTATGAAAGTTTCATAAATTACCTCTCAATTTTTTTTAATTTTTTAAATTTTATTTATTTATTTATTTTTGCTTTTTAGGGCCATAGGGGTGGCAAATAGAAGTTACCAGGCTAGGGATCAAGTCAAAGCTATAGCTGCTGGCCTATGCCACAGCTACACCAGATCCAAGCTGCATCTGCACCTACACCACATCTCAGGGCAATGCTAGATCTTTAACCCACTGAGCAAGGCCAGGGATCAAACCTATGTCCTCATGGATACCGGTCAGATTCGTTCCCAGTAAGCCACGATGGGAATGCCTTCTTCTCAAATTTTAAAAGCCAGATAAAATGAAATTCAACAGTACTGAAGGGAAAATGTATTTATTTTCAAGTCAAAAGCATAATAATTTGAAACTATCATCTACAATTCTGATGCTCATATCATAATATTAAAAGCAAAGTATCTAAGATAGGACATTAATAAATAAATTACCATATGTATTACAACATCGAATGATATTAGTTAATTTGGCTTCCAGAATGCTAAAAAGGAGACAGTATTGGTCCAGTAATGAAAGTTCTGTGTTCAAACGCTGAGATCACCTAATTTGAACCACATCCTTGTTAGATACTAATACTGCCTTTTCTATCCTATAGGCCTATTGTGAGATTTAAAAGATCAAAAGCCCAGTCTTAGTGGTGGAAGATCCAGGTGTTAGTTATAACTCTGGAAACTCAAAGCTTCATTTTATTTTTCTATAATGTGAGATAAAAACGCCTCTTCAAACAGTTATAGGAACTAAAAAGGAAACATGGGGACTGAATACTGTTAACTGCAAAGATCAAAACCAAATGTATATTACACTTCTATCACTAATCCCCATTTTATACAAAATCTTACATGAAATCTCAAGATTAAAAACAGATCAAATAAAGCTAGTTATAGCCGAGCCATATTCCTGCTTGACATCCGACGAGTCCCTAGATTCCTTCACCAGGAAGTTGTATAAAACACTGAGATTACCAAGAAAAAAAGTGTAGAAGCAAGCTTTCTACAGCTGATATTTTTTTTTTAAAAAAAACCTATTATGTTACATACATTTGTTCATGAAGTCTGTGTGAAAAAGTGTCTATATACTACTGTTCATTTTTACAGTAGGAAACTGAGACTCAAAAAATTTAATAAATCTCCCTAAGATCATATAACCAATGTGTGGTAGAGCTAAGGATCAAATCTAGGCATATAGTAACATATCATCCTGCTATTATCAGTTATAACTGAGTTGTGAGGGGGTTCTACTTAAGTAGTAAATAATTAAGAACCAGAAGATAACATAAAAATTAAATACTAGATCATTTGATAGTGATTTGAATAGGCACAGAAAGCTTAATATATACATTTTTAATTCCATTCCTTTAAATGTAGTTTTCCTTCTTATCACTTAAGAATTGAGTTAAATATCATTCCTGTACTTTAGCATTACCTTTCATCTAGTTTCTGTTCATCAACCCTCCCACTGATGCATAGAGAGAAACATTACTTCAGCTGGCAACAATTCTTTGATTCAAAGAACATTACATTGAAACAATGATTATTTTGATCTCTACTCTTCAATTTATGGCCACTGTTTTTGGAGGCATGTTTAGGACTGCAGACTCCAATCCATCAGCAATCTTTGACACTCACACTTTCTTAAATCAACGCTTCATGATGAGACTGATAAAGTATTCAAGCTCCTTCATTAATTAGACTTGTACCCTTCCTATTCCTGTCCTTTTGATATTATATTTCTGCAGGTAATTGCCAGTCTCTTACATCACTTATTCATACAGTAAAAGATAAAATCTTCTGAGTTAGTTACCATCAAAAACCTTGAAAGATGGGGTTGACCATTGGGTTTATGATCTTAATATGGCTTACAATAAAAACAAAATCCATCTCTTCTACCCTAATTTATATTTATAATTTTCACTTCTATTTTTGTTCTCTACACCTCATTTTGTCTAGATCTTCTTCCAAGAGCAGTCACTCTGATACTCAGATGACTTTCCGGAAGCACGAACTTCAAGACCAATGGGTTCTCTGGTGAATTCCACAAACATTTAAAAAATTTTAGCAGCAATCCTTCTCAAACTCTTCCAAAAATAGTAGGAGAGGAGGAAACACATCTTAACTCATTCTATGCAGCCAGAGTGACTCTGATACCAAAGACAGACAAGGATAACACAGACATACACACACAAAGCAACGTATCATATTCCCTATGAATATAGATGCAGACCATCTCAACAATATACTATCAAGCTGAATCCAAGAGCATATTAAAAGACCAAGATTCAACATACATAATGTATGTAAGTGATTAATAGTCATCTAATCATCACCAGCAATTATTGTCATCAATGTTTCTATTGATACCATTGTTATTACTCTTTGTATTCATAGCACTCATTGCACAGCCCAAAGCATATAATGATTTTCTGTTTATTTGGTATTACTTATTAAAAGACAATTTTGTCTATCTTTATGTGTGCCCAATAATGAAACAGGATCTACAAAATGATGTTTTTTTTTTTATTAGACCATATACTCCTATAATGGAAGAATCCTTGTTATGCTTTTTTAAATTCATTCATACTAAAAATATATTTGTGCATATTTATTCCTAAAGTGTGGTTGTGATGCATAATAAATTGTTATTTGAATAAATTAATAGATGCATAGACCAAAAACATCTGCTTATACTAGAACATAGACTTTTTAAGAACTTTAAGCTCAAAATAAATGACTTAGGCTTTGGGAAATAAAGATTTTTCTTCAAACTATCAATAGTTTGTTTAATAGCATGTTGGAACACTAGAAAATCTCTTGGATGTGAATTTACAAAGATCATTGGCCATGTCTTTTTTTAAAATTGCATTTTCACATATTTCCGATTATAGCCTGATAAACACAGTTGATCAATAAGCGGGAATACATGAGTGGCAGTAGTTCAGTAAGTCACTGATACTACACACTATGCAGGAAGAGCAAATTTTTGAATGCATTTTTCTCAGTTCTGTTTTTAAGCCCAAGGGAAGTGTTACTCTATTACAGTAATAAACAGTGAATAAAATATATAAATTTACAATAATGCATCAATAATTAAGCATCTTATATTATGAAACTTTAAGCAAACAGAAAATGTTCAGTTAATGCAGTACCAAAGTTATCTGAATATTTCTAACTTGCCTGTAGAAGATCATACTGGAATTCTTTTTTTAAAAAAAAGGTTTTATTTTAATTACTTTAAAAAGGTTACCAACTTTAAAAATATTATTTCTTTGGGTACAGAGCATATTTTAAGGCTTCAAAATAAATATTTTTATTATTTAGATTCTTTTTTCCTTAGCACATTGGCTAAAGGCTTTTAATTACTTTATACATTATTTGTATTTCTAGGGAAGCAAAACTTTGCCCCTCTGAAATGAATCTCTTTAGCATGGGGATTAATCTTGGCTGATTTATGAAGACTCAGGAAGTCTTTCTTTTTACCTCTCCCTTAGCTGCCTAAAGAACAGATAAAGACCCTCTTCCTGGAACACAGCTGTCACCACAGATATGTAAAAACGTATGGGGGAGTTCCTGAAATGAATCCAACTAGTATCCAGGAAGATGTGGGTTTGACCCCTGGACACATTGCCTTGAGCTCTGGTGTGGGTCGCAGATGCAGCTCAGATCCTGCGTTTCTGCGGCTATAGTGTAGGATGGCAGCTGTAGCTCCAATTCAACCCCTAGCCTGGGAACTTTCATATCTTTCATATGCTGTGGTTGTGGCTCTGAAAAACAAAAACAAAAACAAAACCCCAAAAACAAAAAAACAAAAAAGCCCCCCCCCACATGGGCTCCTTGTGGTAGGGCCTAGAGACCGTGGCCCACTCCATATTCTATGGCCCTTGCACGGCAGCGAGGCAAACATTTGTTTACCAAACATTTGCTTTTCCATATCAATGTCAATTGCTTTCCTCTCCTTTGAAGTCCCAAACCACTACCCTGATAGCCTCTTGCCTTTTTCTGAAGATGGTATTTAAGGTGAGAACTTAGACCATTTTGGTGAGTTACTCAGTTTTCCGAGGTCTCTCCCATGCATAAATGTTATTAAAGTTTTGTTTGATTTTCTCCTGCTAAACCTGGCTCATGTCAAATTCATTTTTAGGCCAGCCATAAGAACCAAGAAAGGTAGAGGGAAATTTCTTCCTCTCCAACAATACAAAGAGGAAAGTAATGAATATCATTTTTTTAACTATTCTTTTGGTAGAAGGCATTAATAAAGTATAGCTAAAATTTATGTGAGAGTCTTCTTCGTGCATAAAATGCAAATAAATGTACTACCTTGTTTTTACCAATGCCAAGACCTCTTTATAGTAGCGTAGCTTTTCAGGGAAACTGTGACAAATTAAAGGAAGTTAGATCAACTTTTCTTTCTCAATTATGGGAAATTTTATGAATACTATCCTGTCTTGAAGAATAAACATGATAATTAATTCATGAATGTCTCCAACCGAGCTCTATAATGGACAGTCAGAAAATGGTTATAAGAAAACTAAGCCATCTTCATTCATTGCTTGATCTTTTTCTTAATTCCTATATATTTCTTATGAGAGGATCCTTTCAAATGTCTTTATAGAGTGTTATGGATCTATCCATTGGATGTTGTAGGCAATCTCTACTTCATATTTCTACAAATTATCTTTATCACAAATTATCTATATCACGTTATCTATTGTATACACACAGAGCAGATACTGATATCTCTCTCCAGCCTTTCTTTGCTGAAATAGTATTCTAGTTACATTGCTCTAAAATTTAAGGAATTTATGTAATAAGTGAATTTTCGTGTACAAATTCAACTTCCTATTTATTTTCAAAGAGATTATTAATCCCATAAATTTCTGAGATGCATAGGTAACTTCCTCTGTAGCATATCCTCGAAACTCTTATTTATGTTTTTTCAGTTTTAGTGAGATATAATTGGCATACAGCACTGCATAAGTACTTGGGGATTCTCTAGGGAAAAGTTGGAAATTGGGATTTCTCTCTGGATTGCATGTCCCTGGCTGGGGGTAAGGTTTTGGGCAAGAGTGTATCTTATTTTTTCATACTAATTTTGATGTTGGTATTTTCTCATCCCACCAAAGGTTGCATAGCTAATACTGGCTTAACTTGGAGATACTGTGGGTCTGATTCCAGACCACCACAATAAAGCCAATATTACAATAGTTTTTCTCCCAAGAAAGATTCCATCACTTTCTTTGCTCATTCATAAGAAACAGCTTCTCATCCATTCAAGGGTTATCATGAGATAGCAGCAATTCAGCTCCACCTTTAGGTTCCACTTCTAATTCTAATTCTCTTCCTGTTTCTACCACATCTGGAGTAACTCCCTCCACTGCAATCTTGAATTGCTCAATGTCATCCATGAGGGTTGGAATCAACTTCTTCCAAGTTTATGTGAATGTCGATATTGGGGCATCTTCCCATGAACTACAAATGTTCTTAATGGCATTTAGAATGGTAAATTATTTCCAGAAGTTTTTCTATTTCTTTTGCTCAGACTCACCAGAGGAATCAGTATCTATGGCAGCTGTAATCTTACAAAAGACACTTCTTAAAAATATTAGACTCAAAAATCAAAATGACTCCTTGATCTGGGGGCTGGAGAATGGATGTTGTGATAAAGTCATGTAAACCACATTCATCTGTACATCTCTCTCAGAGCTCTTCAGTGATCAGATGTATTAATACATTAATTAATACATTAATACAATAATTAATACATTAATTTTAATTAAATACAGTAATATTTTGAAATAATCTTTTATTTTCCCCCAGCAGTATGTCTCAATAGTGGGCTTTCTGTGTTGCAAATAGATGTGCTGTCATCCAGGCTTTGTTGTTCTATTTATAGAGCACAGGCAGAGATGATCTGGAGAATAGGGACCTGGATTTTCTGTAATGATAAATGAGCATTGGCTTCAACTTAAAGTCACCTGCTGCACTGGCCCCTAACAAGAGAGTCGGGCTGTCCTTTGATGTTTTGAAGCCAAGCATTGACTTCTCCTCTCTGGCTATAAAATTTATCCTCTTCAATATAAAGCTGTTTTATTTACATTAAAAAAAAATCTGTTGTTTTGAATCCAACTAGGAACCATGGGGTTGCGGGTTCGATCCCTGGCCTTGCTCAGTGGGTTGAGGATCCGGTGTTGCCGTGAGCTGTGGTGTAGGTTGCAGACGCGGCTCCAATCCCACATTGCTGTTGCTCTGGCTATGGTGTAGGCTGGCGACTACAGCTCTGATTGGACCCCTAGCCTGGGAACCTCCATATGCCCCAGGAAGGTGCCCTAGAAAAGGCAAAAAGACAAAAAAATAAATCTGTTGTTTCGTGTAGCCACCTTCATTATTTATCTCCTCTCGATCTCCTGGATATCTTGCTGCAGCTCATACATTACCATTTGTTCCCTCACCTTGCACATTTGTGCTATGAAGATGGCTTCTTTCCTTATGTCTCATGAACCAACATCTGTTAATTTCAAACTTCTTCTTCGGCAGCGTTCTCACCTCTTTTAGCCTTTATAGAACCGAAGAGAGTTGTGGTCTTGCTCTGGATTAGGTTTTAGCTTAAGGAAATGTGGCTGGTTTGATTTTCTATTCAGACTGCTAAAAATTCCTCCATATCAGCAATGAGTCTGTTTTACATTCTTCTTATTTCACTGGAGTAGCACTTTTCATTTCCCTATGGAACTTTTCCTTTGTGGTCACAACATGGGTAACAGGTGCAAAAGACCCAGCTTTTTTGGCCTAGCTCAGCATTCACATGCCTTCCTCATGAAGCTTCATCATCTGTAGCTTCTGTTTGAAAGTGAGAGATAGGGGACTATTCATTTCACTTGAACACTTAGAGACCAATATAGAATTATTAATTTTTGTCTAAGTTTAATATTATGAAAGGGAATATAGTGTCTCAGGGAAGAGGGAAGCCCAGGGAGAGGGAGAGAGACTGCAAATGGTGGAGACGTCAGAACACAACATTTATCAGTTAAGTTAGCCATCTGATGTGGGTATAGATTGAGATGCACCAAAACAATTACAATGGTACCATCAAGAATCACTGATCACTGATCATCACAACAAATATAATAATAATGAAAAAGTTTGAAATATTGTGAGAACTACCAAAATGTGAGAGAGACACAAAGTGACTAAATGCAGTTGGAAAAAAATGGTGCTGATAGACTTGCAATGCCACAAACCTTCAATTTGAAAAAAGCAATGTCTGTGAGGCATAATAAAGTGAACAAAACAAGGTGTGCTTGTAAACGATAAAGCAGGAATTCAAGCCCCAATAATCTAGGAAATTAAATTTAATGGTCAAAATTTTAAGTAATGTCTCAATGATAAAATTGTTGCATATTTTGAAAAAATAACTTTTCTGTAGAAGTGTTCTCTCATATGCTATCTATATGGTGAATAACTAAATTGAAAAATGCGTATATTTAGATAATGGAGAACCTTGAACACAAAGCTAAGAGTATAGGATTTGGGACTATTTCTCCAGGAGCAGAGAAACTAAAGACATTTTTAACACAGGAATGATTCTGTACGTTAGTATGTTTCATCTGGGATTGATGTTAATGATGGGTGGGAAATTTTTGGAAAATGAAATACAGGAGAGCAATTTAGGACAGTATCAAAATAGGTTTATAAGACTTGATGTGTTCAGCTTCTGGTATAGCTGAGTAAGTTCCTACTGGGCACAAACCTCTCAGATAATTATAATAAATTCTAAGGAAACAAATGAAGCTTAAAGGAATTGGTACATGATCAAAAGCAACAGATTCTAAAGGAGAGTCTAAAATTGGAAAAAGAGAATGACACTGAATGAGTAACCATTTTTATAACTGTTAGTCTGAGGGCAAGCCAAGTCAGTTTCAGTTGGGGAAACTAAAATAAAACTAAAGATTTTTGTGAACTTAAAAACCAGAAGAGAGACTTCAGAGCAACCTTAGCCACTGGAAACTAACTGAAAGACAGATGAAACCAAATGGGAAAAACTTGCTGGGCAGCTGAAATCTCATATATAGTTTATAGGAATGTTAATTGCATAAACACTTTGGAAAAAAATATAGTATTTTTTATATTCCTAAACTTGTATCTACCCTGTAAGCTATCAGTTCCATTCCTAAGTATGTAGGTAGTGAAAATGGAAACATATGTCCCCAAAAAGATTTTGTAAGAATTGTCATAGGACCTCATTCATAATAGTCCCAAACTGTAAACATCTTAAGTGTCCACCAATAAGGGTATGGATAAATATAATGCCATTTTTCATAGAATGACTCACAGATACAAGCAATAATATGGATAAATTTGGATATTCCTTTTGCTGAGTTGTCTGACACAGAGTAGATAGTTAATAATCCCAAAGGTAAAACTAATGTCATGGGAAAAAATTAGAACAGCAGTTGCCTCAGAAAGATGAGAATGGGGATTGACTGGCAAGAAGTGTGAGGGAACTTTCTATAATGATGCTGATGTTCTATATCCTGATAGGAGTTGGATTATACAGAGTTTTTATTTTATTTATTCTTAATAGTTCTGTATCTCTCTCTCTTTCTCTGTGTATATATTTTAAAACATCAAAGCAAAAAAAAAAAAGACAAAAAAAATAAGGGAGTTCCCATTATGGCTCAGTGGTTAACAAATCTGACTAGCATCCATGAGGACACAGGTTCAATCCCTGGCCTTGCTCAGTGGGTTAAGGATCTGGCATTGCTGTGAACTGTGGTGTAGGTCACAGATGTGGCTTGGATCCTATGTTGCTGTGGCTGTGGTGTAGGTCAGCAGCTATAGCTCCTATTTGACCCCTAGCCTGGGAACCTCCATATGCTGCTGGTGCAGCCCTAAAAGGCAAAAAAAAAAAAAAGTCAAACAACAACAACAAAAAACATATAAAACTCTAGATATGCATGCTTGAGTATAAAGAATAGTGTACTGATATTTGCAGTTTCACTTAGGGTGGATGGACGAATGGATTAAAGGATGGATAGGAAGATATGCCATAAACAACTATAGTAAAACATTCATGGCAGAAAATAGGTGTCAGGCAGGTTGGTTTTCACTGTGAAATTTGTTTCTATTGTTATTTTTTTTTCTTTTTTTAGGGCCACACCCATAGCATATGGAAGTTCCCAAACTAGGGGTCAAATCAGAGCTGAGCTCCTGACCTACACCACAGTCACAGCAAGACCAGATCCAAGCCACATCTGTGATCTACACCATAGCTCACGACAACACCAGCTCCTTAACTCACTGAGTGGGGTCAGGGATCAAACCTAAAACCTCATGGATACTAGCAGGGTGTGTTACCTCTAAGCCACAATGAGAACTCCCAGACTGAAAGTTTTTAACCATCATGATGTATCACCCTCTGTCCAACACATCACCACAAAAGCAGATAACAGTGGTTAATGTGGGAGAATAATTAAGTACCAACAGTAGGTGATTCAGCCTTCAAGTAAAAGA
This sequence comes from Phacochoerus africanus, assembly GCF_016906955.1. Classification (NCBI taxonomy): domain Eukaryota; kingdom Metazoa; phylum Chordata; class Mammalia; order Artiodactyla; family Suidae; genus Phacochoerus; species Phacochoerus africanus. The sequence goes on along the minus strand of NC_062549.1, from coordinate 23,528,120 downwards.
CCCATGGCACTGAATAAGAGGTTTTATTTCAGTCTTGAATGAGGGATAATTGTCACCTGTAGAAGACAGGGTACACCTACCTGTCTGGTTACCTGTTTGGCTATTACACAGGCTAAGATTCTAATTGGAGCTACAGCCTCCAGCCTATGCCACAGCCACAACAATGAAGGATCCGAGCTATGTCTGCAACCTACACCACAGCTCACAGCAACATCAGATCCTCAACCCACTGAGCAACCCAGGGATTGAACCTGCATCCTCATAAATACTAGTTGGTTTCCTAACTGCTGAGCCACAACAGGAACTCCTCTTGTTATATTTTAAAAGTTTTTTAAATTAAAAGATTCAGAATAAGGAATTTAGGAGTTGGTAAACAAAGATAACGTTGAGAATGAATAAGATTAACTGTAATTTACTTTGTTGCTACTTAACAAGTGCTATTAACAATCCTCTCCCTTACTCTCTCTTTCCCTCCTTCCACATCTCATTTAATCATTACAACAAGAAGCAGTAATTATTTCAATATCTATATTATAGACAAGAAAACTGAAACTTACATCTGGACACATAACTAGTAAAAGGATTTCCTTGGATGGGAAACCACATCTCTCTCACCGCAGAGCCAGTACCTTTAAATAAAACCATACACTACACCGAACAGCGAAAAAATTATGAATTTTGAAAGACAGTGAAATGTATGTATATTAGATAATATTATGTCTGTCATATACTTTTTTTTATGTCTTTTTTTTTTTCTTTTCTAGAGCCGCACCCGCAGCATATGGATGTTCCCAGGCTAGGGGTCCAATCAGAGCTGTAGCCACCGGCCTACGCCACAGCCATAGCAACACAGGATCCAACCCATGTCTGGGACCTACACCACAGCTCACGGCAATGCCGGATCCTTAACCTACTGAGCGAGGCCAGGGATCGAACCTGCAACCTCGTGGTTCCTAGTTGGATTCATTAACCACTGAGCCACAACGGGAACTCCTGTAGTATACTTTATAGTTCATGAACTTATTATATTTTTCAAACTTATTGAATAATAATGCCGAACAAAAATAAATACATAGACGGTAAAATCTTTTTTGGGGTGGATATGAACAGAAGGATAAACTTACAAATTCAGTTAAAAACGTATTGAGTAATTGACAAACTGTTGATAGCCAAGCACAGATGTTGCTCCGTAATCAAAAACTTTCAACATTAAGAAATTCACTGAGAGTTAAAAATCTGTATTATTTATAAATCACTTATATAGAAGTAGCTGGTGAATATTTCAAGCCAGTGAGATTATCAGGGGAAATTATTGCAGTGTAGGGAAAAAAAAAAAAAAAGAAGGAAAGAGAAGCATGTGTAAGGTAGCGAAAGACCTGAAAAAGAAGAAAGAAAACAGAAAAAAAGATCAGAAGAAGAGGAAGGGAAGCCATGAATGGGGGAGGCTGTAGTCCCTTTACAAGAAACGGAACTCCATGGTTAGTAGTTACACAACGAAGTAATGATCTTATATTATGCAGTCATAACACTTCCAAAGTGATCCAAGGTTTTTGCACCAGGGACTATAATCCGAGAAACAATAGCAAGTAATTATTTTAGATCAATCATCTTGAAAGTAAAGTGTGACTATTTTATAAGGTACTGTCTGAGGAACCAAGCTTATAATAAGGATGATTCCAATGAATTCTTGAACTAGAAGATTTTCTACCTGAGTGAGAAAATATCCACAATATGTTGGATCATGTCCCAAGAGAAAGCTGTGGGAGGTAGTAAGCGTATTCCTTTCTTGAAAGCAAAACTTGCATCCATTACTTTATAATCTCTAGTGGTTGCTCAATATATAACTGTTGAATTTTATCAGATTAATGTTATTTAAAGCTTCAAAGTATCAGTAAAATAATTTTGAGATTCAAAATCAACTTTTCTTAGTCTGACTAAACTCCATAAAGGTAAAATTTGTGTTATTGTGGCTATTTGGTTCATTCTGAAACTTGAGACCCTATTGTTGACACAATATCTACCTCTTAGCAATAAAATGCTGGATAAGCCCTTTTTCATCTTTTGCTCCCTGTATACCATTTGGCAGAATGCAGTCCCAGGAACAGTATTATTCTATAATCGCTTTTTTCAATTCAATTCTACCTTATCAATGAAATTTTTTTTGAGTCTCAAGGCAGAGCTTTGTACTGTACAGTCTAACAAATGACCTCAATTTTCTTCAAGTTTATTGCCAACTTGTAACCACTGACTCAGCATAACATTCATCATCTTTTCTTATGATGAGTGAGTTTTCTGAATGCAGTTATCAGCATATGGCAGAATCTATATGACTGCTTCAAGGACTTTTGTAGAAGCTTGCATATGATTGAGAATTCATGAGCTGCTCCACACTTGTGTCTCTTCTCTGGATGCACACATTTAGCAAATGATGCAGTGAGCATTCAAGGGCTGGGCGGAAATTACTTATTGCTCCACAGTTTTCTTTTTACCAGAAGCTTAAATGTCAAAAGAAATGTTCTCCACTATATAATTAAATGGCATCCAGGTGAAACACTTTTTTTTGATAATGACTATATTTAAGTGTCCTAGGGAAAGGCAGATTCTTTCCTATTGAAACTAATTGGAAAACTTACATTTGTTATTGTTTTAGCTACCATAAGCTTCACAGTTTATGTCTTTTTAGGGATGTTAATCTCTTGGATTATAAACTTATAGTCAGTTTCCAAGATTCTATTTTTTTTTCAAATTTCAACTTCCTAAGAGCACAGGAGATAGTTAAACATTTTTATATTACTATAAGCAACTTAAAAGAATGCCAATCTTTGTAGAGAAGTGCTATATTACTAATATCAAATGAGAGTTATTTAACACCTTTTAGAATACCTTGCACATACAGTTACAAAGTTGTTATATAACTTCAGAATGATAATTATTATTGCTTTGCCACATTTTGTGTCTTCTATAAACTCTGATTCTTCCCTCACACTAAAAGCCACTTCTCATCATATATGCAGAAATAGTACATATACACACATTTGAGAGAGACAACATATTATTAGTATCATATATCTATATTTTATAGTCAAATATTATTACCAAGAATAAATTTCTACTCTTTACCCTTTTTGTATAGAAAGAATATAAGATTTAATTTGGAAATAAATTTCTAGTCATAGGTTAGAGATATTTAATTTTCATTTTCTTTTTTTTTGTCTTTTTTGTTGTTGTTGTTGCTATTTCTTGGGCCGCACCGCACCCGCGGCATATGGAGGTTCCCAGGCCAGGGGTCAAATCGGAGCTGTAGCCACCGGCCTACGCCAGAGCCACAGCAACGCGGGATCCGAGCTGCGTCTGCAACCTACACCACAGCTCAGGGCAACGCCGGATCCTTAACCCACTGAGCAAGGCCAGGGATCGAACCCGCAACCTCATGGTTCCTAGTCGGATTCGTTAACCACTGGGCCACAATGGGAACTCCTAATTTTCATTTTCTAGTAAACCTCAGTAACAACAAGAAAAAACTTTTATATTTGTGGGAGCTCTTTGCAATCCACAAGAGTTAGAGCTGTGCTTCTTAGGGCTTAAAAGGAAGCTGGTCCCAAATATATTGCTAAAGTTTCAGGAATTTGTTGCAACTAGGGCATTAATGTTTCAAATAATAGTAGCGTTTATAACCTTTAGTATGAAAGTTTAAAAGGTCTGTTAATGAACTTCTACTTGGGTGACCAGAAAACAGAAGTGTTTTGTGATATTCAGTATGTCATGACTGACTTTGCAATTAGATACTAAACCAGGTAACCAACACCTGGTGGTTCACAATATCTTTTCCTATAGTTGGAAAGTATAGTTTAAAACTTTATAATACAAACTTCATTATATCTCATTTAATAGATTTATTTTGATGAATAAAATGTCAAATAATCAATCATTTATTTAGAAAGTTATACCTATACTCAAATATATATGTATACAAACATGAGGGTATGTTCATGAAATATCTTTAAAAAGCTATATTATTTCTTCTTTCAGAGGAAGAAAACTTGATAACTTGGAGAAATGTTTAGGAAGATTTAAAATATTACTGTCTACTCTAATCTAACATGCAAATTCTGTATACTGTGCATTTATCAAATAGAGATAAAGTATTACTATAAATTTAGTCCACCCCTTTCCCCTTGTCTGACCTGGCACACACTTTCTCCTAAAAAGAATAAAGGAATTTGAAGTAAATTTTCCTATTTAAATTTCATCATAATCATTTGTTGAAGTTTTATTTAATTCTTTTGACACTTAATTGTATAAACTAAACATAATGTTTTAGTTTAGTGGAATGCTTTACACCCTAAAAGCTCAAATAAATTTCATGCCTATAGTCCCATATTCCTTATTAGCCCATTTAGGGTATGAACCATACCATTTCCTATAAAAGAGTGTAAAAATCTGAAAATAATGATAATTACAAGCAGGTTTTAATTGTTTAATTGACTATGAAAGAGCAGATCACATATATGTATGTTTTTCTAATGGTAATACTTACAAAGGATGGAGCAAAGTGAAAATTTAACCAGTTAGAAAATTTGGGTTAGTCAAGATGTAGATATAACAAATATAAATATGCCCAAAGTGAATCCTATGCTACCTATGACCGCACTGTTTTCTTCAAGAAAAAGTAGTTGCAGAGGTAATAGGAGACTTGAGAATTACAGGGAGGAATAGAGTTGTGAGGTTATGGATAGTTAAAGTACAAACCAAGCTAATCATGCCCCTGATTTTGTGTGATACTTCCATCCTCTGTCCATAAAGCTGGAGATGTTTGGCTCTTATTTATTTAGTTTTGTTTTTATTTGTCATTTTATCCACGTCCCTCTAATGTCTTTGAAATGTCTTTCTAATGTCTTTGTATGCTTTCTTTAATACGTATATTGCTTTTTGACTGGTAAATATGTTTACCATAAATATGCATCCTCATTTTAGACACATTTTATTAAATTGTGTGCGTGTGTGTGTGTGTGTGTGTATATATATATATATATATATATATATAGCTGTATACTAATTAGTTCTTTGTTTCTGTTAGCTGAAGAATATTCCACAGTGTGTCACCACCACATTTTATTTGCCCATTCCTCTAATGATGCACACACAGGTTGCTTTCAGTTCCTTGTTGGCATATAGTGTAAGGAATGTTCCCATTCAAACGTTGAGGCTTAGGTGAGTTTGCATACATACTTAGGAGTAGAATATAGATTACAGTATGCATAAATATTGAGATTAATTATATACTGTAAATTATTATATTCTATGACTTTCTAATTGTTATCTATCTGATGGCTTTAAAAAAGTGTCTTAGATTTTAAATTTGCTATTATCTGGTACTAACAAGTAGACATAGCCCTCTGTACTATAATAGCCAGTTAAGCTTTTATTTCTATGAAGTACTTATCCAAATCCTTTCCCTATTCTCCAATTAGATACCAATGCATTTCTTATTGATTTACAGAAATTCTTGTTTATTCTAGATATTATATATGACCAATATAAGATGTACCTTATTTGCACATTAAAATGTTTCTGAAATTAAGATGCCTCTATTATGTATGAAGTTGGCCATAGTTCATCAGTATCCTTTTGCAAACTCTAGATCCCAGACATATTCTCCTCCTGCACTTTCTTCTATTAGTCTGATAATTTTGCCTACTTAATTTAGACACTTAATCTAATCTATCCAATTAGATTATATATTGCTCTCGGAGAAGGAAAAATTTTCCTCAACCCTCTAGGGTCCCTCACTGGATCTGCAAACTAAACTGACAAAACCAGATTAACAGGAGGAAAGCAGACAAATTTTATTTTTTACATGACACAGAGGATGTAATAAGGAAGCAAAGATAGGTAAACCCATGTACTTTTATGCTTAGTTTGAGTGGACAGCCATAGAGGGGACAGCCATGGAGGAATATAATAGATTTACAAGTATGAGGTAAGTGCAGTAAACTGGGGGAAATTTAGCAAGACCTATTTGTTCAGATCCTTCTAGGTGTTCCTTTGTCTTTAGAGAAGGATGCTTCTTTCCTCCAAAAATAGGAAGGGTACCTCTCACATGAGGATCTTATGATCTGTTTCAGGGGAGAAAGTTTGGGGGAAGGTTAGAGTGACTTTCTCACATCTACTGTTTTCTCATACTCCTTTGGTTTAAAGTATTCAACATGCCAAAGTGCCAGGTTTTGGAGTTGTATGTCCTGAACCCCATCAGTGCAAATTAGAACTATACCTTTACACTTGTTAATGAGCTGTTCACATGGGCATATAAAGGAATGAGCCAATATTAACTTCACCATGTATTGAAAAATCTTTCTCATTGAATTATTGTGCCACATTTATTATTTATAATAAAATGTGTTATTAACCTCAACATTCTGTTTTATTGATCTGCTTTTCATTTCCTGCAAATCTATTTTAGTGCTTAAAAAAACTATTATACATTAGTATCTGATAGGGTAATTCCTCCACTTTAGCTCCTGTTTTGTAGAACTGGACTTAGTTATTAGCAGATGTCTATTTCCACACACACAAAAGAAAACTTAATAATGTTTATTTAGTTTCACAAAATATCTTAAAGGAAATTAGACCGGATTGCACTAAAATTGCATTAAAATTCTGTTCCTCCATCTATGACAATTCTTTATTACCTATTCTGTCACATCTCCTTTAAAATTATTTCCAAAAAAGCTCTGGGAAAAGTTGATATTTGACTGCCTTTATATAAAATATAAAATAAATGATACTTTATTTTATATTTTAGTTTCTAGATAAGCATTGATGGTACAAAAACTTCACTACATTTTATAAGTTGGTATTTTCAGCAAAAATGCCGAATCCACTATTGTTTGAACTAGTTTAAATGGATTATGTGTTGAATCTGTTCAGTATTCTATATTATTAATTATATCATCTCCACTTAAAGAGAAGTGTATTACTTCCTTTCTAATCTTAGGCCTCTTTTTTATATTATTTTGACCATAATATAAACAATCACGTTATATAGTAGCAGTAAAAATGCCATGCTTTATTGCTTTTATCCTCAAATTAAAGAGAACAGAGTTAACTTTCTTTTTTAAATATGATGCTTAATGTAAATTTTTGGTAGCTAGTTTACCATGTTGAGTTATTTGCTTGCTATTCCTAGTTCTCAGCTTTCTTATTGCAAATACATAATGAACGTTTTCAGATTCTTTTTCTTCTTCTTGTGCAACATAATCAAATTCCTTACTTGATATATTAGTATGATGAATTACATTGTTAGACTTTTTAATGTTATTCTTGGGCAATATACAGACAAGTGAATGTATATACCATGTATTTAAAGTTTAAAAATAATAAAACAAAGTTCCTGGTCCAGTAATAGCAAAGTAACTTCTATTCAACAAACCCTCTTGCAGATAAAAATTATAAACTCTGGATTAAATATACAACAACTGTCATAGAAAAGTAAACAAAAGAGAACAGAAACTGAAAGGCATTTGACCCTTGAAATAATAAAAGAGTATGGGATATATATGTTGATATGTCCTTTCAATGAGGGAAATCTCCAGTCCATTCAATGCAAGGCAGCTAGAACATAAACAGAAATTGCAGTCTATTTGGCTTGAAGAGTTAGAATAGGAAGTTTGGGAGTATAGCACTGAGAGGATCACCCATAAACAAAGGAATTATAAGCTCTAAAATCTGCACGTAAACATTATCAAAGTGTACCTTTGTCTTTATCCTTGTTTGTCTCCCGACTTCGCCTTTGTAAGGGATATTTCCAGGAACCCACTGAAATTTCAAGTAACCCACTAACATGCAACAGCCAGAAGGCAGAAGGTATTCAACAGAGATTTCAGCTACTACCAACCAACCAGATTTCCCAATCTAAAGAACAGAGGAAAAATAACACTAGTGATTTGTGAGACAATATAAAGTAGTCTAACATTCATGTAACTGGAGTCCCAGAAGAAGAGAGAAACTATAATGGGACACAATATTTTAGTAAGTAATGACAAAAATTTCTGATATTTGATAAAAACTATAAAATTTCAGATCCAAGAATAGAAAGTAAACAAACACATAAACACAACTATTCTGCTGATTACCAAAGATAAATTGCAACCCTTGAAAGCTGCTAGAGAAAATTACATATTGGGCAACAATAATACACATGAAGCTAACTTAAAAATAATGGAGGCCAAATACAATGGAATAATATAAAGTTATGAAATGAAAAAATCAAAAATCCTGTCAATGTCAAATTCTACATAACTGAAAATATACTTCAAAAATAAAAGCAAAAATACTTAAGAGCAATAAAAAAAATGTATTTTCAGTCAACGAACTTCAAAAAGCATTAAAGTTATTCTGGATAAAAGAAAATGGCATCAGGAGGAAATGCAGATATACAGAAAAGAAGGAAGACCATAAAAAATAAAAATGTATAAATAAATTTGCAAAATCATAGATATGAATTGAATGTCATTCATTACTAATTAATAATTTAATTAATGCCAAGTTAAATAAGTCAGTGACAGAAGGAAAAAACAATGCATGATTCCAATTATAGTAGGTACTTAGAATGGTCAAACTCATAAAAGCAGAGAGTAGAGTGGTGGTTACCACGGGATCAGTGGAGAGGAAAATGGAAATTGCTGTTCAGTGAGCATAAATTTACAGTTATACATTATGAATAAGTTCCAGAGATCTTCTGTATAAAACAGGACTTACAGTTAACCACCTAATGTTATGCATTTAAAACTTGTTATGCATTTAAGAGGGTCGAGTTCACATTAAATGTTATGCCCACATCAAAAAGAAAATGAACACACATAATTTAGAGTTGATGGGTATATATATTTCCTTAATTGTGGTGATGGTAACATGAATAGATGCTTATGTCCAACTAATATTAAATACATACACTTTTTGATATATTACATAAAACTTAATAAAACTGAAAAAAGTGGGATAGTTCTATTGCAAAGTTGTAATGTCTTACATGAAGCCATCCAATTTAACTATGAATTACTGTGAAACCTAAGTTGTGATTGTTACCATAATAACACACTGAATACAAAATGCAAAACGCAGAGCCTGTCAGATTGAATAGGAATGTTAGACCCAATGCTTTCTCAAAGAGACAAACTTTATAAAAACATAGATCTGTTGAAAGCAAAAGCATGGAAAAAATATACACCATGAAAGCAGTAAGTATAAGAACACTGAAGCAGCTTCATCCTTTTTATTCTTTCATGTGTGTGTGCCCTCTTTACTTACTTTTTGCTTTTCTCCCTTCCTGACCTCCATCCTTCTTGCCATTTTTTTCTTTCACAAATATTTCAGAGAAAAGTTATTAGGTAAAGCTATGTATTGTATGAAGCCTGTGTTAAGGATGGGGAGTAGGAGAGGCCAGTAACCCTGTATGGAACATCAAGGCTCTGCAGGGCAATGCCTCCCACTGTACAGCAATGGAAAACTGACCACATGCGGGCTAAGTAGGACATCTGTGTAGAGTGGTGGCCAAAGTTCCATAGCTGGTTTCTGTTTCCATACAAATTTAAAAATATTTTGTTCCAGTTCTGTGAAAATGCCATTGATTATTTGATAGGGATTGTGTTAAATGCGTAGATCGCTTTGGGTAGTATTGTCATTTTAACAATTCTGATTCTTCCAATCAAGAACATGGTATATCTTTCTATCTGTTTGTTTTGTCTTCAGTTTCATTTATCAGTGTCAGTTAGTTTTCAGAATGAAGGTTTTTTGCCTCTCTAGGTAGGTTTATTCCTAGGTATTTTATTCTTTTTGATATGAAGGTAAATGGGATTTACTCCCTTAATTTCTCTTTCTGATATTTTGTTCTTAGTGTCTAGAAATGCAACAGATTTCAGTACGTTAATTTTGGATTCAGAAACTTTACAAAATTCATTGATGGGTTCTAATAGTTTTCTGGTAGCATCTTTAGGATTTTCTATGTATAGTATCAGACCAGCTGTAGACAGTGACAGTTTACTTCTTTTCCAACTTGGATTCCTTTTACTTCTTTTTTTTCTCTTGTTGCTGTGACCCATAGCAGATTTCTGATTCCAAGCAAAGTGTGGATGTTTTCCAAATATTGTTAATGGATCACAGCAATAACTTGACTAACTTTCCTCCACTGTTACCTAAAAGCAAGTAAATTTTTATATGAATGGGACACAGAAAAGAGGAGACTGTAACTCTTACATTTGGTGAGATACCAAAGAGACAATGTTTTCCGAAGCTGGTGAACTACAGGGACGTGGCAAAGGATAAAATAACAGTGCCAAGATGGAGGGTTCTGGTGACAATTTTCCTAAATTTACCGTTTTTCAAGAGCCTGGGAATCTCTCCAATAATAAAATTTTTACAATGTGTAAGATTTTTTAACTTTGTAAAGAATGATTATTTTCTCTTTATTCATGTCCAGTATTTCATGTATTTAAGATATATTATTTGACTTGTTCTTAGGAACATTTCTAAGTCTTATGTGGCAGCTGGGAAATTACCTCCATCTAACAATATGCATAAGACTCACCTTTTTATTCATCTGCACATGCATCCATCATCCACACAAAGAGCCAATATACATTTATGAAGGACTCACTTTATTAAGTCACCATGATAGGCAACAGAGAGAATACAAATATGACAATTATTTTCCCTTGACAAAACATCCTTGAAAACGTCCAGGTTATCAGTACAATTTTGTCTGGCTCTGAATCTCCATTCAGTGCTGTCTGATGATACAAGAATCTATAAAACAAAATTGAAATTCAATTTGGTCACTATCATGTGGTTATCTATTGCTTTTTTGTTGTTACCAACCTCTGTTGCTTTATAACAAATAATTGCCTATACTTAGCTTCACCAGTTTTTTCACTTCTCCCATTCTTCCACTCAAATCAGGCAATCAGTTCTGTCAATCTATTGAAAGAACTTTCTCAAGTTGTCAATAGACTACCATGTTTTTATATCCTTGGCCAATGTTTGACTCCCATCTTGTTTAACCAGTTAGTGACATTTGACACTGCCCTTATGTGATTCCAGGACACTATCTCTCTTGATTATTCTTCTACCTCTTTTTCAATGTTTTTTGTCTTATTCGGTTTTGCTACATCTTTCTTATTCTCATATCCTCTATTATGTAGGACACAAATTTCAGATGTCTTTTCTTCCTAGATGATTTCATTCAGTCTCATGACATTATATGATATATAAATTATGATTTACAAATTTACATTTCTAACCTAGATATCTCAGATGAACCCCTAAATTTTATAATCCAGTTGCCTATTCAATATAATTATTTGGATATCTATCAAGCCTTTCAAATGTAGTATGTCCCAAATTCCAAGTCACCCCACCCTCCCATCAAAAGCACCAAATACTCCTCCATATTGGAGGAAATATTAACAACAATCTCAGATTTATTCTTAATTCCTCTTCTCTCAAACCCATATTCAATATCAGAACACCCTGTAAGTTCTAATTTCAAATATATCCTAAAATTATGCAATTTTTGGTGAGCAGTAACTTGATATTACTAAATTTGGGCATGAGTTAAAGTCCTTACTGTGGAACTATGCAACTTGCATGTTTCTTCAAAAAGTAATTGAAAAAAGTAAATAAATAAATGAAGTTCCCGTCATGGCTCAGTGGTTAACAAACCCAACTATCATCCATGAACACGAGTTTGATCCCTGGCCTTGCTCAGTGGGTTAAGGATCTGGCATTGCCGTGAGCTGTGGTGTAGGTCACAGAAGCAGCTCAGATCCCATGTTGCTGTGGTTCTGACATAGGCCGGTGGCTACAGCCCTGATTCAGCCCCTAGCCTGGGAACCTCTATATGCCACTGGTGTGGCCCTAAAAGACAAAAAGACAAAAAAAAGTAATTGAAATGGAATAATAGAGCAAGATATGTGATAGTAGATCATAGTAATATGCTATCAAAGTTCAGAGGAGCTAGAGGTTAATTCTGGGTGGGAATCTGGTCAGTTTTTATTGTGGTAGTGACTTATGAACTTAACCTTGAAAAAAGGTTAAGTGTTTTCTCTCAATAGGGGAAAAATATTTCTAGCCAGTGGAAATAACATGAGTAAAGGCAAAGAATTTGGCATTTGGTATGTTAGAGAAATGTCAAATGATTCAATGTGACTAAACCATAAGGTACATAAAACAAGTTGAGGCTGGTAAGGTAGCTTGGAGGTTAAATTAAGAGTCTATTGTGAAATACTGGCCACCAAGATATAGAGAAAACTTTGTTCTTCAGATAGATGGGAACAAGTAAGTAGATCATCCTTTTCTGGAAAATAATGCTACCTGTTTGCTGTTTATAAATTCTGAAACCCTCAGATGATATGTGTTTCAATCTAGGTTGTTTGTTTCGCTTTAGAATGCAAAATCATATTTTGCATTTGCTTGCTACTTCTTTACTCCTGATTACTCCATCTCTATCTTGCCTCTCAGTTTCATATTTTTATGCAACTAGTTTCCACTTTGGACTGATAATTGTTTTTCATCTCCCTTTCTACTACCACCTCCTAAATTTAACAAGATCTATTTAAAACATGATGCAGATAACAAAGAAACCAAGGGATTTGTTTATTGAATCTGAAAACAGAATGCTTTTTATAAAATACATGAAGACGTTGTTTAGCCTTTCCACAGCTGAGATATTAGTTTCTTAAATCTAAAATGTGAATATCACTCCCCTTCATACCTGTCAACTCTTGAGAGCTGTAATACAAACAGTACACTACTATTAATATCCTTTTAAAATAACCACCTCAACCAACCATATATTTGAAAAGTTTGCAGAGACTTCAAGTTTCTGGGTGAATGGTAAAAATATTCTAAATAAACCTGGTCTTTCATTCGATCAGATCTTCACCTTCCCAGTGTGTGTTGGCTGCTTCATCCCATACAGTTCAAATGCAATGATTCTTCCAGAAACAGAAAGTTTTAATGGTAACATATTAAGGAGACATAGATATTTCTAAAAATGAAAGATTTTATTTGTCAAACTTGCTTTTACATAAATCATTCTAGATTACTTGTTTAATAAAATATGTATGTCTATTTTATTGACACCACATCCAAAAGAAAAGTATATCATCCTATATAATAAAGTGTTGGCTTTATTTAAAGAAATGCTTAAACAATGAAGCTATAGTCTGAAGTAATCAATGGAGGAACTCACACACTAAAAGGAAAGGCATATATGCAAACAAGAAGAATGGGAACCAAAGTAACCAAGATATCAGTATAAAATGACTGAGAAAATACGTGAAAGGGCATTGACCAATTTAACCAGGAGGGACTGGAGAAGATTTCCCAGAGTGTTAATATTTGAACTGGGTCTGGAAGCATTTGTGCATGTGCAGGAGTGAAGGGAATAAATTAGGCAAAACAGAAATGGTTGAAAAAAATAAGGCAGTGTAAGGAAAAATAAGTAGTTAAGCATTTATAACACAAGTTATCTTAGGGACAGCCTATGGTAATGAGCTGGGTATGGATCAGCAAGTATGAGCAGTATATGACTTAGGGAGGAATTTTAAGCAATTAAATAAATCATTAAAACATTAAAACAACAAGGAAGTATAACTAGATTTGTAATATAGTGTATTCCCTCCTACAGCAGAGAAGAAGGTATACTAGTAAAAGCGGAAAAATCAGTGATGAAGATAAGGCAGGTAGAGCATCAACCTAATAGTTCAAGGGTAGTATTATGATAATGTATAATGACTCAATAGCTGGAGATAAGTCAAATTTGATATACTCTAAAAGAGAGATTCAAATGGCATATAGTGTCAAAAAAAAACCTAGAAGATATGCAATCTTTGAGTATTTGCTGAATATATCAATCGACTAAATGGTAAAATGGACATGGATGTATGGAAGACACCAACTATAAGCAAATTTGGTACATGATTGGTCATTGATGATATAAGATCAAGTAGAAGGGTCTGTGTTAATGCATATGGCAAAAAAAAAATAGGAGAAAATAGGAGGGAGAATGGAGAAACACTGAGTTGGGATTTTTTGGAGCTATTTTTAGCTGCTTCATAATCATGAGAACTAATTTGTAAACAGCAAGTTAAATTTTGATTAACATCAGTAAAATCCGTCAGTACTTTTTTAGGCATGGCCTATTTTAAGCACATAATTGTAGAAACTATGAAGCAAATAAATACTCAAGGAAATAATATGTTTATGTCAATTTTGAATTTTATTTCCACCACATATAATCTGATATTGGTCAAATTATTTGTTTGTGTTCATTTTTTTCATTTTTTAAAGTAGGTAAAATAATACTTAGCATAAGGTCATTGAAAAGAATAGAGAACATCACATGTAAAACCCATGGACACTATATATAATATAAAATAAGTACTTATTAGATAGTATTTACTATTCATGCTAGAAAAGACCTTGAAAGATTTCTCGGTCAATTCTTACTCCCATTTCCTGGAACATAGCTAAATATTTCATAGTAGGAGGGTAAAATTTTCTCTGTTGGAGGAATAAAAAAAAAAGAATATTTCACAAGTGTTTCAATGACCCTCCTTATATTTCAAATTATAACCTTCCCTATCACCAAACCAAGCTATTTCAGTGAACACTCAATTAATCACAACTCAATTTCTTAAAAATGTGAATTCCAACTTTAGTCTTTTTCAGTCTCAATCTCTTCCATAGTATTATTTTACACACACACATACATACCTCATTATTTCTACTGTTCCTCAGAGATTCATTTCCCAGGATCATGGTCTTTTGTTTTCCTGCCTTCTCCTCTTTTAACAAGAGTCTGTAAACCTTTATAGCTGTAGCTTATCCACACTTCCTTTCATACAATTCTTGCCAATTGGCTCCAAAAGTGTTTTTATATGACACATTCAGAGAACATGTTTTCCTGTGTTTCAAAACTTGAAAATCTCTCTGTGAAACATATCATAAATTTTAGGTAGTCAAGAATATATTTTCATATTTAAATGGAAATTCCTAAAACATAAACTCAACTATTACAAGAAAAAGAAAGATGGTTATATCAAGTTCTTCTGTTTCTTTGAAATTATTATTATTATTATTATTAAATGATCTCTTTCCTTTGCTGAAGGTGACCACATAGAATGTCTAGGTCAGTGTCCTCCAATTTACCTGACTCAGTGGCTCCACCGGAAAAAAAAATACCATAATTCTAACTCTACCGTTATCAAATTAAATTAAAAGAATATAGATGGAGACTAAAAGAAACAATTTATAACTAAATTATATGAACTTTAATATATAAATACTCAGCAGCATAATGGAAAGCAAAATATCACGTATTTATACATACCTATGCTTTATGAAACGTAATATTGGAAGCAATTCAATCCAAAAAGCTTGAAGTTAGTATAAGAACTGTTGTTTCATAAGTTAATAATGAACAGACTTTCTTATTTGTCTCTGTGTTTGGTAAGAAAATGAGGAAAAACTGTTTCAATTTAAGTAGAAATAAATGTTATAGACAAGTTAGGGACTTTCAAAGTAGAGATAGCAAGAAATATCATGTGTCCTAAACGACCTTATTGATAAAGGTAGCATATACATAATTATGTTATGGTATAGCATGCATGTAGTACAGAAAATAAATCTATCTTGAATCCTCACCACATGACAAGATATAGAGTAGACCCTAGAACTTGAAAAAAAAAAAAAAAAAAAACCCAAGGAGTTCCCATCATGGCTCAGTGGAAACAAATCTAACTAGTATCCATGAGGATGCGGGTTTGATCCCTGACCTCGCTCAGTGGGTTAAGGATCCAGCTAGCTGTGAGCTGTGGTGTGGGTCACAGACACGGCTGGAATCTGGCATTGCTGTGGCTGTGGTGTAGGCCAGCAGCTATACTTCCGATTTGACCCCTAGCCTGGGAACCTCCATATGCCATGGGTGTGTCCCTAAAAAGACAAAAGACAAAAAAAAAAAATCCAAAAGAAAATATGTCTTAGTTGGTAAAGAGTAATTAAAGACAATTTGGAAAGAAAAAGTAGCAAAAGGGAGCTATAGAAAATCAAGTCTTCTGGAGACACTACCAGAAAGCTAAAATAAATAGGCAACCCCCAATAAAAAATATGTCAGTATGTAATGTTCACAACATATGTTTTAGTCATTATTATTATGTTTAAATATATATAGCATTAATTTTATCAACTGTTTTTTAAATTTCTATGTCTCAATATTTTGTTCAAATTTATTAAAGCTGCAGTTTATATTTCTGTGGGATTCAATGGGTAACTATGTGAATGATAAATAAGACATTCAAAGATCATATTAAGATTGAGGGAATTTTATTATTTTGTGAGACCATCCCACTAATCCCAGAGGTGCTCCTACAACAACTGTAGCAACAACAATGCTCTTGCAGTCTTTTTGAAATGCTCTGTAGGGAGGGCTATCATCCATGCTGTGGTTACAGCTGTAAGATGTCTTGAGCTCCTTCCTGAAGGTTGTGCCAATGTAACATGGAATTTTTTCTTAGCATAAGAGATGATTTGGGTGAGGCTATTATAAAGAGGCATCAAAGCACACAGTTTTCTTAAATCAGATGAGTAAAGTTCAAACCCTCAAATTCCACGGCAATGTCTATAATATTGAAAAGTTTTAGTCTCACTGATAGTCTGTTCTTAGATCACCAAATCATCCAGGTTTGCTTGAGATTTTCCCCTGGCTTAGCACTTCAGTTACAGGAGGCCCTTCAATCCCAGGCAAACTAGGATGGAAATTTGGATTATCCCAATATTCCCTTTGGTGAAATAGAATATCATCACAAAAATTCTACAAAGTTGAATCATAACTGAGAAAACATTTGAACATCACAACATACGGTTTGGCAAATACATGAGTAAAGCTCACTAAACTGCAGATGTTATTATTATTATCATTACTATTATTACTATTATTACTGTTATTTGATCCTAAATAGGCAATAGTATAAAATGACTGAAAGGTGAATATACACTTCAATTTTAATTTCCACTTTCTGCCTATTGAGGACCTCAACAGCTAGCCTACCAAAGTCAACACAAAACGACAATATTAAGTGATAATCAGTATTCTTCTATGTAATAGAAACTCTGTTACAGGTTTGTATATTTCATTTTACTTTCATAATTTTCTTATTTTTTCCTATTATAAAACAGACTTAAAATTGTCAATAGTTGTCAGAGTTCACAGTTACAAAATGGAGATATAAGACACAAACGTCAAATTGATCTGACTCCCATTTCTCTGCTTCCAAGCAACATGCTCAGTGACCTTTTTAAACTAAGAGATACTGAAATGAAGACCAAAGTTCTTAGATTATAGTACTAAAATGTGCAATTCCCACATTATGCTAAGTTATATGTTTCTGTTATTTGTCATATGTACCTTGCCTGGTGAGCTTGAAAGAGGAGAAAATAAGATGTTGGTATGTAGGATATCCTAGGATATGAGAAATTTCAATGTTTCTTAGATTATATTACATATCAAATAAATCCATGTGTCTTAATTTATATTCCACCACTACCACAGTCAATGACTGTGTTTAGTTTATTTAGGTATAATCTTAAGCAAGACCAACATGGAAGAAGGAAAGCAAGACTGGGAAGAGAAGGCAGCCAATAAAGAAAGCATTATCAAATCCATTATCAGGAGGCAGCTAGAAACTTATGATGTCGTGGAACTCAAGGAATCAGTGTAGAATATGTGCCTTAGAGTTGTCCAGCCAAAGGTGAGGGTGCTAGAGTTAATAATACAACTACTGTCAGTTACTAGCAGAAGGTAGCTCTTAGTAGGCATTTACTCTCCGGTATTTTACTTCCAGAGGAAGCTTTCAGCCACCAGAGAGAGCCCTTAGCCAGCTGAAAATAGGTCAAGATACACTAAAATACTCAAACCAAGGAGATGCAGCCAGGCACCATGGTTGTCTACTTAAATTTTCTTAATGCTACTCATTTTTGGATATATTTAAATTAATTATGTGATCTAATTTGCGAGATATAAAGGATTTTAATTTATCATGCTCTCATTGAAATTGTTTAGTCTTTATTGAATCCCTTCATTTCACCCTCTAATGGAGAACTCATAATCTAAAAAGCCTGTCAAGTATAATCTTTTCTATCCTCCTCTCTGGATTCTCTGAGAAAAAATTATTTACTTCCTCACTTAAATTTCCTTTGTACATTATTCATAAGTGTTTTCCTTTTACCAAAAATTAATCGTATTGATCTATGTTTTAAAAGCACCCAGAAGTTACCTGATAATTTTGATCTCTATAAGAAGTTTCATAGTGCTATTCCTACACATTTTGGACTTATGTTTACCTATTATATTACCAAGTATATTTGCAGTGCTCAATAAAATTAAACTTGGAAAATACATAATCATCTTTACCTTTGAAATCACAAATGTTGGCCAAGTACTTTGAACACTAATATAATTTTCTGTTCAACAAATAGTTAATATAATATTTTCCTAGTTATAAATATATTTATGTGAGATTAATCACAGAACAGCTTATCCTGACTCCTAACCATATACAGAAAGTCATTCACAGAATATATCTGGAAATTAATCCTCAGGTTAATTTTTGGGTGTATATTTACCTTTGTCTCAGTTAATTTACAAATAATCCCATCTAGGCAAGAGTTTTAGAATTTATCTTTGAAATGCTTTAGAGTAAATATGTTCCAGAGCCTAAGGGAAACCCAGGAAAATACATTTAGTGTTCTAAGATTATTTTTCCATAATTTTCAACAAATTTTTGCCCAGCATATCAAGTTTCATTATGTAAGTGATTCTTAAGCCAACTTTATTCACCAGAGACTTTCTTCCAATCTCAAATTTTGATCAAAGGTAAAGTACATCACAATGATATTCTCCTTCATTAAACCAATAATTTTCTGCAAATAAATGACTAGGTTATTTTAAGAGCTACTATTAAATTATCTTAATAGCTGGTAAACTATCTTTCAGACTGAAACTTCTTGGTATTTAGAGTTTATGTCTAGAGGTATAATTGCTAGTGATAGGGTTATGTTTCTCTAAATATACCCATGAGAAATAGAATCTAAGATAAAAGAAGACAGAAAGTATTATGTTTTGGTGTAATATAATCATTACATAAATGGGTCTGATTTAATATGAAAGATGATAGAATGTATGGCCAGAAGGACTTTAATTTACTCCAACGTTTTCGTGTTACAGATAAAAAAAAAAAGAGTATGCCCTAAGAAGAGTAATTCTCCTAATATTCGAAAGCTAGAAGGAAGGAAATTCAGATCTTTCTGGTCTTCTAATCATATATATTTCATGAGAGGGCAACAGAAAACCTCCCTCCATTCTTCTGTTAAATTCAACCAGTTTCTTAATCAGGCACAAGCAGTGACAAATGGCAGTCAAAATATAGTACAATGAATGTAAACTTCTGAAGCAGTAACCCACTCTTGCATGGGGAAGTGCGAACAATGGGTAGGAACTGTTTCTAGAATGATAGCTCTAGTCCAGCCACGCTCAAATATTTCACTTTAGAACTCCTTTATTCTCTTAAAATTATCACATACTGCAAAGAGCATTCACCTAAGGAAATTAGAACTTTGATGACATATTGGACATTTAAAGTAGAGAAAGAGTTTAAATAATTATTAGTTAATTATATAAAATAATAAGCCCATTACATGATAAAATAAAGAACATGTATTTTTATGAAAAATATCTATATTTTACACAACAAAAAAGTGTTGAGTGGCATTGTTTTCTATTTCTGCAAATCTCTTTAATGCTTTGTATAATAGAAAACATCTAGATCCTTATACCTACTTCTGCATTCAGTCTGTTTCAATACATGTCATGTAGTCTCTAGAAGTATCTAATGTATATTCATAAAAGAATAGGATGAAAAAATGGCAAATAACAACTTAATATTGTGAAAAGAGTTTGTGTCTAAGGAATCCAGTGAAAGGGTCTCAGAAATCTTCCATCGTCTTTGGACTGCACTTCGAGAGCTGAGGGATCCACGCAAGTCTTGACACATAGAACCTGGAGGCTAGAGGAATGCTAATGTCCATAAACACATACAAGGATACTATTAAAAAAAAAAAAAAAAAAGCTTAAGCTCTAGACTTAAAGAAATAAGATATGTATTCTGAATAATTCTTTTTAAGTCCCATAAACTTTCTGAAGTTAAGCTTCCTCCAAATGGTGATAAAAATCAGGATACCAGAGGCTTATTTTGGAGATCAAATAACAAAGTCGAAACTCTTTATAAACTATAAATTTCCTATAAACATTTTTTTTGTAATCAATGACTTTTTTAACCTATCATGAAACTTGTAGCTTCACTACAACAAATTCTTTATATGTTTATCTTTGGAAATCTAGTTCCTGTTATTTCCAGACATATGTGATGCACTTAGAAATTGTTATTTTTCCCTTCTATATTATCTGTGATAAGAAATGACTATAATAACTGAAATACTAATTTAACAAGAGAAGTCCACTTTCCCTTTCTTGTACTAGGCAGTTGTTTCTTTCCATACTCATGGTATATTTTTAATATATAATATGTACTAACTAGACAATTATATTTAAAAAAACAACATTGTTATTTACTTTAAACTAAGTTTCTTTTTTCTTAAAAGATTCAAGAATATTTCAGAAATAGGAAAAAAGCCCCAAGAATCCCTCTTGCTTTGAAAGCCAAAGTATTGAAAGTAAGACTAAATCTGGCCATAAATAATACAACTAATTTCTACCTACTTTATTAATCACAAGAGAAATTTTCCAAGGGATAGAATGGTCCCTCACTCAAAATATTATCCAGAGATCAAATAACCTGGGAACTTAAAATGAAACAATGAATTGATGATTGAAAAACAAGCCAATAATGACAGTCATTTAAGCAATTTGAAGACAGGCAAGAAACAGATACAAATACACAAAAATTGAAATGTGAAAGGAAAGAGCCATGATAAAACTGCTGAATGCAAATTACTATTCCAGAAAATATGGCATTGTGATAACAGGTTCAGAGCCATAAGTTTTCTCTGGAAAAATTTGAATATGTTCATGAGATAAGCTAAGGTAAAGCATGAAGGAAAAGAGTACAGTAGTACTTAATGTGTATAGATTGTAAAGGATCCAAAGCACAAACAAGTTAGACTTGAAAAGGCATTATTTTTCCACATAATACTATAAGAAAGAAAAATATAATTCATTCCTTTAATAAAAATGAATTTTTTGCCTGCACAGACATATCTAGACTCTTGGAGAAAAGCAGTGATCACCACAGCCAAGACTCCTTGCTCCCAGGGCTTACATTCTACTTGGCAAAAATAATTATCAATTATTCAAAGTAATCATTCAATCAAATGGATGAGAGGTGAGGTAGGAAGGAAGAAAAACAGCAGAGAGAGAAAGAGAGAAAGGGAGAGAGGAAGAAGTGGTAAAAGTTATGGGAACTATTATAGGGGATGAGAGTCTAAGTTTAAATTTTAAAAAGGTTTACTAACAAGAAATATGAAAAAGTCCTGAATTAAGACAAGGGTTACTATGTAAAAAACTGAGGGAAAAGAATTTCAGGTAGAGGAAATGACCAGCGCCAATACCCTAGGTAGGGTCATAGCTAATGTGTTAGCACAAAAGCAAGGTCAACAGTGAGACAGCATAGAATGAGCAAGGGACTGAGTAGTAGAGTGGATAATGAGGGTCTAGTTCATGGAGAATGTGACTGACGATTTTAAGCCCTTTGGTTTTCATCCTAGAGTGAAATGATAACTGTTGGAGAGTTTTTAACAGATAAGTTGCATGAAAAGTGTCACTTTATCTTCATGTGTGGAAGAGATTTTTAAGAGGTAAAGGACAGATGCAGGGAGACCAGTTATTTTCATTCTAAAGCTCCCAGGATTTGCTGGAAGTTTTGATGTGAGGTGTTAAAGAAATAGAGGAGTCAAGAATGAATCATGAGCCTGAGAAAACTTGTAAAGGGAGGGAAGGAAAAATGGAATCAGTTCAAGCGGGGAGATGAACTTACACTTAATAGTAAAATATCTTTGAGGTCAGATTCCAAGACAAAGAGTATCAGGCAATTTTAAGACAATAAAATATTTGAAACAGCTACCATACAAAACTTGATATGGAAATGGAATAAAAATTTCCCCACTCTTTTCTGAACTCTTTCAACTGCCACACCAGTTTAGGAAGCACAAGGACATTGATGAGTCCCTTGACTGAAATCTCAGAATTACTACTCACACCCCAATTCTGAGTTAACTGCATCCAAAACATACAGTCCTTCAACAGTTCCTGCCACTCACTACCTCATGAAACTCTTTTGAGGCTACATCTCTTCACTGACATAAATTAAACTCTATCCCTGGATTTCTGGCTTCTGCCTTCTGCATCAAAAGTAGAAACCACTTTCTTATGCAGTAAAATTGCTTTTAAATTGATATGAATCCAGTTCCAGAAATTCCTTAAGAAATCTAGGGAATGAAACGTTTGAGAAAACACACAGACTCAGACAAAATCATTAAAATGGTCAATAGTTGTTGATTAAATACATTATAAGTATTAACTTATATCCATGTTATTTGACATGAATTCATGATTGGACTATGTTGTATGAGATATTTTAGCCTCAATGTATGAGATATGAATATACAGTCATTATATGGGACTTTATGGAGAATTTGGCTATAGTTATTACTATTAATTTAGCTAAGTCATTTTATTCTATCATGGAACATATACATGCCAAATTGTGTGAAAGAAACAAAAGAGACACATTAAGGGAAAAAAAAAGTTTTTCTCTTTGAGAGCCATGGAGAGTTTCACTCATGACTCAGCATGTGTGACACTTCTAATTTTTCAATTTGTTGACTTAGGGAAGAATAGGCCAGAAAGAAGAACATTCTATTTAATCTTCAATTAAAATATATCCAATGTATTTTAATTGAAATTTAATGTGAAGAGACAAATAATATTGGCTCTTCCAGTTTCTAGACTAATTTCCAAACATATGAACCTTCAGTATCTAATTACTGACTTCAGAATTAAAAAAAAAATTCAGTAATACTTTTAAGACTTGTACATATTCATTGGTTATTCAGAAATTAATATGTGGATATCTAAAATTATAAATTTTCATTCCAAAAGGATCTGTAGAGATCAGTTCTTGAGTTTTTTTATGTCATTTGTCTGGTCATCTGTTTATTTAATAACAAAAATTTGAGTATCTATTAATATGCCATTCACTGTGTGAGGTACCTGGAATAAATGTGAATATGACAGATGCAAGCTCTTCCCTAAGAAAGTTTTAGGACTGATAAGAGAAGCAATCAATTGGAACCATAACATCATGTGCTGGGTCAATTGAGTAACCATACGGAAAAGAAAAGTAATTACCCCTATTTTATGCCATTCACAGAAAATCAATTCCAGATCATTTGTACATATAAATATAATATCTAAAACAGTAAAGCTTTTAGTAAATACCTAGGAGAATATCTTCATGACTTTGGAATACACAAAATTTCTCAACTAGTACTCAAAGTACACTAATCATAATGAAAATAATTGATCAATTTGACTGTCATAGGACCCCAATTCTATGTCCCTTTTGCTATAAACAGTTCTCTTCATCTGAAGAAATATTATGTGGAATCCCATATATGTGGATTGACTGCTTGAAAAGCCCTTGAATAGTAATGCTGGTTAAGGGCGTGAGGACAAAGAAAATTTACACTCAAAAGACATGTTTATTTCCACAACAATGAACTGTTGACACTTCCAAGACGGAAGGACCCAAATGGTTGTCTTGCAATCAACTAGTCAATTTGCTCCCCCAAGGCATAGTGACAATTTGTAACTCAGTGGTGTTCTCTTTTCCTGGAAGGTTGGATATTGGATAGCAGTGATAACTAGCCTTGGAAAGTGGGAGCCTTTGTCATGGAACCCATGCATACCCTCCTCTCTGCCATCATGGCTCCTTCCACTGTGTACCCCTTTTTCCAACACTGGGGTGGTCAATGGCAATGCTGGCTAGTCAACTGGCTTTTCCTTGTCTACATGTTTAGTGCTTTGTGCATTCTGGTAGGCATTTATATGCTATACAAATTCTTTACTCTTTATTACCATTTTCCTCTGTCCATTATATGTCTTTACCTCATACTTCCTAATTCTTCATTTTTAAAATTATTTTATTTTATTTAATCTTAAGTTACTGACTAGCCCTCAATCTCATTTGTCACTGCCCATGAGCATATATATATATTTTTTTCCCTAACTTTGGGACATTTCTTATTTCACACAAATTGGATAGCAAGATGAACAATCTGAAGTTCTGCCCATTGAGAGGATTATTCCTCACTAACATTTTCAAAGCCACTCCTAATTTAGGCCATATAGTGCACTTACCATCCAATTTCAAATCAATCATCTTTCAACCAGAATTGTCCATTTTTTTCCCCCTTTTTAAAACTAGCTGCAAGAGATGGCCCATATGGCTACAATGGAAGTGGAGGAGGGGCACTGGAGCAGCCTTGAACTGTGCCTTGGAAGTCTTGGTGGTCTGCTTGTGCAGCTTGCTTGGGCCCTCTGGTCTTGCTTGTGCTTGATCCCAGATAAGCCACTTCCATTTCACAATAACTTACTTCTGTGCCCCTCGACCTTATGAAATGTTGGGTCTAACAGGACTCCCTTCAGGATCACCATGAAGTGGTGGCAGGGGGTGGAAGGCAGGGGCAAACTTAGCCCTAGTGAGGACCCACTCTTCTAGAGTAGCAGTAACAATCAGCAATAGCTAACTGTTGAGACCATTCATCCTAATACTAGTCTTTTCTTGATTCATCTGCAATATCTAATGCTTTTTCTTCCATTAGTGATGTTCTCCCAATTCACTACTGGTGAACATTTCAATAATCAGATTATGACATGGTACCTGAGATTGTGCTCTGCCTAGCATCAGTAAGAAAGTCTTCATTGTCAATCAGGCAGTAGTGATCCAGCATTGAAATCCTATCTTCTCCCCTGCATTCTTGGTTCCAAATGTCACAGGTTGGGATTTTTGGAAACAGATCCTGAAAAAAAAAAAAAAAGATGTTTGTTATGGACAAATAATTGTTAAAGGAAGGGGAAAGAAGCATGATTGGGAAGAAGAATTAAACTGTGGTACCGGTTTGATATAACCTCAGCCAACCCTGGGGAGGGGGATATCTGGAGTGACTATTGACCCTGAAAGTGACCACTACTGGGACCAAATTTCCAGAACCTTATATTGCTGACACTATCCATCAGCAAACGCAAGCTTCCTTGGAACTAAAGAAGACCCTGCATATGCTGAGAGCTGGAGGGTCTATGCTGATCATACTTCCTGCAGCCCAACAGTAAGCCATTCCTTCAAGGGAGCTCCAGGTGACACATCTCCACATTAATGATATTTTTCACACAACAGAAAGCTATACAAGAATTAGAATGAACAAACAGTTGCTATATGAAATAACATGAATCTCGTAACCATAACATTGAATGAAAGAAGCTAGATGCCCCCACACACACAAAAAAAAGAAGACTCTAAATAGAATTATTTCCAATATATGCATTTAAAAACCAGGCAAAACTAGGCAGTCAACACTGTTGGAAGTCAATACAGTATTTATCTTCAGGTGGTTAAAGCCTAGGATTTATATGAGGAGGTCTCTTGGTGTGTTGTTCTGGTTCTATTTCTTTATCTGAGTGCAGGTTACACAGCTAAATTGCCTTAATGATTGTACATTTTTCTAGGTGTATGTAACACTTTAAAAAATTTAAGAAAGCGTTAAAATATGACTATGAAATTGATGGGAGAAGCAGGATAGCAATAAGTCATTTTACTTAAAAGGTATATTATCCTACATTTAGTTGTAAAATTTCATAGTGAGAATCATGATGTAGCATTTAAAATTCAGTCATAAATTACAAAGGCCGCTGATGGTGGTTTAACTTTACTTCTAGCTCATGCAAGAATATAGAGGTAAAAAAATTCATGGGGGGCATGTTAGCTATGCTCCCCAAAGTTTTCAGGGAGTCAGCTCATTCCAGGTGAGTACTTCATACTCCTATGAACTTTGTCCTCATTGAATATGATAAAAACTAAAACTGTAATAACAATACCTTATTTTAGCAGCAGAACTGAGACAGGAATGAAGAGAAAGGAGAAAATGTGTGAGACATGAAATTGTCATTTAAGGAAAGTTTCAAGAAAATTCCATAAGACTCTATTCATGCCATTGGCTCAAAATTAGTTACATGTCAATCACTTCGAACAACAACAACAACAAAAAATATATATATATATATCAAAATTAGTTACATGTCAATCACTTTGAACAAATATATATATATATTATATAAAATATATACATATTATATATATTATATAATATATATATTATATATATAAAAAATATAATATATATAATACAAAATATATATATATATAATATAAAATATATATATATATTTTGTCTTTTTGCCATTTCTTGGGCCGCTCTCACGGCATATGGAAGTTCCCAGGCTAGGGGTCTAATCGGAGCTGCAGCCACTGGCCTATGCCAGAGCCACAGCACCGCCAGATCCGAGCTGCGTCTGTGACCTACACCACAGCTCATGGCAACACTGGATCCTTAACCCACTGAGCAAGGCCAGGGATCAAACCTGCAACCTCATGATTCCTAGTCGGATTCGTTAACCACTGAGCCACGATGGGAACTCCGTGGAACAAATAATTTTAGGAAATAAAATTTTTTCTTTGAACAGTCATCTGTCCATCTAAAAAACTGAGAGTTTTATTTTGAGAGAGGAGAAAACAGTGATTTGGTTTAGCCATTAACCCCATCACAGAGGGGAAACTAACATTTTTTATGTGCCTGCTTTAAAAATAACAACAGTGAGCTTTAAAATGTCACATTCACCATAAGGAACCTAAGGGAAGAGTTAGTATGAATTATTCTAACATCATTTACAAAAAAAAATCATCACAGAAGAGAATGTGCAATAATATAACATATGACTAAAACAAAGGAGTGTGTCACTAATGGACTGTAATTAATTTTTTTTTAAGTATTCTGTCTCTAGCTGATAGCAAACACTTTTAAGGAGTGCCAAAGTTTCAGGAAACACAAAGTAATTGGTAGAGGAAAATAGATGTCCTCACAGATATTACATTTCATTATCTTAATTATATTGGATGGGACCCAAGGAAGTATATTTCCTTTATAATTTGTTAAGGTGAAAAAGTCATGTTCACAGAAAATTGCTCTTGATTTAACTCATGCTGAGATGAATATTCTGAAGAGCAGGGAAATATTTTACATTTCTCAGAGTTAAATTATAGCCACATGCATTGCACCCATACAGGAAATGTAAATATGGCGTAATGAAATGTATTTTGAAATATGTTAAGAAATTACTTTCCATTTTTATAACATTATACTTAAGTATACTCTGCAATTCTCTGTCCTCTTCTACCTAAAATTTTATCCCCATTTCTTTAAAACTCTATTTCTTAAAAAAGGTGGCTTTCATCACTATTTTTAGGTCGTTATCTATATTTTTTAAACTGATTTTGCAATCCAGTACCTTACCTACTGCTGCACTGCATCAGCTCTCACAAATTCACTGTTAATAATGTCTCTCTGATATTTTTCAACCTTTATTTTATATAATAACGGCACCACATTTGATAGTACTGACACCTGCTTCTACTCATTTATTCTTAAAATCCTGACCTTCCCCCTAATGTTCAACATACATGGTACATTATTAATATATATACAGTGCTATACAAAACTCTGCAACAAATATCCCGTATTCCATTTGCCTCTCTAACCTCACCCATAGACAACCTTTCATCATTTTTAGTGGACCAACGAACCTACCTGCTACCATAAAAACATTGTTTCAGATGAGGTATATTAGAAAACTTATTTTGATTGCCTAGGGAGAAGGGAAACTTTCTGGTTAGCCAAATCATAGACAATGCTAGAATGCAGGTTGTCTTGGTATCAATGAGAATAAATTGTCATTGCTCCCTTGTACACTTTCAACATTCTTTATTTTTCCATGTTGGCTTCATTTTCTCAGACTGCCTTTCTCCACCAGGTAGGATGTGTAACTTCCTTGTAGACTCCAACCTTCCTAAGTTGAGCTCTAATGTGAAAAATTGAAGGTGTTCCCATGTGGCACAGTGGAAATGAATCTGACTGGGAACCATGAGGTCGTGGGTTCGATCCCTGGCCTCGCTCAGTGGGTTAAGGATCTTGCATTGCTGTGGCTGGCAGCTACAGCTCCGATTAGACCCCTAGCCTGGGAACCTCCATATGCTGCAGGTGTGGCCCTAAAAAGACCAAAAAAAAAATTTTGAAGAGAGGCCTTTGACTAGTGTTATGGATTTCATTTGTATCCTCCCTAAGTTCATACTTGAAACGACTTTCCTCATTGTGATGGAATTTGGAGACCACAACTTCAGGAGTTAATTAGGTCATTAGGGTAAAGACTGCAAGATAGGATTAGTGCCCTTTTATGAAGAGACAAGAGAGAGCTTGCTTCTCTCTCTGCTCTCCATAGTCTGAGGAGACAAAGAGAAGACAGACACTTGCAAACCAGGAAGAGAACCCTCACCAAGAACTAAATCTGCTGGCATCTTGATTTTGGACTTCACAGGCTCCAGAACTGGAAGAGATAAGTTTCTTGTTTAAGCCACCCAGTCTGTGGTAATTTGTTACAGCAGCCCAAGCAGACAAAGCAACTAGTTTGGCTTAAAGCAAAAGACTGCATTTAGGAACCTGATTAATTTGTTCAAATCCCATCTCTGATACTTATTAACCATGTGATCTTGAAAAGTTACTTAATTTTTCTAGGTCTTATTATTCCCAGCAGTAAAATGTAGAGAGCAATAATGTTTATCTGATACAAATGTCATGAAATGAATGAGTTAATATATGCAAATTCCCAGAAATGCTATCAATCAGCTGTGCTCAGAATAAGGTTTTCTACCCCTATTAAACCTATACATTTGGAGTTAAAAAAAACAGGGGGGGGGCATTTCCCCAAATTAAAAGGGGTTTCATGCTCCAAAATTACAAAAACTATAAGTTAGAAAATATATTGATAACTATTATGAGAAAAAGTTTGAATATGCTGTATTTATAATATATCAGCATTGATGTGCTTAGGTCTCATTTAACCATGATCTAACACAAATAACACAATTTTTTGAGTTTTTAAAGCTTAAAGAGCAGGCAGAACTGTCTTATTTGTTGTAGGACTATTTGTGGAAAATCTTGACTTAATGAGCATCTTTATATGAGAAACATCTGAAAACATTGAAGTCTAAACAAATCATTCAAAAGAAGACATTACTCAAGTGAGCATGTAAAGGTAAGTCAGTTCAGTGTCTTCAGAAGCCTGAATCCATAGAGCTCGATGACTCAGAAATAGCTGCTCTAATGTTTACATATCTCAGCCTAGCACAAAGGAAGAAATGGATTGGTGATGATTTCATTGTCAGAATTTATAGTTAGCCGATCAGAATGATTCAGGAATTCTTGTTTTGCGTACAAGTACATTATACTAGGCTAAAATAAGGTGTGATACTGAGAATGTTTGGGTTCATAAAGCTTTCCATTTGCAAAAATACATCATTCTGGTTTTAGAATTCAAATGTTTATTGTTCTTATGTAGTGTCTATTATGTAATAGTGTGCTTAAATATAAGAGAGATTGACTTTGTTTCTCTTCGTAGTTACACTGTAAAAGGCTTATCACCAAGAGGTTCTACATGGTTAGAATCAGAAGTAGCCAGATACAACCAAGAGATTTAATCCAAATATTGTGCACAGAATTGTGGTTTCAGAGCCCACACCAAGACATGTGATTCGATATTATGTTTGAAAAGAACATACATATTTCAGATTGTTATGGCATTTACAAAGGAGTTTATGTTACAAAGTTCATAAAGTTTATTATGACTTTCCTAGACTCCCTTAAATTGAATACAGAAAATATACACACAAAAAGTGAGTTGATTGAAAATATGCACTAGAACAGCTAAATAATTTGACATGACAAAAGGAGTTATGCATATTTTAGAAACATTATTTTGCATTTGTGTGTGTTAGTGTACATGTATGAATGTGTTTTCACACTGTGTGAATATATATTTAAATTATTAAAGGTGCTGATTGCTTCCACTGAGTTAAGCGGTCAAAGTCAGGTTGTCAAGTTCTATGACTCCTTGTGACTATACACATTTTCAATATGGTTGCAATAAGATATCCACTCTATTCAGTATAATAGATTTTAATATGGAAGTTAACAACTTAATAATAACAATAACCTTATATTAAATATTTTACTGGGTATTTTTCATGTCTGATTCAAACCATTACATACTAATTAGGTGATTATTATTATTTATTTCTGCAGTATCTTGACATATCTATTTGCCCTACTGAAATGTAAACACCACAAGAATCAAGGGTCAGTACTGATTTTGTTGCCTATTTTATCCTAGATCTTAGAGCATAGCCTCTGACTCAATATATACCTGGTGATGAATGACTCTCCTGATAGTTAATTAATTTATGATTCAAAAATATCATTAGATTCCTCATGTACCTAGAGTTTGTAAGAGATGGAGCTGGGTTAGAATTAATATAGAATTGAATTTGGAGTTAATGCTTTTTCTTCCCCTACATAAACTTATGAAGATTTATTAAGGTAAAACACATTAAAAATTAATAATTTTAACATTTTAAGTGTACTATTCTTGTCACTTAATACATTCACAGTGGTGTGAAAGTGTCACCACTATCTAGTTCCAGAGTATTTTCATCACAGTCGCTCTCAATTCTTACCCTCCCCAAGCCTCTTACCCAAATCTATCTTTAGCTCTATGAATTTGTCATTTCTAGTCCATTATGAGAAGTGGCAACTCATTATAGATTTGGTTTGCATTTCCCTAGTGACCAAACACTGGCATCTTTTTATGTGTTCATTGGATATTTATACTCTACAGTCATATCATCCTAAATGCTCCCAATCTTGTCTGAATATTTACCTAACTTCTTTGGAGAAATGTCTATACAAGTCCTTTGCCCATTTTTGAGGTGGGTTTTCTTTTTGTTTTCGAAGTGTAAGTGTTCTTTGTATATTCTGGATGCAAGTCCATTATAAGGTATCTGATTTGTGGAGTTCTCATTGTGGCATAGTGGAAATGAATGAACCCCACTAGTATCCATGAGGATACAGGTTCAATTCCTGGCCTCACTCAGTGGGTTGGGGATTCAGTATTTCTGTGAGTTACGCTGTAGGTTGCAGATGTGGCTTGGATCCTGCATTGCTGTGGTTGTGGTGTAGGAGGGCAGCTGGAGCTCCAGTTTAACCCTTAACCTGGGAGCTTCCATATGCAGTAGGTGCAGCCGTAAGAGAAAAAAAAAAGATATCTGATTTGCAAATATATTTTCCTACTCTGTGTGTTGTCTTTACACTCTCTTGATAGTGTCCTTTGATGCAGAAAAGTTAATTTTAATTCAGCCATACAAAAGAAGGAAATCCTGAAATTTGCAACATAGGCGAAACTTGAGGAAATAAGCCAGACACAAAAAGCCTGAATAATCTCACTTACTTATAAAATCTTAAAAAGTCAAACTCACAGAAGCAGGGGATAGAATGATTGTTAAGAGGATTCGCGGGGGCGGGGGATAGGGGAAAATGGAGAAATGTTGGTCAAAGGGTATAAACTTTCAGTTATAAGCTAAATAAGTTCTAAGGAGCTAATGAACAGCATGGTGCCTTAGCTAATAATCCTGTATTATATTCTTGAAATTTGCTGGAAAAGTAGATCTTCAGTATTCTCACTATATATACACAAAAATTATAATAGTGATAGATGTGTTAATTAGCTTAATTACAATAGTCACTTCACAACATATACATATCAAATCAGCATGTTCTATACCTTAAATATATACAATTCATTTAATAATTACACTTCAACACAACTGAAAAATAAATGCCTTGAATAACTTAGAAAAGAACATTATTACTATAGCTTTATAGTATTGAAGTCTGTGGGGGTTATGCCTCCAGCTTTGTTCTTTTTCCTAAGGATTGCTTTGGCAATTCTCTGTCTTTTATGATTCAATATAAATTTTAGAATTATTTGTTCTAGTTCTGTGAAAAATGTCATGGGTAATTTGATAGGAATCTCATTGCATCTGTAGATTGTTTTGGATAGTATGGACATTTAAGCAATATTAATTCTTACAATTCAAAAAATAGGCTATCTTTCCATTCCTTTTAATTATCTTAAATTTCCTTTATCAGTGTTTTATAGTTCTCAGCATATGTCTTTAATCACCTTGGCCAGCTTTATTCCTAAGTACTTTATTTTTTTGACAGAATTTTTAAAGGTATTGATTTTTTACTTTCCGTTTCTGATATTTCATTGTAGTGTAAGGAAACACAACAGATTTCTGTGTGTTAATCTTCTATCCTGCTGAATTTGTTTAGAAGATCTAGTAGTGTTTAAGTGGAGTCTTTAGTGTTTTCTATATGTATATATATATATATATACATATATAGTCATCATATAATGACAGTTTTACCTCTTCTCTTTCAATTTGAATACCTTTTATTTCTTTTTCTTATCTGATTGCTGTAGCTAGGATTTCCAATACCACATTGAACAGAAGTGGTGAGAATGTGCATCCTTGTCTTGTTTCAGATTTTAGCAAGAAGGCTTTCAGCTTTTCTCCATTGAGTATTATGTTGGCTGTGGGTTTGTCATAAACAGCTTTTATGTTGAGATATAACTCTCTATACTCACTTTCATAAGAGTTTTTGTGATGAATGGATGTTGAATTTTAACAAATTCTTTTTCTGCATCTATTTAGATAATCATGCTGTTTTTTTTCTCAGAAAATAATATTAAAATGAACCAAATTAGAAGGTTAGGAAAAGTGTATATAAGGAAGTGAGGTTTGAGCTAAAATAGGTGAATTAGAGCAGTTGAGAGAAGAATTTTCTGGGCAGAGTCTACAACTTTGCAAAATACCTGGGCAGGAATCTGAGGAAATAAAAGAATGTCAGTACATCTCTATTTCAGATAAAAGGTTGGAGGTTAGTAAGAGAAGAGGATGAAAATATACCGAGGGTCCAGGCAATTCATGGAGAACATGCTTGAGGCACAAGTTTCTTTAAGGTAGTTATTTTTATCCAAGGAACAATGAAAATCTCTAAAAGATATGTAATAGTAAAAATCAATTTTAAGTGTTTCAGAGTTTATTCTGGTGATAAATTGCAAAATAGAATATAAGAAGGCAAAAAAGGCAACAAAATCAGTAATCCTTTACAATGTTCCAAATAGTAGATTGTGTTTGTGTGTACTTGTGCCTTTTTAGTAGTGGTGAGGGAAATCATATTTGACATACATTTAAGAAAAAAATAAAATATTCACTACTCATCAATGACTTGTAAATAAAGAATAAAAGAAAAGTAAGGGAAGCACCCAAATAAAGATTCAGAACTAAGAAATTGTTCTATTAGAGTTCAGAGAAGAGGCTTGAACTGGATGTAAAATTTAAAATTTAAGTCTTTCAAATATAGATGGTGATTGAAACCATGGGTTTGACTAAGTTTGACTAGAGAGAGAATGTGGACTAAGAAGAGCCTTTAAAGACTTTTTTTAAAAAACTAAATTATCAGTTAGAAGAAAACAAACTGCCAAGAGTGATTGACAAAGAATTGCTGGACATGTAGAAATAAAACTAGCAGAAATGTGTAGTATGATGGGAGTTCATGGAAGATTGGAATACTGAATACCATTGAGAGTTAAGTGAGACCACTTATGAAAACTGTTTTTGGATTTAGCAACATAGAGAGGATTTCTAACTTTAGGGAAAACTACTTCTGTGGTGGTGAAAGAAGAATCAATCTTCAATAGATTGAGAAGCAAGTGAAATGAGAACAAAAATTGAAAAGAGGTTATTTTTTTAAGTTTTACTGTTAAGGGGAAATGAAGTATAAAGTTTGAAAAGGAAGAAAAGTATATGGAATCAAAGAGGTTTTGGGAGAGTTTGAAAAAATGAGTATATTTATGCACTTGTGAAAAGGATTCAACTGAGAGAACACTGGTATTTGACAGGGATCTGGAAGAGATATGTCTAAAGTACAGTAGGGAAATTATATTTATACAGGAGAAAAAATTAATGTAAATATAAAAGTAAAAAGGGTGATAACAGATTAGATTCTACTACCTTTATAGTTTTTTTTAATAGTAGGTCGGATTCTAGTCGCTTTATAGTTTTGCAGAAAGTAGAGAATGATCACTTCAGTTTTCTCTGGGAAGCAAAATAAAAGATTATTTGAAAGGTATTGGGATTGTTCTTTGCAAAGAGAGATCCCAAGGTGTATCCCCATCTCTAGGCAATCTCTGGAAGTGAAGCAAAATTGAGTCTATATAATCTGACACAATAGAATCACACTTATATGGGATTTCCTACTTGGAAACTGCTTTCACAGATATTATCTACTTAATATATATATAAATATATTTTTATATATAAGTATGAAATATATATAATACATTTTTTCACATTGACCTAGATCAAATAAATTTCTCAAATTTTTGGCCACTTAACGATAGAGCTAAACATTTTCTTTAGAAGTAAACTAGTATAAGATTTTACTGTGTTAATGTCTAAGTAGGAGAAGTTTTTAATGCTTTTAGAGGACCTAAACTTTGAGGTCTCAAATGTAGAAAACCATATTTAGTTTTTATAAATTCAAAATATTAATTAAAAAACTTAAAGAAATTGTATCTATATGAGATGAAGGATGTTAACTAAACTTGTGCTATATACTTCATGATGTATGTAAGTCAAACCATTATGCTGTACATCTTAAAATGTCTGTTAGTTATATCTTGATAAAATTGGAAGGAAAAAGGAAAATATAGAGCTAAAATAGTTACTTTCTCTAAGGAATATACTTTCTTTATTAACAATATGCCAATGTTGCTGTATTTTCCTCAAAGTACTTTGATTAAAGATTTCTGAAGCCAATAAAATAAAAACTACAGTGAATCCCAATTTTAAACAGCAGATGTGCCTATGAGAAGACCATCCAAATAAGTAGAAACAACTTTTATGAATTACCCATTTTATCGTCACCTTTTAAAGTACATGCTTCCTTCGTTAAAGTTTAATGTTTATCTTTTGGAGGGAGAATGGAGGAATCTTTTTCATAAGTGTGTAAAGTATTATCAGCATCTATTAATAGATGCTTTAAAGCACTTAAAAGATGTTTTTATAAGTACTAAACTATAACTGGCAAAGATTCTTCAATATTAGAGTAATATTGTGGCAATACGTTATCTGCTACCTATTTATAATGTGTTTTTATTTCTCCAAATTATCTAAAATGAGGTATGAGTACATTTCAATTTGAAAGTATGATAAGAATATAATTCCTGTGTGTAAAATTAAGACTGGGGTCAGCGAACTAATAATTTACATCTATGATGATGAAAAAATTCTGTAATCAGTGATCACACTCCACAGCACACAATTGGGTATAACAATATCCTGTCAGGTCTACCTTTCTCATTTGAAATGGATCTACTTCATTAGTCATCCAATTAATTCAACACACATGGTCTTCACTATATACTACACACTTTGTTGAATGAATTTAGACCTAGTTCCTGTCC
Source organism: Phacochoerus africanus (assembly GCF_016906955.1). Taxonomy (NCBI): domain Eukaryota; kingdom Metazoa; phylum Chordata; class Mammalia; order Artiodactyla; family Suidae; genus Phacochoerus; species Phacochoerus africanus. The sequence continues at coordinate 23,492,299 of NC_062549.1, read as the reverse complement.
TCAGACTCTCACAGCCTAACGCATTGAAGCTATTTCTGTGGATCCGTTGTCCTCTGTGTCATATATAGAAGATGAGCTCCAAGCTCAGTTACATTTCCTTGCTAACCACTGTATTGTTTTAAAGGTACTTAGTACTTATATTCTTCATTGAAATCATTATGTCAAGAATGACTATTCAAGAATGACATGTAACAAAACCATCTCCTCTGCATTCTTTCTAAACTAATCCTATTCCTTATCAGGGCAGCTAGCCTAACACTGCTCAGATTCCAAACCCCAGCCAGGCCTAGTGCCGCACACATACTTGATCTGGGGATGGAGGAGAGTCAGCCGCACATGAGGCTGACAATTTACACAATTTAGTAAAGCATTTCAGGAACCTAAAGACCTGAGAGCCGACCCAGGTCTAGGCAGCTGTTCTCATAACCATAGCAAAGTATCTGTGGTCATAAAAGACTAGTAAATCTTATAAACCATTTTAAAAAATATATGACTCCTTCCCCAGTAGACACAACCCTAAAACACCCTGTCTCCACTTGTAGTCGTGGAGATTACCAACCACAGAGATGGGGTTGAATTTGACTTGGACAGTCTGTTTACACGGGACAAATGTATTCAAGACCTGGAACTTTTCTTGGAACTGACTGAGGTTCAGAAATATTTCCCCCTGTGCTCTGACTTTATATGACATTTCACACACAGATGACCGCCCAATCCTATGATGAGCCAGATTGCTCAGAAAGCCTTGGAATCCCTAAAACTCTATGCATGTATACATGATAAATCCAGAGAGCTGGAATAGAGAAGTTCCCTTAGTTCAGAGCAGTAAATCTACACAGGGCTGAGTGAAATGTTTTATCAGCTGGGATTTTCCAATGCAATTTTCCCACCCTTTTTATAGCAACACAGAAAACTAAGGCATGTTAATATCTGGGCAAAACATTTCCATTGTAGGTTTAAAATTAATGTGGTGAGGGAAGGCAAAAGAAAAGAGAGAATGGGGAATATGTGGTAAGCCTAAGCATCGTTTGCTTTCCCAAAACATGTTTTCAATAATATGACAATTCCTTATGCAAGCTTGAAAAATAATTCTGTAGGCTTTTTAATATCCATAAGATAAAATTTCTAATTGAGATGAAGCATAATGATATCTAGCAAAAATACCATAGCGATATTGTTTTGACAGTGTGTTGCTTAAACATTCTTTATGCCTGAACATCTTAGGGATTTGATGTTCTTTTAGGTTTTCTGAAAGCTAGACTAATTAAAAGCACATATTAATTCAAGCCAGAGTACATATAAAATGTTCTAAATATGTCTCTCACCCCTGAAGGAGCACGATAAATTTAATCCTGTCTGTATCTGAGGGTGTGTTGCTCTGCAGTTATTCTGTAAATCTAAGAGGCAGTCTGCTGCTCATCTGTTATAGTGAATACCTCATTCACAGGGTTTTGCATTATGCATACTTTGTCCCCTGAAGGCATTTCACACAACAGGAGCTGTCTCTGAGGAAAATACTTTATCCTAAAGTACAACAGTTCATAATAATATGGGGGAATTTTAACTATATAAGCTATAAAAATCTTAACAAATTGCCAGCAGTTACACCCTCACTGAAGCACTCATTTCTTTACTTTCCAGGGTCACCTGGGTTAACACAACCATTTAGGTCAAAACATTGTACAGTAGCTGATGGATAACACTTTTCATTAAAGATGCTAGAGGACATAGAAGTAATTGGGTGCTACTCTATTCACTATAGTAGCTGGTATGAAATATTAGTACAAGGCCAAGAACTGTTCACCTAGGAACTTACCTAATTATGAAGGAGAACTTTATTTTGTGCATGAAATTTGGTTCCTCAAGTTCATGGGTGTACATCATAATGTCAAAGAATGCTCAAACTGGAGTTCCCATTGTGGCTCAGTGGTAACAAACCCGACTAGTATCCTTGAGCATGCAGGTTCGATCCCTGGCGTTGCTCAGTGGGTCAAATGATCTGGCATTGCCCTGAGCTGTGATGTTGGTCACAGAGGTGGCGTGGAGGCTCAGATCCCATGCTACAGTGGCTGTGGTGTACGCTAAAAAGCAAAAAAAAAAAAAAAAAAAAAAAAAACAAACAAAAAACAAGGAAGGTTCAAACTGACCAAATGTAGAAGAAGTTAAAACAAAATGCATCATTTTTAGTAGTTTAGATTGAATAGCATGCATTGCTAGATATCAGGAATATATACAATCAGTAATCATATGATGAGTTCATGGATCTTTCTTTTGCCAAAGGAATACCACATGGCAACTTAGTCTTCTCCTGAATTTCAAATATGCTTTTGTGTCTGAGAACACTGGTAGCAAGTCTTGATATTGCAACCTGTGATATAAATTCTGCTCCTGGAATTTTGTTCAAGCTACCTGAAATTTGATCTAATTCCTTTCCTTGGTCAGCTTTCAGCATGTTCTCCACTTGAGTTTTAACCTGGTTAATGATCTAGTTTCATTTCTCCAGATTCTGCTCAAGCTTTCTTCTTTGTCATCTCTAGTGTAGCTAGACCAGTTATTCTCAATCAGAGGCAATTTTACTCTTTCAAGGGACACTTGACAAATTCTGGAGATATTTTTGATTACCATAGCTAGGAGGCTGCTACAGGTATCTTGTGAATGGAGGCCAGAAATGCTGTTCCAATATCTTACAATAAACAGGACAGCTCCCCACAATGAAAAAACTATTCAGGAAAAAATAGTCAACAGCATGAGGTGTAGAAACCCTGACCTAAATTTCCCTATTCTCCTGCCAAAATGGTTTGCAATTAACAGCATGTTTATAATAAAAAGATAAAGAATAAGGGAGAGAGGCACGTCCTACTCATTTTTTAAACCTAGTGTACTATGGAAAGTTAATTACAGGTAGGCATATATTTTACTAATCAAATTTTATTGAGATGAACATATATAGGAAAAAGTACACAAACCATGAATGTGCAGCTTCTAAAAACTTCAAAATAAACACAGCTAGGTAACCAGAACTCAAAACCAAAATGTTATCAGGATCCTAGCAATGTCCTCCTGACTCTGCATATTCATCCTTAGACTCATTTTTGAGTTCTAAACATATATATTCAACTGCCTCTTGACATAGTGCTTTTTTTTTTCTTTTACCAATTTTAAGGGAAAGTTGGAGAGAAAATACATAGTTTTTAGCACCATCTTGAGTCAGAAAAGGAAGGCAAACCTCAAGTTAAAATACCTATTTTTAAACTTAATCACTGATATGTAGTCTATTTATAGTTCATGTATCGCCATAAATTTTATTATATAATACATATTATATATAATATTATATATAATGTAAAATGGGTCAAACCATTTGCACACTTATGATTTAATTAGGTATCAGCCGATCTCTCTTCAAAAAAAGTAGCAAAAAAACTTCTTCTACAATGTAGTCAGTATACTTTTCCCCTATAGCCTCACCAGCCATATGTATCATTATGATACTTCACCATACTACTGAATGCAAATCATGCCCAGTTATGTATAATGAATTCAATAATATGAGGAAATACTCAGATCATATATAGCATACAATCCATTTAATTAAGTTAAATACAAAGCACATATAGGTAGTGGTAGATATATGGTCGCCTAAGTCTAGACAAAGTTATAGGAGACTATAAAACCAACTTACGGAAATCAGTTCACAAAGTAAGGAGGGAAGAAAAGAAAAGTAGGCAGGTGGTCTTAGCACTTTTAGAAAAAACTCAACAAATGCAAGTAAAATACTAAAAATATTCAGCAAAAAGTTGATAAGGACAAAGAAATAACTCTCCCAGCCCAAACTAAGTGAAACACTAAGAAGATCTGAAGTTGTACTGGGACTCTCTCCTCAGAACTGCCGGTCAAAGGTTGTTACAAGTTCCTTGGTGAAGAGCTAGAGGAATCTATATCAGAAGCCACTTTCTGCCCTACATATTTAACTTTCTATTAGTATCTATATTATGCTATAGGGTATTCGTATTAAAATATGCTCCATAAAAAAGTATCCAGCAGCAACTTTGTGGTTTTCACCCACAGAGATCACAGAAATGGTGGTGCAGCTCTTTTAATCCATTATTCTTTGTAGGATTCATGTAGGCAAACAAATATAGGAGAGATCATGGGTAGGTCAGCATTCTCTACATGATGCTTGTACCAGACACCAGCTGGAAGCTGGAAGAAAGGGTTCTCTGGTCAGATGTGTTTGGGAACACTGGATTAAGCAAAATTAAACAGATTGCTTTACTTTAGAGCTTTAGTGGGCAAAGTGTAAGAAAAGGCTTCAGGGGAATCTAAGACTGAGGGCCCTATTTTGAGGAAGTAGGTAAGTAGAGATGCTGCCCTGGACTGATGCAGGTATAGAACTATGCTGTTAGAGCCCTGGGATGTGGCTTTGCTGAGGAGCAGTATCAGTGCCTTATAGGATGACACAAGTTGCTCTGGGTACTGATAGGGATAAAACAGTAGTGAATTTGCTGTTCTGACTCCTCTGGCCCGGCAAGCATTTCAGTCCACATGTGCAACTGATACCGCTGACCTGGATGTGCCAACTGGAAGAGTTAAATGAGGCCCCAGATTATCTACTCCATCTCTGCAACTCTCCCTTATATTTACCTTTTTATTCTTTATGTATCATTTCTGGAGTAAACCAAAAGAAAGACAGTGGATTTGAAGGCCCAACAGGGGCTTCTCAGAGATTTGAATATGCTGTTTTAGATCACAAATGTCTAAGACAAAGAGAGTATATGCAGTATTTTACACAATTTTAAACTATTGAATTTGCCAGATCAGCTGTGCATTTCAGAAGCAGGCAATCACAGAGTACACTTTGTAAAATAATCCCAAATATAGTCAAAGAATGTACAAAAGTGTTACAGCAGCACAGGAAACTAATAAAGAAGCAGTGTTAATATAATTGGAAAAATATTTGAAAGATTTGCCTTTGTTTTGTATAAAGCACTTACCAAAATTTGTCATTTCAATAGATTTAGATGTTAGTAAATTCTACTTATAAGTGGGAGGATGGAGGTTTGATGAGATACAGCGCTTGTCACAAGTTGAGGTTAAGTGCCACCATGGTGTTTTCTAGAAGTTACTGATTTTATACAAAAGATCTGAATGCTTTTTAAAATCTACAAAGAACAAGTAAAATTTTTTACAGCTGTACATTTTTGACCATGAAATTTTACCATAATATATATTTTTTTACTTTGACCATGACATTCAAAAAATGGTGTTTATATCTGCATAGTGCTAGTTATTCTAAATGTGGATATAGCAAGGCTGTTGTTTTTGACAACAGCTCAGGCTTCTACTCTCTGGAATGGGAACCCATATACAATGAAGCTTGAGGGCCGCAGCTAGCTAACACAAATCAGTCTTAAAAAACCAATACAATTGGTCTCTCCTATAATGTCCTAGCTTAAAATAGAAATAGGATCCCTTGAAGAATTGTTTTGACTGTTGTAATGTCTAATCATATCAGAAACCCTGGGATAAATCATTCTTAGTGAGGTTTTCTTGATGCCTAGGCACACATAACCAATCACTGTCTGAGTGCCTTGATGGGTTTTGCTTGCTAAAGAAGAATACTGTGTACTTTAAGTAGACTCAAAATCCTGTGAGAGAGCTATGCATGTGTGTGTGTGTGTGTGTGTGTGTGTGTGTGTGTGTGTGTGTGTGTGTACATTTTTAAGATCAAACTCAAATCCCTATCAACATGGGTATTTTTCAACATTTGTATCATTTTCATGTTACCATTCCATGAATTTAATTTGTTTATATAAGAAACATTTACTGCATGCTGATTATTTGCCTGGTTTTTTAAGGGGTATACAATAGTAAGCCTTTGACTTCCTAGAATTCACCTTATGGATCCTAGTTGATTAGACAAATATTGTAAACTTTGAAAATGACCAAAGAAATATATAGGGAATACAAGCAGAATAAACAGAGAAATAAATGAGTGAGGAACTCTTTTATCTGGTGTGATTTACGGAATGCTTCTCAGAAGTGGTGATATTTAAACTGATATAAACTATGAAGCAAGAGTAGACACTTCAGAGGGATAAATATATTCCAGATCTTTTAACTGGGAAAGACTGCTTATTTGTAGCATTCAAAGCAAGTGTGGTTGGATTATGATGAGGTAGGATAAGCAGGGCATGAGATGTTGAAAAAGAATACAAGAGTTAAATCATGAAGGCCACATACATAATTTTTCATTTTATTATTAGTGAAAAGGGAACACCGTGAGTGGGTTTTAAGAATGATAGTGACATTATCCAGCCACTTCTAAATCAACCATTCTGAGTGTTTCAGAGATGTTGGAAGATGGATGAGTAAAAAACAAAAGTCCAGAAAAACAAATACCTCAATATAAAAGGGCAACAAAAAAAGGAAAAAAAGGAAAATTACAGCCTATATTAAAAGCAATAATGATGACATTTTAAATATAGACATTGCTTTAGCAAACTAAAACCAGACTTGAAAAGATCTCCAGATATAAAGAGAAAGAGAATTTAAAATGCATATTTTTAAACAATAAAGGAAATGATAGACTTTGAGGAAAATAACAAAGTCAAGCCAAATAAAAGGCTATCTAATAAGGAATCAGATTAGTTTTTAAAAATGCTATGGAAAAAAAGGTCATTAACATTCTTCAGGTTCTTGACTAAACTATGTATGAGAAGCTTGTAGCAATTTGTATTCATGTCAATAACACTTTTTTTTTTTTTTTGCTAAACCTTAACTACTTTGAGAAGAAAAATGGAATATCATACGTAGGTATTTGATATTATGGTATTTAAAAATACTATAAACATATATTATGGTATTTGAAAATACCATAAATTTTTGTAATTATAGGATTAAAATTTATAGTATTTTAATGTAATAATAGAAATTGGGATAATATCAATATTAGCTGAATGTTTAACATATGCCAAGCACTGCTTTATTTTATCTTTTTTATAAAGCTAAGAATATGCTATGATTATACATATATTATACATGAGCTATTAATATTTCAGAGATTAAATAACTTTTCAGCGGTTAAATGGCAAACATGGAGTAAGTCTGAAATTCAAACTCACTCACTCTTAAATCATAGCTCTGAAATTGTACTTTATACTGTTTCTTGTATAAACTCTTTAAACATTAAGGACTCATCATTTTTCAGTCATGCCTATTAAGAGCTATTATTCAGATTGCGGTATAGAATTTTTGTTTGTTTTTAACTATATCAATTATTTTTTTTCTTGACTATCTACCTAGTATTTATGACTAGAATACCCCTTGCCATCTGATTATGGTAACATCCATGTCATGTTTTAAAAAATGTTTTAATATATTGAGCTCTAAGCTTATCTATGAAAAATCTGACATTTATTTCAATATGTGCTTTCAAGTTGAGATATAAATTATTAATAATGCATTAATTTTTCAGTGCTATTTATATTATCACATACCCATTCTCTATTCATTAGTAATTCTTGCACATAATTTATTAAAGTATTTTCAAAACACTATAATTTTATCTGGGAAACTATATATCATTGATCAAAACACCTATTTATGTACTCTGATAACTGTGTAATATATCTTTTAAATATATTTGAATATCTTGAAGAGCAGGTAGAAATTTATACTTTTTGAAATATTATAAGCTTACTGGCATGGTTTGTTTTTCCAAGATAAATCTGTATTAAATCCCAAAATAGACCCAAACTACAGAACAAGTGCTCGTAAGCACTTTATTATATTGCCATTTTTATGAGATAGATAGATGGATAGATACATAAAGATATATGGATGTAGATAATGTACAAATTTTTGTTGATATACCATGTATATACAGAAAAAATTACAAGCTAAACATATGGCTAAGTGAATTGTTGATCCTTTCCATGAAGCAAATATGAGAATGTATATTATGTATCCAACTCCAATCTTTAATAAATATGGTCTTGTATGTGTCAGACTCATCAAGTGAACTATCTAACCAGCAGATAGATTTTGAAATACTGACTTTTTTTCCTATATGTGTGTCCAGAAAATAAAGACTAGAATATTCTTCTCCTTGACATTGTAATGTAATTTTTATTACTGTACACATGTCTTTGAGAGTAGAAATTTGCATTATTTGTATTGATGCTAAGCCCTAAATAAAGAGATGAAAATATAGTGTAAATAGCATACCCTTATTTAATTTATTTTTAATAACAAGTGAAAACCCCATTAAAAATCAATTCCTTTGTTGTTTTTTTGGTTTTAGTTAGTTTCTACAGTCAGCATATCTGTCTGGATAAAATTTTTGGAATACTAACAAGTAATTTTTAATCTCCATAGTTATAGTTGTTCCTGCTAAGGCTAACATTCCCAATTCATTTAATCACATGTATCCATTTCTCCAAGAAGTTAGATACGGACTGGAACAAAGATACCTGTTGAGCTGTTGAAACTATGAATTGTAAATCTGCTCTAAACCTAAAAAGAAGAACCAGAAACAACTCATTCTTTTCTGCTCTAAGCATAATATATGTGAAAATATCCTTCAGCTTCTACACTGATACCTATTGTAAAACATGACTATTTCTCTTCAAACTGACTTTCAAATCAAAATATCCTCACCTAACCTCAGTGACACAAAGTTTTTTAGAAGTAATTTGTTTTGTTCTTTTTTCTCCAATATTGCAGAATATGATATAGTTATACAGAGCTGTCTGAAAATTATAGTCAGAATTTAACCTACCTTTTGTACCCTGTATTTCAATTGTATTTAAATTTTGGTTTTATATTCCTTGATTTAAAAAATCTATTAAACATGCTTATTAGATTTATTTAATTTGACTAAAAATCTTAAAAACTAAACATACACAGCCAATATACCAAACAATACAAATTTCTTTTCTGTTTTTAGAACTAAACAGTGAACACTGAATCAGCAGTATGCCATGGTCTCTTCGATCATTCTTCATCTTTGATTATATGTCATATTCTCTTTTCTGATTGCTGCAACTAAGATTTTACCATTTGCCTGTCTATTTCCCTCATTCATCATTATGATTTTTATTTTTTTATTCTTTCTAGTTTTGATTCAATTTTGTCCCATGCTAAATGACATTTAACGCTTGAAACAGAAATTGATCCTACAAAACATGTTTCATTTAATTTACTTTCAAATATCCCCAAACTAATGGCTCAAAACAAATTTACAATAAAAGTCACATGTGAAGACTAAGTGTCAAAATACACTCCTTCCTAAACCAATTAAGTTTTTTTAATAAAGTATAAATTTAAAAAATTTAAATTTTTGGAGTTCCCATCGTGGCCCAGTGGTTAACGAATCCGACTAGGAACCATGAGGTTGCAGGTTTGATCCCTGGCCTTGCTCAGTGGGTTGAGGATCCGGCATTGCAGTGCACTGTGGTGTAGGTTGCAGACAAGGCTCGGATTCCAAGTTGCTGTGGCTCTGGCGTAGGCTAGCAGCTATAGCTCCGATTCAACCCCTAGCCTGGAAACCTCCATATGCCACGGGAGCAGCTCAAGAAATGGCAAAAAGACCAAAAAAATAATAATAATAATTAAATAATTAAATTTTCCACACTGTCACTGGCTGGAGAAAATCATTAGCATTCTCTTCTATTTCATTCATTTCCTTTTCTGTATACTGTTCTAATGAATGCTTTCCACAATGTGTTCTCTTAGTTTATCATTTTTATTTGTGTTTTATAAATTCAAGAAGATTTTTAATGTAGCTGTTTCTTATATAGGTTCAAATAATAAAAATTCCATAGGAGCTAAGCTAATATCAAGTTATGAAATATTTTGCTAATCAGAAGTGTGATTAGCATATTGGTTTGCATATATGGAGTTGATAACACCCTTCCATTGGACTGTCTTTCTTAAACACAGCTTCAGCCAGTTGTGATTCCTTTTTCTTTTCTTTCTACTCTCATCCCTGTCTTTGAAATTAATAACAGCTACCTTGAAGCTGTCTGGAATAATATTTGGGAAGACCCTTAATCTGATCTTTCTGCTGAGTCATTTTCTTGCTTTATGCAGCCACTTGGTTTGCCTAGTTTTTGTTTCACAAAACCTTTGAAAACAACATTTCTGTATAATTAGGGTCTGGCAGATGTTGATTTTTCCAACCCTATGATGCTCAAAGTGGCTGTACTCTCTGTGTGTCTTTTGATATCCATTTGCAGACTGGCTAATCCTTTCCCAAGCTCAACTCTTGCCTTTATTAACTTGCCAAATGTAGCCAATAATCATCAACACACACTATTCTGTTTCTTTCTTACCAAGATCAGTACCCTTATAATCTGCCTCCCAAATTACCACAGGCAATAATTTTGCCAATATTTTTTACTGTTTTCTACAATAATAACTGAATACAAATAAAATACAAATTTAAAAAACTAATCTTCTATATTATTGTTTTTGACTGTTAAATGCATTGCCACTATTCTAGAATTATGATAGAGTTCTCAATGTTGTAGGACTATACTACTTCGAAGTGACATTTTTGTCACCAAAATGAATGCCTCCTAAAAATCTCAGTGACTTTCCATAAATACAAGTGTCTGTGCATACACACACCTGTATGTATGTATGTATGCATGGACACACTATACACAATTTTTCTTAACCAAGTCCAACTCCAATGTGATATTTCTGATTGGATAGCTATCTTTCAAAATGTAATTTCAGAGGTCTATGCCCTTTCATCTTTTCCTGCCACCATCCATTAAATAATCACACTCCTGAGCAGGATCCTTTGCATCTGGCCAGACCATGGACAGAGAAAAAGAAACACACAGAGAATTGTGCAGAGGTCTTAGAGACAGAAGAAATAATAATATACATCACTACTAATCACATTGTATTGACTAAAAATATTTTTGACTAGAAATTTTCACCTGATTCACCTGGTAAAATGCAGGAAATGTGGTCTCTATTTGGCTTCAGGAGAAAAATAAAAGAATGCATTAAATACAAAGCATTACATCTGATATATACATTTATATTTATGCAAATACATTTGATAAATCATTTAAACATCCCCTAGTTCTTGCCTCAATACTGTTTTATCTATTTCTGGCTAATTCTACTCCAAAGCTAATCTCTAATTACTACTTTGAATTAGTGTGAATTGCCTTCTGTGTGGGAAAATTGAAAGAAAAAGAGAACATAATCATGATTTCATTGATTTATATAAATTTTACTAGATATTTCAAAGAGCAATTAAAATGTGAAACAAGCAAAACATAAGATGAAATGATAGTTGGAAAATTAAAGTACATCATTTCAAGGACTTGTCCACTTTGAATTTACTCCTTTCTTCACATTTTGCTCTATCTTGATATTGAATCAACCAATTTGTCTCATCTCCTTTTACAGTTCAGTTCCTCCTGTTGATGTTGGTTTCATGAAAACTAATTAGTCTATCTCCATATCAACAGCAACTAATTACCGAAACCTTTGATACAAATAGCTTTCCATCTGTCCTGGGAATGACATAATGTTTTTACTCACATACATATTAGAGATAAGAGAGAGGCTTCAAGAATCCTGGATCATTTTGTTGGTTATATGGAATGAATGAAGCTGATTATTCTATCTGAATACCTTTGGTTCATAGGAAGGAAGGGGATTGTCAGGGAAGGAGCAGGCTATATTAGTTTCTAAAGACTTTATATATTTTTTTTAATTTTTTAAATTTACTTTTATTGTTATTTCCCCCAACACACTTTTTTTTTTCCACTGTACAGTATGGGGACCCAGTTGCACATACACGTATACATAATTTTTTCTCCCATTGTCGTGCTGCGTTGTAAGTATCTAGACATAGTTCTCAGTGATACACAGCAGGATCTCATTGTTCATCCATTCCAAAAGTAATAGTTTGCATCCATAAACCCCAAGCTCCCAATCCCTCCCACTCCCTCCCCCTCCCCCCGGGAAACCACAAGTCTATTCTCTAAGTCCATGATGTTCTTTTCTGTGGAAAGGTTCCTTTGTGCTGTATATTAGATATCAGATATGAGTGATATCTTCTGGTATTTGTCTTTCTCTTTCTGATTTACTTCACTCAGTATGAGAGTCTAGTTCCATCCATGTTGCTGCAAATGGCGTTATTTCATTCTTTTTATGGCTTTGTATTAAACACCTTTGCATGTACTTGCAAATACACTAAAATGTACTAGCAAGCTTCAAAGAGTGTAGAATCAACATGAAATGATATTAAATCAGAACATATGTAATTTTCTAACATTTTGATCTCTTCCATTCTGTCATGGAATAATAGATTCTTTCATGTTTGTGTCTCTTATTTCAAGAAATACCGAAGCCTTTTTAACAGGCTGCAGTGATTTGGTCAGGCTTACCCTTTTGATTAATTCAAAGTCCATCTGATTTGGGACCCTAGGAGGGTTTAGACTAGATTAACAGAGTTAGGACCAGATAGAGAATGAAGTAAAAGCAGAAGAGGAAAAATAGATATGGAAAAAAATGAGACTATCAAAGGATTATAATTACAGTAGATCAGAGGCAGTAGAAAAAATGATGTCCTTTTGAGATCATAAATTTTTTAGTTAGGAGAGAAGGAGGAAGTGGTCCGAAAAATTTATTCAACAATGCATTTATAATATAAATATTTGTTAAATATGACTATGCGACTGACAGTTATTGACACTGGGGAAATAGCAATGAATCGAATAGACCAAACTCCATAGCTATGGAGTTTACATTACAAATATAAGTAAAATATGGGATGCCAGAAGGTAACAATAATAAAGGGCAGAGGTAGAACAAGCTGGGATTTCCTGGTTATATTAAGTTTTCGGTGGGGAGAGGGATATTATAATCTTAAATAGAGTCATCAGGGCAAGTCTCTTTGAAAATATAATATTAGGAGTTCCCGTCATGGCGCAGTGGTTAACGAATCCGATAGGAACCATGAGGTTGCGGGTTCGGTCCCTGGCCTCGCTCAGTGGGTTAAGGATCCGGCGTTGCCTTGAGCTGTGGTGTAGGTTGCAGACGTGGCTCGGATCCCGCGTTGCTGTGGCTCTGGCGTAGGCCAGCGGCTACAGCTCCAATTCGACCCCTAGCCTGGGAACCTCCATATGCTGCGGAAGCGGCCCAAAGAAATAGCAAAAAGACAAAAAAAAAAAAGAAAGAAAGAAAATATAATATTAGATGAATGACTTGAAGAAGATGAAGTAACAAACCATGAGGACAAAATTGGTAAATTTACTCTCAAGATTTAAGCCATTCTAAATAAAATGGAAACCCATTGATGGGCTCTGAGCAAAGAAGTAACGTGGTTTCAATTTATTGTGAAAGGATCAATCAGGCTTCCTATGGAGAATGAGTTCTAAGGGTATTAAATATGTCATGTGTTAAACCAGTGGGAATCCTTTCTCATAATTCAGGCAAGACACAGTGGTTTGAATGAAGAATAATGAGGAAGATGAGCAGTGGTCAAATTTTGGGTGTAACTCAATGATGCATCCAACAGAATGTGTTACTCTTTTGCTCAAAGTCATCCAGGGACAGGCGGCTATAAAAATTGTTCCGAGGTCTCTGGTTAAACAATCAGAAAGATAGATATGTATTTACAGAGATGGGGAACCTGTAGGAGGAGCACATATGGAGAGCTGGGGTGCCACAAAAGGAAGAACTCATATTCGGACATGTTGACTTTAGATTTTTGGTAGACATCCATGTGAAAACATCATGTAGGAGTCCAGGAAGGGGGTTTAAGCTAAAGAAAAACATTTAGAGTCTTCAGCATATAGATGGTAATTGAAGGTAAAGAGGATGATGAAATCATCTAGTTAGAGGACATAGATAAGATAAAAGGGATCTAAGGTCTGGGCTCGGGGCATTTTACTGTTTAGAGATAAGGGATCGGGAGGTGAGGAAGCAGTATAGCAGTATTCTTGAGACTTCCTATAAAGGAGAACAGAAAAATGAACACCAGAAATGGCTGGAAGGTGAGGTTGTGTCAACTGAAGTGTTTCCTTTATTTAATTAGGAAAAAGTAGCATGTGTATGCTGATAGGAATGAACTAATAATGAGAGAAAATGGAGAAGGAAGAAGATAGAGGAAGTGAAGTGATATTTTTAGTAGGCAAGATAAGATTTAGAAGACAAATTAAGTGTTTGGCCTTAAATAATTTAGAAACATGAATATTTCAACATAATAATAGCAGGAGCATATGGAAATAATAATTAATAATATTGGTTGAGCATAGGGGCATCATTTCACCCAAGTGGATAAATCTGGTATAGAGGCTTGTAGAAGTGCCCTTCAGGAAGGTCATTTTTTAGACAAGATTTTCCTGAGGTGGCAAGTATCTAATTAAGGAAGTGCTTCCAGAAGAGGGCTGCTGGGAGTTGGGAAAGGAGGACATAGAAGCAGCAGCCAAACAAATGTGCAACATTAGCTGTGTTCCCAAGAGTAGCTTCAGGATGATTCCACAGGGAAATGCTGGAGGGTAAACTTTATTTCAGGATTCCTGATGGTGAAAGCCAAATGTATCTGCTATTTATACTGCTTTTTTGTTTCTGCTCTTTTCATTTTTCTTGGCAAGCAGTCACATGGACTTTTTAATTTTTTAGAGGTATTAGCAAAATCCAAGAGTTCAGTACTTAACAGCTCTATGGATGTCCAGAGGCAGAGTACAAGGCATCCTGGTGATTGGTGTGGAATACCAACTGTTACAGGAGCAATGCAGCACTGATCTGGTAGAAGCAATGGCAGCTTCCTGGTCACAAAGAAGCAATGGCTCTCATTGCTTCCTCCCTCCCACTTTGGAGCTTTGAGTACCAGTACCAATCCTGAAAGCTCAATCTAGACACTGCTTATCCAGGCCACCCAATGATTCGATAAGACTTTCAATTACTTATTGGGAAAGCTCTGTTGTCTTGGGTAAATTGGATTCAATACTCTAGCAGATACAGATATTTGTATATTAGGATCTGCTCTGGTAATTTTTAGTGGTACTTTTTTCATTCAAAAATATTTTAGTTTGGAGTGGAAATTATATCATTGGCAAAACCCATATTCCTCAGATTCTTCAGTCTATACTTAATTGATAGATTTTAAAAATATATTTTAATTAAATGAAAGCTTTAAATTCTACAGTGCAATTTTAGATAAATTTTATAGTATAATTTTCAAAAGTCTCTTACATAGGACTTCATATAACTCCATAATAACACTTTTTTGTCCTTTCCTCATATATTGTTCCTCCCCACCCCCTTTTCCCCACTGATAACCATTAGTTTGTTTCATCTGTGAGTCTGTTTCTTTTTTTTTTTTTATATTCACTAGTTTGTTGTATTTTTTTGGATTCCACATATAACTGATGTCACACAGTATTTGTCTTTCTCTGTCTGACTTATTTCACCTAGCATAATGCCCTCCAATCCTATTCATGTTGCTGCAAATGGCAAAATTTCATTCTTTTTATGACTGAGTAGTATTCCGTTGTATAGACAGATACCACATCTTCTTTATCCATTCATCTGTTGATGGGCACTTAGGTTGCTTCTGTACCTTGGCAATTATAAATAATGCTGCTATGAACATTGGGGTACATGTATCTTTTCAAAGTAGTGTTTTGAGGTTTTTTGATGCGTAGTCAAGAGTGGAATTGCTGGGTCATGTGATAGTTCTGTTTTTAATTTTTTTGAGAACTCTCCATTCTGTTTTCCACAGTGGCTACACCAATTTACATTCCCATCAAGAGTATACAAGGGTTCTCGGAGTTCCCGTCGTGGTGCAGTGGTTAACGAATCTGACCAGGAACCATGAGGTTGCGGGTTCGATCCCTGCCCTTGCTCAGTGGGTTAGGGATCCGGCGTTGTCATGAACTGTGGTGTAGATCGCAGACACAGCTCGGATCCCACGTTGCTGTGGCTCTGGGGTAGGCCAGTGTCTATAGCTCCGATTTGACCCCTAGCCTGGGAACCTCCATATGCTGCGGGAGTGGCCCAAGAAATGGCAAAAAGACAAAAAGACAAAAAAAAAAGAGTGTTCTCTTTTCTCCACATCCTTGCCAACATTTGTTATTTGTGTTGTGTTTGATGATAGCCATCCTAACAGGTGTGAGTTGTCATCTCATTGTGGTTTTGATTTGCATTTCCCTGATTATTAGCAATATTGAGCATCTTTTCATGTGCCTGTTGTCAATTCAGTACTTCCACCGATTTTTAAATCAAGGTTGTGTGTGGGGGGGTGATATTGAGTTGTATGAGCTATTTAAGTGTGTTGGATATTAACTCTTTATCAATCATATCATTTGCAAATATCTTCTCCCAATTGAAGTTTGTCTTTTCATTTTGTTGTGCAAAAGTTTTCCTTTGCTGTGCAAAAGTTTTTAAGGTTAATTAGTCCCTATTTGTTTTTGGTTTGTTTCCTTAGTTTTAGGTGACAGATCCAAAAAATACACTGTTGAAATTTATGTCAAAGAGTAACCGGTCTATGTTGTACTCTAGGAGTTTTATAGTAATTTTGGTCTTACATGTAGGTCTTTAATCCATTTTGATTTTATTTTTGTACATGGTATTAAAGGATGTTCTAATTTCATTCTTTTACATGTAGATGCCTGGTTTTCCCAGCATTACTCACTGCAGAGACTGTCTTTTCTTCATTGTATATTACTGTCTCCTTTACCATAGATTAATTGTCCATGACTGTGTAGGTTTATTTCTAGTCTCTATATTCTGTTCCATTGCTGTATGCATCTGTTATTGTGCTGGTACCATACATTTTGATTACTGTAACTTTGCATTATTGTCTGAAATCAAGGCATGTGATTCTTCCAGCTCTATTCTTTCTCAAGATTGTTTTGGCTGTTTGGATTAACTGAGTATCTTTATCTTTACTAAACAAATTTTGAGGATTATAACAGAGTAAGACTGGGATTTAGAGCATACTAGAACCTCACAATTTGGATTGGAAGAGCTATTAGATGGATGCTGGGACTTTAATATTAAACTGATAAAAAATCAAGATTAAATTTGAGGAAATGGCTACCCTATTAGAGCAAAATAAGAAGATCAGGGGCAGAGGTGGACACCTCCTCAACTAAATTTAATCTCACCTAAAAAAGGAACAAAATTATAGCACAGGTCACTGAGATGATAGACCAAGAAACCACATCATGAATGCAGCATTCATGCCAAAATGTTTAACTTGAGTCTAATAATGAGGAAACAATCAGATATTTAAATGGAAAGAAGTTTGGAGAAAAGAAAAGAAAAATCTGTCTTGGACCCTATGAAAATGTCCATTTCATGAAATGTTTAGAACAAGAAAAGCCTGGTGAAATCTAGATCAAAAAAACTAATGAAACACAGCAACTGAGAAGATATGGTGCTTATTAGATTCTTTATCATTAAAGACAGTAAAAATAATGCAGTTATAAAAGATATTATTAAGACAAATGCATAAATTTGAGTATGGACTCCTTATTATATAAAATATTGCGTCAGTGTTAAATTTATTGAATATAAAGAATGTATTGCAAGATATTTTCTTTTTAGGCAATATATGCCATAGTATTTAAGAGTGAAAACTCTTGATGTATGAAACTAACTTTCAAGTACATACACATACATACATACAGACACAGATGTACACCTACCCTACACACACACAGAGGAAGTGAGAATGCAAATGAGAGGAAAATTATTAAAAACTGATGGATATAAGAGAAGAGTATATGTCATTTATTATACAATCTATTACAAACTTCCTGAAGAATAAAATTTTTCAAAATAAATTGAAGGGAGTTCCCATTGTGGCTCAGTGGTTAATGAATCTGACTAGGAACCATGAGGTTGCAGGTTCAATCCCTGGCCTCACTCAGTGGGTTAAGGATCTGGTGTTTGCTGTGAGCTGTGGTGTAGTTTGCAGTCGTGGCTCGGATCCAGGGTTGCTGTGGCTGTGGCGTAGGCCAGCAGCTGCAGCTCCAATTAGAGCCCTAGCCTGGGAACCTCCATATGCCACTAATGCAGCCCTAGAAAAAGGCAAAAATATAAAATAAAATATAAAAATAAATTAATTAATTGAAGAGCACAGATAATGTAAAAAGACAGCAACTCTGAAAAAACTAATGTAACTCTAATTGTATTGACATTGGTAAATTAATGATTGGATTAGGAAGATGTGCTATATATACACAATGGAATACTACTCAGCCATAAAAAAGAATGACATAATGCCATTTGCAGCAACATGGATGGAACTAGAGACTCTCATACTGAGTGAAATAAGTCAGAAAGACAAGGACAAATACCATATGATACCACTTATAACCAGAATCTAATATACAGCATAAATAAACATTTCCACAGAAAAGAAGATCATGGTCCTGGAGAACAGACTTGTGGCCTCCAGGGCAGAGAGAGAGGGAGTGGGAGGGATTGGGAGCTTAGGGTTATTGGATACAACTTGGAATGGATTTACAATGAGATCCTGCTGAGTAGCATTGAGAACTCTGTCTAGATACTTATATTGCAACAGAACAAAGGGTGGGAAAAAAATGTATTCATGTAAGTGTACCTTGGCCCCCATGCTGTACAGTGGAAAAATAAATAAATTAAAAAATACACATATATAGAAGAGTCACAAATAATTAGACTATATGTCCACCAGGAAATACAGTCTATCACCTCGTGTTTTATGCAAAGTAACACCTAGAGACCACTGGATCTTTAGTTTTCAATTTTCAACCCAACTGATCAAAGTTATTGTAAGCAAAAGTGGTAATTTCAAAAGTAATTGCTTATATCAATGTTATACCAATGTGAGCTAAATAATAAAACCGAAACAACAAAAAAATTCCCCTGGCATAAATTTACTAAGTGGGTACTATTTCTGTTGATGTATGTAAGCAATGAGAATTCTCTTGTGCTTTGAAAGTTAATATTTTTCAGAAATTTTATTTAAAATCTCTGTGCTTATAACTTGGGTTTTGAGCACACAACTTTTAATATTAATTTTATTCTTAATATACTATGTAAACCCAAATATATTTTAAATAATGATAAATTATTAGTCTTAATAAATTTATATTAATATATAAATAATTAAATATATATTATTGTAATACCATTATGTGAATCATCTATCTTAAATTAGTATTATTTTCATTTTTTCTTAGATTGTAGACAAGGTATGAAAAAATTCAACTTGTTCTTATTCTAGTTTCTCTGAAATTATGTCCTAAATTTCACTATATTTGAAGTTCTTTATTTTTAACAATTACATGCACTTGAAAATCAATTTAAATTGAAGGTTAGACTTTATGAAAAGTTATATAATAGGAGGCACACTGTGCTTATATGTGATATTTTCATTAATTTGTTTAAAAGCTAAAAATGGTATTGGATCATTGCATGTAAAGGTCACTCGTATTTTTTCTTAAACTAAGAGCACAATAGGTTTAAAGTCCTTAAGAAAATCATAAGTCTATGAAGAAACTAGGGATATTTCTATGGAAACAAGCATTAGCTTCAGGGAAAGCTGTAAATCAGTTTCTTGTGTAGAAAGATAGATTTGAATTTTTACAACACACAGCTGTCAGGTTACCTAAGTTGCTGATTTTCTGAAATTTACCATTTGACGGTGTCAATTATTTTACACTTTCCACTTCTCTCAAACTTTTAACATTTTTATCCTTTTTAAAATCATTGTTTTTTTTTTTTTTTTTAACAGTGAACAATTCGATAACACTTTAAAAAGAACTGGCATCAATTGTGTAAAATTAACATTTTTCCTTCAATTTGCCACTGTCATTTATTCTGAATTGTTTCAAGAAAGAACAGTAGGACGTCCCCCTCATTTGAAATGGGTAAATTTTTGATAAGCTTCAGAATATTGGATGTTATAGCTGTTCAAAAAGAAGCAGGAAAAAAGTATTCTCAAAGCTACTTTATTAGTTTGCTTTGTGAAAGAAATGCACTAGTCTATATCAGGTTCACACTTTTGTTTTCAATTGCGCTTTCTATGGAAATGACATTGGTTTGGGGTTTTTGTTTTTGTTGTTTTTTAACTACATTGGATTTTTTTTTTGTCTTTTGTTGTTGTTGTTGTTGTTGTTGCTGTTGCTATTTCTTGGGCCGCTCCCGCGGCATATGGAGGTTCCCAGGCTAGGGGTTGAATCGGAGCTGTAGCCACCGGCCTACGCCAGAGCCACAGCAACGTGGGATCCGAGCCGCGTCTGCAACTACACCACAGCTCAGGGCAACGCCGGATCGTTAACCCACTGAGCAAGAGCAGGGACCGAACCCGCAACCTCATGGTTCCTAGTCGGATTTGTTAACCACTGCGCCACGACGGGAACTCCCTGGATTTTGAAGTAATAATACGGAACCCTCATATATGATTCACTGAATTACATTCTGCTTAAGATGGGGCCGATATTCTTCTGAATCGACCAAGGACTAAAAAAGATTTACACAAACCTAAAATCTGTTTAAAAGGTTTCAGAGAAGGTATAGGAAAGCTACAGTAAAACAAATACTAGGATCTATATTTTATAGTAGTGGGGAGACTACCATGGGTTATAACATAAAATCAGTCACTAGTTAAAACATCTAAAATGCTACATTATCCATATATCCATGCTCAATGATGATTTATATATCAAAAATGACCAAGTAATTATTAAATTTAGAGAATCTGTTTTCCTTATCTCTGAAAAATCTTTCCCATCAACTGATCTGCAGACCACCAAAGCTTTCTCAATTTTTTTTTTATTGTTGTCAACAGAGTAAAAAGAATAAAACAAATACGAAATATCATTAAGGAAAAAACTAGGACATAGAAACAAATTAAAACAATGAAAAAGATAGATAAGAGTAAGTATGAAATAAATGTTTGAGGAAGTTCCTGTTGTGGCTCAGTGGTAAGGAGTCCAACTAGTATCCATGAGAATGTGAGTTGAAACCCTGGTCTCATTCAATGGGTTAAGGATCTGGCATTGCCATGAGCTGTGGTGTAGGTCACAGATGAGGCTCAGATCTCATGTTGCTGTGGCTCTGGTGTAGGCTGGTAGCTATAGCTCCGATTTGACCCCTAAGCAGGGAACTTCCATATGCCGCGGGTGTGGCCTTAAAAAGCAATAGATAAATAAATTAAATAGATAAAAAATTAAAAAGATAAAATAAATGTTTGATTCAAAAATGAGCATTCAGCAGATAGTGATATGGAGGCTAGTGACAGGAAAAGCCAATTTAGGAAAGTATATTTAAATAAAACAACAACAGCAAAACTAAAAGAGCAAGATGGTTAAGGCAGAACAGAGCAAATCAAGACAAAAAGTAAAAGAAGCTCTTGGTCATTTTGCCCCAGTATGCTTGGAATAAATATACTCCCCATGACCCCTTTCCAATAATTACTTACCTGTAAAGCAACTCCTAAAACTACTACTCTTTTTCTTGTATTGTATAATACATACACAGGGACATGCCTTTCTTGATTTTTCTCTTCTCCATTGCTCTTAGAAAAGGACACAAATTATTAGGAAGACCACTATGACTATATGTCACCTAAACTTTACCTGGTCTCGTCTCTCTAGTCTCATCTTCACCCAGGTCCCCCTGTTTCCTGTGCTCTAATAATGATTTAACCTCACCTCCCAGAGCATATCACGTTCTTGTTGATGTATAGATGCTGACTCTGCTTGGCATTCCTTCTGCTCATTCCCTTATGCTCTCTAGTTAAAACCAAATTATGCCTTCATATCTGCTTAAGAATATTTATTCTAGGGAGTTCCCGTCGTGGCGCAGTGGTTAACGAATCCGACTAGGAACCACGAGGTTGCGGGTTCGGTCCCGTGGCGCAGTGGTTAACGAATCTGACTAGGAACCATGAGGTTGCGGGTTCGGTCCCTGCCCTTGCTCAGTGGGTTAACGATCCGGCGTTGCTGTGAGCTCTGGTGTAGGTTGCAGACGCGGCTCGGATCCGGCGTTGCTGTGGCTCTGGCCTAGGCCGGTGGCTACAGCTCTGATTTGACCCCTAGCCTGGGAACCTCCATATGCCGAGGGAGCGGCCCAAGAAATAGCAACAACAACAAAAGACACAAAAAAAAAGAATATTTATTCTAAAAGTACTAGTTTTTGGTCAAACCCATTCCATTAAACATTCTCAGAGCAAACTAAATTCCACTCATATGTTATCAATTGCAATTTTACACTTCATTACGTGATTTTCTATGATTAAAAATCCTCTAAGTTTGAATACATATGTGTGTATATATATATTATTTTATATGCATATGTATTCTTTTCTAAATGGAAGCATGACAACAATCAGGATCATGTCTGATTCTCCTCACCACCACTGTTTTCTTAAAGTCCAGCCCGGTGAGTGTCCACCTCTTGAATCTGATGAATGAATGTCTTCTCCACCAGCATCTCAGATTTTACTAAATAAAATTTGGTCCCTATGTTTAGATCGCTTTCAAATATACCTTCATTGTCTTTATATGAAATGTGCATATGAACTCTTTTATTGAAATATAGTTGAGGTACAATATTATGTTACAGGTGTATGATATAATGATTTATATTTTTAAAGGTTATATTACATTTATAGTTATTATAAAATATTGGCTGTATTTCCCTTGTTACGCAATATATCCTTGTAGCTTATTTTATACATAGTAATTTTACCTCTTAATTCCCTACCCCTATAGTGCCCCTCCCCACCCCCATCTCTCCATTGATAACCATTAGTTTGTTTTGTGAGTCTGCTTCTTTTTGTCATGTTCATTGGTTTCCTGTATTTTTTAGATTCCACACATAAGTGATACCAGGTGCTATTCATCTTTATCTGAGTTATTTCACTTAGCATAGTGCCCTCCAATTTCATTTATGTTGCTGTAAATGCCAAAATTTCATTTTTTAATGACTGAGTAGAGTTTCATTGTATATATCAACACCACATCTTCTTTATCCATTCATCTGTTGATGAACACTTAGGTTGCTTCCACACCACGGTGATTGTAAATAATGCTGCTATGAACATTGAGGTTCATGTATCTTTTGAAATTAGTGTGGGTTTTTTTTGTTTGTGGTTTTTTTTTTTTTTGATATATGCTCAACAGTAGAATTGCTGGGTAATATGGTAATCTATTTTTAATTTTTTGAGAAACCTCTATACTGCTTTCCACAGTGGCTGGACCAATTTACATTCCCACAAACAGTTTGTTATTTGTGTTCTTTTTGATGATAGCCATTCTAAGAGGTGTAAGGTGATACCTCATTATTGTTTTGATTTGCATTTCCCTGATAATTAACAATGTTGAGTACTTTGCATGTACCCTTTGGCCATCAGCAGCATCGGCATTGATGGCATGTTCCTTGGGGAAATGCCTATTCAGTTCCCTGCCCATTTTCTTAATTGGGTTGTTTGTGTTTTTTGTTTTGTTTTGTTTTGTTTTGCTGTTGAGTTGTATACTATGATATAGACATAATAATGTAAACGGATACTGTCCCAACAGGGTTCAGGATTCTGGGTAACAGAAAACACTAGCCATTTTAAGTCTAATCAATTTAGTTTAGGAATCTGGGGTATAAAAATGGCTTGTAGGGATGGAGCAGCAGGTTCCAGGTTTAACTTCCAGATCTTATTCCAGAAGAGGCTCAGATAGGGAACTGTTATCTCTACCAGAGTAAGAAAGGTGCTGACTCTATTTTTAATTCCAGGTTATAATAAATTACCTGATAATCAGATGTTAACCCAGCGACCTTGACTTGCAGTCACTTTGCAACTGCAAGATGGGCTAGATCTGCACCTCTATTCTCATTGAACTCAGATCCTGATTCAGATTTTGTGCAAGGCCTTGGAAGGCTATGACAAGGGATTCTGGGAAATACAGATGTAGCTGAGAATCTCCCAGCCTCTGCTGTACAGTAAAGGCAGCAGAAAATGAGATTTTTAGCAGATGCTGAGTGATCCAAGACATATCTGGCTTTGAGCTTTCTCGGACAGTAAAATAAAGAATTGTCAAATATAGCATTTCTTTTAAAAATAAAGATACAAATTTTAAAATCAGGCAAATTGTTTTATACATTCCAAGAAAATATGTATGTATATTTATCACTTAGTTAATACAGATATACACTTACATTTTCCACTTCAATCACAAACTTGGGCTTATCAAACACAGGAAAGATTACCCTTTTCCTCTGTCACTCACATGCATATGCCTTATCTCAATTATGTGATTGTTGAAAGGGAAGAAATTTTGAACTGAATTACATCAATTCAAATCCACTTTCATTAATATGACATATAATTGTTAGAATAAAATGAATTGTTAGAATTGTTAAATTCTAGAATAGAATTTCCTTCTTCCTTTCTTCTTTCCTCTTTTCTTTCATTCTTTATTTCTTTTTTTTCCTTTGACAAATATTATCTGAATTCTATAAGCCAGCATTCTTGCTAAGGACTGGAAACACAAAAAGGAACTAGACCAACACGATTCTATTTTTCTGCAATTTAGTCTAGCTGGGAGAACAGATTAAATAATTATGTAAAAGTGAGACTGGTATTATAGCTAAGTGCAATATAAATATCAGTCAGATTTTGGCTAGGAAAACAAATCCTTTGTATACCAATTCAAGAGTGGGTCTTCAAAATGGGGAATTAACACAAAGATATTACAAAGGCTAGAAAGACAAAATGGGACTGTGAATCAAAGATAAGTACAGCAGGAAGCTCCTATCACCCTAGAGTTGGAAGGACCAATGGAGCAAGAGCCCACAATTGGGGCCACCTGGTGAGAATTGTGATCTTATAGGAGGCATGCTCACTGGAAGAAACATTTCCCAGAGCAGAGAGAAAGAAGGGGAGAAATACCTCATCTCCTGCTCCAAGATTCCATTAGCAATTCTATCGGAGAAACCCAACTGGGAGATTTTTAAAAAAGGAAAATACATGTTTCAAGAGTGATCTCTTGAAATACACAAGAGAACAAGAGAAGGCCAGGAAGTAGATCTGAGAAGAAAGATACAACCTAATAAACACAGGAGATTATAAAAGCATAGAGTAGGGACTGACATTTAAATTAAGACTTACATTTTGTAATTTAAGTGTATCTAGGGAAGGCTTGCGGAAGAAGTATCTTTGGCAGAGAGAACTGTGTCTCCAGAAACTCAAGAGTAGAGAACTTGTTTTCTTTCTAATTTTTAAATCATATTTCAGAGAATCAAAATATACCTTGAATTAGAAAGCATAAAACAGGAGTTCCCATCGTGGCGCAGTGGTTAACGAATCCGACTAGGAACCATGAGGTTGTGGGTTCCATCCCTGGCCTTGCTCAGTGGGTTAAGGATCTGGCGTTGCCGTGAGCTGTGGTGTAGGTTGCAGACGTGGCTCAGATCCCACATTGCTGTGGCTCTGGTGTAGGCCAGCAGCTACAGCTCTGATTAGACCCCTAGCCTGGGAACCTCCATATGCCGCAGAAGTGGCCCAAGAAATAGCAAAAAGACAAAAAAAAAAAAGCATAAAACAAAACCAGTTAACTTTCTTGCCCATGCATATTTATATCATTTTTATTATTAATGACAAGTAATATTGAGATTATTTTTTAGCCTCTAGTCATTAAAGAGAAGTAAAAAGAGGAGGAAAAAAGAGGATAGAAAAATAAATGGAAAGTGAACCTCTTTTCAGATTTTTTTAGATATATATTTAGCATATATTGGGATATAGAACATACGGATTTCTTTGACCTCTTTTGTGATTTACTGATTCATGATAATCATTTCCAAGTAGTTTGTAATGTTTTCTATATGGCATTAAATTACTCTGAATTTTCATCATTTTTTTTTTATCATTTCTCTCAGGAAATAGAGAAAGACTAATTAAAATGTGATAACTTATTCTATTATTTTTACTACATTTCCTCTTCACATGCCATGACTGAGGCAGTGATAAATATAGGAAAGTGGCTTCCGTAATAAATAGTAAATCCCATCAGAGTAGACAATTTAGAACAGCACCCATGCTCTACTGAAGAACTATAAATCCGTTCCTATAGTTCTCAGGTTGACCGATATTTTAAATACTTGGCTTTATCATTATTCCCAAAGTTTTTCCAACTGTCATTCATGAATTTTATGTTTGCAAGTCCATAGCATAGTACTAAAAATAGGAAATATGCATTAATACGCCATTAGAGAATAAGAATATCTGCTTTATTTCAATATGAGTGTTTATTTTATATAAGCAGCACAAAATAGTTTCTAAACTGGATTCCCTTTAATTAGTCTTAATGTCAAACTTTGACTTCTTCAAAACTGGAACAAGAGATTCAGTAGCATCCACATGCATTTGGCTATGTAGGCAAAAATTGCTCTTTTCATGAACGATATTCTTGTTTGATGCTCAAAGAACAAGGCAATCAGTACATATTCCGAGAACTCTATCGAAGTCAGTTAATCACCCTTTCTCCTCAAAAGAGAAAGGTGCAAAAAGGCATTTAGCCTCTCTCCCACCATAAAAAAAAATGAGAATTTATCTAGATGTCACTTTTATCAGATTTAAAATATGTATCAGAATATAAGTGAATTGAACATCGTTCCCAATACCACTGAAGACGTATTTCTTGTTAGAAATATCCTTGTGACTGGAAAAAACCTATGTGCTAATAAACAGAAATCTTAAACTCCAACTGGAGTACACTAGCTAGAAAAACAGGCTATGTGACCTTTACATTAGGGGAAAACAATAGTATCTGTTGAAACGGATATATAAAAACTAGTATCTAGACATCACTGCTGTCAATTTAAATTAGAAGAAAATCTGTTCTTCTAGTTCAGTAAAAAAGCAAACAAACCAAACGAAAATTGTGGAGGGAACCATAAACATAATTAGTTATAGCCCTTTTCTAAGGAAATTATGAAATATCAAAACAAAATTCACAAAAAATAGCTGGTGTGTTTTTACTTATGTTGTTTTCCTGAAGTATAACAGGTCTACATAAAAATGCATAAATCTTTTTTTTTTTTTTTTGCTTTTTTAGGGCCGCACCTGTCGCATATGGAAGTTCCCAGGCTAGGGGTCAAATCGGAGCTGCAGCTGCCAGCCTATGTATGCCACAGCCACAGCAACACAGTATCTGAGCTGCATCTGCGACCTACACCTCAGCTTATGGCAATATCAGATCCTTAACCCATTGATCAAGGCCAAGGATCAAACAAACCTGCACCCTTATGGATAAAGATTGGGTTTGTTACTGCTGAGCCACAATAGGAACGCCAAAAATCCACAGATCTTAAGGTTACAACTTGATGACTTCTTGCTACATGCACACTTATGGCATCACACATTAAGAAAAAGAGCATTTCGGACACACCAAAGCATCCCTTTTACCAATCAGTAGTATGTCTTCAGAGTTAACTCTTTATCTGATTTTCATCATCAAAGATTAGTTCTTGAACTTCCTATAAATCTCCTTTTTATGTATTATTTCTTCCACTGAACATTATGTCCATCCTCTTCATTCATATTTTCTTTGAATGCAGCAGGTTTGTTCTTTTTTTTTAAATTTTTTATTTTCCCACTGTACAGCAAGGGGATCAAGTTATCCTTACATGTATACATTACAATTACATTTTTTTTTCCCCACCAGGTTTGTTCTTTTCAACTGTATTGAGTATTCCATTTGTGAACTCTACCAGAATTTATACATATCCTCTACTTCTTATGGAAATGTGGGTTTCTTTCCATTGGAGCATGCAGTTATTTGTAACAGATTACAAAATTAAAAATTTAAGTGTTTAAAAATAATCTAATTTTAACATGTGATACAATGAGTTATTGTGAAATTAGAAAAAGAGATAATTGTGAAAACTGTGTAGCAACATGGAAAATGTAAAAAAAAAAGCAATAAGCCAAGTGATAATTGAATCTAATTTATGATAATATATATAAAATTATAGGCTCAAATGAAAATAAACTGGAAGATTACATATCAAAATGAAACCATGTAAGTTGTTAGCATGGTTGGGTTAATGTTATGTCATTAAAGTCATTCTGGGAGTTCCCTGGTTGCACAGTGGGTTAAGGATTCAGCATTTTCACTGCTGTGACTCAGGCAGCTGCTGTGGCACTGGTTCAATCCCTGGCATGGGAACTTCTGCCTACTGTGGGTGTGGCCATTCTAGTAAGTCTAGTAATTTTTTGCAATGAATATGTTTTATATATAAAACATATATATATATAACATATATATATATATAGCCATTCTAGTAAGTCTAGTAATTTTTTGCAATAAATATGTTTTAAGATTTAATCAACTTAGTTGAAGTAAAATTTATGTATAATAAAATTCATCTATTTAGAGTATGTAGTTCAAGACATGTGAAGGGCATACAAACTGGTGTAACCACCACCACAATTAAGATATAAACGTTCCAATCAACTCACAAAGAAATTTCTTCTTTCCCCTTTGCAGCATATCTACCTAACCCCACTCTTGGATTACCTCAAACTCTAATCTGCTTTCTGTCACATTAACCAGCCTGTGTGCTTTAGAGTATCACATAATGTCTGATTTCTATCACTCAGTATGTTTTTGAGATTCACTCATGCTGTTGCCTGTGTTGTTGAAATGTTCCTTTTGTTGTTGACTAGTATCCAACTTCGGTAGATATGCAACAATTTGTCCATTATTTGTTGGTGGATTTTTTTTTAGTTTCAGACTTTTGACAAATAGGAATAAAGATAGTTTGGACAATCATTTAAAACACTTTGTTGAACACATTTTATTTCTCCAAGGAAATTCCTAAGAATGGAGTCTAGTTTAAAGGTAAATAAATAAATTTAAAATAACTTCCAAAATCTCTTCCAAAGTGGCTATAACATTTTATAAATCTGCCAACAATTCATGAGAGTTCTAGGTATTTTACATCCTTGCAAACATTTAGTATTGCTAAACTTTTTTTTTTTTTTTTTGTCTTCTTAGGGCCGTACCTGCAGCATATGGAAATTCCCAAGCTAGGGGTCCAGAGTTGTAGCTGCTTGCCTGCACCACAGCCAGAAGTATAGCTAATCTTTTAATATTAGCCATTTTCATGGGTTCACACCATAAGAAAAATCTCACTTGTGTTTTAATTTATACTTCCCATATTGCCTAATGATTGTAAGCATCTTTTACTGCCCACTTTAAAATTTATTATTTGTTTTATTATTGATTTGTAAAATTTCTTTATATATTCTGAATAAAACTTTGGGTCATATAAATGTGTGGGGAATATTTTCTCCTTCTCTGTAGTTTGCCTATTTATTTTCCTAATGGTGGTGTTTGAAATGCAAAAAAACAAACTTTGATAAAAAGCAGTTCATCATTTTTTTTCATTTGTATCCCAATTAGAAAATCCTTACCTATTCTAAATTTACAAAGATTTTCTTCTATGTATTCTCCTTACTTTTAAATTAATAATCCTACAAAATTCTATTTTATGAATTCATCAAATAAAGGAAAAAGTGTGTTTTAAAAATACAAATACTGGAGTTCCTGTCATGACGCAGCAGTTAACGAATCTGACTAGCATCCATGAGGACACAGGTTTGATCCCTGGCCTCACTCAGTGGATTAAGGATCTGGCATTGCCATGTGCTGTGGTGTGGGCTGCAGACACGGCTGGGATCCTGTGTAGCTGTGGCTTAGGCCAGCAGCTACAGCTCCAATTCAACCCCTAGCCTGGGAAACTCCATATGCTGCGGGTGTGGCCCTAAAAAGCAAAAACAAACAAACAAAAATACAAATATCTACTTAACCACATTTGTTGAAAAGAATCTTTCTATTGTAATATATTCACTTTGGCACCTTTTCAAAAATCAATCGACAATATATATATATGTAGTCTATACCAAACTCTGCCTTTGACACTGCTGCTATATATACCTACCTAAATGATTTTTAAATTACATACATGACTCTAAAAGTATAGAAGCTTTTAGAGAACCCTCAGAAACTTCAAGAAGTTCATGAAGTCTTTATAAAAAGAAGAAATTCCTGTAATATAAGAGCAGTGCTGAGTAAAAATGATCATGTCTTAGCTCACACTGAGAAATTATCATGAAACTGTAGCAATATTCATTGCATCTTCATCATCACACACTTCCAGGGGAAAAAATTAGCCATCTTGAACTAAAACTTTTTCTAATCTATGGCAGAAATGAGAAGTATTCACAAAATAATTTTGCTGCATAAAAAGATGTGATTATTATCTCAAGGAAAAGTACTTGTGTGACATGAAAATTTTTTTTTCCTGAAACATTATTTTTACTTGAGAAGATAATTGACAGACAAACTGAATATTTAGACTTGAATATTTGGTAACTTTTCTCTCCGAGGGCTTGCAAATTTTGTTGTTGTTGTTGTTTAGCTTTCAAAAGTTTAATTAGAGTCTGGCTGGGCATGGATTTCTTTGGGTTTATCTGTGATTTGCTCAGCTTATTGTATCTGTAGATTTATGTATTTCATCAAATTTGGAAAGATTTTAGCCATTATTACTTTGAATACGGTTGAAGCTCTCTTTCATCTGTGCCTGTAATGCTTCTATGATATGATTGTTGGATCTTTTGTATTTCTACCTGAGACTCTATTCTTTTTTTTCAATATATTTACTCTCCTTCATTCAGATTGGTAAATACTATTGATCTGTCCTCAAAGTCATGTAATCTATAACCTGTCATTCTTACTCTAATAATGAGACCATCCAGCAAGTTTTATTTCTTTTATTCTTTAAATGTTATAATCACCATTGTTTTCTTTTTATAATTTCTCTTTCTTTGTTGAGACTTTCAATTTTTTCATTTTCAGAGCATTTTTTTATTTTTATTGAAATATTTTTTTGATAATGGCTGCTTTTAAACTCTTGTCATATAATTCCAGGATCTGATTCTTCTGGTTTTGATGTCTCTTGATTGTCTTTTCTTACTGATATGTTCCTGGTTCTTCTCATGATGGGTGATTTTTGGTGGTTTTAATCATATCTTTAACATTCTATCTATTATGTGAAGAGACTTTGTGTCCTAGTCAAATCTTTTATTTTAGCAAGCTCATACTGGTTTAAATTTACTGTATGTGTCCTGGCCAAATGTTTAAGACTAATTGTTCCAATGTCTGTTTAATTCTCCGAGTCTTTGCAGTGTTATTTTGGTGTTTGGGTTATCTGATGCCGTTGGGGCTTCCACTTATCCCTTCTGGTGTTGCCAGTTGATCAGTTAATAATTATTGAGCAATCGTCCTGGTACAAGTTTATGTTCTAGGCAATAGACATACTGAAGAAAATAAGGCAGCAAGATTCTCCCCCTTTAGATACTTATGCTGAGGTGGAAAAGACAGAATACATATATAAATGAATGAATAAATGAGGCAGTAGTTGAGAGAGGAGGAGCCCATGTTAGAGGATGTTGAATGAATTGATGAAAGCAAATTTGAACTAAAATCTGAGTGAGAAGAAGCCAAATATCCGACAAATTTGGGAAAGAGCATTCTAGGCAGAGACAATAATGATGTGCAAATGCTTTGAGAATAGACAGAGCTTGCATGACTATTATCAGGTTATGGCTATGAACAGATGGGTCTTAATCCTACTGGAGAGCCTCTGAGAAAACATATGAAACTCAAAATTGTCCTTTTAGAGGATAAGGGAGAAGAAACATATGTTGACAAATTACAAATCCCATTGCCTAAGGGTAAGCCCCATTGCATGAACTGCTTGCCAATCTTTGTGTAACTATGGTCAGCTGAGCAAGAATCTATGTTACATAATCAGAAATACAACAAGGGAGGAGAAGGATTGAATTATCTCATGATTTTTCTAACTTTAAAACATTCTTTAATAGTATAAAGTAGAAACATATCATTAAAGAATATTCAGGGACATCTATAGATTCATCCATTTAGAATGGTTCTACTGGTTGAAATATTAAAGTTTCCTACTTTATTGCAAAAGACTTCCCAAAATATACAGAACACATACATTTTATTTCCTATTCATCAGCTAAGTATATAACTC
Source organism: Phacochoerus africanus (assembly GCF_016906955.1). Classification (NCBI taxonomy): domain Eukaryota; kingdom Metazoa; phylum Chordata; class Mammalia; order Artiodactyla; family Suidae; genus Phacochoerus; species Phacochoerus africanus. Next base: position 23,460,208 of record NC_062549.1, on the reverse strand, counting down.
CCAGTAGAGACAGATTTTTATTAAATTATTTTAATCATCTTTACATCAAACACATCTAAATTTTACATAGCATAATTCCAAAACTATTTTAATTATGACTTGACATTCAAATGAAATATGTATATAGCATGATAAATTCTCCTGGCTGCTTGTGGATTCAGTTTTCATAACATTTTTATCTCTTTACAACAGAATTTGTAAAAATATAAATATTTTATTGTTTATTTTTCTTTTTTAATGAAAATGAAAAACACAAGAAGTACCAAGATAAGTGTACATTTCATAAAATTAATGTAACACTGGCATATTATGCCCAAAGTAGCACATCTCTTCAAACTAAGTATTTGTATTTTTTAAAAAAATGCAAATACATAGAAGAGGTAGAGAATAGTGGTTATTGTACATTTCTGGAATTAGAATTTAGGAATTTCAATTCTGAGTGATTCACCAGCTGAGTAAACTTGAGCAAGGTATTTATTTATTTTTTAAATCTAAGTTATACCTCCTATAATAAGAGGACTAATTATATCTAATCATCCCAGTTATTTTAAGGATTAATATAATCCAATTTAAATTACAATGGCTGGTACCATGTAAGTATTAAAAGAATGTTAGCTTATTATTGTTGCTAATTTGGGCATATCATACTTCTTATGTTTCCTAAGTGTGGTTATATACACAGTGTTTGAACATTTTGATACTCAAAAATGTGTGCGATAATAATGGCGTCACCATTTCTAAAGGTTGCTGCCATAGGGGAAGAAAGCAAATATTGCTCTTGGTGTTTTTATGTCAACTAATAAACTTTATTCCTCTGAGGGTAACTGGGACATATAATCTGGTGTCTCAGTTGGTAAAGGTTTTCAGTGACTTTTCAGAAATTGTGCAAAGGTCTGCCATCTATTAGGAAAATTGATCTTTGATCTTAAAGGTCAACAAAGTAAAGACTTGACTTTGGTTCCTACAAATCCCACAAAATAAGCTGTGCGGGGGATAGTTTATCTACTTTATGAGTTAACCCCATCTGGATTTGCACCTGTCATTTCTGGGAGCCTGTACATTTAGAGCATGCACTTAAAATGCTAAGAACATCCCTTCAACTATGAAAAACAGAGTTTTAAAATTACAAATGTACTTGAAGGAAAATCTTCTTTAAGCCACTTCATTCAGCAATAGATGGTAAAATATGCTGCAAGCAGGTGGAAGTGTAGAATTTCCTGGTGCAGATCCATGGTACCATTCTCTTCAGTTAGAGAATACATAAATGTGTTCACATTCTGGCACCTAGCCAACATCAGCCAAAGAGCACTTTGCTGTCATATCCCACTCAGTTCAAGCACATTTCCTAATTCTTTACAAAAATAAAAATTTAATGCAGAGAGTTTCATGAAAGATAGAGTAAATACGTTTTCATAGCCTCCTTGTCTAAAAATCTATGGAAATTAAATAAAAATAATCAGAGATTAAAAAAACTGCCCGGTATGCCTAGGAAATATCACAAACACATACAAACTCTGAAAAAATATCAGTCAGTTAAAAAAAAATTGAATCAAGCTGAGAGACTCTAATTATCATAGACACATCCCCAGTTGAGAAGACTATGTAATGTAAGAAATAAGAAAAGGAGCTCCATGGGCATCTGCTATACACTGTACACTTCCATTCCTAGTTGGGGAGACAAGGCTGGGGAGTAAACATACATAGGAGGAACTAGAAAAGCATCTTGTGAAACTAATTCTACCACCATGAAGTGGCAGGTGGAAGCCAAATATATTTAGTGGGTAGACTTCCTAGGCAAGTCACCTTATTTTGCTTAAGCTGATTTCCTCCCTGCAAGGAAACCTGTGCACTGCAGTTTCTGACCTAAATAACATGAGGAAAGAGAAATGTTTACTTTCTCCACAGATCTAGACTTCTATTTGCATGTTGAACTCCCTACCAATCAAAGGAGTATGAAAAGTGAGAGTCCCCCTAGATCAGCATATTCAATAAACTTAAAGAGAAATTGATTACAAGAGCTACCAATAGCCGAGGCCTCATTTCCGTACTCCTTAATCAAAAAAGTGATGAAGAAGGTTCACTAGCCAACAATTTCTATGCCTAAAATTTGATTCCTAAAGGACTAAATGATAGCAATAATGGAAAAGGGGAATGGAGAAGAGAAATAGTGAAATATCAAGAGTAGAAAAAGTCCACTCACATCACTAACGGGTTTTTTTTTGTTTGTTTTTTGCTTTTGTTTTTGTTTTTGTTTTGCTTTTTAGGGCCACACTCGCAGCATATGGAGGAATTAACATTTTTTTAATTGAAGTATAGTTGGCTTACAAATTATATTAGTTTCAGGTATACAACATAGTGATTATATATTTTTGTAGATTACACACAATGCAAAGTTACAATATCATTGACTATATTTCCTGAGCTGTGTATTACAACTCTGTGATTTATTTTATAAGTGCTAGTTAGTCCCCTTTACCATTTTCACCACTCTTCCCAACCTCCTCCCCTTGGGCAAGCACTGGTTTGTTCTCTGTATCTGTGAGTCTGTCACTGTTTTGTTATTTTCTTTGTTTTGTTTTGTTTTGTTTTGTTTGATATCCACATATAAGAGAAGACATACAGAATTTGTCCTTCTCTGACTTATCTTGCTTACCATAATCCATTTTAAGTCCATCCATGTTGTCACAAATGGCAAGATTTCACTTTTTAATGACTGGGAAATATGTCATCATATATATATACCATATCTTCTTTATCCATTCATCTGTCAGTGGACATTTAAGTTGCTCCCATATCTAGCTATTGTAAATAATGTTGATATCAATATTGTGATGCATATATCTTTTTAATTATATATAATTTACATATAAATTAATATATGTAATTTATTATAATATATATAATACCTAGAAGTGGAATTGCTGGATCACATGGCAGTTCTATTTGTGATCTTTTGAGGAAGTTACATATGGTTTTCCAAAGCTGCTGCATCAATATACATTCCACCAATAGTATACAGGTGTTCCCTTTTCTCCACATCCTCAACAACACTTGTTCCTTCTGGTCTTTTTTTATAGTAGCCATTAACAAAGGTATGAGGTGATATCTCATTGTAGTTTTGATTTACATTTCTCTGATGATTAGCAATGTTGAACATCTTTTCATGGACCTATAACCTATCTGTATGCCTTCTTTGAAAAAATATTTATTCAGGCCCTTTGCCCATGTTTTCAATTAGATTGTTTGGGTTTATTCAAAATTAAGTTGCATGAATTCTTTATATATTATGGTGTTGTTGTTATTATTTTTCTTTTTACAGCCACAACTGCAGCGTATAGAAATTCCTGGGCAAGGAGTCAAATCGGAGATGCAGCCACTGGTGTACACAACAGCCATAGCAATACCAGATCAAAGCTACATCTGTGACCTACACCACAGCTTGTGGCAATGCCCAATCCTTAACCCATTAAATGAGGCAGGGGATGAAATCCAAACTCTCAGACACTATGTCAAGTTCTTAACCTGCTGAGCCACAATGGGAGCTCCTTTTATATATTTTGGATATTAGCTCTTTATTGGACATCATATCATTTGCAAATTTCTTCTCCAATTAAATAGGTTGTTTTTTTTTTTTTCATTTTTCTGATGGGCTTCTTTACTGTGAAAACAATTTTTCTTTGATTTGATCCCATTTTTTAAAATTTTTGCTCTTGTTCTTACTGAGAAGACATATTCAAAAAAATATGCTAAAACCAATGTCAAAGGGTGAGGTTCCTTTGTTTTCTTCTAGATATTTTATGGTTTCAGGCCTTACATTTGAGTCTTCATCTATTTTGTATTTATTTTTTGTGTAAAGTATAGGAAATGACCTGATTTCATTATTTTACATGTCACTGTCCAGCTTACCCCAATGTATATTTTTCTCCAGTGTATATTTTGGAAGGGGCTATCTTTCCCCAATGTATATTTCAGCCTACTTTCTTATAGATTAATTAACCATGGATTTATTTCTGGGCATTTTAGTCTCTTCTATTGCTCTATGTATCTATTTTTGTTCTAGTTAACATACTGTTTTTATTACTGTAGTTTTGTAGTACAGTTTGAAGTCAGAGAGAATGATATCTTCTGTTTTCTTCTGCATTTTCAAGATTGCTTTTGCTAGTTGGAGTCCTTTGTGGTTCCATAAAAAATTTAGGGTTATTTGGTCTAGTTCTATGAATAAAATACCACAGGTATTTTAATAGGGATTGCATTGAATCTGTAAATTGCTTTAGGTAATATGGTTATTTTAACAATATTAATTATTCTATTTTTTTTGTCTTTTTGCCTTTTCTAGGGCCGCTTCTGCAGCATTTGGAGGTTCCCAGGCTAGGGGTCCAATCAGAGCTGTAGCCACCGGCCTACACCAGAGCCACAGCAATGTGGGATCCAAGCCACATCTGCAACCTACACCACAGCTCATGGCAACGCTGGATCCTTAACCCACTGAGCAAGGCCAGGGACCAAACCCGCAACCTCATGGTTCCTAGTCAGATTCGTTAACTCGTTAACCGCTGAGCCACCACGGGAACTCCAATTATTCTAATTTTTGATCATGGAATATCTTTCTATATATATGTGTCATTTTTAAATTTTTCATCAACACTTTATAGTTTTCAGAAAACAAGTCCTTTACCTACTTGTTTATATTTATTCCTAGGCATATTATTCTTTTTAATGCAATTGCAAACCGAATTGTTTTCTCGATTTGCTCTTCTGATAGTTTCTATTAATATATAGAGGTACAATAGACTCTGTGTATTAATTTTACATCCTGAAGTTCACTGAATTCTTTTATTAGTCTAGTAGTTTTTTTTTTGTGTGTGTGTGTGTGTGTGTGTGTGTGTGGAGTCTTTGGGGTTTCTATGTATAGTATCAGGTCATCTGCAAATAGTGACAGTTCTGCTCCTTCCTTCCGATTGAATGCTTTTTTGTTGTTGTATGGGTGCTGCGGATAGGACTTTAATACTGTGTTGAATAAATGTGTCAAGAGTGGGCATCCTGCCTTATTATTGATCTTATTAGAGAAGCTTTCAGCTTTTCACTATTGAGTATGATGTTATCTGTGTGTTTCCCATAAATGACCTTTACAATATTGGGGTGTTTCCTCCACACCCACTTTGTTAAGTTTTTAACCATAAATGGGGTGCTGAATATTGTCAAATGTTTTTTCTGCATCTACTGAGATGATCAAATATTTTTATCTTTTTGAGAAACTGATATAAACTATAGACTTTTCTCCCCTGGAAACTTCAAACACCAAACTTACAGTGTTCTATGGACCCATGATTAAAAACCCATCGCACTAGTATATAACAGTTTGAGATCTAGAATCAGAATTTATGAGTTTGAATCCTGTAGCTCTGTCATTATAGTTCCCTTATCTGTAAAATGTGGACAATCCACCTCATGGGGTGGGTATGAGTGCTTTGTGAGTTAATACACACAAAATGATTAGTAGCCAAAATATAGTAAGTGTTCAATTGTATGTATGGAAATTTTTATTAGTACAGTACCTGGCACATAGTACAAAGTCTCAATAAGTATTTGTTAAAGGAATCAATAACCATTCTTGTCTATTTCTCAAGATGGTGAGCATTAAATTGTTGGCATTACTTTGGCAACAATAATGCAATATAGAAACAAGAGGTTTTCTGGCCTAATTTTGGAGAACCAGAGATGTTCATATGACGTGTATCAGAACTCTTCTGTAAACATAGTGCTTCCTTTGCAAGCTTCATCCTGGTCATTACTCTCATACAACAAAGCTCTCCAGTTATTTGACCTCTTGGTAAGCTCTGTTATGTTAAAGTTTTCATGTGTCCCTATCTCTTTATTCTTTAAGTATTATGTTATTGGGAGTTCTTGTCGTGGCTTAACTAGCAGGTTAAGAACCTGACTAGTAACCATGAGGATGCAATTCAATACCTTGCCTCGCACAGTGGGTTAAGGATCCGGTGTTGCTCCAAGCTGTGGCAAAGGTCATAGATGCAGCTCGGATCTGGCATTGCTGTGGCTGTGGCTTAGGCCTGCAACTGCAGTTCTGATTCAAACTCTAGCCCAGGAACTTTTATATGCCATGGTTGCAGCCATAAAAGGACCAAAAAAAAATCTTATTAATATAATATGCAAGTATTTGATTGCCAAAACTGAGTTGTATCTCAATGCTTTTGAGAATTCTGACATCTGTTTGGAAATTAAAGCAGGATTACATTTGTCCCTTTCTTTCAATATGCGAAGCCAAATAGCAGAACTTCATGTTACTTTCGTAAAATCTCTTCAAGATTTGTTAATTGGAATTCAAATATGAAAAACATTGATTTCTTTATATCATGATGAGTTTTTTTGACATTACAACAATGTGTCTCTAATAATTTCCTCATTAGTTTAAAAATTTTCAAGTATGCATAAGTTTTGAAAAAGTGATAAAGTGAGATCTATATACCTTCCATTTATAATAAACAGTCTGGTATTCTAGGATTTTCTTGTTTTAGGAAGTTGCAGTTTGGGTGAAATTACCCTAAATAATTCAGCATACATAGCCACAATGTTATAGCACATCTAAGAAAATTACAATAATTTCATAACATTATCTAATATCCTAAAACAAACTTTTCCAATTTGAGACCATTTGAGTATCTAAAAGGAAAATTAAAGAATTCATTACACCATGTTGAAAAATAAATAATTTCTTAGTGCACAGAGAGAGGAGGAGGGCTAAGTGTTTCTTTATCAGAATGCCAGGAATCATATGTAGAAACCCTAATAGTATTTTTTAATCAACATATTATAGTTCCTACAATTTAGCTTCCCAAATATGCTAGATCCTAATCACTGGAGTCTTGGAATAAGTTACCTTACAAGGCAAAAGAGACTTTACAGACGTAATTAAATGAAGAACCTAGTGATGGGAAGATTTTCCTGGATCATCTGGATGGGCACAATCTAATCACAAGGGCCCTTTAAAGCAGAGAAACTCTGCCATCTGTGGTTATTGGGAGATGTGACTATGAAGAGTGTCAGAAGGGTGTGATGTGAAAACACTCAGTCTTCGTCACTAGTTTTGAGGATGAAGCAAGAAGGCTATGAGCCACAGAATGAGATTAGTCTCTAGAATTTGGAAAAAAATTAGGAAAACATATTCTCCCATTAAACTTCCTGAAAAGAAAGTTGGCCCAGCTCGTGTATAGACTGTCACCCAGTGAGACCTGTGTCTGACTTCTGGGCTTCAGAAAAATATGATAATAAATTTGTGTTGTTTTATGGCACCAAATTTGTGGTGATTTGTGATAGCAGCAACAGAAAAGTAGTTAAATTCCAATATAGTAATTGATTCAGCAAAGCTCCGCAATAGATGTTAAAAGCTTTGGATAAAAATGTTGAGTAATTAGATGGTCACATGGTGCCAGAGCATCACCCTACCAGTCATTCACTAATTATAAACAAAAGGGTGCACCTTTACAATGGGAGTAGAATTGCATTTGCCATTAAAATAAAGAGCTCAAATTTAGTGTCTTTAGTCAGAGGATGTTCTCAGAGCAAGCGCCTCCTGATGTGATGTTCTAAGGAGTTCAAAACATCCATGTCCAGTGTTCTTGCTAAACGTTTTATCTATGTTTAAATAACACCTATCAACTAAATTCCTATATTAAAGGGAAATACAGAAAAACATTTAAAAAATACAAATAAACACATCTAGAATGTGAGATATACTGTAAAACTGGACTTCAGTCTTCAAAAGTGAATGTAATTGGAAAAAATATAGGAGGCCTGTTCTGAATTAAAAAGTCATACAGAGATATCACAGTCAAATGCAGAGTGTGAATATTGATTGAGTCCTGAAAAGTGAAAAATGAGAGAAAAGGGAAGTAAAAGAAAGAAGAAAGGAAGAATAACTCCAAGGTATTTTAGAGATATATTAACTATTAAAAAGAAAATATATTCCCAATTCCCACTAGCATCATTTTTTTTTCCTTTTCTAATCAAAAATAAGTATATTAGCTGCATACTGGAAAAGAATATTGATTTGGAATCATGGGGTCTGGGTTCCATTCCTGATTATGACTATGAATGATGTAGGAAAAAGGCATTTAATCTGACTGTCAGTTTCCTTAACTGGATTAGGTTAGATGATCTCTTTTGAATCTGAAACGTGTGTGTTCCTTGACATTTCTTGCAGAAAGACATTAGGGACACTTCTGACTCACAATTCTGGTAAACTTCAAATGGCAAATTTCCTGAGTTTTGTAAGTTTTCTATTGTTGTGTAACAAAATACCACAGACAGGGTGGCTTGAGTCAACACAAACGGATTACTTCAAGGTTCCATAGGTCCTACGTCTGATGACGGTGTGGCTGGATTCTCTGTTCAGTGTCTCGTGTGCTGAAATCAAGATATTGACTGGAGCTGCAGTTCTTGGCTCAGGATTCTCTTCCAAGTTCACTGATGTTGGCTGACTTCTTTTCCTTACAACTCTAGGACTGAAGCCCCCATTTATCCTGCTAGCTGCTGGCTGGGTCAGCACTCAGCTCCCAGATGCTGCCCACAGTTCTTTACCACGTGACTAGCATAAACAATTCACAACATGAATGCTTCCTTCCAGGACACCTGGAAGCAATCACTGACTACTCCTGATAACTTGCCTGGAAAAAAAAAAAAAAAAAAAAAAACTCTGCTTTGAAAGGATTTATGTGATTAACTCAGGCCCACTGAAATAATCTCGCTGTCACAAGGTCAACTGATTTAGGATCTTAATTATACCTGCAAAATCTATTTTGGCCTGTAACATATCTTAATCATGGTAGTGAAATTCATCTTCATCATATGCAAAAATCATGGGGGTTACTTAAGGCAAGTTCACCAGGAAGCAGTAAATCCTGAGGTCCATTTTAGAATTCTGCTACTACATGGCTATATCAAATCCATTTGATAAGGAAACATAATTCATTCAATTCTCATAAGTCTATATAAATTATTTTGAAAAGTGCATAATTTTCTGTGGAAGTCATTAAAAATATTGAGTCAAATATATTTCCTATTTTGAAGAAATAAAAATAAATTAACTCAGTTTCTCTAAAAACTTAAAACCTAGGCACATCAGAAGTTATATTTAACATTATGACAAATATGGATTAATATATCAGATCAATAGAGTGATTTATGTGGAAACCCTGCAAAATTATATTCTATCATATATTAAGAGCAATCAAAGTGCCCTAACAGGTGCAAAAAAAAAAATCAAAGAGACAATAAACATTTTTAAAGATTTTAGAAACTATTTAAAAGAATTCATGAATATGAAAGATCAATTTAGGCAAACACATTCTATGTCATTAAAAACAATTTAAAGGATTACAAGACTCTTGTGATTTAAAGACACACCTTCAAAGCATTTGGTGAATATTTTAAATGCTAGAGACAAATAGCAGTTACTCAATGCATTAAGAAGGAGAGGAGTTCTACTGTACTGCTAGGAGATGGGGGGGGGAAAGAGATAGGAACAAACAAAATTAGAGGCAAATTAATATAAGAAACATGAAATATGTATGGATATATGAAATATGTTCAATTAACAAAAAGTGGAAAGAAACTCTGCCAAGAGCTAGGGATACTTTTAAAAAATAGATGATTTACAAGTGTGAAGATAGGCACTGGACAAAAATATCAAGGTGGAATATTATGAATGATAAAACTTAATATGTTATTGTAGCATATAACACTGAGACTTCTTTGAATAAATGACCATTGGAATTGGAATCAGGAAAATTATATTGAAAATTACCTAAGTTCCTTCACTGGTAATTTTTTTTTAATTCTACATCAGGTTCAATGGTGAGGGGGCATGATCATATAGAAATAATTAATTGTTGTTTTGAATTTAAAAACAGTGAAATCTTGTGATGGTTCTGTGTCCTATTTTCAGAGCCAGGTGACAAGTATTGATAGCGTTGTTGAGGAGTACCTGTTGTTACCCAACGGAAACGAACCTGACTGGTATCCATGAGGTTTCTGGTTCGATCCTTGGCCCCACTCGGTGGGTGAAGGATCTGGCATTGCCATGAGCTGCTGTGTGATCATAGATGCAGCTTGGATCCCATATTGCTGTGGCTCCAATTTGGCCCCTAGCCTAGGAACTTGCTTTTAGGGTACAGTCCTAAAAAAAGAAAAAAAATAATAATAACACTGTTGAACATAGGGATCCCATAATTATTTTAAGCATATTTTAAGTGATCATATTAGATTTCAAAAAGAAACAAAAGGAATTAAAGCAGAACACATACCTCTTCCAACTAATTCAAAAATCACTGAACTCAGCAGCTATAAAAGCATAGATGCTCAGGGATAAGGCGTAGTTTAAAGACCATCCATTCCCATTCCTCATTCAGAAAATCCAACTGTCCTCCAACATCTGCAGAGATAACATCAATGTAGGTACACTTTGCACATTCTGAATAAACCTATTCCTTGAAAAATTCTACTTGAATATTCTTTGTATACAGTCCAAGTTGGTCTTTCTATGTACGACATCATTTATTTCACTTCTACCTCTTCTATCTCTGGTATCTCTTTTTCTGCTAAACAGACCCTTGACTATTTTTAATTACCCTTCCTCTACTTGCAAATTATTCCTTTATTCAAGCTAAATATTCCCAGTTTCACTAGCAATCAGACATATTTTTTTGTTCTTACATGTAATCATACTAGCTTTTGATCACCGTTTTAGCATAAAGAAATCTTTTTGAAACTTGATTATAATTGAACATTTCCCTCTTTTCTAAATTTGCTGAGAATTTTTATAATGTCATCCAATAAGTCAAAAGGAGTCGGTCAAGAATGAGTTGGATCCTGGTGCACATCTTTGGATGCCTGCTTTGCAACTGATATCTATTCAATTATTAGCTTGATTTTAGAGCACTGGAATTATTCCAATTTTTCCAAAATTGAATTAATATCAGGTTTAAGAAATATCTCATTGAAGTCTAGATGTGAAATGCCTATTGCACTTCACTAATCTAAATATATAATCGCATTTTGGCTAAAGAAAATGAAGCTACTTCAATATGCTCTGTCATTACTGCAGCACCCCAATGCTCTTTGATTTTCTAAGATCAAATATTCTAAAACTCCCTACAAATAGCTCTCACAAACTCTATCCATTTCGAGCCTAACATTGACTTAATTATTTTATTATGGAAACACAGTTTGGGGTGTGCATTGTGACAGTAAAATAGCAAAATACTGAAGAAGAAGAAGAAGAAAAAAAGCCCCCGAAGTTATGGCTAGCTAATTAACAAGTAGGCAGATAAACTTTATCTTTGCAAAACTCATCCCAGAAGTGTGTCCCTTTAGAAAGCAACTCTGCACAAGGCTGGGGTTTTCTAATGCATAAAGATGTGCTCTAAAAATGCCAGGGAGGTAGAACACTCATTGCAGTTGTCAATGGAATGTCCTGTTAGTAACCCCTGTGGAAATCACAAAGCTACCATGCACATTGAGTCATGAAGGTCACCCTGCATAAATCTGTCTACATTCATGAGTTGCTACTGCTAACTGCCACCAAGCCAAATTCAGTGTATACCCCACACCGATGAAATGGCAGCCTCCACTGGCTGAAATCCCAGCCACTACTTTCACATTTCTTTTTATTTATCTTTAAGGCAGTACAGTATCTCTGCAGAAACATGCCCCTGAGCATTTGCATACCGAAATGGCATTTGTTAATGCTCCTTTGATCTGAGAGAGGAATCTATTATTGGACTGTATACATTTCCAAGGAAAATACGGGTTATAGCTCCTTCCATAGAAATATGACAGAGAACATTCTTGGCCTCTTGCAACAATAAGAAATTGAAAGAGTTAGACAAGGAATTTCAGTTCTTCTAATGCTGACAACTAAAGAGGATAATTTTTATATCAAAATGATAATAATTACAATTTAGAATGGTATATTTTTTATGTATTTCACAACTTAAAATTACTTTAAGCATTGTTTATTTTAAAATATTATTATAGGGAAGATAGCAATTTTTCCATTTTGTAGATAATGAAACACATTCAGAAAGGTTAAGACAGTTGTTCAAAGTCACACTATGAGGATTTATTCTTAAGATCAGATCCAAAAACAGAGTCCTTTCAGTTTTGGATCTCTAATTTCAAAATTAAGGATATGTAATTTTTAATTGATCACACAATTATTTTTTAAAAAAATCATTTCTCCATTATTGAATTTTGTCATTTACTGGTTTAGATATATTAGTTTATTTTTAATTGTGCATCCATCGAATAAATATAACTCATCTGTGAATATCACCAGCATTAATCTATGCTCTAGCTATATTGTATTATATGAAGTGTATTCTATTATTGAAAAATCACTTGTAATATAGTGTTTACCTCTTGATTGAATTTCAAACTCATGTCCTAAGTTAATATGATGTAGGTAGTTCAAACTGAATTCCTGAGTAGTCAAGCCTGAAAAAACAAATTCATAGCTTCAAGAAAAACACAAATAAGAACAAAAGAATCCCAGGAATTTAAGGGAAATAAAACAAGAATGTGAAAGTTAAAGAGAGAAGCAAGGACAAAAACAAATTCAATAGATAAATAACAAGGAGTTCCCTGATGGCTCAGCAGATTAAGGATCTGGCATTTGTCACTGCTATGGCTAAGTTTGCTGTTATGGCATAAGTTTGATCCTTGGCCCAGGAAATTCCACATGCTGTAGGCGTGGCCAAAAAGTTAAAAAAAATGTAAATAACAGATGTCTCTGAACAAAGGAATAAAACAAATAAAACATAATGTTCAAAGACGTAATGAAAATAAAGCCATTGACTGAAAAAGTCTTGAATCTATAGCTCAAAAGGACTTAATATTAGACAGTGGTTAAGAAATAGGATTTTAAGTTAGATGTGTTGGATCTTCTCTCATTTTTATTACTGGTATAGCTTTAGGTAAGTTATTAACATCTTGAAAGCTTCATTTTTCTCATATGTAAACATCAGGTTGTACTGAGAGTTGAATGAAATCATGTTTATATATGGCTTAGCCAAGGTTTTGGCAAATTAAAAGTGTTTAATACATGTTTATGCTTATCATTGTGATGACAGAGGTGATATTTAAATTATTACAGGCTTGTGGAAAGTATTAAGAAAATAATGTCAGAGTTCCCGTCGTGGCGCAGTGGTTAACGAATCCAACTAGGAACCATGAGGTTGTGGGTTCAATCCCTAGCCTTGCTCAGTGGGTTAAGGATCTGGCATTGCCATGACCTGTGGTGTAGGTCGCAGACGCAGCTCAGATCCGGCGTTGCTGTGGCTCTGGCGTAGGCCAGTGGCAACAGGTCCGATTAGACCCCTAGCCTGGGAACCTCCATGTGCTGCAGGAGCAGCCCTAGAAAAGGCAAAAAGACAAAAAAAGAAAAAATAATGTCTATTTTCTATTGAAATTTTTAACATTAAAGAATTTCGCAAACATTTTGTCAGGAAAAACAGAAACAAATATAGAACATCACATAATTGGAATTCCATTGGAAAGGACTTTTAGGGCTGAGAAGTATTTAATGTCTTTTTTTTTTGAGAATCTAGAAAAATTTTACTTTATATAAAATTTAACATTTTAAATCAATGGGAAAAGTTTATTCAATAAATTGTATAAATATTTGGAGAAATCAGGTGAAAAACATAAGATCATATGATAGAAAAATACATAAAATTCCAAATAGATTCAAACCACAAAAGTACTTAAAGAGGATACTGGAGAATATTTATGTAATCTGGATATGAAACAAAAGATATAACAAAACAAAACAAAAAAGCAGCTCTGACTGTGTATTATAACATTTGCGGAAAAAGGTAAACATTGGCAAAATTAAAAGATAACAAAGAGGACAAATATTGGATATACCAAAGGGAATCTATCCTTACTATATGAATATTATATGTCACTGGAATAAAAAAAGGATAAAAGAAACAAATTAGCAATTAACAGGTGAGGTAATACAAATGGCAAATCTTTGTCAACCTAAATAATAATTTTAAAATATGTGAAATAAAAGGAGATTGTTCTAGTAACCTCTCAGATTAGCAAAGTTTAAAAGTTATTTTTAATTACTAATGATTTTATTAAAAAGAGATAGTTTAGATTTAAAATTTTAATAGACATTTTTAAAGAGCAGTTTTAGGTTCATATCAAAATTGAGCAGACTCACAGACATAGAGAAAGGAGTTATGGTTGCTAAGGGGAAAGGGAGCGGAATGGATGGGGTGTTTGTGGTTAGTAGATGCAAGCCATTACATTTAGAATGGATAAGCAATGAGGTCCTACTGCATACCACACAGAACTATATTCTATCTCTTGGAATAAAACACAATGGAAGACAGTATGAGAAAAAGAATGTATATGTATGTATGTATGTATGACTGAGTTACTAGACTGTACAGCAGAAATTGGCACAACATTGTAAATCAACTATACTTTAATAAGTAAACAAAACAAAACAAAAATTGAACAGAAAGTGCTTGTTTTTCATTTATTCCCTGCTCCTAAAATGCATAGCTTCCACCTCTATGACCACCCTACATCAGAGTTAGATTTTGTTGTAATCAAGATCTACTTTGACACACCAATAAAACCTAAATTCAAATTTTACATTAAAGTTCACTCTTGGTGTTATATATTCTGAATTCTAATAAATGTATAATGACATATGTCTATTATTATAGCATCATACATATTGGTTTCTCCACCCTAAAAATCTCCCATGTTGTCTATTCAACCCATCTTCCCTCCTAACTCCTGATATCTTATCCTCTCATTGTTTCTATCATTTTGCACTTTCCAGAATGTTATATAATTAAAATTATACAGTACGTAGGCTTTTCAGTTTGCTTTCTCTCACTTAGAAATATTGTTTCTTCTGTGTCTTTTCATGGCTTGGTGTCTCATTTGTTTTTAGCACTGAATAATGTTCCATTGTCTGTATATACCACAGTTTATTTAACCATTCACATATGAAGGATATTTTGGTTGCTTCCAAGCTGTGGCAATTATGAGTGAAACTGCTATAAATACAAAATTGCCTCTCTCTGTAGATAAATAGATAGATAGATAGATAGATAGATAGATAGATAGATAGATAGATGTATATGTATTTTTACCATTGTATTTACCCTTTGCACCATTGCAAACAACTTGACATTTTATCATTAAATATTTAATTTGTATATCTTAATAACAAGGTCATTTTCTACATAACTAAAACACATAAATGCATTATCCTCTCAAGAGATTAAGTATTATACAATTCAATTCTGTAATATAAATTCCATGTTCAAATATCAAAAATCATTTCCCGATAATTTTATAAGTACTTTTCTGTTTCTGTATACAGGATTCAATCAAAGACTACAAAATTGAATTTACTTGTCATACCTCTTTAAATTGTAACAGTACCCAGTACCCATCTTTTTATTTATTTATTTTCTTTGCAACAGTGAATTTTTAAAAATCTAGGCTAATGGTTTTGCTACATATTCCTTAACTTGTATTTGCTTAATTGTTTCTTCATCATTGCTGTTATTATTAATATGTGAAAATGTGCCTTCTCAGTGCTTTTCATTAGAAGCTTGATGTCATTTTGACATAATATTATTGATCATAAATATAACCACCTGGTGAGTCTGTAGTTTTATCCACTGTAAGGATACTTTTATCTTATCCCCTTATAATTTATAAGAAATTTGATCTGTGGAATAATACTTTGAGGCTATGGAAATAATTACTCAATAATCTTTCATTGAGTTTTAGTGTCCATTGAAGGGCCTTATCTGAATCAATTATTCCAATGATTTGTAGTGATTTCCTATTTCTATCATTCCTTCTAATTTATTGTTTGTATTTTGTATAAAGAGCTTTGTCTTCTGCCTGCCCTTAACAATATTTTTTCATATTATTGAATTATAGATTATTTTATATTCATTGTGTTGTATAAAAGTGTTATTATTCTTTTCAATTCTCAAATTGTCAGTAATTTAGTCAATGAGCATGATTTAATATGGGTTCTTATGTCTTTGTGTTTTGTCTCCCACAGTATTTGAGCACTTATGTTGTTTTTTATTTTTTATTCTTGCACACAAAAAGTATTAGACTTCTCTTGTCCAAGACCCAAAATAAACATTTCTTTAAAAACTCATGATTTCAATACTTTTACTGAGAAATGATTTGCTAGGTACAATTATTGCTCCTGCAGAGAACATTTTTATTATTGGAATTATGACGATAAAATAAATTTAATTTAATATGAATACATTAAGGCAAAAAATCCTTGAGCAGTTTTGTTTGGTTTGGTTTTGCTTTTTAGTTAAGCAAGGGATAAGAAAATACAATTTCACCTAATTATTTAAATTGTTAGGTGTTCCCATTGTGGCGCAGTGATAATGAATCTGACTAGGAGCCATGGGGTTGTGGGTTCAATTCCTGGCCTCACTCAGTGGGTTAAGGATCCGGTGTTGCCATGAACTGAGGTATATGTTGCAGATGAGGCTCTGATCCCGTGTTGCTGTGGCTGTGATGTAGGCCAGCAGCTGTAGCTCAGATTTGACCCCTAGCCTGGGAACTTCCATATGCCGTGAGTTTGGCCCTAAAAAGGCAAAAAACAGGAAAAAAAAATTGTTAGCTTGAGAAATACAGACATAAATGTAGTATGTAGAAATGTAACAATATGTATTGCAGATCTAAATCAGTCTGTATAGCTTCTCAATTCTACAAGAAAAACTAAAACAGATGAAATAACAAAGACAAGTTTTCTTAAAGGAAAAAAAATTAAATGAGAGAGGGAAAACTAAATGTAACCTTATGTAAATACATGTTAAGTGGATCTACTAAAAGATGAAAATTACTGATTTAACTCAGAAAATAAAATTTAACCTAGTCTGTTTTAAAGAAATCACCTAAAAAATGTGACTTTATATAAAGATAAAAAAGTAAATGCATAGAAAAAGATATAATTTACAAATGGAATTTATAAAAATTCTTTACAGAAGAAAATGGGCATAAATTAATTATACACATGGACAAATAAGAATTCATTAAAATTGATCATGTTTTATTAATGAATGGTATAATCCAAAATAATGCTGTATCCATCAGAAATATACAAATAATATAGAAATTAACATGATAACATCATAACCTGGAAATGAAAATAAGAATCTGAAGGGATTATATGTGTTATTTATAGCTAAAAATAAAAACTCCAAATACCAACATATTTTATACACTACATTAAATAAATTTGTATTAAAGGAAAAATCAAAACAGTAATTGAAAGCATATTTAAATATACTCACTAAAATAATAAACATACACAAATGAAATTATTCTACAAAAACATGAGGAAATTAATAAATATGTAAATGTTTATTAATAAGCTAGATGACAAATTAACATGAGAAACTATAAATTCAAGAGCATATTTTTGGAAATAGAATTAAATAGATGAACCAGAAACTGTTCTGTTCAGAAACAAAAATCAGAAAACAATACCAAAGATAAAAAGGTGATAATCCATAATTTAAAATAAAAGGAAAATAACCGTGTGCATGCATTCTGAAACTTCATGCTAGTAAATCTGAAAATCTGGATGAGGTAAAATACTTTCTATGAAAAAAATTAACCAAATGTGTTTATAAGGTAGAAAAGCCAGTTCATTCAATAAGCCATCTGATAAACAAGCAAAGGTAGTTATCTAAAATATGCAACAAGGAAGTTCCCATTGTGGCTCAGTGGTAATGAGCCTAACTAGTATCCAGGACAAGGTGGGTTTCCACGCCTGGCCTCACTCAGTGGGTTAAGGATCGCACGTTGCCATGAGCTGTGGTGTAGGTCGTGTTGGTTGCCGCTAAGATCCGTGTTGCTGCGGTTGTGGCATAGGCTGGCAGCTGTAGCTCCGACTGGACCCCTAGCCTGGGAACTTCTATATGCCGCAGGTGCAGCCCTAAAAAGCAAATAGATAGATAGATAGATAGATAGATAGATAGATAGATAGATAGATAGATAGATAGATAAATAAAATATGCA
This sequence comes from Phacochoerus africanus, assembly GCF_016906955.1. NCBI lineage: Eukaryota > Metazoa > Chordata > Mammalia > Artiodactyla > Suidae > Phacochoerus > Phacochoerus africanus. Next base: position 23,442,094 of record NC_062549.1, on the reverse strand, counting down.
ACAAAACAGCCAAGAGTAGATGAAAAATAAGAGGATGAGGGGAAGGGGTGGAGGGGGAGATTTAAGAGAAATTTCAGAAAAAGATCTTAGACTATTGCAGATGATTTTCCCTTATTAAAGCAATTTCAGGATATTTTATTGACAATAATTAAAGAAAATTATTATAGTGATAGATTTACCTATACTCCCTAAAAACACTCCCTATTCTGCCTTCTTTCCCATTTAGATTGCTGATTCCTTGAGGTTTCACCAAAAGTATTAGATTATATAAAATCACATAAGAAATGCTTCATAATATTTCCGAATATGTTTAAAAAATATATTAGTAAGAAGAGAAGTTCAAAACCATGAATGAGAAGTGCAATTATAAACTATACATATGCAGGCAAGATGGTTAATAGGGTACAAATGGACATTTTTGAAGTTTTACCATATCCAGAATTCTATGCGTAATCTTTACAGTAAGAACTCTTTATTTTATTTTATTTTTTTCTTTTTAGGGCTTCATTCATGGCATATGGAAGTTTCTAGGCTGGGGTCGGATAGGAGCTGCATCTGCGACCTACACCACAGCTCATGGCAACACCAGATCCTAACCACACTGAGCAAGGCCAGGGATCGAACCTGCATCCTCATAGATACTAGTCAGGTTCATTACCGCTGAGCCACAGTGGGAACTCCTACAATAAGAATGTTTTTTACCAAAGGGTAGGAAAAGATGAGCCACAAAGAGATTAATGTTCATATAAAAACAATTTTTTTTTTGTCTTTTTGCTATTTCTTTGGGCCGCTCCCACGGCATATGGAGGTTCCCAAGCTAGGGGTCTAATCCGAGCTGTGGCCGCCAGCCTACGCCAGAGCCACAGCAACGCAGGATCCGAGCCGCGTCTGCAACCTACACCACAGCTCACGGCAACGCCGGATCCTTAACCCACTGAGCAGGGGCAGGGACCAAACCCACAACCTCATGGTTCCTAGTCGGATTCGTTAACCACTGCGCCACGACGGGAACTCCTAAAAACAATTTTTTTATTTTTTAAAAATGATATATAATCTATTCATTTGAATGGTAATCAAAAGTCTATCTTGAGGAAGGGAGGTGAGGGTATAACATTGCTGCTTAACTTGATGTTTGTTTTATCAGGAGTTTGTTAGGGCCAAGCTCCTGAGGAAAAAAAATCATAATAACTGTGAAATGGGTGAATGCATCTTTAGGCTTACTACTTACACTTCCAGTTATAACTTATTATCATAAAGCCCCAGAACAATTATACATATGTTTAAATATGGGTAGAAACAACTTCGCTGTATGATGTACCACACTAAACTCTATGTTGTTTACTCAATCTTATTATAGATACTGAAAATAAAACATGGTCGTTTCGTCACAAAAAAATGTTTCCCATTCACAAGCAAAAAAAAAAAAAATGTTGACAGAACATAACTGTCAACGTATTTCAATTGCCGGGCAAATGTTTTTTCACAAAAGAGTAGATGATAAAAATATTGGCACCTTTCAAGAACAGCAACTAAAAGAGATATCAGTACATTCTAGAAGAGTTACTATGAAGTTATTAGGGTCCTAATTTAATGATTGTAAATTATAATTAGATTTTCCCATCTTCCTACATTTACCAAATGTAGAAAAATTACACAGAAATTTGAAAGACATTTATTTTTATGCATTTCAGTCATAAAGGGAATCCCTTTGCCTACATGTAAAATTTCAGCTGTTTTTTCAACCACCAAAATCCATCCCATATGCCAACAATAACATCTTCAAAATTTCATAGCATAAAGTCATTTTCAAATTCTCCACAATGGAGTATAACAATCTGCTGAACACTGCCAAGTGGTATGAAAACAAAAAAGACTTCTGATTTTCTTGGCTTAAGAGTATGTTACAAAAATATTTTAATATGCTAGATAGATATTAGAAAATATATCCAAAACCATGAATCAAAATGTTACTTTGTGATTATTTATGGGACAAAATATCCTCCACTAGATCATAACAGCTATTATGTACTTCATCTTTTAAGTTCTTTTATTACCATATAATTCAGTATTCCTCAATGTTTCTGATGGTGAACGCTAATAATGAATATCACTGCTATATCTAACGTTCAGCTCAATACATCCAGAACCTTTCATGTATCAGCGGAAATTTTAGGATCAAAGCTACAGAAACAAATGTACTCATATTTAAGTGTATTTCAACATAATATACTATAACACTGTTTCACCTTACAAAGTCTTTATATGCACTAGCACTACAATGAGTTTATCAGATAGATAGTATCTTGTTTTATAGATGAAATTTAAAACTAAGTAATTCAATGGGGACTTCTTTAAGATCACACAGCACAAGTTAGCACTACAAGGATCCAATCAGGTCTCCCGACAATACTAGCTTCTTTCTACCACACCATTCCAGAAACAAATATGTCTCATTCACTACTGGAGTTTTTGTTTCAGTAAAGTCCTTAGTACCTTCTTAAAACTGATTGAGTAAACCAAGTTTACCTGTGATGGTAATTTACAGAAAGATAAAGGGTTATTGCCACCTTGTCATAGACTGTAGCTTGCCAGATTTCTATGTTAATTTCAATCTGATTACACCAACTTTTAATGCTTACCTGCAGATGTGGAGTATACATTAGTACAGCATCATTGTGCACCATCATTTTTGTGTATAGAATAATAAAGAAACAGTACGACTCAGCAGGTTGAGCAATGAGCTGGAAACTTCAGGCTCTGTGCATTCTCATCTCTAGTACCTTGGTGACTCATGAGAGCTTAAACACAAGAATTTAACTGGTTAAACCCCATCTGTAGTTAAATTGAGTCAATTTAGCTCAGGAAAAAGGCTACATTTGGGGTAGTAATTTTGTTTGAATGTTCTTCCTCCCTCTCCTAATCTCCAGACAACAACTAACCTACTGATGACCTAAGAATGCCCTGTTGAGAGACAGATACAGTTAAAATTCCCTAAAAGAAACACCGATATAAATAAGGGTTATGTGTGACAAGCTGTTTCTATCTCCAGCAGATGGCCCATGGTAACAGTGCACTGGTGATCTGATTGATTTCATAGTAAATAATTTTGAAAAACAAATGCTTTCTCTGCAGGCAGTGCATTCTAAAACCATTCCTGTAAGAAAAGTTGGCATAATGTGCTCTTTAGGTTCCAATCCTTCCTCAAGTGTTAGAGCTGCTGCAAAGAAAGCACCCACCCTTTCCACACACACCCCCCAATAAGAAACAATCAAACAAAATTTAATAACTCTTCCCAAACTCTAATTAAAATTACTGACAAAAATATCAGAGAATTCAGATGAGAAAAATAAAAAGGATAGAAGGAAGATTTGGGACAGAAAACAGAGGCAATATTACAAATCTTCATATTTGGGGTGAAGACTGGTGGGAGAGGAGACCAGAGCTAAAATTAAGCATCTAGATGTGAAAACTCAAGAGACCAACAGAGAGGAACAGAAGGAAGAAATTAAAGCTATACTAATAAATATTTAAGGAGTGAGTTGAAAGACTAGGAGAATCTCTATCCCTTTCAACCTCTAACTCCAAGTCAAAACATAGAAGACTATGAGGTTAACAACTCAATAATAATTCACACTGAGACACTGAGGATGGTGGGTGTGATTTTGTGATACTTGTCTCTGTTCAAAGTCTCCATAAAAATTTTAATGAGAAATTTTTTGTAGGAATTTAAATGGGTAGTGGTTTTTATTTTGAACCCGTAAAAACAACATGTAAATAAGTTTTTCTTTCTTTTCAGACTTCCGTTCATCATGCATTTATGTTAAATCAACATTCTTTCTAGAAGATGAGCAGATTGTGTGCATGAGCTACCAAATATTCATTGAGGGTTTGTCAGAGTACTTCAATTCAAGAGAATAACATGGATTTAGTAATTATTATTTCCTATACCTTCCTTCACCCCTTCTTTTTTCCCTTCCTTCATTCCTATCTTCCTTTCTTCCTTCTATTCTCCCAAGAAACATATATTGTGTATGCATGTGCCAGTCTCATGGGTTTAAATAGAGATATTGTTGTTCCTTTATTTTCCTCTGTAGGTAACAGTTTTATCCAAGGAAATTTAGGAACAAATCAAGAACCATGATGAGGCTTTGTGTCTCTACTCACAGTGATGGACCATTAGGACAGAGTAAAGAAGGACATTATCTCTAACAGCTTACTCCATATTGAAAGATAAAGAGAACCCCTCCATCCCACCCCTAAAAAAAGTTGTGCTTGTTGGTGTCTTTCTGGGCTCATAGACCCAGAGCCAAATTCTAAGATATTAGTGTCCATGATAATTCTATATTTTAAAATGGTTTGCTAAATTTTTATATACCCAATTTTTACATAGAAATTGGCCTTAAATCTAGATTATCACAAACTATTATATATAACTATTATATATAACAGGTGCCCTGCCCTTACCATATATAGGAGTCACTTTAATCCTCATCTGAATACTTAAAATTAGTATAACAAATTAACAATCCTTAGACACTACTTCACATCAAACTCACAGTATTTTATCCATAGCCAACATCATCTTGAACCTTTAACAAAGAAGTTATCTCATACGTCGACTTTGACTTATACAAATGATATTTCAATTTTATTTTTGTGCCCAGTGCCTCAAACATATAAAAGTATTTTTGTAGTCCTCCTGAACTAGAAGTATAGGGATCATAAATTTTGTAGGTACTTAAATTGAGGAGAGAAGAGATTTTAAGGATCAATGATAAATCTTCAAATATTTTTCTAACACATTTAACACAGTGATGAACAGTGAATATTCACAAATTCTCCAAACATAGTCCCTACTCATATAACATCTAGTGGGGGAGACACGTATAAGTTTTAAAGATTCCAATTACTAAAAGAAGTAATAGTATCCACTAGTTGCACTATTATCCACTAAGTGCACAATACTGTTGATACTAATAGTATCCAATAAAAAAATGTTATTTTTAAAAAATTGAGTTATCATGTAAAGATTGAGTTAGAAGTATACTACATTTTTTGCCCTCCAGCCAATGTCAAATAACATTTTCTCTATATGAGTATGATACAGAGAAATACAATTACAACCACTTGTTTTTTAAACCAGAAAAATGTGTTACATTTCTCAAAGGAAAGGAATGGAAAAGAAGGAAGGGAGGAAAGAAGGAAGAAAGGAAGGGAGGGAAGGAGGGAGAAAGGAGGAAAGATCCAATCCATACTGTTGTACCAGGAATGCTATACACAGCAGCCAAAGATAAGATCTCTTTTTGTCAACTGGGGAAAAATTTACCAATGTCTAGAGATATTTTGGATTGTCATACTTTGGTTGAAACGGGTTGGTACTGACTCCTGGGTAGAAGCCAAAGACGTTGTTCCACATCTTACAATGCATTTCTCCCTACAACAAAAATTCCTCATCTAAAATATCAGTAGAACTGAGGTTTGCAATTGTGCTGTTGATCATCGGGATCATCACTGGATTATTGGTATCCTGTCACATACTCCCTCTTCTGTAAACTTTTCATGGTCATTAAATGACCAAGAGTGAATTCAGGGTTGAAGACACCTTCCATCTTTCCATGGTGAAGCAGACAGATCTATCATGCAAAGCAATTTTCAGCTTGAATCAATGATACTGTTGGCTGCCAAAATCAAACCCTGATAACCAAAACAGCCAATGTTGAGTCCCAGCATAAAATATGATCAATACCCATGTTTACAGGAAATAAGAATATGAGCTGAATTTCAGGCAGCAAGGAAAATCTTAGGTTAGCTGCACCAGGTTACCTGGTGATTGACTGGGCAAAAGCTGATGAGAGTGAGACACTAAAGAGATAAAATTCGATTTAGCATTCAATGAAAAGTGTTTAGATCTCTCTCTCTCTCCCTCTCTCTTCATCCCTCTTTCTCTGTGTTTTAAATATTTTCAATAAAGCACACCTTGTGAATCACTAATCTAAAATACATTTCTAACCTAGTATGTAAAAAGTAACTTGTTTTCATTTTATAAAGGGCAGTTAAAAAGGCTATATGCTCTTTTGGGTCTCAAGATCTCAACAACTTGAAATGCAAATTCCAGTGTAAAATCCACTGCAGTAGTTAAGAGAAACAATGTCTAAACGAAGTGACCGTGAGGTCTTGTAGTGAACTGAAATGACCATTCAGATCTCAAGGTGATAAAAACTTTTCCACAGACTCTGCTTCAAATTTTCTCTTAGCCACAGTCAAACTAGTTTACAAAGACTTAATTTGAACAAAGAGAAAATACACTTAAACTACTGAATTCAGAGCCAAAAACTTACTATTTGTATAGGAAATACGTTAAAAGAACCAGTTGCAGCACGGTAACAAATGCATACCCCTTAAAGATTATAAAGTTTTCCAGGTGCACTAGAAATCTTTTTTTGAGAATCATTTCTCACCTCTGTACTCAGGGGGGAAAATCAAATTTTTCATTCAATTTCCTCCCCATGAAAAAACTAAACAAACACACAAATGTTGATTTGAAAATTCCAGGGTGAATTCTGAACCTGGCTCCAGTACATGGAGGGCAAGGAGAAACTTAAGAAGGAGGCAGATTCCTCCAGATTGATAGGTGGCAGTTTTAATAAGCAAGGGGATTTACTTACAAGGTTTATCTACATAAGACAAATAGATCGCTATGCCCACCTGCCAGAATCTTAAAAGTTTATTTGGAGGCCTTAACTGGATCCCGTCACCCTTACCACCTTGGTAGTCTTAACAACACATTGCTCTCTCATGGCTTTGTCCTTGAAAATGGATCCCATTATGGGAACCATGTGCAGAACATATGTTCCAAAGACAAGGGAGCAGGTGAGGAACTTCCAGTTGCCCAGGTAAAGCTAGAAAGTCAACTCATGTTCACATTCTCTAGATTATTTTCTCCAATAACAAAGAGTTGCTATTTTATACTAAGGGCAAACATTGAACTGAAACAAGTCATGGAAACTGAAAACACAATAACTGAACAGAGTTGAAAAATAATTCAGTAAAGCTTTTCATATGAAATAATTTAGAACTCCTGTAAAGGTTTTCTTATGAAATTATTTTATAAATTTTAGAATTTATAATAAAATTGTGATCATAATTAAGTTTTTGCTACCATTTAAACTGCTGTGAAACATGATTTTACACACGAATTAGCTATTGTACATTTTAAAAGGCACATTACAAAATATTAAATGTTAAAAATGAAAGTAATGTTACCTATATGTTTATTTATAAAATAATCAGTATTTCTAAATGATTAATGTATGGCACCCATTAGCACTTTTCAAAAATATGTAATGTGAAATGAAAACAAAATTTTAAAGCAGAAACTTCACTAACTTGAAACAATTAATTATTTTTACAGGTATTTCTTGATATCTGAATTTTTTTATTCCACAATATCTTCATTGATATTAGCACTTTTCTAACATCTATCTGTTAATGTTTTTTAATTATTCATTTGCTTTTACTTATGTGAAACAAGAAAATGGTTCTAAAAGTCAGAGGTACACAAAGCTGTACCCTCAGAGACTGTGACTCTCACTTCATTCATTTACCCTGTTTCCATTCCCCCATTTTTTTCCATGTCTGGTATTTTGGCCTCCTCTTAAACATTGTTGCTGTAGTTTCCCCACACATCTAATGGCCATAAGGCAAAGTTCCTGTAAAAGCTCCTGTTGTCAGTTTAGCTTGTTAAATGTTTAATTGTTGTCATGTAATAATACTCTGACTTCTCTTATGCCTATTTCATTAGGTTGATTTTTTTTATGAGGAATGGGTGTCTGTTATTCACTTTGGCTTCCAAAGATCTTCTGATTACAGTGAATGATTAATAGATGTTGGCTAACTTGCCTTCTTATTCTGACAGACACTTCATTTTCCATTCCAAATCCACTATTTGCATCCTGCCACTGTCCAAATGGTGGATATTTATGGACTAAATCTAGAAGCTCCTTTATTCTCTGGATAAAATTTGAGTTTGGAAAATAGGAGACACCAGTAGGAGACAGGAGGGCAGGAGGAGAGTGAGATCAGGGTATTTATTCCTTCCTCTCTCTCCCTGCCTAAAGAACTTTCTCCCACACAGGTGTACCCTTCATACAGCTATTGTTTCTGGGGCATGGTAACCATTTCCTTTCCTTGCCCCTTCAATCATAGGGGCAGCAATGGTTTCCCAGTGTTGCTAGCCACGAGCTTGTGCATTCTCCATGGTGTATACTCTTCTAAAGGAAGCAGAATATGGAGCGCTGTAGATAATTGTCATTTCTGACTAGAACTATAGTACAAATCATCTAGTAACTATGTGAGTTTATGTTTACACAATGACCATTGAGGTAGAGGTTTTATCAACATGTGCTCAACTATTATTGAAAATCAGTGTTAGTTTATAAAGCCATATTGAATTAAATTCTGTCATTTCTACGTTTCTACAGGGAAAAGAGAAATTTCAGATTCTGATTTGGGTATGCTCTGATAGCTTTCAAGTTCCTGCTTTATTTTTTGGTTAAATTTAGTATATACAAATTATTACACTCAGAATGGATAAGCAGTGAGGTCCTACTGTACAGCACAGGGAACTATATCCAGCCTCTTGGGATAGACCATGATTGAAGATAATATATGAAAGAGGATGTGTGTATATGTATACATATGACTGGGTCACTTTTGCTGTACAGAATAAATTGGCACACATTGTAAATCAACTATACCTTAATTAATTTTTTTAAAAAAAGGACAACATACAATATAAAGAGCCCAGTTTATACTCAGTTCAATAATTTAATCTTAACTTTCTATACATGCCTTCATGCAGATAATATTCTGTCCTAATTAGGTGGGAACTAGTCATTTTTTCTCTGATTTTGCACATAGTCTAATAATTTCCCATAATAGAACTTATCGAGAATCCTCCATTAATAAAATAAGACAGCCTTCAGAATACAAGAAAATAGTTGCAAATGATGAAACTGACAGAGCTTAATCTCCAAAGTATACAAAAAATTCATAGAACTCAACAGCAAAAAAGCAAACAATCCAATTGAAAAATGGGCAGAAGACCTAAATAGACATTTCTCCAAATAAAACATACCGATGGCCAACAGGCACATGAAAAAAAAATGCACAGCATCACTAATTATTAGAAAAATGCAAATCAAAACTATAAAAAGATACCTCCTGACACAAGTCAGAATGGCTATCATTAATAAGTCTACAAATAACAAATGCTGGAGAAGATGTGGTGGGAATGTAAGTTGGTATGGCCACTATGGAAAATAGTATGGAGGTTCCTCAGAAAACCAAATGTCGAACTACCATATGATCCAGCAATCCCACTCCTGGCATATATAGGGATAAAATTTTCATTGAAAAAGATACATGCACCACTATTGTCATTACAGTACTATTCACACTAGCCAAAACATGGAAACAACAAAAATGTTCATCAACAGATGAATGGATTAAGAAGAAGTGATACGTAGGCACTATGGAGTACTACTCAGAAACAAAAATAACAAAATAATGCCATTTACAGCAACCATAAATGCAACTAAAGATGCTCATACTAAGTGAAGTAAGTCAGAAAGAGAAAGACAAATACCATATAATATCACTTATATCTGGAATCTAAAATATGGCAAAAAAAATGAACCTATCTACAGAGCAGAAACAGACTCGCAGACATGGGGAACAGATTTATGGTTGCCAAGGGGAAGGAGGAAGTAGTAGGATGGACTGGGAATTTGCAAACTATTACATTTAGAATGGATAAGTAATGAGGTCCTGCTGTATAGCACCATATATTCATTGGAACTATACATTGGGACTATAGACTATATCCAATCTCTTGGGATAGACCATGATGGAAGATAATATAAGAAAGGGAATATATATGTATATATATATATATATATATATATATATATATATATATTCACTTTGCTATGCAACAGATATTGACAGAACATTGTAAATCAACTATAATTAAAACATTTTTTAAATTTTAGATGATGATGATAAATCAAATACACACACATAATATTTCAGACCATAAGCAAGCACCATTTTTAGGCTATGCCTTTATAGCCTAACCAGGTGGGTGGAAGAGGAGCTGTCAGCCCTGATTTGTAACAGTTGAGAACTTCTGCACGATAAAAGGATTGTTACTCTCAGCATGGCCAGTGTCAAGGCACCAACATTATATCACTGAATGATGAGTAGGGAAAAGCACAGTACATGCCATTATGTAGTATTATCACTATATTTATACAATAGACATAAATACCTTCAAAAACATAGCTAATAGAAAAAAAGTAGGACTTGATTTTGAATAATTATTACTTTTCTTTCTAATATAACTCAATGAAATTTAAAATCTTTAACATAATAGCTGTTTTCACAACTGACTCTCAACAAATTTGTTACACATGAGAACTTAACAATCAATTCCCTAAACCAGTATTAGCTGGTTCTAGAACATCATTGTTTATGCCCAGAACTGCAAGGGCTTTCTGGACTTTACATTATCTGTTCTCCTACGTTGTCCAAAATATAGGTCTTAAGCCCTTTAAAAATAGGCTCATGGTTTTCTAAAGGAAAACACTTTTCCACATATAAAAGGTAAATTTTCCTCTAAAGAAACAAACACCCTGAAAATTAGGCAAAATAAAGAGAATTGGAGGAATCACTTTTTTTCACAATAATTTAATTAGTTCAAAAAATAAACAAAAATAACCAAGCTCGATGCATTCAAATCATAAAACAGAATTTTCTCTTCATAGGAAAGCCCATCTTCATATACTTAACCACTCCTATGAATACCTTCAGTACTTCAAAGATAATGAAGTAAATGGTCTTTCTTATTTTGCTATCCAAAGCTAAAATAATACACATTTTTTCAGCTTTTCAAGGTATATATTAACCATATTAATATATTAAATTATCCATTTTAAGAGGCTTTGCTTTTCATTAAACCGTTAAATATTTTCACCTTAAAAGAGATATTTTAAAATGTTAGAATCATGAAAAACCTAGATAATGTTAAAACAAGGTTTTGAATTATGTGGTTTTAAAAAAGAAAATAAACATGAATTTATGGTGAAATACTGCCCAGCTAGTACACCACAATAATATGAAATCTTAACTATCAAATTCTCTGGTTCATAACTGGACTTTAACCACCCAAGTGGAGGTCAGTGGTGAAAAACTATATAATCAGGATAATAAAAAAACAGTAGCAAATAAAGCTGACATTTATTAAATACTATGGCCTAGGTATTGTGTCAAGTGCTAAATATGTATTTTATCATTAAATCTTCCAACTGGACACAGGAAATAAGTCATTTTACTGAAGAATATATTGAGATTCATAAAAGCTGAAAAATTTTCCCAAGATCAGGTAGTTATAACTGGGATTGTTGTTAATCTGACTTCAAGGTCCATCAGTTTTTCTGTCCTCTATGGTTATATTTACTTAATACTCTTCATAATCACAGCTAAACCTTGAATCATTCTAGTTTACAAGGTCTCCCATCTCTTCCTTTTGCAAACTTTATACTTCATCAAGACTCCTTTGATATGTATCTGAAATACACATGGCTTCCAATCACACTGTTCCTTCCTGAAATTTTCATCTTCATCTGTCTCTCCCCTTGTTTCTACAAGTTTAACTTATCTGGGAAATGTCCTTTGATGAACAGAGCAACTAGAATCTCTCCCACTTTTGCACAAACTATATTCATTTATCACATATGATCTTTTGTCTTTTGTCTTTCAGTGATTCTTAAGTGGTAGAACTTGGTCACAAAGTATCGGTATCCCCTAGTTCCTTGTTAGAAATATAAATTTTTAGGTCCCCATCCTGAGCCACTACATTAGAAACTCTGGAGATGAGTCCCAGCAAACAGTCTTAACAAAACCGTCAAGTGATTCCAATGCATAGAAAAGTATAAGAGCCATGGTACAAGGTAACTATATCTTATAAAGTAGTTGTTTTTTCCTATTTGTATAAAACACTAATCTTTTGTGATTACATTGCTAGGTTTTATCCTTGCCATAGGAAAAAGCCTTCCATGAAAGAGCGGAAATTATAGGATTAAGTATCTTGAGAAGGAGGTGATTCTGGTATAAGAAAGGAGACTGGCAGAAAAATTCACCAAAAGGATTCTAAATGAGAGAGATCCTATAGTGTGGGGAGAGGTGACCTCTGTCTGCCTCACTGAGATAGGCCAACACCTATTTACTAAACTACACACCGCTCCCCAAACGTGGCTAACTGTCAAAATATCCTGACATCTTAATGCAATGGGAATTTCTTATTCCGGGAGATATGAATTCAGTAGGACTGTCATCTACCTTTTCAATAGTGCCACAGGTGATTTGGGGGCAATTTGAGTATTCCATGTAAGTTCTGGACAATGAGCTTCAGAGAGAAACTACATCAAATATTACAATCGAGGCTGCAACTTACTGTATATCTCTATTAGGTTATCTTTTAGTTAAAAAAAAAAAAAACTGTTTAGAACAAACAACTTGGTCTGACCTAGAACTAAAGGCATTGTATGTGTCCACATTTAGGACAATTCTGTAGATACCTCTCTGTTAAGTTGCCACACTGGTCATTAGTAGGGAGGTCCAAAGAGAGAGAAAAAAACCTTGGAGTGACGGGAAATCTCACTCTTATCTCAGTAAGAATGCTGGGTGATTTTTTATAAAGGGTGGAAACAAATTATTGTCTTTCTTCCCTTAAACAAGGTATAAGTTTCTCTAAGGTAGAAATTATACTTTTATGTTGTTGTTACAATCCTCATCATCATCACCATCATCTTCATCATCTTCATCATCATCCTTCTACTCCCACTTCCAGTATTTAGTACAAAATCTTTATGCATTAGAGGAAAACCAATGAGAACTAACAAGCATTAAGGACCTACCAGGCACAGGCACTTTGTTGTACCCTTTAAGTACATCATCTTCTTATACCTCAAAGCTCTTCATTTAGATGCACTATACTCTAAGGAAACTGAAGCTCTGAAAAGGAAGCTGTAATAACAGTTAAATTTTTTTTGTGTCTTTTTAGGACCACACCCACAGCATATGGAGATTCCCAGGCTAGGGGTCAAATCGGAGCTGTAGCCGCCGACCTAATAACACTGTAGTAAGCAGCAAATCTGGATAATGAATCTTGTAGCCTGCAGTTTTAAATATTTCAGCCTATGGTTTTTCCATACACTTGCTTAAATCTTATTTATAAATGTATTCATTAAGAATTATTGATATTTGAATAACAGTCATAAATCCTTCATATGGAAAACAATGGCAGAATATAGCATGCATTATTCTTAGAATGTTTTTTTCTCCTATAATAAAGCTATAAGCCCAAATGAGGCTTTCCTCTTCTCCACTTTCCCAACCAATCCTCCTCTACATGTATATTATTAGGTTTGGCTGCTAGTGAATAAATAAATGGATTAAGCAAAATAGAAGTAGTTTGTGTGTGTGTGTGTGTGTGTGTGTGTGTGTGTGTGTGTGTGTGTGTGTGTGTGTATTGCATGTCACAGTCTGAGAAGGTGGTCCAGTGTTATGTCATGGATCCTGCCAGGGACCTAGGCAAATTCCATGTTCACTCAGGGATGGTATTCTTCATAGTTTGAAATGATTCCAAGCTCCAGGCATTTGTTTAGAGAAATCAAGAAAGATGAGAGCAAAGGAAGACTTCTGGCAGCTAATACATGGAGCTTCTACTGACATCCTTTTTGGCTTGAATTTAGTCATATAATCACATCTAGATGCAAGAAAGACTGTGAAATAAAGTCTTCATTTTTATGCAGCCATATTTCTGGCTAAAACTCTGATGATGGAAGGAAATAGAAACAGTTACAGATATAGGAGTTCCTGTCATGGCGCAGCAGAAAAACATCCAAATAGCAACCATGAGTTTCGATCCCTGGCCTTGCTCAGAGGGTTAAGGATCCAGAGTTGCCATGAGCTGTGGTGTGGCTAGCAGACGCAACTCAGATCTGGTGTTGCTGTGGCTGTGGCGTAGGCCGGCAGCTACAACTCTGATTGGACCCCTAGCCTGGGAACCTCCATATGCCACAGGTGCAGCCCTAAAAAGACAAAAAGACCAAAAAAAAAAAGAAAGAAAGAAAGAAAGAAAGAAAGAAAGAAAGAAAGAAAGAAAGAAAGAAAGAAAGAAAGAAAGAAAGAAAGAAACAGATACAGAAGCCATTAGCTGATATGACAAGACCTGAGTGCTGTTAGGAAAAATACTAAAATTAAAAATAAAACCTGATCCCAATATGCTAAAACTGAGTATTGGTATCATTCCCTTCAAATTCTTTTTTAAAATCTGGTTAAAATATTGAAACTAATATTGCTGAAAAAAATCTGAGGCTACATCTAAGGCAGACAACTCAATGAACACAAAGTAGAGGTTTCTCCATGGAGCAAAAACACATAATTTAAGTGACAGTAATCATACCATTTAATTTTTTTTCCCTTAGTAAAATTCAAAGTCTAAGCACTAAAATGTAGAATGATAAATTGCCTGAATTTTTGCCTGAGTGCATATTCTTGTTATAATAAGAAATAGTTATTGGAAGTTTAATGTTGGAAAACAATATTGGGGGGTTTAAATATATCAAGAATCTCCAGCCAAAATAAAGTACATGAAATTCACCCTGATTTGGCACCTTCCTAAGAATAACATGGGACTGTTTCTTTGCACATGTTTAGCACAGCCTTTGGCACTATTACGATTAAGTGCTACAAAATTCATGATGTAACACTACTCTCCAGGAAAGAATCAGGGGGAGAAAGATAAATTCTGTGTGCTTTTCTGTTAACAGGAAAGCAAAAGACATTCCAGTTGAAGCTCTGCTGGAAAATGGAAAAGACAAATGATGAGAATGAAAAAACGTAGCGAAGTACAAGAACATTTCCCAAGGCTCGTTATATGGACTAGGAGTATGCCATGGGGAAAAAAGAAAAGTTTGGAAAATTCTGAAAAAACAAATAATACAAGTTGCCTCAGTGTAGGAAACTTCTTGAATAGACCCACTCTTTTACAATGAGCATTTGCTGATGAGGCATTTCCCAAATTATTTTATTTTAGAACATGCTCCTCAGGAAAACTAGTAAAATTAAGTCTCCTATTCAGAAAACACTGATTTAGAGATTCCATGTATGACCACTGACAACCCATCTCCCTTCAGTTAATCTGAGTACTGAATCACACTTCTCCCAAGAGCCTCCATCTGTATGTCCTCTTCGAGAAAATGTCTATTTAGATCCTCTGCTCATTTTTAAACTGTTTTTTTAATTGATTTTTAAATAAACTGGTTTACCAAGAAGTATCTGAGTGATTAAAATGACCCAATATGAGGTTACATGTTATGGAAAAAGGATGAATAAGTTATAACCACTGTCCACAAAGACTCCTCAATCTAGTGTGTACTGAAAGACAAGGGGATATAATCAAATATAAAGCTAAAAAATAAAATGTGAAAAGCTAGATAAGCTGATGTTTGGTGACTTGATTAGAGGGTTACTGGACTATAGTGTTAGTAGGGAAAAGAATTAATTTTTCTGAGGCTGGAAAGGAAATCTGGAAGATTCCACAAAGAGAGCAATATCTGAACTGTGACCTGAAGTAAAAGTAAAGATTTACTCTGAGAAAGAAATGAGAGGAAATAGTATGAGTAATGACTGTGAGGGAAAAAAGTGAGTGAAATATTTGTAAAGAGCAGGTAGACCAGTATGATCTAGCAAAAAGTCCAAACATGAAAGGGCCTTTGTATTTTCCTTTTATACAATTGAATATGTGAGTAAGTGATTGAATAAATGGGAGGTGGTTAAGAGAGGAAGCTGGCTAATAGAGGTAGGTGAGCAGGTAATACTCAGAATGTGAAGGACTCCACTTGCCATAGTTGCAAAAAAAAAAAAAGGTCTAAAGTTAGTGGAATATCTGTATGCACAAAACCAAAGAACCTATACACCAATCTTACAAACTTATTCCTTAATAAAAAAAAAAAAGACTAAAAATGGAAGAGACCTAAATGTAAAACCCAAAACTGTAAAATTTCTGATGAAAATATAGGGGAAAATCGACATGACCTTGGATTTAGGGATCAATTTTTAGCTACAATACCAAAAGCATAACCAAGGAAAGGAAAAAAGCTGATTAGCTGGACGTTAAAAAAAATTTAAAAACTTCTTCTCTGTAAAAACACAGTTAAGAGAATGAAAAGACAAGTTACAGCGAGGAGAAAAAAAATTGCAAACATATTTATGATAAAAACTTGCATCCAAAATACACAATGAATGATAACCATGTGATGTGATGGATATGTTAATTAGCTTGATTGTGATAAACATTTCACAATGTATATCAAAACATCATCTCATACATCCTAAGAATATACAATTTTTATTTGTCAATTATACCTCAATAAAGCTGAGAAAAAAATAAGAAGAAATATAAAAAGAATACTTAAAACTCAACATTGAGAAAAAAATGTTCAACAACACTTGAAAAATATGTTCAAACACAATTTTAAAAAGTTTAAAGGATCTAAGCATACATCTCACTAAAGAAAATATATATACAGATAGAAAATAAACATAAAAAAATTCAACCTCATTTGTCACTAGGGAAATATAAATTAAAACAATGTGATACCACTGTACACTTGCAGATGGCTAAAGATAAAAAATAAAACTGACAACACCAGTGGCTGGTGAGGATGCAGAGCAACAGGAACTCACTCTCAATCATTGCTGGTGAGATTGCAAAAGAGTTCATCCACTTTAAAAAATAAATTGGAAATTTCTTATATGTCTGAACTAGTCTTCTTTTTTTTTTTTTTTGTCTTTTTGTCTTTGTTGTTGCTATTTCTTGGGCCGCTCCCACGGCATATGGAGGTTCCCAGGCTAGGGGTTGAATCGGAGCTGTAGCCACCGGCCTACGCCAGAGCCACAGCAACGCGGGATCTGAGCCACGTCTGCAACCTACACCACAGCTCACGGCAACGCCGGATCGTTAACCCACTGAGCTAGGGCAGGGACCGAACCTGCAACCTCATGGTTCCTAGTCGGATTCGTTAACCACTGCGCCACGACGGGAACTCCTGAACTAGTCTTAAGAACATCAGGATCCGGGGAAGTAGGCGAAGTGAAATTTGTGAAAAGAATCAAGGTTTCTTGGAAAATCCTGAAAAAGAATCAATATGGGGCATTCCTGTGGTGCCTCGGCAGGTCAAGAATCTGACTGGTATCCATGAGGTTGTGAGTTTGATCCCTGGCCTTGCTCAGTGGGCTAATGATCTGGGTTACCAGGAGCTGTGGTGTGGGTCACAGCTGAAGCTCTGACCCAGCATTGCTGTGGCTGTAGTGTAGGCTAGTAGCTCTAGCTCCAATTCATCTTCTAACCTGGGAACTTCCATATGCTGCAGGCTCAGCCCTAAAAAGGAAAAAAAAAAAATTCATAGTTGACCTTTTTGCTTCTCTCCAACTTTCAGATCCCATAGTGGACACCTAACCAATATGCAGGAAAGGAGAAATTTCTCATGTAGCATTAGGTAGATTCCAGAATCTTAGAATGGCTAGAGAAACCCCTGTACCAAAATAACTCGAAGTCAGAAACTGGTCAGCATCACTTATCAAGCTCACTGCCTCTTGCCACTCCCCAATGTCAGCAAAATAAAGTCTCCATGCTTGCCCTTTACTGTACTATAATTTTGTTGTGGAGCAGTATCTCTGTTTGCATCTGGTGGGAGAATCCAAATCACGCGATTGCATATCTACTCCTTGGGGGAAAGGGAAGCTAGGAAACAGCTACCTTAATTTGTCTATCTATTGTTTCTCTTTGATTAAAGACCTAAAGTGTTTTCTGAGAAACTATCAAAATGTGAGCAAAATTTTGAGTGTCCAAAAATAACCTATGTTCTCAACCAGCTGTAATGTACAAGAATGAGATTCATGTAGGGTTAATAAAAACCTTGAAAAGATAGAATTAGAGTAAAAATTGTTAATTTGTAGATGAGGTAGATGGTAAACATTTACAGTTTTCTCAAGGATACTATAGACACCAGTGGTAGGGATGGAGGAAAGGGATTATTCAGTGCATTCAAGGTAAGATAGTTTAAATTTTAACTTAAAAAATATCCTGTAGGAGTTCCCTTGTGGCACAGCAGTTAAAGGATTTGTCATTGTCACTACATCAGCTTGGGTCACCACTGTGGCTCAGGTTCAATTCCTGGCCAAGGGAATTTACTCATGCTGAGGGCACAGCAAAAACAAAAATATCCTTTGGAGTCTACAGCCCAAACTGGTAGACATATTAGAATTAGTTGAACTAATCTTATTTTAAGCAGGTCACACTCAGCTAGAAAAAGCAAGTCTATACTCTGGTGGTCTCACTACAAACAAAAGCACAGAAATCATATTGGCTGAATAGCCTAAAAATTTTGGCATGGAAATATAGCATAAATAAATCAGTTTTGATGCTGAAAACTAAATCTTATACACTTTGATATACTTATTAGTTAAGGTAATACTGATCTAAACTTTAGACACATCAGTGTGTAACTCCGTCACTAATAAATTTATAGTTTCATATGGCTATATTCCAGCTTCAATTTTTTTTTCAGGTAAGATGGTTGAGCATTTTTTTAATAACCAATATCAACAGAAATATACCCCAATGTGATTGCTGTTCGTTGAAGATTTAAAGAGAATAAGTGTTTAGAAAAATAATGGGATTTATTTCTGATAATTAAAGGCTTTTCTTTTGGTGCATTTCACTTAATATGAGACCTTGAAATGTTAAAATCATTTCTTCCATTTACATCTCTAATCTAACATGGAATATCTTAAAACTTCAATTGGCATTTTTGAGTCAGATACATCCCCTAAAATTCGCCAATGAGTCAAAATGATTAGGCTTGTAAAATACACATAGTGAAGAACATGTTATGAAGATAATGTATAAAACTATGCAATATCAGGATACCCAACTAGAATTATATCATAAAATCTTCAAATTCCATTTTTACGATTATAAATAAAACTACATTTGGGGGGCCTAAACTCACAGGCATTGGTGGCTTTGGGGCCCCAAGCCCAAAAACCGTCATGAATTGTTTGTTTGTTTGTTTGTTTTTGTTCTTTTGCTATTTCTTTGGCCGCTCCCGCGGCATATGGAGGTTCCCCGGCTAAGGGTCTAATCGGAGCTGTAGCCACCGGCCTACGCCAGAGCCACAGCAACGCAGGATCCGAGCCACGTCTGCAACCTACACCACAGCTCACGGCAACGCAGGATCCTTAACCCACTGAGCAAGGGCAGGGACCGAACCCGCAGCCTCATGGTTCCTAGTCGGATTCGTTAACCACTGCGGCACTACGGGAACTCCAACCGTCATGAATTAAGACTGAATCTCTTAGCTTCTTCCATGGCCTTAGGAAATCCTTATCTTTGGATGTGGTTAAATCAAGTCGGACAATCATGTTATTTTAAATTAGATAATTGCATTCCGAATAATAATTTAGGGGAGCCTGACTACAACTTGATTCTCATGCTCAAGTATTTAATGATCAGTGACTTTAAGTTTTAAGCAGCTACCTGATTAGTCAAATTTTATGCTGTGAAACCAACAAAAAACAGTAAGAGAATCAGTAGCTATGTTTCAATAGTGAGTTTGCAATAGCTGATGCTTAAATGGCATTAGGAGGATGTTATCTGTTTTCACTCAGAAGGTTCAGAAATGCTAGAGGGAGCAGTCACATCTTCTAAAACAGTAAATTATAATAGTTTGTTTTCAACTGAGAACATTATCACTTTGTCAAGTGTACTGTTTTTCAAAAGAGAAATCAGCTCCAGGCAGTCTGTTAGTCTACTCTAACAATTAAGCTAATAAAATAAGAAGTAACTAAAGTACTTTTTGTTCTTCTGAATCACTGAAATAGCAAAGTGAAGAAGTCTTCCAGGAAAGCTGAGACTTTTTCCAATAAAACTCTAGGTCGAAGTCCTTATCCAAAATATGAAGGCCAAAGCTGAATATGTGTTCCTTAAGCTTCTCTAAAATATTTTAGTAAAAAGGTTCTTTTTTAATTTGTAGAAAGAAAAAAAAGCTACACATAATGCCATATCTGAAATTTTTTTCAATATTTAAATTGAATACAATAAATAACATTGTTAAAACACAAAATAAATTTTGTGAAGAAAAATTTGAGATTCGGAGCAAGCAAAAACTGCTGGCACTTAATAAATGTTATTTCTTTAAGATGTCAGTAATTTACAATTTAGTATCAAATGTTAGAATTCCACTCTGCCTATTGCTTTATGATATTTTTATTAAAATGTTCTTTTCAGCATGTGGTCATAAAATTAAAGATAGGAAATTTTTGTAATATTGGAATCACACGTCACGTAAAGTTTGAACCAATTTCTTTTTCCATTTTCAATTTTTAGGCAAGTAATAAATGCTCATGATAGAAATAAAATTTTACAGAAAAAATTTATGATATGTCCTATACCTCACAAGCGCAAGGCTTCTTTCCCTGCAGCAACTACTTTCAACTATGCTTTGAGTATCTTTGGGTAGTTAGCTCCTTAACTTTAATAGCCAACATAGATTTTTATTTATTCCTTTGTCATGTTAAGATTTTTTTTTAGAAAAGGATTTGACTCACACAATCTCTTCTCCCTTCCCAAAGTCAGTACTTTAAATTCCAGTGCCTGCTCCATCAACCCTACCCAATCTTTTGTTTAGTTGATTTCTGTTTGATTATAAGTACAGAACCTCATTCTTTTGACGTATTTTACTTATTCTATCCCACTTGTCATATTTTTAGCTAAACCTTTACTTTTAAAGTTCCATAACTGATCAATAACATTTACATTCTCTAATCATATTTTAAGAACGCCATGTTTTGTCTGTAGGTTTATTCTGAACATTGTAAGCAAATAAACAGCACTGTTAGGGGAAATATTTACTCCCAAATTTTCACTGCCCAAAAATATTGACCTGTCTCCATCCCCTCTCTAACTTCTCATCAAAGGAAGAATGACTTATTTGATAAGCAAGTCTGAAAGAGACAACTGAATATTCTGAGCACAGTCCCTCCTGCTTAGTCTGTTCAGGCTGCGAAATAGTATAGACTAAGTGCCTTAAACACACACAGTTATTCTCAAACTTCTGGAGACCAAAAAGTCCAAGATCCAGGCACTGGCAGATTTGTTGTCTGGTGAGGGCCCATTTCCTGATTCACTGAAGCCTGTCTTGCTGTGACCTCATACAGCAGAAGGATCAAGGGAGTTCTCTGGAGTCTCTTTTATGAGAGTACTAATCCTGTTTGTGTGGGTTTCATCCTCAGGACCTAACCATCTCCTAAAGTCCCCATCTCCAAATATCATCATGTGGGGGACTTAGAACTAACACACACACACACACACCTACACACACACACACACACACACACACACACACACACACACACACACGTGCATATAGGTCTTGAGATAGCTTTGTAAATATAATAACTGGGTGATATTTCAAATAACAAAATTGTCATATTCATTATGCATAGTAAGACTTTCACGGCCTGGGGCATTTAAAAGAGGTTGAAGGGATTAGATCTTGCCAGGAGTCGAGGGAGAGAGGGGAGGTCAATGACAAATGGGTTGTACTGGGTTCTCTGAAAATCAGACTTCAAGAATGTGACTGGGAGCAATTAACGCAGTGTGTCTACTAAAAAGGAGCCTTGGGGTCAACACCTGTGGAAGAAAGGGGGGAAAACCATTACTGGGAGAGGAAAGTCAGTCTTCAATGGCAGCTCCACATAAAAAAGCTTACGATTGAAAATGAGCCGTCAGTTTTGCCATACAATGGGTCAAAATGGTCGGCCTTTTGTATCTCCACCTCCATCACTAGATGTGGACCTCCCTAAGGGTGTGACCAGGACGAGGCAGCTTTCTGCAGCAGAAGCAACCCTGCTGCAGGGCTGTCATTGGACTGCAGTCCCTTAAGCCAAAATAAAAGACTCTTTCCTCTAAGGGAGACCTGGAGAGTGCTCTACTATCTATACCCCATACTTCAGTGCTCAAAACTTACTTCTTATAAATGTCTTCTATAAAGAGATCCTTATGTTCAGTTACTGGTATTTTATATGGATCTAATGTTTATGAGAATTCATTGCCTCATTCTATTTAAGCCCTCTTCTTTAAACAATAATCTCTTTTATTAGGCACTTGGGTGGTTATTCGTGGTGGTTTGTCATTATAAATATGTCATGATGAACATCAATGTATCAAGATCTTATTTTATACTCTTCATAGTATGGAGAACATTACTATGCCCTATACTGAAACTCAGTAAATATTTGGAGTTGCTTCAATATACAAGAAATAGCGTGGCTTTAAATTTAGAAGAATTTGGTTGCAAATTGCAGTTTGGTCAATTATCAACACTGTCATTTAAATATTTTCTTCATCTGAAATAAAACAGTGCTAAATAATAATAATTAAAAAGTAATAAAAGAGAGTGCCTGTTCTACCTTCCATTCATAGACTTTTGAGTAATGAAAGACAGGATGTATAATTGCTAACCTTTGTTAAGAGTCCCCTGTGTGTTAGTTAATATTAAAGATGAATGCATTCACTCAATTAATACTTAAAACAAAGATTTTTTTTAACATTATGTTTATAAGGATTAGGAAATTGAGGGGAATGAAATCATTTTCTCAAGGTTATATAACTAATGAGTATTGGAGCAAGGATGTGAACTCAGACCTATTCTTACTACATTATTCTGCCTTCCCATAAATATTGTTCTTTACATTCTGAATGTACCAAAATTGATTACTATTAAATTCAAGTATATATACTTGATCTTACATAATAATTGTACGTATTAAGAAGCAAAAATCACGTATCTCCATTAAACCATTTATTCCCCAAATTCATTGAGATCCTAATGTGTGCTAAGTGCTTACCAAGACACTGGTGGTAGAGTCATGAATAAAATAGTAATCCCTGTATGCATGGAGCTTATACCCTAGTGAGAGAAATAGACAATAAAATAACAAATAAGTAAAATACATAGTATTTTAGATAAGTTATATAGAAATAAATGCTAAGAAGGAAACAGTTAAAGAGGAAAGCCGTCACATGAAATCAGTGCATGAAGTATTTGACAGCACAAAGACAACCTCATTGGGTTGAATTTTGAGTAAAATTTTTGAATAGAATTATTCGGTCAACCAAAACCTAACACAGAACTTTGCATATATTCTCAATAAATGTACATCTTTTTAGTATAAGAGACCAGAGAAAGAAGATAATATTTCAACCATATCCACAGATATAATATCCCTATATAGTGGTGTTTATTGTGATTGCAATTCATGGTAATTCTCTTATGTGGAATAAACTGTTTCACACAGGTGCAAATTGTATCATTTAAGCAAGTTTAAGCAGTAGGAAAAGGATCACTTCAAAATTTTCACAAACATACAATATAGATTTAAATTACACACTTTATCATAATTTGACCCTCAAATTATATTAAATAGATTCTTACATAATCATCTTTCTTTCATTTTAAGTTTAGCAATTTACTCTTCTAATGTTCAAAACTGTAAAGAATTTCTGAGTATACTATCACACCTGTAATTTAAATTTCAGATTATTGTTTTCTCTCTAACTCAGTATGTTCTCCACTTAGTTGCATATTGTAACAGGCCCTGTACACTCATGTACTAAAAATTGCTATAATTTGTATAGTGTTTACTATTTTCTAAGTACTACTCTGTGTTCTTTTAAATTTAATATATTCCTTATAACAATGCTAAAAATTACAAGTATCCAATTTTTATACATATAGAAACTGTAGCATAGAGTGAGTGGTTGTACACATAATCATTGAGTATCAACTAGCCTATTCCAAGTCATCATGATCTTAGCTATTATATTAATCAGCTTCTTTTCAAAAAATAATTCTAGATAGTGTTCAATTTCAGGAAATTAATGTATTGTTTATTGAGTTAAAAGCATACTCACCAAATTCGATGTTCTTTTTCCTCAAGAAAATGTGCCATTTTTATGTGTTATATGTAGTAAAGACTCTTTGCTGAAGCAGCAAAAAATTAATAGTAGGAAAGGATTTCTCTATGAGTCAGAGAAAATAAAGGAAATCTACTTATTTTTCTTTCTCTTCAATACCACCCCAATACCCTGGCAAAAAAGTGGCTCCAGGGAATGCAAAGCCATAGCAGGGATAATAGATACAGTTACCTAAAATTCTAAGAGGCAAAGGACTTTTCTGTCTGACCAGAGAAACTATGTTTCAGAGAACAGGAGGCAAATTCCTGTTGCTTTTCTCTTTGTCTGCCCTTGTACAATAGTAACAAAAAATACAGAGCAGGGCAAGGGAACTCAAAATGTAAAAAGTGAAAAGCTGAAAAAATTTAAATAACATCTTAAAAAGATTGGAAAAGAGAAATAGAAGAAGAACAACAAAAGTGTGGCAAGCGAAAAAATATATACTAAAATATTGGTAATAAGTGAAAGGCATCAAAAACTATGATAAATGTAAACAAAATAAATGTCAATTAAAAGACAGTCTGGTTGGATTTTTAAAAATCCAATAACTCACTATCTACAAAAATACAGCATAAATATAATGATGCAAGCATGTTTAAAGAAAAAGAATGGAAATTGATATTTCATGCAAACACTAATTAAAAGAAAGATGAAATGGCTCCATGAATATAGGCAAAGTAAACTTCAGAGCAAGGAAAATGACCATTAGTAAAGGGAAACTTTGCATAATCATAAAATGACCATTTCACCAAGAATACATAACAATCTAAAGATATATGCACTTAAAAACAGCTTTGAAAATTCTTGAAGCAAAACTGATAAAACTGAAAAAGATATAAAAAATTTACAATTATGCTTGGACACTTTAACACTCAGTTATCAACAGAACAAGTAGACAAATATCAGCAAATATGTAGAACAGAATTAAACAACATCATCAATTATTGGATCAAATGACATTTATAAATACTCCAAAAAATAACAGGAAAAAATGTCCTCCAGTGTACTGGCAACATACAGCAAAATGAACCATATCCCAATTTATAAAACAACTCTTAATAACTGTAAAAAATGAAAAATACAAAGCATGTTCTCTGACCACAAAGTAAATAACAAATCAATAATAGGAAGATGATTGAAACTAAACAATAATTTTAAATAAAATAATTAAACATACTTTTAAATAATTAATGGGTCAATAAGGAAACCTTACAGGAAATTAAAAAACCATTTTGAACTGAAGTAGAAGGAAAATATAAAAACAAAATTTGTAGGATGGAGGTAAGCAGTGCTTAGTGAGAAAATTATATTATTACATGCTCATAAAAGTAAAAAGTTCTCAAATCAGCAATGTAAGTTTCTACCTAAAGAAACTTGAAAAAGAAATACAAAACAAACTCAAAGTAAGCAGAAAGAAGAGGATAAAGAACAGAAATCAATCAGCCAAAACCAGAAAATCAGTAGAGAAAATCAATATAAACAAAAACTGATCTTTTTTTAAATAATTAATAAAATTGATAAGCTTCTAGCCAGACTGACAAATAAAAAATAAGTACATCATCAATATGAAGATAATGCTCATAATATTTAGTTGCAATATATTTTATGATTATTAATCTATATCTTTTGCAAACACGTTCACTGTAAATTAGCCCATATTTCATGTATCCAGTATAAAGAATAAAGATCTATAATGTTCAGGCTAAATATTACAAATTGAGTTCATCAATTTACTCACAAATGATTTACTAGTGTACCTATTGCATCAACACATTCCTCTGTAATGGAGTAAAGGAATGAAAATGATTAATGGAAAATCTTACAAAGCAATAAGCTTATAAAATTCTAAAATTGACAGACATATGAGATATAAAAGGAAGTTTAAAGTCATAATACTGTCACAGCAATGTTTCTAAATTTAAAATTTTAAAATAAAAAAAACCACAATCTTCTCTTCAGACAACAACAAAAATTTGCCCTTCTTAATGCCTTCTTCTAGCTGCTGATATAATTTTTAATTAATAGAGACTCGCAATCAGTCTATCCCATATCATCTGCATCTCAACTTTGAGTTCTATGGTAACACGGTGACTGATGAAAAGTTAACATGGGACCAGTGGTTTAAGCATAATTATAACACATCATTCATTAGATTGTCAAAGTCTCCTTCCAGATATCACTCTGCTGGTTTAATAAAAAGAGGTAAAAAGTCAAGACCCATTATTACCCCTACATGAGAGCCCTCAGGGAGGAGAGAAAATTCCTCAACTTAGTGCACAAGACATTCCATAATGAGCAGCAGCTATACCATGAAGTGGAGTCAGACCTATGGCATCAAATCCTCTGTCACTTTTCTTCACAAACACCCACTAAAAGCCCCAAGACAGCATTTTAAAGCAGGAAAGTGCTCCAGCAATGGTTAATGAAACTAGGATTTTTTTCCCTATGGGGAATACCCTTCAGAATTGAAAAACAGGCAAAACTAGTCCATTAACTCTCCTTTGAGAGGTGTGTGCTATTGTGGCTTCTTAAAAATAGCAATGCAGAGTTGGAAAAACAATAAAAAGTCTCAGACTTTAAACACCAAAATGCATGTATTTGGTAATCAGCTTAATGAATGCTTAGTAAGTAAAGGGACTACACACAAACTCATAGATCCCTGAGAGAACAGTGTAAAACCACATTACGTGAACAAGAAAGAACTTCCCAGAAGCAAAGATGTGTGAGTTATTTACCTTTTCCTATGGCTCCTCTGCATTTATTAAAGACACAGACACATACCCACCAATCTCACTTGCCCTGTGGGCAAGTTTGGGAGCATATTTGTACTGTGTTTTTTTCTGGTCTCGTGTTATTTCCATTTAACTGCGCTTTAGACAGTCTTCTTCCTAACTTTAGATCTCTGAATTCCCCTTTCTTAGACCTTTTACTTTAGAAAATTATAAATTCTTTCTCTGTCCCTTTAAGATGTAAATATTCTCCCATTCTACTGCCAATTTAACACCCGGGAGTGTCTTTCTTAAGGACTTGGAAGCCAAGCCTTTGAAATGTAGTCTTTAAGAAAGATAGAGCCCCTCAACTCCAGTCTTTATTGGGGGGGATAGGAGCCTAACTTTGATAAGCACAAAATACCACCAATTAGTAAACACAAATGGCCTAATCACATTGACGAATTTCCCTTCTTAAGTCCACCAGTACTTCCCGCTAGCTCTGTCCAGTGCATAAGCACTGTTTCAGTGCAGTTGAGTTCAATCTCTTATTGCAATAGTCTTAAGTAAAATCTTTCTTGAGTATTTAACTCTGGCTGATACAATTTTGCTTTGACACTGAGGAGAAAATAAAAATGTGAGGAATTTTCAATGGTGACACAAACCTAAATTAAAACATGTAATAACTGATTATAAATGATTCCATCCTGCAGTGGGCTACAGCACAAGAAAATCTACTGTAATGATTGCTACCCACAACTACCCTTTTTAGTGGTTCTTTGGAGGACAGAAAAAGCAGGTCCGTGTTTAATAGGAATGAACTTTATAGAAGAATGGGAGGAAGAATGAGGTATAACCTGAGTCTTCAGATAAGGGCTACCCAAAAAGTAAGACTGGAGATGAAGTCCTATTTAAGAGAGAGAGAGAGACTCCACAATTTTGGAGTCTGTCAAACATTAAGAATATACTTTATATGCGCAAAGCTTCTGCCTCTGATTACCTATTTCAACATTACCTATCTGCAACTATCTCTATTATTGCTTCCTGCATCTGTGTTCAATTTCTGCATTCATAAATGGGGCATTTCTATATTATTCATTTTAGGATAAGGAAAATAACTTCCAGGTTAGGATCTGAACTAAAGTAGGTCACCTTGTTGGGCAGAAACCAGGACACCACAACTTTTTTGTGACATCTTTTAAATATCCAAAATATCCATTGTATCCCCAAAAGCTCACAGGTTTTCATTGTTTATTTCACAGCTGTTGTAAAATTATTCGTAACTCTGAGGGGAAAAAAAAGTCAAAATAAAATATGGGAAACCAGACAGCCATCAAAGCATGATTGTAAATATGATACTAGTTCACAACAGGGAAGGTGTATCTTTGGGAAAATTCATTTGTTGTTTTTCTTATATTCAATAAAATATATGGCTTGTAGTCCCAAATTTGCATTGGATGATGATACGCCTGCCAATCCAGAAAATGAAATAATTAATCTGGTTGATATCCAAGCTCCCTTACAAGTCTAAGTTTCCTTTCTATCTACATGTCTCATTTCTTTTCTTCTTTTTCTTTCTTCCTTCCTTCCTTCTTTCCTGCCTCTCCCTTTTCTTCCACTTTGCCTCACTCTCTCCTTTCCTGGATTTTAAAGGCAAGTGCAATATTTTCTATACTTCAAAATGATTTATTTATGGTAAGCCACACAATTTTGAGAAAATACAAGGAAATTGTCAACAGTGCAGAACAGTTAAAAAACTCTGGAAGAGGAACATAAGCTTGGTCTCTCTATAGCGGTTGTATGTTATTCCCTAGTGAGAAATAGATTTCCAGCTGGCAGAGGCAAACAGATTATTTTGAATGTACAGTATTAATTTAGTGCAATTACTATGATTAATGTTTTTAGAACAAAATCGTGAGGGTTTCCTAATGAATGAAGCTGAA
Source organism: Phacochoerus africanus (assembly GCF_016906955.1). Taxonomy (NCBI): domain Eukaryota; kingdom Metazoa; phylum Chordata; class Mammalia; order Artiodactyla; family Suidae; genus Phacochoerus; species Phacochoerus africanus. Next base: position 23,413,298 of record NC_062549.1, on the reverse strand, counting down.
ATGTTTATCTTATAATAATGCCATAGCATTGTATTAATATAAACTGGAACAAAAGGATTAGAGAAACATAGAACAGCCAAATTATAAATCTGAACTAAAAAAAATTGCTTTTAAATGTAATTACCTCACTACTATAAAATTTCCTAAATTGAAATGTAGAAAGTTTATTTGATACTTCCAATTGATACACTATTTCCTGAGGCTTAAATTCAATTTCTAGAAATTAGAATTATGTGAAGGAAAAATAATCCCAGTAAAAAGCATAGTTACAGATCAAGGCTCGCGTCATTGTACCATGAGAGATATAAATGAGACAATGTGATCTTACAAATACTAAAGAGATATGGGCATTTTTTCCTATGTAGAATTTATCTTTTATACAAATAAATGGACTATAGTCCAGTGGTTAAGAAGTTGGTTTCTGAAGTCAGGAAGTTTGAACTACAAGTTAATCTGTGTGGCCTTTTGCAAATTATTGAAATTTTCTAAATCAATTATCTTAAAACTTGGACTCTTGAGTGTACATAGAGACTTTCTAAGGGCATGCCACGGGTGAGTTAAGAAAGTCACTTTCCTGAACCTCAAATATGTGCTGCCTAGCCATGGACTTCCAGTGAAAGTACCACAAAGGAACTCCTTTCCCACCTCCTCTAGCACAATTATCCCTTTTTCTGGTTGACAAATTCGGGGGAAATTCTCATCCAGCTCATATCCTTCTGCAGAAATTTGCCCTGGAGTTTAAAAACTACTGCGGTGCCAAACAATTGGTCAATTCAAAGTTCTTGTGTTGAGAACTCTTTGAATATGGTGCTATAAACCCAGTGTAGGATTTAGAGTATCTATTACAGAACAAGTGTGGCATAGTAAATTTGGGGCTTTGTTGGAAATTTTGCAGTCAGATCTATTATACGATAAGAAGTAGGGAATCAAGACAATTATCATTTTAAAATCTTACTCCTTCCGGAGTTCCCGTAGTAGCATAGAGGAAATGAATCTGACTAGAAACCGTGAGGTTGTGGGTTCAACCCCTGGCCTCCTCAGTGGTTTAGGGATCTGACGTTGCTGTGAACTGTGGTGTAGGTCACAGAAACAGCTTGGATCTGGCATTGCTGTGGCTGTGGCGTAGGCCTGCAGCTACAGCTCCAATTGGACCCCAAGCCTGGGAACCTCCATATGCCGGGAGGGCGGTTCCCCTCACCCCGAAAAAAAAAAAAAAAACTTACCTCTTCCATGTTTGAATTATTTTAAAAGAACATATTCCTCCCAAGAGAGAGAAATCCATCAGAGCAAAGCAAAGAGAGCATCAGTAAGAAACAATGAAGGAAGTAGCACCTCAGCTCACAGAGGTGATAACACAGCAAGGCTCTATGCCTTGTGCGTTTTACACATTTCTGAATCAATCCCCCCCCCCATTCTGTCTTAACCTTAGCAACTGTTTACAATTAGAAGTCCTTCTGAGCCTTTTGAAGTGAACACATGAAGTTAATTTGCAATTAGTAACTTTTATTCATAAGATTAACTTTTTTTAAATGATTTTTTTTCCATTATGGCTGATTTACAGTGTTCTGACAATTTTAAAAATAGTTTATTATGTTGGAGTAGGTTGAAATGAGTCTTTGAAATTTCATTGGCTTTATTAATTATATAATCAAAATTATTCTTCACAGACAGTAAAAGGGAAATACTTCTGTCCCGCTCATCCTAAATTAAATAATCACGTATTTTTTAGCACGCACGTTAAGATTTCATTAGTTTCTTACTGTGAGAACTTGTTATATTTGTTCCTCATTGATCAAATGAATTAAGAAAATATAGGACACCTGGGATTACATTACATTTTTGTATCACTAAATAAAAGGATAAGAAAAGCTTTTTGAAGCTTTTTAACCATGGTTTCTTGTTAAATTTCTCATGTCATGAAGTGACATAATTTCCAGCAAATCTATTAAATAAGAGTAGCAAAATATTGTTCACCTTTGTCTGTGTATTCATCTTGTTTGAGAACCCTGATCTTAAAGTTTATCCTAATGAAAACAAAATATCTTCTACTCTATTCAGTCTGCTTAAAATGAAACCTCTATATTCAAGTCTTTAATTGTTTTGTGGCTTAAAAATTATGCTTAATATCCATATTTCCATTGTGTCATTGCTGTAGAAAACATGGAATAATTTTTAAATTGGTGTTGTAAAAAACTTAGATAGAGAAAAAGTTATCAGAGAGTTATTCTTGAAATTTGCTTTTACTCAATTTTTTTTGCAATAGTGTTGCATACTACAGTGAATGATGTTTCCCATTATTTAATAAGCTTGATGTATGAGACAAAATTCACAGAGAATCAATTATACCTCCTTTTTTCCCCCCCAAAGTCAGACTTAGCCTGGATACAGAAAACAAGAAGAAAGAGGGGACAGAGTATGTGGGCTCTTAATTTTTGAGTACTACATAGAGTTTATCATTAAAATAGCATCATACGGTCTCTAACTGCTTACAACTTGATGAGCATAAACTTAAAGACAACAGTAAAGTAACACATCTTTAAAAAGGGAGTTTTCTGGGAGTTCCTGTCGTGGCTCAGTGGTTAATGACTCTGACTAGGAACCATGAGGTTATGGGTTCGCTCTCTGGCCTCACTGGCTCAGTGGGTTAAGGATCCAGCTTTGCTGTGAGCTGTGGCTTAGGTTGCAGATGTGGCTGGGATCCCACGTTGCTGTGGCTCTGGCATAGGCCGGCGGCTGCAGCTCTGATTAAACCCCTAGCCTGGGAGCCTCCATATGCTGAGTGTGTGGCCCTAGAGAAGCCAAATAAATAAATAAATAAACAAATAAACAAATAAATAACAGAGTTCTCATATCCCCTTCTTTATTTAGATAAATTAAATGAGTCCAATGGCTGGTACTGCCTGGGAGACATTCAATAAGTTGTGGTTACTGTTGGTAATCACTTCTTAATTTGACATCAATACTCCTCATGTGATGGGAAATCTTTTAATGTGCTAGAAAGTAGTAGTGCCCCAAACTAATTCTGCATCCATAGCACTTGTGGAGTGCTTTAAAAGCAAAATTCAGAATTCTAACTGAGATGTAGAAGCAGAAATTCTGAGACTGGGCCTCTAGTTGTTGATACACTAATTATTTTTGTTGGTAGCAGTGGTTCTAGACATTTAAGTGATGACTGATCCCTTTACAACTAAGCCTCCTTTCATAACCCTTAGAATTGTTCAGATTTTAGACTTTTTAATACATGCCCATTATTAAAAATTTTAAAGTATAGAAACACAGAAAGATCTCAACATGAAATTCATAAAAATTTTCTGTACATAATTTTTGTCCTTCTCATTGTTCCTTGAATATGTATGAGGATTATCATAGAAAGGCATGACCACATGGGACACCATCAAATCTAAGGCACCAGTGATTGTAAGGTGCAGAATGTTTTATGAAATACTGAAATAATTTTAAAAGATGAGTATTAAAATTGGGCAAAATGCTTTCTTAATTCACAATTTTTATTAGTTTTATTTATTTATTTATTTTGCTTTTTAGGGCTACACTTGCAGCATGTGGAGGTTCCTAGACTAGGAGACTAATCGGAGCTACAGCTGCCAGCCTATGCCACAGCAACAGCAATGCCAGACCTGAGCCAGGTCTGCGAGCTACACCACAGCTCAGCAATGCTGGATCCTTAACCCACTGAGCGAGGCCAGGGATAGAACCTGCAACCTCATGATTCCTAGTAGGATTTGTTTCTGCTGCACCATGATGGGAACTCCCTAGACTTATTTCTGATGATACTTTAGATTTATTTGGGCACAAACGATGTATGATCCAATCAGCTTAGGCATTTTCAGTGTAATTTTGTTCTATGTCAGAGAGCCAGAAACCTTGGGTTAGCATTCCCTATTTGTCTAAACTTATGGTTTCATTTTTTCATGAATTGAGTCACATGTTGCTGAAGGCTTTGCAACCGCTGTTGAAAGTCAGCAGGAATTTTCTGTCAAATTGATATCTGATGCCTTAATGATAGTTCTACATTATGCATGAATCTTTCACACCAGCAGTTCATTGCTTAGAACTGTCTTCCATTATTAAATAGAAAAGAGGAAATTTCTCCTTTCAGTTCCTATTCTCGTCTGGTAATGAGAAATCCTTTTACAGATAGTCCAGCAACAAACATATCACAGTTTCATCTACTTATTGGGAAATTCTTGGGGCATATGAAGCTCTTTATTGTTGATTTGCTATGAGCATAGAGTGAGGATCTCTTCAATTCAGTACTGATAAATAATCTTCAAAAGGAGGTTCAACTATAAATATATTGATAGTATGTAGAGTTATGGAGTTCCGTGTTTGTCAACACATGGCATTGTTAGTAATGCTATTTTTTTTTTTTTTTGGTCTTTTTGTCCTTTTAGGGCCGCACCTGTGGCATATGGAGGTTCCTAGCTAGGGGTCTAATCAGAGCTGTAGCCGCCAGCCAGCCACACCAGATCCGAGCCGCATCTGCGACGTACATCACAGATCACAGCAACGCCAGATCCTTAACCCACTGAGCGACGCCAGGGATAGAACCCCAAACCGCATGGTTCCTAGTCGAATTTGTTTCCACTGCGCCATGACGGGAACTCCCAGTAATGCTATTTTAAACTATTCTGGTAGTGGTATAATCATATCTTCATCTTGATTAACTTACATTTTTGTAACTATTGTTAATTAGGTATCAATATATTAAGCAACATTTTAAATGCTCCTTGAGCATTTTTATAAACTCTTCTTTGGAGTGCCTGTTTATTTCTCGTAGCCATTTTTCTTTTAAATTTTCTACTTTTTCTTGCTGATTTATAGTTTACAGTTCTAGAAAACAAGTACTTTTTATTACTTATGCAATATATAATTTATAAATAATGTAAATTTATGATTTATCATTGAAAATATCTTCTGCTACATTGTAGCTTGCCTTCTCACTCTCTTATTTGTGTCTTTAATGATTTCTTAACTTCAATATATTCTTACAAATATTTTCTTTTATGGTTAGTTGTCTTTTGTGTTAAAGAAATATTTTTTCAACCCCTCAAAGGGACGCATTTTTCTGTACTATTTACAGAGTACTTATTGATTTCCATTTCATATTTAGCATTTCAATCCATTCAGTGGAGATTGTGAGGTAGGGGTCAAATTGGCTTTTCCTTTTATTCATTTGAATATTTGATGAATCCAACATTATTTATTAAATAGCATATCATATTCCAACTACTCTGAAAATTTGTCTCTATTATATATTGTGTCTGTGTTTGTCTGTTAATGGGCTTTAACATACTTCATTTCTGTCAGCCCTCCCACTAAAAATTCTCTTAACTACACTAGTTTTGTTTAAAAATGTCTTAATATTTCATAGAGTAAGTTCTTCCACTTTTTCTTCTACTTCAAACTATCCTGCTAGCCTTGAATCTTTGTAATTCTATATAAAATTTAGAATAAGCATTTTAAGTTCTAGGGGGAATAATGAGATTTTGGTTAAGATTGCACTGAAGATACTGACTAATTTGAAAACTGGAGTTCCCTGTTGGATCAGCGCAGATTAATAATCCAGCCTTGTCACTACTGTGGCTCTGGTTGCTGCTATGGCCCAGGTTTGATTTCTGGCTCAGGTACTTCTACATGCCCCAGGTGGGGCAGAAAAAAAAAAATTGAAGAAAAAACTGACATGTTACAGTATTGGACTTTTCAATCTATGAAGAGTTTTATCTATTATTAAGGAATTTTAGTTTCCATCAATTATAGTTTATGTGTTCATTTGTAGAGATCTTGCACATTTTAGTGAAATGTATTCATGTTTTGCATTTTAACACTTTTGAAATTAACTGTAAATGATATTTTTAATGTCCGTAAGATTTTTAATAATATTTTGTTTTTCTTTCTTCTTCTTGATTGCTGTTTCATTTTTTTTTTATTCTTCAGTTTATCCAATTTCTTACCAATGTTTTAGTCTTTTCAAAAAATCAGCTTATAATTTTTTTAGGTGTCTATAATGTGTGGTTTGCTTTCTATCTTAATAATTTCAGGTTTTATATTTTTAATTTATTTTATTCTATTTTCTTTAGGTGTCATTTTCCTAAGTTATTTAAAGCAATGATTAACTCATTACTTTTTAGCCATTCACCTTTTCTGATATAAGATTATACATTTTTTTCTAATCAGCCTTCACTGCATTTCAAAGTTTTAATATATAATATTTTGTTGTCACTCAGTTCAAAGTATTTTCTGATTTTCAATTAATTCATTGTTACATATTATTGTAGAATTGTATTTTAAAATATCCAAATATGTGAGATTTTCTAGGAATTTTATTTTACTGATTTGTAGTTTATTTGTATTGATTTTATTTTTTTCTTGGATTGGGAGAAGAATGTAAAGTTAAAGAGAAAGAGACATAAAAGAAATGGATGGCTATTTTGGTGTTACTAAGCTGGTGATGAAATTGGAATTGTATAGAAAATCCAAAACAATGGTTCATTTTTTTAACACACCAATTTATAGTTAAATATGATTATCGATTATTTCATGAGATTACTGATAAAAGTATATTTAAAAAGTAAAAAATATTTTAAAAAGTTTTTTTTAAAGGCTCTAAACCCCTGGAATGTTGAACTTTGGAAGATAAATCTTTCCAAATTCTTTAGAATGGTATATTTATAAACTAAATCATTTATTCAGTTATTTGGCCAGCATTTGTCAGGCACCTAAACTGTTTCATGCATTATGTGATATACAAGTGAAATAACCTTGATCAAGAGAGTCAGAGTCTTTTTCTTCATGGAGCTTACAGTTTAGCAGTTATTAGGAACTGAGTCAAAAATATGCTAGGCTATTATTTTGCTTGAGTCTAATCTGAACAGAATACCTATGTATATGTTTTAAGACTTCCTTAGGAAAACAAATGTGATGGTGCCAAGTGCTTTTCTTTTAACAAGTTCAAATTTTACAATTGTAATTTTTTTCTAGCATGCAAAGAGAACTTAACCATGTGTGGAAGTAATTATTTTTTATGTAGCATTGAATTTGGACTTTGAAAATACATTACTTGAAATAGTCAGAAATTATTACTACTGCAGTTAATTTTGCACAGATTTGCATCATTTAAACAGAAGCTAAAAATATTGTAAGGCAATTCAATAATGCATTATATTCCACTTCTTAATACCAACTTATGAGCATTGCATCTTAAGACGAGTTGTATATGATTGCCTGCCATATCTACTACTCAACTTGTCTTCCTATTCTTTACCAAGAGGGAAATTAAGCCTTCATAATAAGTATCAATGAATATCAATATATCAATATAAAAACAGTAGTTGGACAGCCTGCCAAAATAAGTGGAAAAAAACTTATAAATAAAAAAGAATTTGTTTCCTTTCCATTATAACTTGTAAAAAAAAAAACTAAGTAGAAAATATGACTTGAAATAAATAAGACAAAAGTACAGTTAGTCTCCATTATTACAGATTTCATATTTATGAATTCACCTACTCCCTAAAATGCTTTTGTAACTCTAAAGTCAATACTCAAAGCAATTGCATGCTCATTTGTAGACATGCATAGAGTGTTAGAAAAAAAGAGATATAAAAAAAAGATTCTACAGTGATTAATTGACCAAAAAAATGTGACAGAGATTCCCAGAAACCTAACCCTGTATTTCCCCTAAGAGCAATGGTTCAGTGTTCACTATTTCAGTGTTCACAGCAACTCTGTAAAATATAACTACAGGGAATAATGAGAATAAGTTGCACTTGAATAGGAGAGTGGAAGGGAGAAGTTTGATAAGCATCTGATAAATCTATACGTGACGGTACTTATGAGGACCTAATTTTAGTCCCCATCTTTTCTTGTCGCCGTCAAGGAAAGAAACTGAACCAAAAGTGGCTCAGAGATAGAGAATAAAATGCAGCAAGGATTTGTCTCTAGGGGAACCAGAGGAAGAGAAAATTGAAGCTGAGGCATCTAAATCTTTAAATAACTTTGGAAACTAGTCCAAAAATTTCTACTTCAACAAAGTTCACTAGAAATCTTCAAAGGGGCATTCAGTTCCCATAGGATGCATCATTATCTCACCCCGCGAGGTTTAAGATATTGGTGCTAGAAGTATTTCCTTATGCATAAGCATGCATTTATTTTGTGTTTTTTCTCAATTGGAGTATTTATTTTATTTTTATTTTTTTACTGATTTCACAAGTAGCAACACAACCCTGCCTATTTATTTAGCCAAAAGTCTTCCAATGCCTAATATCACGTACATGTTGTGCATACTAGGTCTTTACAAATATCTGCTGAATTTTTACTAATTAGTGAAAAATGAATTATGCACACTTTGGATTCAGAGGTGAGACAGATGTGCATGGCCATTGATATCCTATTTTTAAAGTCACCATACTATTCATATCATGAGGCAGTTCGTCAGGGAAGTCTTTTCAAGGAAGTGATCTGCTCCAGCCAAAAGTATGATAATTAATTAAAATGTCTGTTATTGCCTGTAAATAAATGATAAATATTTGATAAGAAATATCAACTGTTCAAAGCAAAATTACCTACGTGTTACTTGAATTCTCCCTAAATCAAGTTAAAGGTAAAACCAAATGGTTAAAGAAAAGCATAATTCCCTCTAGGAAAAATAATTTTTGCTTTTGAATAGTAGATCTTGTTGTCTCAACATTTTCATCAGTTTAAAACCACAAGCAGCTTGGCAAATGATTAGATCTGATTTTAAGTCCATTCTCTTTAAATTCTCTAGCTACGAAGAAATTAATAAGCCTTTCAATACTCCAGTCATGACTTTCAAAGGGAGGGCAAAGCTTGGTGTGAAATTAAGACTGGCATGAACCAGAACTGGCAATTATTTGCAAACTGAGACATTAATCAGGATCAGAAGACAGTCTTTGTGCTTGAGAGAGATAGTAAAACATTATGTACTTATTCTAGAACAGAAGTGAACAAACGCTGGCCTTTGGGCCAAATCTAACCAAGAGCCCAGAGTTATAAATAGTTTTATTGAAACACAACCATGCTTATTCATTTTTGCATTATCTTGCACCACTTTCTCACTACAACAGCAGAGTTGAGCGATTTCTTTGTAGACCTTCAAGTGTGCAAATCCTAAAATATTTACTATCTGGACCTTTACAGAAAAAGTTTACCACCACCTGTTCTATACTAGCATTAGCTATATAGAGTTGAGAATAATGCTCAGACATTCTGCTTTAGTTACCTTTTTTTTTTGGCAGATGTTTTTAATATCTTCTTCATAGTGAATGAAACACAACATATAAAATATCAAATTTGATTTCCATTGAATGGCTTCCTTCCGTTTTGCTAAATATATATTCGCTCACTGTACACTTTGTTTTTGTTTTTAGCATCTATCCTATAATAAACAGTATTGTTTTATTAGGCCAAATATTTCTGATACTAACTATGGAAAATTAAATTGAGAAAACAAAGCACTGTATGATATAAATAATATAAAATACAATTATATGATCTGAGTTCCTTTCTTTTTCTATTTTCATTTTTTCCACCTATGGATCTAGGAGCTGATGCTGAAAAATTAAAAATAACATTAGAAATGTTTGCCTCTGACCTAAGCTTATTGTTCACCCTATTGTCCACCTTGTATTGTCCACCATTTTTGCTCGAGTCTCAATTTCTTCTTTCTCATATACTATATATTTTTAATAGTACCTCATTTTCTTCAAATTGATTTGAGAATAGGTATTCCTCTCATTTTTCAGAGGCATTATTTCCTTTGAACCCTGATAGAATTATCATATTAAATATTATTTCAGCATACTAATTTGTACTATACTTACTGCTGAAATATAATACCTTTCTTAGAAAGAAATAAAATTTTTGAAGAAATATAGGTTAAATTATTTAAAACAAGTGGAAAAAAAAAAACTCCAACCTAATATTTACTATTATATCTTGCCAAGTATCATCTTACAATGACACAGGAAAGAACAATACAAAGCATTTAACTAAAGCACAGACGACATAGTATGTGGGTTACCATAGAGTCTGGTAAGCTATGATCCATTTGATAACCTTTATTTATTGAAGGTGTGAATTCAAGGACATAAAGTTATTGAAGGTGTGAATTCAAGGCCAAAAGAAATACTATTTTACATTTAACTGTCTACTGTTGCCTTTTTCAATTAAAATTAAGAAGATGCAAAGAAATACCTGCATTTTCCCAATTTTGGGGTGGGGCATCAAAGGATAATTTTTGCTCCCATTATTCCTTTTAGCCCGAATAAGAAAAAAATCTCAAATTCAATTAATCAGAGGAAAGAATCATCTAAGTGTTCAGTTTCTTTGATTACTAAGAAACATGGTGATACTCTTTGCCCCAAACAAAGCTAATTGGTCTACAAGAAAATCATGCATAAAAATTGAGGAGCCTATTGAAGACAAAGATCACATAACATTTGCCAGAAGAATGGTTGCTGGAGAAACTTGTGTCAAGGTGGACTTAGATGAAAGATTTTGGGGAGGAGACTGGCATGTATCCCCTAGGAGTTTCAAAGTTTATGTGAATGTAGAGGCTAAAAGTTGATTCTTTTCTACATATTTCTGAAAATTAGGTTCCAGATTGAGCAATCACAGAAAATGAGATGGAAACAAGGGTGCCATATATGTCCACTTTTTAGTGTGGTAAGAATTAGGGTTGACATAAAACACAGGATGTTCAGCTAAATTTGAAATTCAGAGAGACAACAAATAAATTTTAATGTAAACGTTTTCCTTAAAACAAGCATGGAATACTTATTTTAAATATGATTCTTTTTTTATCTGAAATTCAAATTTAAGTTGATGCTCTCTATTTTTATTTGCTAAATCAGACAAGCCTAGCTGGAATACATGTGTGAGTTAAAGTATTGCTAGCTGCTACAACAAACTCCAAAGTGTATTATGCTTCCAGTATGATAGAATTTATTTCTTGCTCATGAAAATAACAAAGAAACTCTTCCTGAATTGGATCTAGGTGGGTTTCATCTCCCCGTTCCATCATTTTCAAAGGTGCCTTCCAAGGTCTCTGTGCTCATCTAGGCAGATGTGAAAAGAATATGGATGCTTGTATATGGGAGATTTTAGTTGTCCAGGTCAGGGAGTGGCACTGACACATTTCCTTGGCTAGAACTCAGTCACACATATTCATATCAAATCCAAGGAAAGCCAGGAAAAGCAAAATAACTTTGTTCCCGGGGGCAGGGGGGAAGGAAATGGATTTAGTACACAATTAATCAATTTCTAGCATACTACGTTCCCATGCTCCAGTGGAAATTTTGGAAAGTAGCTTTACTCAAAGTTTCTTTAAGAGGCCTTGTCCAAGTAGGCATTCTCCATGGAGAGGAGATTAGGCAATGAGAGGCTAGAGTGTATGCCCAAGGATGGAGGGAAAATGAGGAGAGCTGAAGAAGGGTTTCTGTAGTTAGACAGAGTATATTTCCCATATAGTAAACTGTTTGATGTAAGGATCCCAATACACAGCCCACAAATGTAATCAAAAAGAAATTTAGTTTTCAAACACTTGTAACAGTATCCCAGACCCCAAATGTTCACTCCTTTCTCCCTAAGGCTTTCTTTGTCCCTGTAGGAGCCAGGAATAGAAAGAAAGAAGATAGCAAGAATGAAAGAACAGATTATACCATCTACACTGTAGGTCAGACCAAGCTCAAAGTTGGGAAAAATGGAAAAAAAATTTCAATTGAAGTAGAATGAATTTTTTTAACTCAGAATTACTGATGCAGAAATCTGCCATTTCTGCTCATATGGCAAGGGCCAAGAATGAAAATCTAAAGTGGAATTGAAGACAAAGGTTGATGAAAAACTAATTAATATCCTGTTTATATCCTATGGCTAACTCTCAGATTTCTCAATAACCTGGTTACATATGAAAAAGAGAACTTATCAAGTGATCTCTTCTAAATTCTGGCTGTTTCTAGCCTCAAATAATACCTCTTAGTAATCAATGAATGTTTCCTCAGAAACAAACTTTTTTTTTTATCAAATTCTATTGAATTTGAAACAGCCATGTGTCTTATAATATAATTGAATTCCAGCCAGGAACAGCTTAAGTATGGAACCAGACGGAAGTTTTGCTTCATATCATCTGGTGGAGATTGATCCCAGGGGCCAAACTCTCTAGTCCAAGACTTGATTGCAGGGAAAAAAAGAAAAAGAAAAGGAAAAAAAGAGAGAGATGAAAAAAAAGAGGAAGCAGAGTTGTGAAAATTGGCAATAAAAGATAGCTACAAATCATAATTGTTAATAAAAGGCAGAGCTGCTCTTCTGACATTATTGGCTCACAGCATATAATGTTTCTCTGGGTTATGCTTAAAATATTTTAAATCTTATACTAGGGTTATTAAAACTTAACAGAGACTACTTATATTTTTAAATGTATAATAAATTTTTTTACTGCTGTTTGGATATAAATGAAAATAATGTGATCCAAAGATCATATATTTGTTGTGTTTCATTACAACTCATTTCTTAAGCAATTTCCAAGTTGTTTAAGTGGCTACATGGAAAACAATACTAAAAAACAAACAAATAAAAACAGTAATCATGCATGCATACCATCAGAATAACTCTGTAATTTAATCACTGATAGATGCTGGTATTTATTTGTGCAAAAAATATGTGTACAAGAAATGTCTTAAATATTGAAAGATGCAGTCTCATCTCAATAAAAATTAATGTGTTGTTGAAGCTACAATTAGCATAAAAGAAATAAAAATTCCAAAGAACTTAGATCAGTTTTTATGTTATGATATTCTTAGTGTTGAATCCACTTATTAAAAAGTAAAAGAAGCCACATTTCTCAACAATTTTTATTAACTCTCACAACGTCTCTTTAAAAATCATCTATTCTGTAAATGTAAACTGGTAAAGCCAGTATGGAAACAATAGGAAGGTTGCTCAAAAACTTAAAAATAGAACTACTATATATGATCCAGCAATCCCACTTCTGGGTATACAGTCTAACGAAACAAAACCATTATCTTAGAAATATCTTTGCTCCCATGCTTATTGCGGTATTTTTCCCAACAGCCAAAATGTGGGAAAAACTTAAGTGTTCATCAACAAAAGAATAGATCAAGAAAAAAATATATACATATATATATATATACATACAATAGAAGACTATTCAACCCTAATCCTGACATTTGCAAGAACATAAATGAAACTTGGGGGGCATTAAACTAAGTGAGTAAGCCAGGTAGAGAAAGATAAATACTGCACAGTATCTAAAAATATGTGGAATATATGTAGATTCTATGTGGAATTTAAAAAAAATGAATTCACAGAATTGGAGAGTGGAAAGTGGTTTCCAGGGACTGGGGAGGTGGGGTGGGAGAAATCGGGAGAGATTGATTAAAGGGAAAAAAAAACTTTCAGTTTTAAGAAGAATAAGACCTGATGATCTAATACATTACTTTGGTGAATATAGTTGGTAACACTGTACTATTTGTATAACTGAAATTTACCAATAGAATTTAATGTTTCCACAAAAAAAATGGGAGGGGTAAGTATGAGGGGTGATAGATGCATTAATTGACTCTATGATTTGATTGGAGGGGTCCTTTTATAACATAACACCTATATCAAATCATCACATTATACTCTTTAAGTAGCTAACAATTTCATTTGTAAATTACATAAAGTTGAAAATATTATGTATTTTAACAAAATAGTTATCGATTGCTAAAAAAAAAATGTGCAAAAGCAAGCATTCAATGACTGTTGGAGGAGAGTCATCATATTCCACCACTTATTCAAAAAAGTCACTTGATAAAACAGTATGCCTACCAAAAGTGCGTATTATTTGTCAATTGGGAATTCAATTTGTCAAGGTTACTGTATTAAGAAACCAGAGTGACCAAAAAACAGACTGACTTCTCTTAGCCTCCTACTTCCTATAGTTCTAGGTTCATTCTCCTCATTTAGCATTTAACAGAACGATGGGGAGAGGAAGTAACACATAATTAAAATGCAAGTATAGTTAAAAGTATAGGTTTAGAGGCAAAGTGCCTGGATTCAAATCTTGGCTCTTCCATCTGCTAGTTATGTGATGCTCACAAATTATTTAAATTTTCTTTGCCTTGTTTTATCATAGATGAGAAAAGAAAAATAGTAATACTGGTGTTGTGAAGATCCAGTGAGTTAACACATATAAAAACACCTGGAAGACTCCAGGATGCAGTAAACACTACGTAATTGTTAGTACTTCTTACCGTTGGGGCTTAACATAGCTTTATTTCCCTGTATCTGTTTAGATTCTTTCTTTCTTTCTTTTTACAATAGTAACCATTTTTAAGCGCACAGTTCAGCGGCATTAATTACACTCATAATGGTATGCAACCAAGATCACTATCTAACTCAAAATCTTTTCATCATCCCATTTAAACTCTGTGAGCATTAAACAATAACTCCCCGTTCATCCTCTCCCTTATTCCCCTGATAAATTATTTATTTCCAAGGGTGGGTTTATTTAAAAATTGTAATGATATACATATTCTTTTCATTACACATAATAAGCAGTATTTAGTTTACAGTTAAAACTTTCACATTTAAAAAAAGATGTTTTTAAAATGTATACATTTTAGAAGAGCCCCCAAAGCTGAATATGTCTTGCAACACAGGTTTATCCTTAAATATTCACATTTTAATTCTGTTTTAAAAAGAATTAAAAAAATGGCTAAAAATAATTTACAATTGGCAATGATTAAAATCCCTTTATCTTTGGATGGGCATGTTAATGACACATAATGAATTTAAAGTTACAAGCGTTTAACAGTTTAATCAAGCATATAGTTGTACCAGAATACAAATAGTCTTAAATTGTTACTGTGCTTATTTTTGGAGTGATTATTGTATCAGGAAAAGCATTCTGCACCAAAACCACAGCATCAACTTTCAAATGCTCTTTTCAAAAAGTTTCTGATTTACAAGTTAGGACGGAAGAATAGCATTTCATGACTGCATCTCTTGCATATGGGATGCATAGTAGACTGTATCCAGTCACTCACAAGGACAGTAATATGGCCATTCCCTTCTTATATCACCAAAAAGAAGCATGCAGGATAAATATGAAACAAAAAGGATAATTAATAATTGTTGCAAACAAAGTTGTTTCAAATGTTTTCTTCAGTAGCTTCCTGGAGCCCATTAAAAACCCCTACAGACTATTGCGGGGTTATTCTCCAAGGTGTAAAATACTGTAAAAAAAGTTTTATTCTATCAGGAAGCCATAGCAATTCAGTTCCAAGGAAAAAACAGAAAATGCCGCATACAAAGCATATGCCAAACCACCTCAGTTTGGTGTCAAAACTAAGGGACAAAGCATCTAGGACCTCTGTGCACAGGCTCACCCTGGCCACTCAGGACCCTCCACTTATCCATGGCCATTTTCCTGGCCTGCACTGATGTCTATTTTTTCACCTGCCCTTCCTGCTCAAAAAGAAACCTTTAACCTACTTTATGTCTCCATGAATTGGCCTATTCTAGGTACACCATTAACTGGAATCATAAAATATGTGTTCTTTTATGTCTGGTTATTTCACTTAAAATAATGTTTTCAAGGTCCGTCTATGTTGTAGCATCAGACATTCATTCATTTTAAAGTTTAATAATAATTTGTTGTATGTATATATACCACAATTTCCTCATTCATTTATCTATTAATGGAAATGTGGGGCTTTGTCAGTTTTGGGGTTTTGTGAACAATGAGCATTTGGATCCCTGTTAATTTGGGGGTGTATAAACCTAGGAGTAGAATGGGTGAGTCATATGGCAATTCTTTATTTAGCTTTTTGAGGAACAACCTAACTGTTTTTCCATTTTACCCTTCCATCATTTTACACATTTACTGGTGATGTACCAAATTTCCAGTTTCTCCACCTCCTCCTCATCGACACATGTTATTTTCATTTTTTAATTTTATTATATCCATCTCAATACTTGTGAAATAATACTGTGGTTTTGACTTGCATTTCCCTAGTGACTAATGGTGTTGAACATATTTTCATGTTCTTTTAGACCATTTGTATGTCTTTGGAGAAATATCTATTTAAGCCCTTTGCCCATTGTTTGTCGTTTTTTGAGATTTAAATATGTTGAATTTCAAATATTTATCAGATCTAGGACTTGAAATTATTTTCTCACATTCTTTGGGTTGTCTTTTTAATTCCTTGATAAATGTCCTTTAATACACAAAAGGTTTACATTTTTATGAAGCTCAACCTATCTTTTTTTTTTCTTTGTCCCTGTGCTTTCAGTGTCATATTTCAAAATCTATTGCCCCCCCCTGCGCTGCCCCACAAAAAAAAGACGTTCCCATCGTGATGCAGCAGAAATGACTCCGACTAGGAACCATGAGGTTGTGGATTTGATCCCTGGCCTTACTCAGTGGGTTAAGGATCTGGCATTGCTGTGAGCTGTGGTGTAAGTCACAGACACAGCTTGGATCCTGCATTGCTGTGGCTGTGGCATAGGCCAGCAGCTGTAGCTCCAATTGGACTCCTAGCCTGGGAACCTCTGTATGCCACAGGTGTGACCCTAAAAAGCAAAAAAAAAAAAAATTAAAAATTAAAAAAATTAAAGGGAGTTCCCGTCAGGGCGCAGTGGAAACAAATCTGACTAGGAACCATGAGGTTGAGGGTTCAGTCCCTGGCCTTGCTCAGTGGGTTAAGGATCTGGCATTGCTGTGTGTGTGAACTGTGGTGTAGGTCGCAGACACAGCTTGGATCCTGCATTGCTGTGGCTGTGGTGCAGACTGGCAGCTGTAGCTTCAATTTGACCCCTAGCCTGGGAACCTCCATATACTGCAGGCCCTAAAAACCAAAAATAAATAAATAAATAAAAATTTTAAAAAAATCCATTGCCAACCCCAAGTCATGAAGATTTATCTCTATGTTTTTTTTCTAAGATTCTTATGGTTTTAGCACTTATATTTACATTGTTGATCTGTTTTTAGTTAATTTTTATATATAAGGTAGGTGTCCAATGAAATTCTTTTGCATGTGGAAATCCAATTGTCCAATTGGTTGAAGAGATTATTTTCCCATGGAGTAGACTTGGCACTCTTATCAGAAAGTAATTGGCCATGGCTGTTATGCTTTCATTTCTTTTCTCTCAATTCTATTTCATTGATCTACACACCTATCCATCTGCTTGTACCATACTGTTTTACCTACTGTAGAGTTGTTTTAAGTTTCAAAAGAGAAAAGTGTGAATTCTCCCTTTGTTCTTTTTTTTCAAGATTATTCTGGCTATGGGGACCCTCTTACTGTTTCATATGAATTTCAGGATTTGTTTTTCCATTTCTTCAAAAAAGTTGCTCAAGCTTTGATAGGAACTGCATTGAATCTGCAGATTGCTTTGAGCAGTACTGACATCTTAAAACTGTTAAATATTCCTACCCAAGAACATGAAATGTCTTTTAATTTATTTAGGTCTTCTGACTTTTGATTTGCTGATTGTGTACCCTGCAACTTTGTGAATTTTTTTATTAGCTCTAGCAGCTTTCTTGTGGTTGATTTAAAAAAAAAAAAGGACTGCTCCCATTTTACCCCTACAATCCCTTCTTTCCCACCTACAATTTTAAAAATAAGGATTCTTGATTTGGGTCCCTAAAATTCAAGTGAGTCCAGGGACCACCACCACCATAAAATATATATGTATTACTATGTGGGTACAGTTTTCTGGCAAGTGTGCTAATTGCTTTAATGGGAATAAAAATGATTAAAATAATCTCTCCTTTCACCCCCAAAAGTTAAATTCTACTATTTTAAAGAAAAACTAACAATGCCATTTAAAAAAAAATTAATCTTGTTAAATATATTGAAAAATAATGGAGGGGAATGTATGATTATGATGAAAAACTCATAGATTATTGATTCACTATCTACCTTCATTATTAAAAAAAGAAATAAAATATATAGATATATTAAATAAAATATATTTCATTCCTCTTGATTTATAAAGGAATGGAATAAATTGTATTCCTTACTAGGGTTGTCTTTATAAATAAAACATTACCAGTTAGATAAGCATTTATTAAATATACATATTTTCTTCTAGCATCCTGATCTTTGTGTTGTTATATAGCAGTAGTTCTTTTTCTTTTCTTTTCTTTAATTTTTTTTTGCCTTTTTTAGGGCCACACTGCAGCATATGGAAGTTCCCAGGCTAGAGGTCAAATCCAAGCTACAGCTGCTGGCCTACACCACAGCCACAGCAACACGGGGTCCAAGGTGCATCTGCAACATATACCTCAGTTCATGGCAACACCAGATCCTTAACCCACTGAGTGAGGCCAGGTATAAAACTTGCATTCTCATGTATCCTAGTCAGGTTCATTTCTGCTGAGCCACAATAGGAACTCCCTAGAGCAGTAGTTCTTAAACTGTTGTCCTTGAGTGGTGGGAGCAGCAAGAGGATGCCAGTTAGAAATGCAAACTTTGTGGCTCCAGGTAGGATCTACTGAATCTTAAACTCTGGGAGGAGGTCACGCAATCCATGTTCTTTTAGAAGAAGATTGAGAAGCAGGGTAAACTTTGAGACCTACTAGTACATAAAGATAATTAAAAAAAGAAGTGAATGACTTCTCTACTTACTTGCTTTAATTTCCCAAAACCAGCATAAGATCAGAGGAAGTGACTATATTAAGTATTTAACAAATGTTTATTTTGAATAGGCAACCATTACCTAATTAAATCCTTGTTCTGGGAACAAGGGAAAGAAGGCAAAGCTTTAGCACTCGGGGTGCCACACAGTTGCATAAAAGCCTTTTGAATCACTGAGAAGCTAAGGATGGCAGTAATTATCCCCACAGAGTGTCACTGGAACCTAGAAGAGTGAGTAGAAGTTTACTCAGAGGAAGAGAATCTAAGTTGAGTGTTGAATAGAACTTTTCCAGAATGATAGTGAGTGAAGGGTATTTCTTGCAGGGATAATTATACATGGAAACATGATACAGTAAGACTCGTGTGAGGATTTGGGAAATAACAAGTCTTTTCCTTTTGGCAAAGGTATGGTGCACACAGAGCTGGCTGTGTTTGGCCAAAATTGAAATTAGAGAGATTATAAAGCCTGATCATATAGGGCCTTGACTACCATGCTTAGGTAGGTGGCATTGATCCAGTAGGCAATGTGCATCATGGAAGCATTTTGAACCAGAAAGTAAAACAAAGATCCTTAAATTTTAGAATAATGATGTTGACAGCTGATTAGATGATGACTAGGAAAGGAGCCAGAGTGAAGAGAGAAAAATGTACTAGATGTACTGCAATATGCTTATTGCAGTAACTTGCTCATACATACAAAGTGAAACAGCAGTTTGGACACATGTCAATATGCATTTATTCATAGCATTATTATTTGTAATTTAAGATATGAATTTCCTATTATTTATTATGTCAGTGATGTCTTCATTGTCTTAATAGGCAAAAACTCTTTTAAACAGTTGTTTTTAAAAATCTCAACAAAAGGAGTTCTCTCATGGCTAATTGTTTGGGACCTATAGATTCCAGGGACCCATGTACCTAGGAGTTATAGAAACCCCTGTGATATGCAGTTATAGTCCATGAAGGGTTAGAAATTATGTGTGTCTACATCAGAGAAGACCAAAAGATATCACCATTAAATTGCAAAATGAACACTCATTTCTGATATAGTATTTCAGGAAATTGAAATTCTCAGGAAAAGATTGTCATTTAGCAGCTAAAGAAGATGAAATATTTAATAAATTGCTCTGAAAACCATAGTTGGAACTAAACCAAAAGGGGATCATAATGAAACATTGCCTAACGGGCCCATGCAAAGATTATTTAATCCTCTATGCCTATGTGCCTTTGTTTGACTTGCTGTTTATTATTAATTTAGGTCTCAGAGTCTATGAAGTTACATCTCTACCTTGTAGATTTTGTCTGGTAGTGGATATAAATTGCCTTCTCTCTGAGAACTGATTGCCCCAAAAGTTATGGTTTCATTGCTTTACTGAACATTAAACAGTTTGTATCTCACCATGTCCTCACTTGGCAGAAGGATCTAGGAATATCTCTGGAGCCTCCTTTATGGGGCATCAATCCCATAGGAGAGTTCTGCCCTCAAGACCCAATCACTTTCCAAAATATTCCACCTCCTAATACCATCATCTTTGGGAGTTTGGATTCAAACGTATGAATTTGGGGAGAACACACTCAGACCTTAGCACAGAGTCGATAAATATTCATCTATGGCTTTTGCGGTATGTCAACTTGCCTAGGATAAACTTCGTTCTCCAGAATTGCCTTTCTCATATGTTTCCAGATATGGTGGGCCACAGAGATATTGTTCATGAGGGTTGGAGGACAAAAAGGAAGTAGCAACCATTTTCTATCATGAACCTGTGTTCTCTCAGTTTTCCAATCAAATCCTATCCCAGGTCCTTCTATAAAGCAGTTTAGCAGATATAAATAAGGTTCCTAATTAGTTTACTTTAATTTAGGGCGATTATTTGGGGTAGCTCTGTCTTATTCTGTAGGAAGTCCTTGAAAAGGATATAAGCTTTCCCTGAAGACACACCCTGGGCTCTGTTGGGTTCCAGACTGCTTCTGGAATGGTTATTCTTTCCTGACTGCCTTTCACAAAAACCTTCAGCTCATACCTGTGGGTGCCTTGTGACCTTCCATTCCTAACTTTCTGACCATGGGAAATCAGATCTGCTTAACCCGTCCTCACAATTTGTAAGCCAATTCCTTGGAATAAAACAATAAACAAATCGGTAAACGTGTTTGGGAGGAAAAGGATTTATCCATATATCTTACTTATTCTGCTTTCTTGGTTGAACCCTGACTGATAAACCTCACTAATAAGTTAAATCAACCTTGCTATGTTTATTCTAAAACTTTTACTTTGAAAAGATAAATAGTGAATATTAGTAATAGTCCTCTGAGCTCTGCTTAACTTAATAAAGTAAAAAAACAAATATTGTGTCTATTTGAAACATGTTTCTCTTCATGATTCCAAAGTAACTAACACTGAGTTGTTATCTTGACACTATTAAGGAACAATCTTAAATAATAATTATTATTATTATCATTACTATGAGTAAACAATATTACTTAGAAAGTAGGTTACCTAATTTTTTATTTAGTATAGGGGATGCAGTTCAATTTAGGAGAGTAACCTTACAAGAATATTTCAAACAAGATACTCTAGAGCTAGAATGCTTACTGACAGTCCCTTATTTTTCTTATAACCTACTCCATCTAACTGCTCTTGCCAGGTTTAACAGACAGGAAAAATACAAAGGATATGATGACCAGGTAAGCGACTCTGGTCAAATGCTGTATCTTATAAGTCAGTTTGAATCAACAAGATGGAATGGCAAGTAAGAAGAAACTCTGGGAAAGGCTGACTATTTATATTAAGTGTTTCTGTCAATTGAGTCAAAAACATGACTCATGATGACTTTTGGCAGCTGGAGGGACAGAAAAGATTATTATTTTTTCCAAATGAGCCCTTGGAGAGTTGCATCTGGTGAACAAGCATCCTTTTAAAATAGCCCTTGAGATTAGAAAAGGATGGGTTAAGAAAGGAACAATAATTAAAAGTTGGAAGAAATAAAAATGAGTAAGAAGCGGGGGGGGAGTAGAGGGAATGATGCAGACAAAAAGAAAAAAAAATGACAGGGAAAAGATTCTCTTTCAGATCACTGCCACATACCACAAAGAGGAAAGCAACCAGTCTGTGGGATTTTCTGTTGGTGACTCAACAGTGGCATGATTAGTTGTAGCTCAGATAGGGACCTGGTTTGTGAGCCAACTAGGGCTCTTTACTAGACAGGGAGGGCGCAATGGGGGAGAGTTGGCAGACCACCACTCCTTGTGACCAAAAGAGGAAGGGTGTAGTCTGTTTGCACTTATCCTGCATTTCATCAATTCAACTTGTGATGTTTTCATTCACTTAAAAAAAAATGACGAAGTGATCCCCAATGGGTGTGTTTCAGTTTCTAAACAATAAAGACGTCTGTTTTTTTGGTGATGCTAGAAGGGTAAATTTTCACCAACCACTTTTTCCACATTACACAGGAAGGGTATTCAATATCCAAGTGGGTGGCTCCTTGAAAGGGGCCAATTTTGGAAACCGCCCCCCCCCGCCAAAAAACATCTTGGATTTTTATGGTTCTTTTCATCCAAAGATCTCAAGGGATTACCAAGCAAAATATGAGATCCCTGACAACCTTTCAAAGTGGTAGGAGACAAGAGTTGCTGACATCCCTTGGCCCATGAAAAAACAGTGGCCAAAATGAGGGTACTACAAGGCAGAAAATAACAATAGAACCAAGAATCCTTAGTAGTTCAAACTGTTGCTGCTGC
Source organism: Phacochoerus africanus (assembly GCF_016906955.1). Taxonomy (NCBI): domain Eukaryota; kingdom Metazoa; phylum Chordata; class Mammalia; order Artiodactyla; family Suidae; genus Phacochoerus; species Phacochoerus africanus. The sequence goes on along the minus strand of NC_062549.1, from coordinate 23,390,883 downwards.
CTCTGAAACTTTTGTATATTTCCATCATAACATAGTCTTGCCATTATGCACAGCATAACACTCCTTTATTAACGCACTGCCATTACCTATGTGTCAGTTTGTATCATAATTTCCTGAATGAGGCTCACATTTTCAGAGTCGAGGCAATTTCCAAGATGTATGTTGCATAAGTCTGAATATTTAGTAATATTTTTTACCCTTAATAATCACAGTGTTCCTTTGGTCGATATAAATTTCCTTGTGTGATTAATAGACAATTTGGAAGGCTAATTATGCATATGAGAATTATAGGGCTTTATGTCACTATAAACTGAACTTTCCGTAGTATATGCCATTTGGCTTTAATTTGCAAGTGGATTATTTAAGTTTGACGAATGAGAGGGAAAAAAGATTAGCAAATACATTGTTTTTGTACTTGAAATAGCTATGCTTTATTTAAAGAGTGAATTTCCTTCATTTCCACAAAAGCCTTTTTGCATTTCACTCTACTGTTGACTATAATTCAAGTTGACTCTAAGCTTGAGAGTTTTACCAGGAATAGGTTAAATCAATTAGCATTGGTCTTATCCGGTCACTAAAAATGCAAAACCTATATCCAGAATATTAAGTACACCTCCTCTAAGTTCCAGAGCTCATATTCAAAATATACCTCTCATTAACTAAAGAACATGTAATCAAATGAACTGCAAAGAAAGGTCTTTTTTGTAATATTAGTAAAAATCTTTGCCAAATTATTCTGTGTTCCAAGTTTCAGAAAATTCCTCATATACATATTCCAATATATTTAAAATGCTGAATCTAGAATTAGAGACCGTTAAATGGCTCATATTTATTTTCTTGAATGTCAAAATGTAGCCAGTGCCAAAAAGCCTCTGGGTGTATGTACAAAATTTGTAAAAATACATAAAAACCTACTGAACCAAAACCACAGTGGAACTCACAATAACTTTCCAGACAGCATAATTCACCACTTAGTCACTGGGGAATGCCAATCTCAAAAGATAGATTTTATACCAGGCCAAGAAGATCAACAAAAATAAACCCTTCTTGGACTAGGGGCAAAAAGGGTAATTCCAATGGCCTTAAAACAATACTAATATTAATGATAGTAACAAATTAACTGCCCATTTTAGTGTGCCAATCTTTAGTTGAAAGATTTTTCTGAACATTATGCCTTTTGAAATGATACTGAATAATCAACTATTAGAATACGTGGTATTAAACCATTTTCTATTTGTTGTACATTGAGTTCTATATTGTTTCCTGGTTTCCTATTAGAGTAGTAGAGAAACAAAATTAATGTATTTAGTGAGACAATTACAGTGAGTTCCTGACCCCTCTTATCCCTTTGTGGTCTGAACCCAGGTAAGGAGTACAGGAAGTCCCACCCACTCCACCTCTAGCACATACCCCGACTTGGCCACTTCTCTCCATCTCCTTTCCCACTGCCCTTGTTCAGGCTGGAGGGATCTCTTACATGGGCAGCTGTTCCAACTTCTGCTCCCCTTCTTGTTCATCTTCACATTTACCTTCTGCCATTACAACTTCTTTTGCTCTCTCCTCAGCAGTTAAACTTATCTTTTAAGAAATGGTAATTGGAGCACTTCATTCTCTAGATTGTAATTTCCAGCAGCTTCTCACTGCATAAATTGGATAAAATTCAATTCCTACAAGAATCCACAGATACAATGTGGATGTAGCACCTCCTTATTTCTCTATGGCGTATATGTGTATATGACCTGCAATGACTACAGTGTAACAAAGAAATGCTGAAGTTAAGATGGTTTCTTAGTTTGTTAGGCTTCTGATTCTTTAAATATACTGTAGCATATACAAATCTAATAAAATATATTGTGGATGTGGATTTAGGGTGGCTTTTAGGAGAGAGAAACTATCTTGTTTTGAAAGATAAAACATGGAAATTTATGCTAGGCATGTTGTACATAAATCGGAAAGCCTGGATGTTTCCATTTCACTTTCTACATCATTCTGTGCCTTGCCTTTGCCACACCAATTCTAGAAATTTACTACAAATAATTTATAAAGGTCTATTTTTAGGGATTTAGGGCAGCTAACACAAAAATGAAAGAGATAACTGAATGAAGTATATCAGAGGATTTCTGTGACATTAAAGAACCTAGGTTCTAGTTTGTGTCTGCCAGATGTGTGAGCCTAGAGAAAAATAATGTTTTAGACAGTACTCCTTTGTCTCTAAGATGTAGTAAGTAGAAGATTTTTGCATCCTTCACAAATGTGCAGTTGTGTGACTCTACAAATAAAAGAGATGCATAAACGTGTAGAGAATGACAGTTTGACATTAAACTCTCTTTCCCCCCCTCCTTTCCTATTACTCTATCCTTCCGGTAGGCATATCAGCCTTAGGATCTGAGTAGGGCATACAAGTTATCACTTAAAACAAAGAACTCAATTGAGAAGCTAGATGGATTTTGAAATTCATAAACGCAATTGTCTAAAAGCCAAAGAGTTTTTCATATTTAAGACCCCAGGCATTTATTAGAGGGACAGTTTTCAGTTTGTGGTTTTGAATTACAAAAAAGACTTGTCTTGGAAGAACAGGAGTCAGAGCCTGGAGGACTAAATAAAGTCTATGAAACAAGTACAGAGGGAAGGAGAACTGAGGATGGTAACCCAAGAGCTGCTTCCCTGCTACACAGGGAAAAATAGTAAACACATATGTGCTCACACACACCTCTGCACAAGGAAACAGTTTGGAGAATATTAGAAGGCAATATATTTTTTTTAATTAGAGTATAGTTGATTTAGAGTGTTGTGTCAATTTCTGCTGTACAGCATAGTGACCCAGCCATATACATATGTACATTCTTTTTCTCATACTATCTTCCATCATTTCTACCCCATAAGCAATGAGGTCCTACTGGAAGGCAATATTTTAAGGTTTCAGTGCTCTCTGAATTCCTGAGAATTCAAGCCCTAAAAAGACAAAAAAAAAAAAATTGTGGGCAATGAAATTTATACACAACCCATAGTTAAATGCTCAAGAAGTTCTCTTCTCCCTGCTTTAGAATTTATTTTTGTGTGTTAAGGACAAATAGGAAAAAAATATTAATATCTCAAAGGCATTTAGGATATTTTATAGCCACGTGACTCTTTTGAATATATAAACCTCATTCTGAGGTAAATGTATTTCTCAAACTTCCTTCTTTTCAATTGATTAATTTTAAAATGTAAAACGTGATTTTATTTAAAGGAAAATGCCGTTGATAAGAAACTCTTAATCAGGTGTCGTAGCCTTGAAATTCCTCAGGTATTAAAGATGAAAGTAAATGTTTTTACGCAGAAGTCCTTAAACTTGTTCCAAAAATTGACACTAGTAATTGAAAGAGGAAAATTTTTGCTGAAGACTTTTCTTTTAACCTCTAAGAGTACACTTTATTTGGAGAAACTGAAGTCCCAGGTTTTCCTATTTTAGAAAAACAGATAAAATATTAAGAAACTAAGCAAATTGGGAAAAATATAATTAAATATTTAATGTCTGTTGAATGATCTTAAATTAATAGTATTCTCCATCTTTCTAAAATATAAATGAAGAACTGAACAGTTTTGTACAGATTGTTCTGTTTCCATTCATATTAAAGTTATTTTATTTTGATTTATTTGCACTGATGCTGAAATTTGGAGAGAATTATTAGTCTTAAATAACTTGGCTTTGTGAAAAATGATGTCAGCTTATCCATTCAAAGAAAATTCAGATTTGGAGATTATATTTGGTTTTATTAAAAGGAAACTTGGATAACTTTCAATTCTAATTCATTTTTATATTTTCCTTTTTTTTATTTGCAGTGGTGGGCAAATAGGTGTTCAATTCTGTGATTTTCAAAATGGCAGTAAATTAGTTCTAAACCCTATTTTACAGAGAAATTCAGTCTTTTGTACTTTAAATGGGAGCATACATTGATACAACTAGAATTAAATACATCTTTATTTATCTAATCAGAAATGTAAATGCATGTCCTCTCTCCCAGCAATTCAATTTCTAGGAATTTATCTTACAGATATACTTTCACATGAATGGAATAATTCTATGTATAAGGATAGCCTTTGGAGCACTAAAAAATGTACATCAATGAGGACTGTTCAAATAAATTATTGTAAATCCGTCCAATGGAATGTCATGGAAACATTAAAAAGAATAAAGAAGCTTTATTTGCAATGTAATTTAAAAATCTTCCATTTATATCAAGTGAAAGCATTCAAGGCATAAAAAAGGCTCCATATGCTAATATTTATATGTTAAAAAATTCAAGTTAAATACTTATTTGTGTATGAAATATCTATAGACATGTATCCAAGGAACTAATAATAGCAGTTGCCTTTGAAGAGAAAAGCTGGATAAAGTGAAAAGGGTTACTTTTTATTGTATATACATCAATATCATTTGAACTCTGTTCCCTGTACATTCATTACAAATTCAGAAAGATAAATTAATTGGAAAAATAAAAATTAAATTTATTTTTTTCCTTTCTTGTTAACTTAAAAATTATATTTTAAAATATTTGTGGGTTTTGGGGAAGTAAAAAAGTAAAAGGTTAATATTATAACAATCTAGAGTGATACTTATAGGGATTTTTTCCCTTCATCATATAGTCTTTTTTTTTTTTGCCTTTTCTACGGCCACTCCGAGGCATATGGAGTTTCCCTGGCTAGGGGTCTAATCAGAGCTGTAGCTGCCAGCCTACGCCACAGCCACAGCAACGCGGAATCCGAGCCGTGTCTGCGACCTACACCACAGCAACACCGGATCCTTAACCTTCTGAGCAAGGGGAGGGATCAAACCCACAACCTCATGGTTCCTAGTTGGACTCGTTAACCACTGAGCCACGTCTTATGTGAATATAAATGTCAGAGTCAGCCCATTTATTTTAGTGACCTTGGGAATCAATGGAAACCAACTTATGACTGTTTCAGTCATGGTGATTGGGCTTTACTGTGAAGCCATTTAATTGTATATGGAAAATGTCCTGATTTTTGTGATATTTGCATATGCAGAAGCATAGCATAGTTTCACAGTTGGTGAGTGGCCATATGATTTCTTTACATATACTTCTGTAACCTTGAAATTTTGTTTCAAAATAAATGATCAGTATTAACAGAAAAACTCTATCCAACTATGGCATAAGTAGTTCTGCAAATTACTGTATTTTGAATGAGCTGTTATCAGATAAATGAGGTTTTACTGAATATAGCTATTATAAGTATTTTTCAAACTATGGAAAGACTCAATTTTTATAAGACTTGGCAATTGAAACATATGTTGGCAGAATATTTAAAACATACTTCTAGAGCATTGAAAGTTCTCCATGTGCAATTACAATCCTTTAGCTATTGGCATTGTTTCCTGAAGAGTCATTTTATTTAGTTTACATTTCTTATCAGAGTACATTTGGTTAAGGACAACAATATCTCAAACAATTGTAACATAAAAATATGCTTTTTTTTTCTACCTCCCCTCGCCAACTTTTCATAGAATCTTGACAGTTCTACACTTGGCATATAATCAAGTGATATGATTTTTATTTTGATTCCCTGCTGCTTTTCACATGGTTAGAGGGAAGGCGGAATGATTTTTTTTTAGGGCACCTACAGTAAGTCTTAATGAGTCCAAAAATTTGTGAAGTTAAGGGAATAAAGGATTTCCTATCTGTGACTGAGAAGTAGAATGATACTTTGAATTAGCACCAGTGTAGAAGAATAAGTCTCATACATGTATTTATTTATTTATTTATTTGTCTTTTTGCTTTTTCTAGGGCTGCACCGGCAGCATGTGGAGGTTCCCAGGCTAGGGGTCTAATCGGAGCTGTAGCTGCCGGCCTACACCACAGCCACAGCAATGCACGACCCAAGCCGCGTCTGCAACCTACACCACAGCTCACAGCAACACCAGATCCTTAACCCACTGACCAAGGCCAGGGATCGAACCTGAAACCTCATGGTTCCTAGTCGGATTCATTAACCACTGAGCCACAACAGGAACTCCACATACATATATTTAATATCTTATTACAATCTTGAGTGAATGGACTCTGCTGCACAGTTAATGTTTCTGATTCAATGTTTTGTTTTGGTTGGGATTTTTTATAATGATTTTTTTTCCATTATAGCTGATTTATAGTGTTCTGCCAATTTTATGCTGCACAGCAAGGTGACCCAGTCACACATAAATGTATACATTCTTTTTTCCCACATTATCATGCTCCATCACAAGTGTCCAGATATAGTTCCCAGTGCTATACAGCAGGATCCCATTGCTTATCCATTCCAAAGGCTATAGTTTGCATCTATTAACCCCAAATTCCCAGTCCCTTCTACTCCCTCCCCCTCCCTCTTGGCAACCACAAGTCTGTTCTCCATGTCCATGATTTTCTTTTCTGTAGAAAGGTTCATTTGTGCCCTATATTAGATTCCAGATATAAGTGAGATCATTTGCTATTTGTCTTTCTCTTTCTGACTTACTTCACTTAGTATGAGAGTCTCTAGTTCCATCCGTGTTGCTGCAAAATGATTCAATGTCTTATTTTAAATAAATTCACCTCCCTTTGTCCTCTGGGAGTCATTGTGCTCTCATTCCCTCTCCCTACCACTTTTGGTCCCACTGGTCTACTTTTTTTTTCTTTTTTTTTTTTTTTTTAGGGCTGCACCTGCAGCATATAGAATTTCCCAGGCTAGGGTCGAATGAGAGCTACAGCTGCCAGTGTACACCACAACCATAGCAACACCAGATCTGACCCATGTCTGCAAACTACACCAAAGCTCACGGCAAAACCAGATACTTAACACACTGAGCAATGCCAGGGATCAAACCTGTGTCCTCATGGATATTAGTCGGTTCCTTATGGCTGAGCCACAATGGGAACTCCTATCACTGCCCATAATTATGTTTATTTGCTACTTAATTTTATCTAGGTCTGCTAACCTTTAACATTTCATATCAATGCATATTCAAAGTAATATTTGATCTCATACAGCCCTGTTTTTTTATCTGATACTTAGAAGCATGAGGCACCAGAGTTAAGTGAATCTCCTTGGGTATCAAATGTGTTCTCCCAAAGAACTGTCCAAGCAAAGTTTATATTTCAGAGATGCAAGAAAAGCATGCACAGGATGGCTCTCTGAGCCTCCTCAGCTAGAGACAAGTGACTCTGCTGGTAATGAATGATCTGGCAGGGGTACCAGCCTGACCTATCCTTGACCAGTGCTGGGTGAAGGGACTGTCTAGGCATGACTAAAGAATGGAGGCAGAGGCCGGTTCCATTGGAGATTTTGAAAGAGAATCTCAGTAGCAGGAGAAAGATGGGAAGCCTGGGGAAATAGGATAGAAACAAGGATCTGAGGTGTGTCTCAATTCACTTCAGATGCCCAGTTCCAAGGGTCCTTGTCTGAGCAGAACCTGCAAACTTTCCTAAGACACTAAGGTATAATCATAAGTCTTGAGAATCTCATCAAATATTAATATTCTCCATGTAACCCCATTCTTACAGTGAGGTTTCACTATATGGAAATAAATTTTTGGAAATTTCTTGCAATTGGAATTATAAGCTATTGATATTTTGTAATTCATAAAAATATGTTGATGCTATTGGCTTTACCATAGTATATGGGGCTTAGAGCATTTAAAAGTATTTCTCTTAATATTTCCCGCTATGATCCACAATCAGCAAAGGGTGTCAACTCTCTTTGTAAAGTGAGACTTTGTTAAAACTTTCTCCAACATCACCCACATCATTTGGTCGTCACCACCAAGAAGTAAAATCCAAACTCCGAGAATATTTGATATACTCTTCAAAATCCAGTTCTAACTTCTATGTCACACCTCTCTCCTCTCTCCTATATACATTTTGCGTTATAGACATTAAATGCTTCTTAAAGACGCTCAAACATAACAGTTCCTATATATCTCTGTGCAGTTGTTCTTACCAGTCTTCATGGTATGTTCTTTTTATTTCTTTAAGGTTAACCGTAGGTCACCTATTATATGAGGCCTCAAAAATCACTAGAGAAAAATTAGTAACTTCCCCCACTATGCTCCTACAAATCTACTACAGATTCTGTTAACTTGTAATTATTTTTCTACATGTGTTTACCCTGCATTAGACTATTAGTCAGTTTTCAGGAATTGATATTTACATGCCTAATGCCTACCTGAGATTTGATCCATGGTAGAAAAATCAATAAATGAGAGCTGAATGGATGAATACACAATGAATTAAATGCAGAAATGAAGCAAAATCACACAGAAGATCTATACACTTAGATATTATTTCTGATAAAAGGCTGCCTCATTTTTAATACCAAAACCTTATATAATGTGTTTCTTAACACATTTTTCATCCAATGTTTATACAGAAAAAATGTACTTATGTCTCTAAAACTCGATATGAAATTTTTAAACAAATTATGTGGCACAAAGTAATTTTCTAAATAGAATTGATAAAATGTCAAAATCACATACACATTTTGAGACGCAGGCCACATCTCAACAAGGGGTTTAATCTTAGATGTTACTGGCATTAGGAAAGGCCATGCTACTCCAAACAAACTATGTATTTTAAGAAAAAATAAGCGTATCAATTATATTTGATAACCTGGAAGACATTATTAAAGTATTTAATAGAGAGGCATAAAAATTTTACTGTTTTTTGAGAAATTAGGAATATGGGGCTGATGGGTAACTTGCTATATTTTTTCCCATATGAATAACACAAGTAGATTTCTGGTTAGCATTTTCATTCTGATTGTCTGATTTTGAGGAACATGTAATTAATAAACATGTAACATGTAATAAACAGATGTATTTATTTATTTAATTTTTTTTGGAGATAGATTTATTAAATTAGATATTTAATACATTCAAATTGCTATGTTGGGTATTATAAGAAATACAAAAATAAAGATGATTTGTGCCATATTTTCAAGGGGCTTCCACTTAGTTTCAGGTCTGAGGATTATGATAGGACCACAATTAGTTTCCATTCCAAATTTCATTTGTATGAGATTGTAGTGGCTACATAGAGTTCTATGTTCTAATTCCACAGCTCGACTTGGGCATGATATTAATGATATTAATGACGTTTGTAATAAGAACATACTTGCCACCACTGCTCTAGAGATTCACAGGAAAAATAAAGCTCTTTTAGCTGAAGTGACAAATTAAAATCTCCTGCAAGAAGTGACACTTATGCTGGGTAGGGTAATTTTAGGAATAGGAATGGAAAGAAGTGGTCCAAGTGAATTCCAGAAGCAAAGCTTGAAAGAGAAAGAACCAGGAAAATTCAATGAAAGAAAGTAGTCATGTTGGTTGCAGCCAAATATATTGCTCTTGTCCTCAAAAGGGGAACATAGGGTAAGTGCTAAGAATGTCTCCATCAGCTTGACCCTAATGGCCAATAAGAAGCCTTTCAATGGACTAGTAATTTCAGAATAACTTAGAAAATTAAAACTGAGAGCTACCAGTTGCTAATATATTGCTAATGTTAACAAAATAAGCAAAATAAAGGAAAAAAGTGAAGAAAAATCTTGACATCCCTCGATTCAGTTAATGAAACAGAACTGGAAAAAGAAAACATCTAGTGTTGTAGAAAATAATCTAATCAATAGGGAGTAGTAACAAAAAGAGGGAGAAATGTTAGTTGTGCTGAAATTACAAAGTTGCTACCATTCATGAGGTAAGCTCAAAAAGAGAAAGAAATTATTTCTACCTGCTGATAGACTAAAACTTCAAAAACCTCGGAGCTAAATCTTCAACAACATCTTCCCAGGAAACATTATACATCCCACATAATTACTTTAGACTTCTTAGGAGTTATACGTCCTGTGGTATTAGTCCTGATGGAAACACAAACACTTCAGGATCATTCTTAAATTGGTCTCAGAGTCATCTTCATGAAGAGGAAATGAGATCAAGTATATTGGCTTGGAAGAGAAGAGAGGCTTACTAAGAAAACTAAATTTGTTTTGATATCAACCAATTTACCCCTTTTATTTAATCTCTTCTTAGTCTTTTCTATATTAAAAAAAAGTCTTTCCTTCTTATGCTTAGCCCTTTTACCAGTCTTGTCTCAAGCTAATAGTAATTTTTACAGCTCATAAAAAGCTCCTGTGCCTATCAGCTATCTTGAACATCACCTAATAAATAAAATCTGATTATTTTCTATCTTAAATTTTCTTCCTGCTCTCCAGGTTTCAATGCCAGTTGTACAAATATGAGCTCAACCAGATTAATGGAAATAGTAAGAAATATATGCTAAGAGATTTATTGCAATAAAGTGACTTAATATAATCATTGGGACTAGCTAGGCATGTCTAATATCTAAAGGGCAGACCATCAGAAAGGGCAGACTGGACCTTTCCAGCAATGATTGAAACTATGTTCCACAGGCAGAATTCCATCTTCTTTCAGGAAATTTTTATTTTAAGGCTCTGATTTTAAGCCCTTTCAACCTATTAACTTAGCCAACAAAGATATCTCTTTTACTTAAAGTCAACTGATTATTGACTGTAAACATGTTTAAAAATACCTTCATAGCAACACATAAATTAGCTTTTCATTGAATAACTGGGGACTGAAGACTAGACAAATTGATGGTCAAAAAACATATCTTGCCCCACCCCTTGTCAACTTGGCACCAATATGCATTTCATTAAACCATACTTGTCATCCAATTAAGACAACGATAAAGTCATATTTCTATCTAACTCAGTACACCCACCCTTCATACAATGGAAAATATATTAATATTTAACTGCAGGAGAGGATTCAAAGAGCTTCCCTGAATTTCACTATTCTCTTTTGATATTCTGTAACTTAAAAACCATGGTATACAATTAACTATTATTTATATATCTTATATTAGAAAATAAGGAAATGAGAGGGAAGATATAAAAATATTTGTTAAATATATACGCAAATATATTCATAACAAAATATTCAAGAAATTGTCATAATTATTATAGTCCTTGTTTCTGCAAGTAGTAACACAGTCATAGTTGGCATTTATAACTACCTTCTTCCATTGCCCATTTTTTACTTTGCACTCAGAAACCACCTAAACTAATTATGGTTCTTTGCATAGCAAGATGACTCAAACCTTAATTCATGAAGGCTCTGGAATTTTAGCACTGTTTCCTGAATTTGGTTGTTTTAATCTCCTATTGACTTCAATCATAGGACATGGTAGAACTAAAATTTGTACTAAGGGATCTCCTGTGTTCAAGACAAAATCTTCCACATTTCTATTTTGCAGTAGCAACTTTCTCTTGGCAATTAATATTGTCCCAGACAGCACTGTAACTCCCTTCTTTGCCTGTTGATTCAAAGATGTAAAGACCACAAAGTGCCTAGGTGACAGTCTCAACTTCTAATCCTATAGCATCATTGATGTGTTTCCTGGTAGAAGTATTCTTCCCAATGAAATAAGTTTTCTAGACCATCAGAGCCTAATGTTGTGAGGACTCTAAAGTGAAGATTTTTCTAGTGGAACGAACACAGGGAGTTATAACACTTCCATGCTTTAATTCCTGGACTAGTGGATTGTGACTAAGGGAGAAATAATGTCATATATTGGATGCCAATTTGGAGCACATACAGCCTCAGGCAGGGCATTGCCCCAACACTGAAAATATGGCCATAGAGTTAGTATTGCAATCTTTAAAATGTCATTTCACCATTCTATCAAGATAGTTTCTTTGGGGTGACAGGTAACATGATAAAAGCAGTGAATTCCATGAGCATGGGCTCACTGACCCACTTCTTTTTCTGTGAAATGTGTTCCTTGATCTTAAGCAATGCTGTGTAGAATATAGTAATGGAGAGTAAGGCATTCCGTAAGTTCACAAATGGTATTTTTGATAGAAGCATTGTGTGCAGGAAAGGCGGATCCACATCCAGAAAAACGTAATGGAAGTTGTCCCAGTGTTATCAACCTATAGTCAGTTAACTGGTTGATAATCCTAAGAAATGGTACCACGTTGCAGACACAGTATTGGTTTCTGTCATTGGCAGATTGGGAACTCAGCAATGGCTGTAGTTGGTTCAGCTTTAGTGAGCAGTAGTACTACTCACCGAGTAGTAATTATGCATGTCATTAAGCCCATGCATAGCCCCCATCTACCATGGCCCATTGGACATGATGAGAGTGGCTGGGAAAAGAGACTGACATACAAGGGATCTTCCTATCCTCTAACTTATTAAAATTTTCCTCTTCTGAGATCACCCTTTGATGAGAATTAACACGGGACATAAATCTCTTTACAATCTTTGTTCATTCAGAAGATCTATCTGGAAATCTCTTTCCCAGGCTTCCTTGTCATGAATTTTCCAATCATATTTCTTCTGAGTCACATCATTGGACAGAGTCCATAAATAGGCATAGACTCAAAACTTTGGCCATTTATTCTTCCAGACAAAATAAGCAACCAGTTATAATGCTCTAAGATCTGCCCACTATGAGAGCTTTCCTTCACCACTATTCTCCAGAAAGGGGTGTAGTGGTAGAGTGACCACTTTCAGGTCATGCCAGCATATCCTGTAGAACCATCTATAAGCCAGGCTTCAGCCTTGTTCTTCCTCAGTCAATTCATCATAGGGCACTTCCCATGAGATCGTAAATACAAGTTGAGAGAGAGAAGACAGTGCAGCAGGAGTAGTGTCCTCGGATATTTGGGCTACTTCCTCTTATAACTTATTTATTCTTTCAGCACTGCTCAAGCATGATCTCATATATACCACCTTTATTTCATAATGGAATGCTACTGTGCATGCCAACTTTATGGTTTTGCGTGTCAGACAACATCCAGTTCACAATGGAAAGTTCAGTTTGGAAGATAATTTGGTACCCCGTGGTTAAGCATTATCTGCTAGAGCTTAGGACAGATAAATATATGTTTGATAGACAAATAGATCAATACTATAATATCTATTTCCCTAAAGATTCCTGACTAATACAGCCCGTGTCAATAAATTAAACCTGGCTCAACTTTAAGTTTCTTATTCCATTACTCTCTAAATATCCATTTCTGGAGCTTCCATTGTGGCTCAGCGGTAACAAATCCAACTAGTATCCATGAGGATGTGAGTTCGATCCCTGGCCTCACTCATTGGGTTAAAGATCCGGCATTGTCATGAGCTATGGCATAGGTTGCAGATGCAGCTCAGATCCCATGTTGCTGTGGCTGTGGCATAGGCTGGCAGCAGCAGCTCCAATTTCACCCCAGCCTGGGAACTTCCACATGCGACGGGTGCAGCCCTAAAAAGACAAATAAAAATAAAAAATAAAAATAAACATACATTTCCGCACATTTCTACCTATATAAATGGAAAACAATGAGCTTACATAGTTCTTTTGGAATTTAGCACAGTGTACTTTCTGGCAGGTCACTTTCTTTCTCATCTTCTATGGCCTGCTGGAATTTGAGTCTTGTCATAGGCTCAGAAACTAAGACAGGTGATGCAGATAGGTCAGGAGAAGAACCAGCAGTGTTTTGTAAGGCAACTACTACAGAGGAGGCCGTTACAGGTGCTTCAGGCTAAGGAAGACTAACCTCCTTATAAGTGAATATTTTACATAATTTAAAAAATGTGTTAGTCTTAACACACACACAAGTGATTCATCCTCTAATTTAGCATTTTCCACATATTTCTGGTAACATACTCGTCTCCTCTAAAACGTATTGAAATGTATTGGAGATACAAAAATGACTAGATTATTATTAAATGTATTCTATAATTTTTTTCATAAAGCAAGTTATCAGATTCTACTACATATAAGCAAAGAGGAAAAACAGAAGACTCAGATGGAAACTGTGGAAGTTACTATTTTGGTAATTTGGGGTAATTCATCTTTATTTTATACAAATTTATATCTCTTTTATTTCTGTCGGTGGTTCATTTCTTCTATCTCAATCCATCAGCCTCATCACAAAACTCTGTTTCCTTATACTTCAGGAACTTCCAACTGACTTCAAAAGGCATTTTTTTTCTTGGTTTCACAACAAATTTATCTTCACTATCTCTTTGATTGAATTGGGAGATTTATATATGGAGAGAGAGAAAGGTGGGGGAAGAAGGATATAAGAAAAAACAGCATTAAAAGAATTACCATTTATTGAAAAGTCACTAAATAAGGCACTGTACAAGTTATATATAAAAATGATAGAGACAGAGAGCCTTCCTTCCTTCTGTAAAACTCTGTTGTAGAGTCTGTTGTGAAAGCAATTTACTATAATATTGTCCCTGTCTTCAGTGGAAAAGACAAATGCAGCTAGCATAGCAGTTATATGAGGGAAAATGAACTGTCACTATACAGATACGAGTAGTGCCATGACCATATGTGGTAGAAGGAATTCTAAGAAGTCTCCCCAGATTCCCATCCCCTGGGACACATGCCTGTGTAACACCCTCCTCTTGAGTCTTGATTCTGAATCAGTTGACTTTGAGTAAACAAAAAGGGAGATTAATTTAAGTGGGCCTGAGTTAATCAGATGAGCTCCTACAAGCAGTCTACTACCCAAAACAGCAGCAGACACACTCTTCTGAGGGCCTGGAAGAAGCAAACTACCATGTTAGGAGGAGGGCCGCATGGCAGGAAATTGCCGGCCTCCCTCTCTAGAAATTGACAGCCTCAGTCCCACAACCGCAAGGAAATGAATTCTCCCAACAAATGTGGGAGAATTCTAAATGTGCTTAGAAGAGGATCTTAAGCTCCAAATGAGAATGCAGCTTCTCCAGTATTTGATTTTGACCTTGTGAAACCCTGAATGAAAATTCATCTACACTGTGACTGAATTCCAACCCTACAGAAACTAAGATAATTAGTGGGTATTATTTAAACATTTTGTAAGCTAAGTTTGTAATTTTTTCTTTATTATACAGCAATATAAAACTAACGGGAAAGGAAGAGTAAGCTATTCAAAATGAATTTACCAATGTTCCATTTTAAGATAATTTCCAAATGGATTAGAAGTGTTTTCTAAGTGCTTGCTTTCACTCTTGATCCTATCTGTTAGTGTTGATTTTAAGCATTTCCTGTCTTCCTAAAAAGATGTGCTGCTAGGCATACCTACCTGAAATAGGCAGCCAGCCAAGTCATGGAGAAGAGAGTCTCAATTCCAGTGAAATCCACTGAGGGAATTAAAGAGCAAGACAGCCTTGAGTGTTGCCACAGGCTTACTTCTCTGAGATTTCAGAAACCTGAAGTCTCATCAAACTTTGTCTCTTTCATCACTAAGACACAACAATGGCGTTTCCGTTGAGGCACAGCGGGTTAGGAATAAGAGTAGTATCCATGAGGATGCAGGTTTGATCCCTGGCCTTGCTCGTTGGGTTAACGATCTGGCATTGCCATGAGCTGTGGTGTAGATCACAGATACAGCTCAGATCCTGCGTTGCTGTGGCTGTGGCTATGGCCGATAGCTACAATTCTACCCCTAACCCAGGAACTTCAATATGCCACCAGTGCAGCCAAGGAAGGAAGGAAGGAAAGAAGGAAGACTCAGACACAAATACTATGAATTTAATAAGTCAATGGTTTTAAAATGATTTGGGTAGATATGTATATTATTGCAAAAATTTCTCTTTCACAGAATCTCCTCAAGTCTCTTGGTGGGACTCATTTCTCTCTAATAACATTTCCTTCCCATTCTAACCATGGGTGCCTAACTTCCATATGTATGGATTGCAGACTCAAGTGAAATGCATTTGATTATTTACACCTCCTGCTCACTAGTCTAAAAAAGCATTTGTATCCTAGTTAGTGGATAGTTGTCATTGCTCTGCTTGCACACATGAACATAAGTGCAAGCTAATATGTGGTGATACTTAAAGATAATCAATTTTAAAAGCACCATATATCCCAATGGAATCACTAAAATCTATGTTATTTTGTATTAATTTTAAATTGAATAACTAAATTCCACTAATGATGATTTCTCAACAGACGCCATCATTCAACCAGGGCTTTCCAGTACAGTAGCTACTAGTCACATGAGGCAATTAGAGTCTAAATATAAATTAAGCAAAATGAAACATTAATTGCCTCAGTCTCATTAGCTACATTTCAACTGAGCAGTAACATCATGTGTCCATGTTGGAGAAGGCAGATTATAGAACATTTCTATCATTGCAGAAAGTTCTACTGGAGAATGCTAAAGTAAGCCCAGAACCCCATGCATTCTGTTAAAACCTTTCAAATTTTACCCCCTCCATGTTTCTTAATCTAATTTTCCTCTTTCTGCCACATTTAGCCAGTGCTTTAACTGTTCTAAATCACTTACCTTTCACAAATTAGATATTATTTAACTCTTGCAAATGCCTTTTTCATGGTTATTATTATTATTATTTGCTTTTTAGGGCCACACTCTCAGCACATGGAACTTCCCAGGCTGGGTGTCGGAATCTGAGCTACAGCTGTCAGCCTATGCCACAGCCAGAGAAATATGGGATGTGAGCCATGTGTGTGACCTACACCACAGCTCATGGCAAAGCCAGATCCCTGACACACTGAGCAAGGCCAGGGACTGAACCTCATGGATACTAGTCAGATTCGTTTCTGCCATGCCACAATAGGAACTCCCATCATTAATTTTTATTCCCTGTCCACTTGATGAATTTCTGCTAATTCTTTAGCACTTAGGCCAAATAGCACCTCTAGTGAAATACCTTTCTTGAGATCCTCAAACACAGGTAAATATTTTCTCCTCTGTTCTCCGATGATGCCTCATTCACACTTGATGATAGAAGTATTTATATGGGTGTAATTCATCCACATGGGTTTGTCCTATTATTGCTCATGAGCCTCTAGAGGAAAGGGACCTTATTCTTTTCACCTTTATATCCCTCCATACAGATGTGGAATAGGCACTAAATACCTCTTAATTTATCCACTCATATTCTTATTTTCATCATACTGTTTGCTGACTTAGTGACTTGGGGTAAATAACTTTATTCATAGGTTATGGAAAGAAATAAAAAGTAACCCATATGTTATTAATCAAAATTTGACCTTACAAGAAGGAAGTTACTATAAGAAGGGCAGAGCAAGAACCTGCCTTATAAATATGAAGTATGACTTGGCAGATAGTGAAACATGCAAACAACTTACTCAATGAGAAAATACAATTATTCTTGAAACCCTGTAAAATCAGATACTATCATATATAAAAAACAGACTGGATAGATCATAGATAGGTAGATAGATGGATAGACAGACAAAGATAGGTAATTTATAGTTCCATGGTTCTTGGCTCCCAGAGATATGGTAGGTAGTCAGAAAACCCACTGAGGCCACTGAATTTTCCTCTATAATTTGGTGGGGGAGGGGAGAGGGCAGCTTCCCAGGCATTTCATTTCTATCACTATATACATAACCAACCTCAATTTATAATATACTTGCTTGGATTTTTTTCTTAAATTCTAATCACACAATTCTCCTGTCTCATTCTGGAAAGTGGTTAATTAAAAAAAGAGAAACCCTAGGATGTGCCACTAGTAAAAGTTGCACTTAGAGTTATGAATACAAATATTGTTTCACTGTCCCGATGTGAGTCATATTTTTTGTTTGTTTGTTTTGGTAGCCTTTTAAAAAATCAAAATGCTCTAGTAGCTTCCTCTGGCAAAAGCAGAAGAGCGCTACAGATTTGAGTCTAGCTGCCTGCCATCAGTCACAGAGCTGGAAAGGCCCTCTAGCACACAGGGCCATCTGAGTGATGCAGAAGAGTCCTTTTCAAGGGGCTTGGAACATGCAATCACTTGGCTGCCATCAAATATTTCTAAAGGAAAGGAATCCTCAAGTCCAATAGACCAGAGGGTCTTCTGGCTCTGCCAAGAAGAGTGACAGAGGCTATAAAACTGTCTGCTCTCCTCCTCTGCTAAATGGCTTGCCAGAAATCACACAGACTCAGAGCTGTTGAAAATACGGCTGCTTTATTTCAAAATGCGCCCTGAAAAAACATGCTGCTTCCTACTCTCTCGCTCCATCTACTGGAGTTTACTCAAAACACTGATCTAGTTAACACTTAGCTAGGAAAATTACATTCCAGAGTGACTTCCATTCCCTTATTGTTTCCTCTTGAGCATAAGATCCTCAGGGAGCAATGAATCTGACTGCCAGAAACTTGAATTTGTTTGCAGGATATTTTTTTAAAAAAAAAGAAAAAAGAGAAATAGGCACTCTGAATAAAGCAAAAGTTCATTCTAAACACCGTATCTACTTTTGTAGTTCTCCTTCAGAATAATTTTGCCTTTTATTGTTTTCTCTAGAACTCTCCTTCTTTTCTATATTTACCTTGTAATTTCTAGTAATTCTGTCAGTAACTCGAAGCAGAGGAAAGGGTCCTGGATTTGAAATCAGATGATAAAAATACAGCTCTCACTTGCATGCCTTAATCCAAGTGATAGATACCCTGGTATTCTTAAAGTGTTCAGGACAGATGTTTTTACTTATGAGAATTCCATTAAAAACTCTGGTATGAAAAAAAAAAAATGAAGTTCCCGTCGTGGCTCAGCAGAAACGAATCTGACTAGCATCCATGAGTACAAAGGTTTGATCTCTGACCTCGCTTAGTGGGTTAAGGATCCGGCGTTGCCGTGGCTGTGGTGTAGGTCAGCAGCTACAGTTCCAACTGGACCCCTAGCCTTGGAACCTCCATATGACTCGGGTGTGGACCTAAAAAGACAAAATAAAAAAACCTCTGGGTATGACAAAAGAGGTATTCCACAGTATCTTTGATGATGCTAATTATGGAATATCTACCCTCACTTCTGACCCCTACCACTCTCTCCTGTTTGCCTCTTGCACTAGCCCTTGACCTTTTTCAAAATTATTGTTTAAGACTTTGTTTCTTAGAGAAGTTTTAGGTTTACAGAATAATTGAACAAAGTACAGAAAGTTCCCACATACACCATCTCCCTCAAGCCCTTATATTTTCCTTTGCTATAACTTTTTGCATCAGTGTCATACGCTTGCTGTAATTGATGAATCAATATCAATATCATATTATTAACAAAAGTCCATAATTTACATATTTACATTAGGATCTACTACTATATAGTTCTATGGATCTTGTCAAATTCATAATGTCATTTATCCACATTACTGTAGCATACAGAATAGCTTTACTGCCTCCCAAATCTCCTCTGCTCCCCTTATTCATTCCCTCCACCATTTATAATCACTGATCTTTTTACTCTCTTTAGAGGTCGGCCTTTCCCAAAATGTCATATCTGGAATTATAAAGCATGCAGCCTTTGCAGACTGGCTTCCTTCACTTAGCAATTTGCGTTTAAGATTCTTTTATGTCTTTTTGTAACTTGATAGCTCATGTCTTTTCATCGTTGGACAAATATTCCATGGCATGCATACACCACAGTTGCTCACCCATTCATCTGTTGGAGGTCATTGAGTTGCTTCCAAGTTTTGGAGTTATGAGTCGAGGTGCTATAAACACTTGTGTGTAAGTTTTTGTGTGGACATGAGTTTTCAACTCATGTAGGTAAACACTTAGGGGCATATTGCTGGATTTTATAGTGAGACTAGGGTTAGTATTGTAGGAAATTACTAAGTATTCTGCCATGATGGCTCTGACACCAGCAATGAATGAGGGTTCTTTTTTCCTCTATACATACCATTGTTAGCATTTGGTATCATCAGAGTTCGTATTTTACTCATTCTGCAAGTGCGTAGGATGTATTATTTTTACTCCCTCCTCCAATGGCTCTCAGAGTTTCATTGTGATCCGTCCACTGCTGCTTGGCCTTGAGGGCTCTGTAATACTAATAATGTCTTAATGAAAGTATCTGTCTTTCTTTATCCCTGTATTTCCAGTGACTCCAAGTCATGGCACGTAGAAGTTCCCATACATTGAATGCAATCTCCTGACACCAATTTTTATTTTCCCAGTGTCCTTGGAACTGGTCTCTTTCCAACTGTGTCACCTTGAGCATCTCATCTTGTAAGACCTTGGGCAAGTCACAAAATCTTTCCAAATATCTATTTATTTACTTATCTAAAAACAGAATGCTCAATAAACTCCTTGACAGTAAAGATTTGGGAAAAGATGAAATGAGTCAAAATGATTCTGCTTTGTATGATGCACAATACAAAAGTCAGTTATTTCTTTTGCTATGTTCACCTATTAGGAAACCACCTAATCAATAAGTACAAAAAGTAAATCACCTGCTTCAAAATATCTTCCATCTCTCTGTTCTGGAATACATTATATAATAGACACACAGATGCAAAATACACACACACACACAAACATACATAAAACTAGTGTCTTAACTGAATACGTAGGCCAAATCATAACATTTGAGAATGCATCTACATTAATGATATGGCACACCAAATATTTTCTCCTGACTATAACACATAGATAGTAATTGCAAATTCGAAAAGTCAAGTTTATTATTTATTCTTTTAATTGTTGTGTGTAAACAACAGTAGAAGGAGTTTGTGTGGACAGTGGGATATGGGTGTTTGGTAACAATAGCAAGTGGTAATCAACAATGCTAAATATTGTTCATCTCACATAGGAAGCAAATGAAACTATGCTTCCTATATTCCAGAGACTATTGTAATATTGTCCAAAGCCATTAGGATCTGGGGCAAGGATAACCATATGATTGTTTTCTGGACCACAGTCACTTCAAATATGGGGTAACTATGTAACTTTCTAATCTTCAATCTCACAAGTATTATTATCATGAAACAGTTCATTTATGGATCTTAGTAAGAAACAAATTGAACTAGATCTGCAACAGATCCTGCCTCTAAGAATATTAGGAAAAGAGGAGCTATTGAATTGAGGCTTCAAAGAAGCACACTTACCAACAAATATTTACTAAGCACCTACGATGTCTTAGGCATTGCACTTTCTCAGTTTTTGTCTTTAAAAATATCTTTACTTTGCCAACATTATTGAAGGATTTTTTTCAATGGATTATCAACTATTTCATTTCTTTTTTTATTATGTCTTTGACTTCTACACGCCTTTTAAGGAGGTAATATTAATCCACATGCCACTCTTTGAAGGTAATCTGTATTTTTTGTTCTGGTTGACTTTTAAGATTGTTCATTTTGTCTCTGGTACACTGAAGTTTCATTTTAATGTATCTCAGGTTGGGATAATTATTATTTTTAGTCCTCTTTATAATCTACTGGGAATCTTAAATCTGCTTCTCAGTTCAGATATTCAATAAATATTTTATTCATTATATCTTTATGTATTGTCTCTTACCTATTCTCTCCTCCTTTTCCTGGAAAGCAATTAATCATATTTTAGAACTTAGCACTTAATCTTTCTTATCTTCTAACTTGTTCTACATACTTTCCATCTTTACATTTCTCTGTACTAATATATAGGTAATTTTTTCTACCTAATCTTTCTGTTCCTCTTCTCTCTATAATCTGTCTAGTCTTCTTTTAAAATTATCTTTTCAGGTTATACTTTCATTTATAGCATTTTTATTTCTAGAAATCCTCTATTTTTAAAAAAAAATCTTGTGGCCATTTTTGTACTTTTCTTCATGTACACATTTTCAAGTTGATCTTATTTTTTAAACACAGTGAGTATATTTTGTACTCTGTCTCTATATTTATATCTATAATCCTTGTGGATATGCTTTTGTTATCTATTGTTTTTGCTGATTCTGGCAAATAGTACTGTGAATCCTTATACGTTTGATATTTTCAACTGTATGCTGCTCAGAGTATTGAAAAATTACCTATGTGGATATTTTGAAGATTTTTAAAGAGGGATCCTTCTCTGAAGATTCGCATTGGTTTCTTGCAGGCCCCTAGGGTCACTACCACTCTGTAATAAGTTTGAAATGTCTTCACAGTCTGCAGGTTAGTTCATAACTACCCGGTGATATTAATTTAAGCTACAAGTCTGTTGTTCAAGTTGGCAATAATTATCATTTCTTGGGGCTTTCCCCCACTCTGTTCTACACAAGGCAACTTTCCATAAAGGTCAGGGTATGGAAGGCAGATTTACTTCTGATCTACCAATTACTTTAATACTATAGTCCTCTGAAGCCCTAGCTTAATGTAGGAATAATCTCATCTGATTTGTGTGGTTGCAGACCTTGGACTTGAACTTCTATTCCCCTCATCTTTAAGCCACCGCAACTAAAGTGTAAATTAGCCTTGATTGATAATTGTGTGTGAGGCAAAAAAAAATGTCTGTACTTCCTTACTTCTTGGGCTCCAGGTTCTCCTTAGATTTTGCCTTGGTAATTCCTTACTACCTTATCAGATCTTTGGTGGTTTTTAAAAGGTATTTATAAAATATTTTATCCAGCATCTGTTGCTGGTTTCAATGGGAGAACTGGCTTAAATAACCCAACCTGCTATAACCCTGGAAAGAGAACAAGACATGCAACGTTTTCTAAACAAATTGCTTAAATTGAGTTTGAATCTAAGTCTGATTCAAAGTGGAACAAGACCCTTTGTGAAAACAAGCCTGGCCAGAAATTAAATTCATGAACTTACCCTAGGGTCTCAGAAATAGTGATACTATTATTTTGTAATGAGTATGCACTGGCAAGAATTTTGCAGTGTGCCTTTCAAGGAATCAAAGTACAACTGAAAACTGAATTTTAAAAAATCAACTCTGTACTTGAAATTTTCACAATTATAGATAGAAAAATCAACAGTGCCTCTCAAATAATAATAAAAGATCTTACTCGAAGACATGACAAATCAACTTAAACTGCAGTAGCACAAGAATGGGATAGAATGAAGAGAATATCAAAACACTGCTAATGGTTAAAGATAAACTGGAGACATTGAAACCAGTCCTGCCAGAAATTTGTTATTTCATAACTAAAGATTTTACCAATTTTGTAATGATGAAACATTACAATTTCACTCTATATCTTCATAAATTTAATTTTGTTATGTAATTCTACTCTAGTTAATTTCAGGTCAATTTTGTACACCTCCCTTAATATAATCTGAGGGCAGTCATTTTCTTTTAAAAATCCTTTTGCTCTCCATGATAACACCCCAAGTTAGAAGACTGTCTCCAGGAAGTATCACAGGTAGATGCCTGAACCTAGAGAGCTGTACTTTTTTGGAATGTTGCCAGGCCAGGCTTTTTCTTGGCTAGCTATCTACAAAGGTAAGATACAGATATATAAAGGAAAATAATTGTTTGGCATTTATTTTTTGTTTGTTTTGTTTTGTGTTCTGAGCAGGAGTAGGGGAAATTGATTCTCTAGCAGAAATATCAGTACTTTGGAAGTTCTGTAATTATGTACACATTTCCTAATCATCTCTGTTTTTAAAAAAACATTGGGGTTGGTAGATGCAGACTATTACATTTGGAATGGATAAGCAATGGAGTCCTACTTACGACACAGGGAACTATGTCCAATCTCTTGGGTTAGAACATGTTGGAAGATAGTACCAAAAAAAATGTATATGTATTTATGACTGGGTTACTTTGTTGTACAGCAGAAATTGAAGGAACATTTTAAATCAACTATACTTTAATTTAAAAAATTAAGTTCTGTTATCTAAGTTTTTGCCCTATAAAAAACTGCCTATCAAAAAGCTTGATCATAACATTTTAGGTTAAAATGGCCTTTTATGGAAACCTTCATTACTTGCATTACTTGAAAGGCTTTGTCATCCACTTTCTTGATCAAAATAGGTAGTGACCTGTAAAGCAGCCAAGAAATTTATATGTGGAGTGGTTTTCTCCTGATGGATGAAGGAGGAAGCAGAGATTCTTCCTGGTAAAGTGTGGGCAGATAATTTTATGTGACAGCCACATTATGAATGAGGCAATATGAGCATGAAGTAGTTCACAGCACTTACTTCTATCAAGTTCTGCTGATTAAAAAAGCAAGGTGTGGTTCAAAAATTGTCTGAGTCTCCAATAAATTTTGGCTTCCCTATAAGTCAGACCACAGGAGAATACACTAGAGGCTGGAAAGGAAGCCATGTCATCATTGGCAAGAAAGCTTCTGGAATGGGCCCAGTTGGTTTAACTGAGCCTTCCAATGCAGCATGAAGGATGGAACTGGGGCATGTAATGGCATGAAGCCTCACATATTAAAACAGAGTATCACTCAAAGCAATTGTAAGCTTTATCAGAAATCCTAGATACGAACATCTTTGTAAGAGCTCAAGCACTGAAAGGATCTTCTGTACTATTGCATACTGTATAACAAACAGTGTTGTCATCAGCAAGTTTGGATCTTCTGGAAGTCTGCATTCTGTCAAGGCTTTTGGCAGAGATTCAGGTAGAGAAACATTTACTTTAAAATGATTAATGATTCCCAGTTCCACTTTGCCAAGGACCAAGCTTTTTGTCCTCTCTTCTCAGTCATTGATCCTGAAACACTTCTACAACTTACTCAGCTTTCAAATTAACATATATACTTTGAAAAATATACATACTTGATTAGATCTTTCTTTTCCCTGGAAACTGATCATGGCAGACTCTACAGGACAAGCACTGTATAAAGATCTATTTCATTGGTATTATTATTTGAATGGAATAATTTAATTAGTCCATTTCTGAACCATATTCATGGGCCAGCTGGTGAAGCCAGGATTCTGTGATATGACCTTGATTTGATAGGGTTTTAATGATACAGTTACTGTAACAGTGTGTACATAGTACACAGTAATACCATTAAAGCATTGCACAATAAACCATAGAATAACCTGAGACTCTTTTTTTTCCTTCCAGTACATGTGACCTGCAGCTAAAAAGACCAAATTTCAGATGTTTATAAATATAAACTTTGCTCTAATCCATTTATCTTGGTAATGAGGTATACTTAAAAACTTTCAGGCAAATCAAAATTTTTGCTCCATGTGTGTCTTTGTTAGATCTGCTTTGCAGTGAGGGGAAGCTTTTCCTCCCCCTTTAGGTAGACGAAGTTGGGAAACAGAAGCATTGTGTGTTGGAGTGTTTGGAGGGGGGCGATCTCTGTTTCTTAACATGAACAGTTAGTGAAATAATGTCATTCATTAACATAACTTACCACACTTTCTTTTAAATAGTTTGATTTTTGTTTGAGGTGGGAAGAAACAAATGAAACCATAGGAAATTATTTGGGGGGTTAACCTTCTTATCCGTGTTCATTTGTGAGAAAAAATATTGGTCAAGGGATATAATTTATAGGACATCCACAAACTGGCAAAACTCGATGGGAAAACTTCCTTAACACCCCAGGATAGACAATCCATGCTTGGCTCAAATGTGATACCATTTGCAACCCTTGGGTAGGAGAAGGCAACTTATCCAAAAAAAAAAAAAATTTTTTTTTTGTCTTTTTAGGGTCACACCCACAGCATATGGAAGTTTCCAGGCTAGGTAAGGGTCAAAGCGGAGCTGTAGCCCCTGTCCTATGCCATAGCCACAGCAATGCCAGTTGCATCCCATGTCTGCAACCTACACCTACACCCATTTCCACTGACCCATGATGGGAACTCCCGTCCTATTCAAAATTTAAAGCATCTATCAAACTAACAACTTTTCCATGATAGTGATCACATTCTACAATTACGAATTATAAAAACTCAGACTTCCCATCATGGCTCAGAGGTTAATGAACCCGACTAGCATCCATGAGGATGTGGGTTCAATCCCTGGCCTCTCTCAGTGGGTTAAGGATCTGACGTTGCCATGAACTGTAGTGCAGGTCACAGATGCAGCTCCAATCCCGCCTTGCTGTGGCTGTGGCATAGGCCAGCGGCTGCATCTCTGATTGGACCCCTAGCCTAGGAACTTCCATATGCCATGGGTGTCGCCCTAAGAAGACAAAAAGAAAAAGAATTATAAAACTCTCCACCTTTATTGTCTTTTGACTTGTAATTATAAAAAGGGATTTTTAAAATCAAAAATTGTTGAAAATAAAAGCTTCTTGACATCCTCACCTCTACAAAACGATTCTTCTATCTATGCATGAATGCAAGTATTCTCACCAATCAACCACTACTGGATTTCTCTTTTAGGCTGTAGTGTGTTTTCGTTTTCTAGATCATTCAACAAGTATGTATTAAGTACCTCTGTGTGCCAAACCCTGTTCTAGATGTGAGAATTTGACAATGAACAAGCACACAAAAACTTCTATGTCAAGATTTATGGCAGAGACCCAAACTTTGGTTCCTCAGTGAAACCCAAGCCACTGTTCTTTTTTAAATAGCTTTATTAAGGCATAATTAATATACAAAGGAGAGCACATAATTAAAATGTATAATTGAATGAGTTTGAATAAATGCAAACATCCGTGATAACATCACCTCAATCAAGGGAACAGATATATCAGACTCCACTCAAACTTTCCTTGCACCCCCTTCTTTTTGTTTGTTTGGGTTTTTCGTTGTTGGAAGAACACTTAATATGAATTCTACCTTCTTAACAAATATTGAAGTTCACGACGATGTATTGTTTTGTTTTGTTTTTGTCTTTTTGCTATTTCTAGGGCCACTCCCATGTGGCATATGGAGGTTCCCAGGCTAGGGGTCCAATCGGAGCTGTAGCCACCGGCCTACGCCAGAGCCACAGCAACGCGGGATCCGAGCCGCGTCTGCAACCTACACCACAGCTCACGGCAACACCGGATTCTTAACCCACTGAGCAAGGGCAGGGACCGAACCCGCAACCTCATGGTTCCTAGTCGGATTCGTTAACCACTGCGCCACGACGGGAACTCCGACGACGATGTATTGTTAACTGTAGGCACTATGATGTACAGCAGATGTCTAGCACCTATTCTTCTAGGCCAACTGAAACTATAGCCATCGAATGACTCATTTCCTCTTCCCCTCAGCCCTCAGCAACCACTATTGTTTTTCTCTATTATTATGAGTTTGATTATTTTATATACCTCACATAAGTGGAATCTCACAGTATTTGTCCTTCTGAGACTGGCTTATTTAATTTATTATGTTCTTGCAAATTTTAGAGTCCCTTCTTTTCTAAGGCTGAATAATATTCCGCATTTTCTTTATCCATGTATGTGTCACTGTTCATTTGGGTCATTTCCAAATCTTAGCTATTGTAAATAATGCTGCAGCCCACATGGGAGTGAAGATATCTCTTCAAGATCCTGATTTCAATTATTTTGGATATATATCCAGAAGTAGGATTGCAGGGTTTTATGTTAGCTTTATTTTTCATTTTTTAAGGAATCCCTATTTTCCATAGATGCTACAGTATTTGACATTCCCACCAACAGTATACAGGACTAAAATTTCTCCACATGCTCACCAATACTTATCTTTTTTTGGGGGGGGTAATAGCCATCCCAATAGGTATGAGGTAGTATCTTATTGTAGTTTTATATTTCCCTTTTAATTAATAATATAGCATATATTTCATACACCTGTTGGCCATTTGTATGTCTTCTTCAAAAAAACATCTGTTCAAGTCCATTGCTCATTTTTTGATAAAGTCAATGAAATTTATTGAAAATACATGTTTATTTGCTAATTACCAAGATTCTGATTGTTTATTTTTATTATTTATTTTATATTTAAAAAATTTATTGAGGTATAATTGATCTATAACATTGTATAAATTTCTGCTCTATAGCAAGGTTATTGGATATATATATATCCAGTATATATATATCCATTCCCATATAGGTTATCACAGAATATTGAGTGTATTTCTCTGAGCTATACAGCCATTCCTAGTTGACCATCCATTCCATATATAATAGTGTGCATATGCTAATCCCAAGCTCCCATTTTTAACGAAGTTGTTTCTATTTTGCTATTGAGTTGTAAGAGTTACATATGTATATTTTCAGATATATGATCTGCAAATATTTTCTCCCATTCTGTAGGTTGAATTTTCACTCTTTGGGTTGTTTCCTTTGCTTTGCAGAAGAACTTTTATTTGGATATAGTCCCACTTGTGTATTTTTGCTTTTGTCATCTGTGTTTTTGGTATGATATCCAAAAATCACTGCCAAAATCCATGTGAAAGGCTTTTTCCTATGGTCTCGTCTAGGAGTTTTAGGCTCAGGTGTTATGCTTCAGTCTTTAATGTTTTTTTGTTTTCTTTTCTTTTTTTTTTTTTTTTTTGTCTTTTTGCCATTTCTTGGGCCGCAACCATGGCATATGGAGGTTCCCAGGCTAGGGGTCTAATCGGAGCTACAGCTGCCGGCCTATGCCAGAGCCACAGCAACGCAGGATCCGAGCCGCATCTGTGACCCACATCACAGCTCATGGCAACACCGTATCCTTAACCCGCTGAGCAAGGGCAGGGATCGAACCCGCAACCTCATGGTTCCTAGTCGGATTCGTTAACCACTGCGCCACGACAGGAACTCCATCTTTAATGTTTTGAGCTAATTTTTGTGTATGGTATAAGAGCCTGATTCCTTTCTTTTTATTTATTAATTTTTTTTGCATGTAGATATTTAGTTTTATCATCATCATTTGTTGAGAACATCCTTTCCCATTATGAGTTCTTGGTACACTTGACAAAAAGCAGTAGACCTTATATATACATAAGTTTGGGTTCTCTATTTTGTTCCATTGGTCTTTATACCAGCCTTCATGCCAATACCAGACTATTTTAATTAGTATAGCTTTGGAATATATTTTAAAACCAGGATACATGATGCCTCAAGCTTTGTTCCTCTTTCTCAATAATGCTCTGACTGTTCGAGGTCTTTTGTAGTTCCATATTGAATTTTAGATTTTTTTTTTCCCATTTCTATGTATAGTGCCACTGGGATTTTGTGTGGACCCCATTGAATCTGTAGATTGTTTTGGGTTGTATGGACATTTTAACAATATTAATTTTCTAATCCATTAAACATGGATGTCTTTCCACTTGTTTGTTAGGCCTTTAATTATTTTTATTAGTGTTTTTCAGTTTTCAGTGTATACGTTTTTACAAGTTATTACAATTGAGTATGATGTTAGCTGTGGATTTGTTATACGTGGTCTTTATTATGTTGAGGTTCATTGCTTCTATGCTTAGCATTTTTTCATGAAAAGATGTTGAATATTATTGTCAAATTATTTTTTTGCAACTATTGAGATCATCTTGTGATTTTTAACCTTCATTTTGTTAATGTAGCATGTCACATTTATTAACTTGTGTATGTTGAAACACTTGCATTTCAAGGATAAATATCACTTGATCACAATGTACGATCCTTTTAATAGGCTGTTGATTTTGTTGAAGATTTTTACATCTATGCTCATCAGGAATATTAGCATGTGATTTTCTTCTTTTGTGTGCTAGTGGTTTTGTCTGGCCTTGGTATCAGTGTAGTTCTGGGCTAATAAAATAAGTTTGGAAGTATTCCCTCTCTTCAGTTTTTTGGAAGAATTTGAAAAGAATTGGGATTCATTCTTCTTTAAATGTTTGGTAGAATTTAGTGCAGCCATCTGGCCCAGGGTATTCTTTGTTGGAAGAATTTTATTACTGATTAAATCTCCTTACTCATTACTCATCTATTTAGACTTTCTTTTTCTTCATGATTCAGACTTGGTAGGTTGTGTATATGTAGCAATTTATCTTTTCCTCTAGATTATCCACTTTGCTGGTAAAAAATTGTTCTTAATAGCCATCTATAATTCTTTTTATTTCTGTGGCCTCAGTTGTAATGTTTGTTCTCTCATTTCTGATTTTGTTAATTTGAGTCTTTCTTTTTTCTTTGTTAGTTTGGCTAAAGATTTGTCAAATTCATTTATTTTTTCAAAACCAGCTCTAGGTTTCATTTATCTTTTCTACTGTATTCATAGACATTATTTCATTTATTTCTTCTTTAATATGTACACATATTGTTTGATTTCTTTCTCTTTTTGGTGTATATTTGTATATATTTTTTGTACCATGAAGTACATTTTTTATTTTCCTGTAAGGATTACATAAAACATCTGTTAGTTATAGCAGTTTAAGTCAATAACAACTTGATTTCATTTGCATACAACTCTATTCTTTTACTTCTCCCACCCAGCATATTTTCTATTATTATTGTCACAATTGCATCTCTTTATATTGCAAATCCATTGACAAAATTTTGTAATAATATTCATTCTAAATAGTTTTGTATTTTATGTTTATCCTAACATTAAAAGCTATTTACATACCACCATTACAGAATTACAGTACTTTTTTTCTTTTTATGGCTACACCCACAGCATATGGAAGTTCCCTGGCCAGGGGTCAAATCAGAGTTGCAGCTGCCGGCCTATGCCACAGCCATGGCAATGCGGGATCTGAACTGCATTTGTGAACTATGCTGCAGCTTGCAGCAGTGCTAGATCCTTAACCCCTGAATGTGGCCAGGGATTAAACTAACATCCTCACAGAGACAACATCGGGTCCTTAACACCCTTAACCCGCTGATCCACAGTGAAAACTCCCAGAATTACCGTATTTTATGTTTGTTTTTATATTTATCATTAGCAGGGTTTTACCCTTTTATGTACTTCCGTTTTGCTCTTTATCAT
This sequence comes from Phacochoerus africanus, assembly GCF_016906955.1. NCBI lineage: Eukaryota > Metazoa > Chordata > Mammalia > Artiodactyla > Suidae > Phacochoerus > Phacochoerus africanus. The sequence goes on along the minus strand of NC_062549.1, from coordinate 23,360,410 downwards.
CTTTTTGTTTCAATTTGAAGAACTCCCTTTAGTATTTCTTGTCAAGCAGATGAGTAGTGATGAAGTTTCTCAGCTTTCATTGGTCTGGCAAAGTCTTTATCTCTCCTTCATTTTTAGAGAATTGTTTGGATATGTGCAGTATTCTTGTTTGGCAGGGGTTTTTTCTTTTTCTTTTTTTTTTTTTTTTCCTTTCAGCACTTTGACTATATCATCCTACTCCTTTCCAGCCCACAAGGTTTCTGCTGAGAAATCTACTGATAGTTTTATAGGGGATCCCTTGTATGTGATGAGTTTTTTTTCTCTTACTGTTTTCAAATTTTATTCTTTGGTTTTGACTTTTGTCAATTAGATTATAATATGTCTTGACATAAACTTACTTATTTGATGTACCTCGTGCTTCATGAATCTGAAGTACATGAGTCTATTTCCTTCCCCCCATTTTGGAAGCTTGGGCCATTATCTCTTTAAATAAGCTTTCTGGTAACAGTGGTGTTCAAGGGGTAGCAAACAGATTCTTATGAAATGCAAAACTGATCTTATCACCTCTCTAATTAAAATTCCACAGTCCTTAAAATGACCTACAGCTCTTCGAGATCTGAGTTCGGCCCACCTTTTCAATCTTATTTTCTGAAGCATAAGTACTGGCCATCCTGGAAAATTTTTATCTTAAGACCTAAAATAGTGTCAGCTTCTTCAAAATTGCTTAAAAAGGCTTTGCTCAGCTGATTAATTGACACATTAGCAGATGCCCCAAGGAATCATCTCTGTGCTGCTATGAAACCAGCATTTTCCTCTATCAATTATTACAATGTGTTCATTCATTCACCTGGCAATATTGAGTACTAGATAGTACTAGTACAAGCAAACATTACTCTAGTTGATGTATAGATATTATTCCTATCTCATCCTTGGAAACTTCAGTATCTAGTAGAATATCAGAAATGTCAGTGGGCTTCCCATCTTTCAGTCTTCTCTGTGACTGTGATTCAGAAAGAGCTTTTTATTTTCTTTTTATAATGATTTTTATTTTTACTATTATAGCTGATTTACAGTGTTCTGTCAGTGTTCTGCTGCACAGAGAGGTGACCCAGTCACACATACATGTATACATTCTTTTTTCTCCCAACAGAAAGAGCCTTTTATAATATAAGCACAATTTAAAAGACAATAATGATTAAGAGTTTTATAATTATTAATTGAACAAGGTGATCATTATTTTCTTAGTTTGGTGCTTTAGAAAGCACTTAACTAATCTCTAAGCACAGAGTTAGTTAAAAGAAAAATGATTTCTGAATGAATACTGAAATAGGTGGTCACCAAAATACCCCCTTGCACCTGAGTTGTCCATTTTGTATTTTTTTCTTCTTTCGATAGTCTATCCTTGTTGGTAAAGAGACACCTCTAAGAAGCCATTGCCCTTCTAAAGTTTTAAGGCTACAATTCAGCAGTGCAATAAGACATTTGTATATCACACATTCAATTAATATATCTGACATCCTCCACCGTAGGAGACACAAATTCCTCAGAGACTCTGCTCCTCCAGGAAATAATGCTTGATCTGTTTTTTCTAAAGGCTACCTGCATTTTAGCAATTTTCTTTCTCTCATTATCTGGGTTTTTTTTTTTTTGGCAGGAGAAAAGAAACTGTTGTGTACTTACAAAGCAGAATGTCTAAAGATAATGACCATCAAACTCTGTAAAAAGATATTCTGGAGGCCATCATCAAAACTAGTCCTTCTGTTAAATTGCTGATATTACATAACAGATTCCAAGCAAACATGATATTTTGGCCATGTACAAATAAAGCAAGAATAGGGAAAATGTATAGAAAAATATTTTCCTTTTCATAGTAACTGGAATCTTTGAATGCATTGATTTGTAACATACTGATTTAACATTAGCTTCTTATTAGACACTTTATGAAGCAGAAAGCAGGACCAATTCTGTGACCTCACACACAGCATCCTTTTAAAATCATGGAGCAATGAGAGAGGTCTCAAAGTAGATCTGAAAAATGAAACCATATGCAAACTGCATCACCTCTGTGTAAGCCATCTATCTTCCTGTATTTTTATGTCTGCTTTGTTACCAGTTCTATTTCAATTACAGAACCGCTGGGTGGAGGCCACATCTGTCTCTGTCTTGTGGAGAGTTCTTCACACATTATGAGTACTTAGGAAATATTTTCCAATAGTAATGATTCAAAAAAAAACAAATCACAAGTAGTACATTCTGTTGCATTACCCATTGATTTATTAGTTCTCTCCAAAATATAGATTATTCTTTTGCAAACTCTACCTATTTACTTATTTAATGCATAGTCCTAGCCAACAAGCAATTTCACACCTTTCTGAATTCTCTGTACTGGCTACTTGGGTGCTATTCAGTGCCCCATGAGTTTTTACCTTAACTCTTCATGATATTTCCTCAAACTTTAATAAATGTCTATCCAGATAGGGTCCTTCTTCTTCATAGTCTTTTTGGGCCCTGCTTGGGTTTCACATTTTGCATCAAAAATAATTTCTACTTAGCATAAGCTATATTCCTAAACTTGTGAATAATGCACTTTTATAGACTTTTTAAAGGAAGGTCATATTTCACTGCCTGACTGACAAAGCTTTATGGAAATTGTGGCTTAGAAATCTGTAGTCACTTTTACCAGAAGCTTGACACTGATATCTTGGCTCGACCTCTTCATACGGTTCATTAAACTTTAGTTCCTACAAAATATCCTGACATTTATTAGTCCATTTGGGTCCCTTGCATTTCTTCATTAATTAAATAGATTTTTTGAGCCAATATGTTATTATATTACTTAGTTTTGATGAAAAAATTAAAACAGTTACTCAAGAAATATTCTAATTTGTAAATAGGGTACTTATTTCCTTGTTAAAAATCCAGGTTCTCATTAGGTAAATATTCCATAAAAGACTACATAAAGGGGGCAAATTTTAATGCAGCTTCTGAAAGTTATGTAGAATAAATGTGAAGTTAATGGAGAAGACAAGTGTAAGTGTGAGAGTGCAAGGCTGTCATAAGCAAGATGGTTAAGGTACTGCGCTATGAGCAAATCTTTCAAGGAAAGACAGCACAGGAAATATCCAAAGAAAAAAGGAAAGCATAGAATGCATGAGGTAGATCACAGGAGATGGGATCAGAAAGGTAGCTTTTAGTCAGAACTTGGTATCAACTTAAGATGTCATGGAGAGAGAGAAGCAAGATGGTCTGGTGACTAAATCTTGAGGCTCAGGTTGCCTTACAACGGACTGAGAGAGACCAGTCACTCCCTGGTCTGGGGGACAGGGACTGCACCTGAGCTCAGCTAACCATGGGCCCAAGATCACTCCCTTCCCCAAGCAGCTGGCATTTTCCAGACAGCTCTCTGAAGAGCTGGCTTGGATGTTTTTAGCGAACTTTGACTCTTATTCTCTCAAAGGCATGTTCCTCATGCACAACAAAGACATAGTCTAACAGAGGGACCTTACCCATACCTGGAACAAAAAACTCATGTTGTGTCTAGAAACTTCCTGTCCTCAAAGAATCTCTCTAGGAGGCAATGAGATATCAGGGGTTGACTCTCTTCTCTTGCTTCACCTTGCTTTATGGTTCCCTATTAAAGCCTATTCTTTATACACCTACCCTCACAGCATTATGGAATTCTCTCTAATATACTTCCCTATGTGCTGGCATCTTCAATCACTCTAAATCACTGTCAATTTTTGAGCATTGAAATTTCATTGTAGAGGCATTCACTACCCTGAAAGGAGTGTGCAGGAGAAAGAAGCACCTGGAATCAAAGAGATAAGTCAAGAGCTGACTAAGATCAAAAGATCTTAGAAGACCTAAAGTTTGAACATTTTATGCTATTACTTCCCCTAACTGGGGATCAAAATAAAACCAATGCTTAACTCTTAAGAGTGAAACATGTACAGCAAAATTTTGGTTTTCTTACAGAAAAACCCTGGAAAGGTTCATCAAAACCGAACGTTATCATCTGCCCATTTTGCAAGGCTCTAAGGCTATGCTTGACTACCTACTGGGTAATCCACCCTAGGTTTGGGACTGGTGATTTCTAGAGGAAAAGTAATATGAATATCAAACATGTGAATGGCAGTGAGCATGAAATGGTGGAGAGAACTAAAGAGTGTGGGAGTAAAATTAATCTTAGGAGGAAGGTAATAGGAAATATAAAAAGACAAGGAAGAAAATGAATCACGACTCTGGTTTTGAATGTGGAAGCCTGGGAATCCGGAGCGTAGTTATAACGGCATTATCAGAGAAGCAATGGATATGAGGAGGAAGAAAGGGCAGAGGAGCATGAAGAGGAATAGAAACAGAAGGAAAAGAATAACAATAATATTATTACAGCAGTTAACATTTATTGAGCACTTACAAAGTGCCAAGAACACTTCTGAGCACTTTATTTGCATTTCCTCAAATGTCTTGGCATGTGATTACTAACAGGAGGACTGGACTTCTTTACATGAACATATTTATGGCTGAACATATGTTCCTCACATCTCGCTTGTACATATATGGAATTTTCACAGCAATGCACGGCTATATTTCTCTCCTATACATTTCATCTCTTTAGGAACCAGAGTCAATTGCTCTGGCCATATAAAATATATCTCCTATCCCTGAGGAGTTTCTATTATATGAGTTAAAAAGGGAAGATTTTGTAAAAGACTGTTATGACCAGGAGCAATCTGTCCTCAATTTCTGCCTTCAAAGGAGTGAATATTAGGTAGGATCTGTATAGACTAAGTGAGTTCATCAGTAAATTTGAAGCTGGACCTCCTGGGCCATGATATGTGTGTAATTTCTGCTCATGATTTTTTCTGTTGATCTGAACAAAACTGATGAACTGAAAGGGATTTCCAGTAGTTTTTGAAGGATTGTATATATAACCCTAAGCAATTGCCTACTTGTCTTCTCTACCTATGAGTGAAAACACCAGACAACCAGCATATCCAAAAGAAACTCACTACTTTCCACCCACTTGCACACATTATTCCTCATTCCCCCACCCACCTTGCACACACCTGTGGTAACCCAATAGAGCAATCCCCTTCCTCTGGATTACCCCACTATAGAAATTGGAAAACCTGAATGCAGGCATCTCCCACTTAATATCAGTAATTCATTTCTAAAGAATCTGATATTTTGGGGAAGAAACCCCAAACAGGGGTTTATTTCCCATTATTTAAAGTGGGAAAATTGTAATACATGGGAACACTAAAACCTCTATCAGTTTCCTAAAACATAAATAAAACACACATACAGAAAACACCCACCTATATACAACTAATTAACATGTTATGATATAAAACGTCAATTACTAGGCTCTGAACAAATATGATGCTATTAAGAAGCATGTACAGAAACATGACATTTATACGACAGCATGACAGACACAAAATAAATAAGTTGCTTGAAAAAAATGCAACATTTTCAGGAAAAAACAAAGTAATTTCTTATGGCCTATTATTCATCAAGTCTAGTGGATATTTAAAACGTAAAGAAAGTTGAGAAGGGAGGATGGGGGGGAAATGGAAAAGTCACTATTTGCTCTTAGTTGTGGAAGATGATGGTTCTCAAATGAGTAGGAAAGAGGCAATTTAAGGTGTTCCGTCATTTTTCACTATGTAACAAACTTAGAGGTTTAAAACACCAACTCATGGAGTTCCTTTCCTGGTTCAGCCGTTAACAAAACCAACTAGGATCCATGAGGATGCGGGTTTGATCCCTGGCCTTGCTCAGTGGGTTAAGGATTTGGAGTTGCCTTGAGCCGTGGTGTAGGTCACAGACATGGCTCGGATCCTGAGTTGCTATGACTCTGGTTAGGCTGGCAGCTATAGCTCTGGCCTAGGAACTTCCATATGCCTCAGATGCAGCCCTAAAAAGCAAAATTTAAAATTAATTACTTAAATTAAAAAATGAAACACTAACTCATAATTCTCCCAGCTCAGCTCAACATCTACTTACCTACCTAGGAGAAATTCAGTCTGAAGGTTTTGGAAATCCTTTCCTCCAATGTATGTGGTACAAAATTATAGGAAAGAGATCTACTTTGACCACACTGGCCTGCTGACATCCTTCCTCCTTGCTGACTTTCATACAGTCTTTTAAGAAAGGCAGCACCAGGAGTTCCTACTGTGGCTCAGCGGGTCACAAACCCAACTAGTATCTAACTAGTACCAACCAGTATGAGGATGCTGGTTCAATCCCTGGTCTCGCTCAGCTGGTTAAGGATCTGCTGTTGCGGTGAGCCATGGTATAGCAGTTCCAACTTCACCCCCAGCCCGAGAACTTCCATGTGCCGCAGGTGTGGCCCTAAAAAAATTTTTTTTAAAGTAAAAGGAAGGCAGTAGCACCCCCTCACATGATAACCTGGTGCTCCCAAGGCTGGTGCCTCACTGATCAAGAACAACCAAAACAGACTCACACTCCTGAGCTCTAACAGCCGAGGTCCGGCCATCACTCATGAGGTTCTTTATTAGGACCCATGGCAACCTCAGGACTGGCAAACTCTCATCTTCTCCCCATTATCAGGAAAAACTCTCCTAACTGCCCTTTGGTATGACTCTGTCCACCTTTCATCAAGTTCATAGCTCCCTTCTCTTCCTTTTACCTCCTCTTTACCTGAGTTGAAAAACACAGGACGGGTTCCTTGATCCTGTAGCTGACAGCAGAATCAAGAAGGGCTGTTTGCCTTTGGTTTGCTTCCTTTCTAACTCATTCTGTACCATGCAATCTATTGTTTATATTATGGAAAGACATGTTTTAAAATTGTACCTAATGCAGGAGTTCTGCAGTGGAAACAGATTCGTTGTGCAGTGGAAACCAATCTGACTAGTATCCGTGAGGATGCAGGTTCGATCCCTGGCCTTGCTCAGTGGGTCGGGTATCAGGGCTTGCCGTGAGCTGTAGTATAGGTCAAAGATGTGGCTCAGATCCCATATTGCTGTGACTGTGGTGTAGGTAGGCAGCTACAGACCCCTAGCCTGGGAATTTCCACATGCTGTGGGTGTGGCCCTAGAAAGATTTAATTAATTAATTAATTAAAAGTGTACATAATGCCATCCTCTTTAGTGACTTCCCATTAGAATCAAGGCCAAATTACTAAACAGGACCCATAAAGTCCTGGGGCATCTGCCCCCAAACTTCCCCTTCCTCCTTCCTCCTTGGTTCCAGCCAAACTGGCCAGCTCCCTGAGCCACACAACACCAAGGTTTGGCACGGGAGGGGCTGTCCACATCTCTTCACCCCTCACCACCTTCTTCCTTGCCAGTGCAGATCTGTCTTAATGCCTGCTCATCCTTAAGATGTCAGATTGAAAGGCACTTTTTTAGTAAGATTCCCTACTCTTCCATCTTCCATTAGTCACTTTGTTAAAACTCTAATCATTCCCTCTCCCCTGTACTTTTTCTTCATAGCACTTAAAATATTTTATGGTTATATTTGTTTGAATTTTTTTTTTTTTTGGCTTTTGGCTTTTGGCTTTTGGCTTTTGGTTGCGCCCACAGCATGCAGAAGTTCCCAGGCCAGGGATCAAACCTGTGCCAGAGTAGTGACCTGAGCCCCAGCAGTGACGAAACTAGATCCTTAACCTGCTAAGCAACACAGGAATTCCTGCACCACAGCCACAGCAACATGGGATCCGAGCCACATCTGTGACCTACACCACAACTCATGGCAACGCCGGATCCTTAACCCAGTAAGCGACACCAGGGATCAAACCTGCATCCTCATGGATACTAGTTGGGTTCATTACCCCTGAGCCATGCCAGGAACTCCTGTTTTGATGATTCTTAATGTCTTCCTGAATAATCCATAAACTCCATGAGAGTGGGGAGTCATATCTGTTTACTTTCCCCTGATTTTTCCGTATCTATCTAGCATGTGTCCGGCACATAACACCTGCCTAATTAATAATGATGAGCCAGTGGTAAGTGTGAACCAATGCGGCTCATAGAAGGTACCCTATAATGGTGAAGTCTGGCCTTGCTTTTGTGTTCCTCATTTTTCTTCTCTGGCCAGAGACTACTGCTGGCTTCAGGTTCATAGCACCAAGACTTGGACTTTGCTTACATAAACACCCAGTGGAGGGGTTTTGAAAACCAAATTTTTCTTTGCTAACCCCTCAAGTACCTAGGTACCTCATTATTTCACTGTTCTGAATCTGTGCCTCTCATCTCTCTCCTGGTCTGTCTGTGGGAAGGAATGCCATTTCCTGCTCCAGTGATGTGCTCTCTCCACCTAAGTGTGAAAGGGGTTCTAAGGGCCCACTGGTGGGAAAAGTCTATTCCTGCTCAGAGACGGAAGGAGGCACAGAGTCTCCATTTGGGCAACAACCATGACACTTAGTGCAGAGCATCATTAAAACTTCCCAAGGCAACGGTAGCTGGGAGACTCTGTTTAATCACTTTATGCCCAATAAAGTGTGGATTACACAATATTTTCATGATGCCATGGTAACCTAATGAGTCATCCTCCGTTATAGGCAAGCATACTTGTGTCTATGACCAGGGCAGTGTCATCAAAGCCAGAAGGGAGGCATACTGACAGATTCTTACCAGCTTTCCTTTTTTTAGGCTTCCTTATAACCACCCCAAAACATTTACCAGAGTCCCTAAAGCAACAGTCTTAATCCTTGCAAAATACTTTCATTATGTATTGTGATTTTCACATCTTGAAATTATTTTAGCTTGATCGCATTTAAAGAGACAAGGCCTCTAAGGAAATTGTGAAAGATCTTAATCTTAAAATGAAATATTTCCCATTGATGCTGAAGAGTGGTGACTTCTGGGTCATTTTCCTGCCCATGGTCACTGGATTAGCTGAGATCACAGAGGTGCCTGCCCTTTCCTATTGACACAGATTTCCTATTGACTTCCTGATCTGTTGTCAGTCATTTCTTGTTTTGCAACTGGCATTTTCCAGAAATTAATATTTTCATTCCCTATTTCACTGACAGCAGTAAAAAGCAGGTTTTACCACATTACTCACCAGACCTTCTAGGATAGATTAATGTGTTTGATATACTAATCCACTCAATCTCTGGTTAGTTTGTTCTCTACCATGCATTAACATCCTGATTTATTGTTCTGTCTGTCTGACAGTTTGGTAGAAATACTAACAAAGATATAATTATTTATTTTAAAATGTCAACATATAATTGAGAATGAGTAAATAAGGCATGACAACACAATACATGATTTAATACTCAGTTTGGTAGAACAATAGACAGAACTAGAGAAGTTCAGAGAAAAGGGCGCTCCGTGAGATTGGAAGACAGGCTTTTGGGGAGAAATAAGTGAGTTTTCACTGAATCTAAAAAGAGATACAGAGTATAAGATTTGGCTTCAGGAGTGAGGGGAAGAACCGTGAAGATCCAATAGAAATAAATTAGGTAAATACAAGGACAAAGACAAAGAGAGAAAAAAGTATGGTCGTGGACAATGAGAGGGAATAAGAGGAACAAATGACACTTGCTTTAGGGGTAGAATTTACAAATACAGTATTTGAATTTTACTAAAAGGCCATTAAGCATTAAATGCCAGTTCCATTAACATTTTCTGAGTGTTAGCATAGGAAGAAATGGACAATGAAGCCAAGCCAGAAAAATCTGATTTTAAATCCTAGATCCACTACTTCCTCACTATGAAGCCTTGGTTAATTATTTAACTTCTCTCAGCATCAGTTTTGATATCTGCAGCATATAGGAAAGAGGTTGTCTCGTGAGTTTATTGTGATTATTAGATACAACAATGCATGTGAAGGACTTAAACACTCATTATTTGTTAGCTGCTCTTATACCTTACTGAGGAATTCCCAGCACCTAGAATAGTGTCTAGTGTATATTAAGTTCGCAGTTTGTTTTCATAATGGAGTGAATCATCGTTTTTAAAAATTCTAAAATATCTCAAGTTTTTTCAAGCAAGTCATACTGTTGTGGTTTAAAGAACAAGTGAAAGAATTGAAACAGTTCAAACAATCTTATTGAGTCATAAAGTAAACACAAAATCAAAGGATGTCAGTTAACAGTATCAACCTCATGTATGAACCGCACATGGTGAATCAAGCAAGAATAAACAGAGTAAACAACAAAATCAGCTATGAAATAAGAATTTGTGATCATATGCGCTACTAGTAGGCATTCGTAGCTCTAAGATATACCTGCCAAACTCTTTGTAATTTCCATAGAGCTATCTGAAAACTAAGAACAAAGCCCCATCATACCCCATCTAGCACATAAACCAATTAAGTTAAGTATTAGTTAAACATCCAGCATACATTTCCAAATGGTTCTTCAGTTTCTATGATTAGTATGTTTGTTTTTTTTTGGGGGGGTGTCTTTTTTTTTCTGAGGCCACGCCCACAGCACATGGATTTTCCCACGCCAGGGGTCTAATCAGAGCTATAGTCACTAGCCTATGCCAAAGACACAGCAATGCGGGATCCAAGCCACATCTGCAACCTACACCAAAGCTCATGGCAACGCTGGATCCTTAACCCACTGAGCAAGGCCAGGGATTGAACCCTCAACGTCATGGTTCCTAGTTGGATTTGTTAACCACTGAGCCACAGATGGAACTCCACGTATTTTTAACAAAGACAGTCAAGTTAATTCTTGCTAAATAGTAAACCAAAACCATATTTTAGCAAGATTTTGCAATTTGGATTCAAAAAAAGATAAAACATAGAAAGCCTGTTACACTGCCTTCATTTACATTATCTAGAATGGTAAAAAGGTAGTCTATAAATATATGACAAATTGATGAAGAAATCTGGTAACTAAATCAGCTTCCTGCATTTCAAATATCAGTGCAACAAGGGCCAGATGGTGAATTAAAAATCTGCATGAGTATTGACTTTTAATGAAAACACTTACATGCTCTTCATGGCCACAATTAGTATAGCTTCTCTGCTCTCCTCCCTTGATGCTAGGACCTTGTTAAACTGACCTCTTATGTCAATAAAACCAGCTTGAAGTTCACATGCAAACACATTCATAGTAAGCAGCCTCCCCAGTTAGTTAGGAAGGTTAATCATGGTAAAGCCCTTGGTGGAGGCAGGATATTTATTTCTAAATTGAAAAGTCCTCTCGATATTAAAGTTTGGAGAGAAAAATATTTGCTAACTCTATAAAATTGAATTACCATCAAGCAAGGAAAGTGGTTCTGCATATTTCATACATGAAAAGGAAATATCTGATATCCCTTCAATTTTTTGCTCGTAAGTCCTGTCTCAGAGACGTTGCACACATGTGAATGGAGAAAAAGCAAGAAATTAGCGCAATATCGTTTCAATAATTTGACTGACTTTCTTCTTGAAGCCCATTTTGTTTTTAGTGTTGTGAAAAAATAAAAAGAATATATAGGACACAGAACAGCAGTGCTCAGACTTTATGCTTCATGAAAACCTCATCTGAACAGCTGGTGTTCAGAGCTGTTGGAGAAAGATGGACATCTGCTATACAGATATCTTGCTTTAACCAATATTAGTTTTCTTAAAATTGTAAGGAATATGGATTGGGATATCCATCTGTCCATGTTCTTGGTGTGAACACTAGCATTGTAGCTTTCAGATTTTTCTTCCTCGATATTACTTTCAGAAAAACAAAATGAGGAAGAACTGCAAAGCCAGCAGCAGGTCGAATGTACCATGGAGAGGAACAGGGAAACATGCATTTAATGTAGAAGATACTGTTTCCCTGGCAATGGCACTGAACCCCATCAATTATCTTTCTCATTTCTAGAACACGAAGGAGCTCATGAATGTTAAGTGTATACAGTATAATCCTGTTCCTGACTGCATGATTGGACTCATCGCATGTGTCTTCTAATACTACCCTTTCCAGAAATTTACTTTCTTGTATACTTTTTTTTCCCTTCCACCTACATCACTAGCTGTTAAAGCTAGCTGTAAATATTTCATAAAGAGGACTAAACCCTAACCAATGCCACCTAAGGAGCTCAATACTGATTGCTGCTTTGTCAATTCACGTCAGAAATTTTTGTATTAAAACTATAACAGGAGTTCCTGTTGCCACACAGCGGAAATGAATCCAACTAGTATCCATGAGGATGAAAGTTTGATCCCTGGCCTTGCTCAGTGGGTTAAGGATCTGGTGTTGCTGTGAGTTATGGTATAGGTTGCAGAAGCAGCTCAGATCCTATGTTGCTGTGGCTGTGGTGTAGGTCAGCAGCTGTACCTCCAATGTGACCCCTAGCTTGGGAACCTCCATATGCTGCAGGTGCAGCCCTAAAAAGAAAAATGAAACAAGACAAAAAAACCCACTATAACAGAACAATCAAATGAATTTGATTGTTCTGCTATCAAGTCAGAGAGGAAAGGATTCACTCCAGTGGGAAGAGTCTTTAAAACTTTATCTGGAGAGTAGAAGTAAAAAATATCCCTATGACTCCAAGTGGTTTGGTGGGTAATTGGAGCGAAATTTTTAAAAATCTATTTATGGACACACACAGATTAAATGAATGGTATAAATGTTGGGTGATGTGGTCTATGCTAAGAAACATGTGAAGGGGAGTTTTAGCTTGATCTTTAAAACATTTTTGGATTTTGATGTGTAGAGGAAAAAGACGGTCATTTTAAATGGAGGAGATATACGTGGGGAAAATGTATTACGTCCTATGTGGCCCAGATAATACAGGTGTTAAGATCATGGGCCCTGTTAACAAGTCTAGCTTGAACGCCAGCTTCTCAACCTACCAGCATGTGACTTATGTTATATTACTTGTTATCCCCGTTCCTCAGTTTAATCATGTAAGGAAAAATGGAAATAATAATGGTACCTGCCTCTATATGTTGTTCTGCAAAATTCGTTACTATATAAAGGATTCAAAACAATTCTGGCACAAGTCCTCAATAAAGATGAATTACTATTATCATCATCATTATCATTAATGGCTCATAAGATATGTTTGTTAAAGAAATAAAAGAATTCAAGAATGTGTGAATCAATGATAATAAAGGGACAGTAAGAAAATTATCTCCAATTGAGTATAGGAGATGAAAACAATACTTGTGAGGAGGCTTCTAGAGCCTAGATTGTTTTGCTTCAGGTTCTTATTTTACTATTTAGGCTCTGTGAAACCAGAAAGAGCTTAGAGTCAACTAGGGAGTAGTAAAAACCTATGGCCTCTGGACTTAGACAGACTTGTGTTTGCATTCTAGTTTCAGCCCTTAGGGGTGCTTGACCTTGGAAATTTGTTTAAACTTCAGCTTCCTCAATGGTCACATCAGGAAAATAATAGAAACCATGTAAAAGAGTTGTTGCAAATGTTCAAAATGATAATGCACAGATAGTTTTTTTTTTACCAGTAAATAGTGATTTGATATTATCTTTATTATTAGACTTCCTTTTTCTCCTGAGAGGAGCATTTATAATAAATATAAATCCTTATTTAGGTGTGTTTGTGGAGTTGCAGGTAGGGTAGGTTTTGGCCTCCAGGCAGAAAACTGCATTTAATCAGACTTGAAATAATGAAACTGAGGATATTGATGCAATCAGAGAAAAGAAAGGAACAGGATAGTTAAAAGATATGTGAGAGGAAGAATCAATTAATCACCTGAGCTTGCCTGAATAACAATGGAGAATAAAGACCATAGGATTCCAATTAGTAGCAAAATAAGACACCACTAACTCAATTACTAGTCCATAATGACCTCTGATATTTGGAAGACCTGCATTCTAACCTGTAAAGAATTATCCTATATACTACTTCAGGTGATTCCCTTAATACTTTTATAATGTGAATTACATTAGGGTTTTTTTTTTAATTTTATAGGAAAGGGAAAAAAATTATCCCCAAAAAGGAAGTAAATACTCCCAAGGTACCATAGCCAGTAAGTGGCAAAATCAAAACTCTCATCTTGGTTTCTAATTTGGAATTCCATGGTCTTTCCATTGTAGTATTGCCTTTCTGGAAATTAGGTTGTCTCTAAGGACTTGTCTGTGTAAATCAATTATGATGAAACAGTTGATGAGTTTTCCAATATCGAAAATTGAATTTGACCAATTGACTTTTTCAGTCATTCCTGACTCTGATTCACTAAGCATGTATATCCCTTGGGGTCAGCCTGGGTTTTCTCAAGGAAAAACCAAATCCAGGAATTGTTCTCGGTCCACAGGCATTGTTCTGGAGGTGAATTGAGGACTGTTTGTTTGGTTATCTATTTCTACCTGGCACAATTTGCCTGACTTTGATCTAGCCATGAATCAAGTGAGACGTAGGTATGATTTGGGATGGAAATGCTGTGATGATCATTGTACAACTATAAATGTACTACATTCATTGACTGATTAAAAAAAGAGAGAGAGAGAAAAAGAGTATTGTCCAGCAGCGTGGTTCTCAAAGTATAGTCCCCAGACCAGCAGTAAGGGCATTCCCTGGTAGTATGTTTCACATGCAAATCCTCAAATCCCCTCCCAGATTTGAATGAATCACAAACACTTGGGTTAAGATAAGCTGCCTGTGTTTTAGTAAGCCTTCCAGTGATTCTGCCCCACACTGAGCTTGAGAACCACTGATACAGCATTATAAAAGCTAGTGATATACATGTTGGAGGTAGCTTACAAAAGCACTCATTTCATGGCAGAAGCCACGTTGTATGCACTTGGCACTTAGTTTTTCCAGAATATTATAGCTATCTAATAACTGTTCAATACGGCAATAAATGGGGATCAATTATGATAGGCAGTGTCACTATCTGCAGCTCTAAAACTTACATATGTCTTTACTTTCATAGCTGCAGATTGAAAAATTTTCTTTTCATGCCTTGACAGAAATTTTAAAGTGTTACACTGGTTGTCAGTGGAAGGCTACTGGAAATCAGTAACTGGCACATTTGTGTACTGAGAGTGGTTAAGGAGAAAAAAGATCATCTGGACGTGGTGCTTCAAGAAAAGACAAAGATTGGAGTTCCCTTTGTGGCTCAGTGGTTAATGAACCTGACTAGGAACCATGAGGGTTCGGGTTTGATTCCTGACCTCGCTCAGTGGGTTAAGGATCTGGCATTGCCGTGAGCTGTGGTATAGGTCACAGATGTGGCTCGATTCCCACGTTGCGGTGGCTCTGGTGTAGGCAGGCAGCTACAGCTCCAATTAGACCCGTTAGCCCAGGAACATCCGTATGCCACAGGTGCAGCCCTAAAAAAGGCAAAAAAAAAAAAGATAAAGATCAAAGAAATATTAAAATAAGAATTCACATAAAATATGTAAAAATGAAAAATAATTTCTTAATTTTATACATTTTTCCACTTACACAGTATTCCTGATCTATTATAACCTAATACACTTCAAAGAGGGCTGTGAAAGTGACGAAGACAGTGAAAGCAGGTTATCTAAACAAATTAAGATAACGAGTCTCTTAAAAGAAGTTTTTGAAATGAACCATATTACCTGCAATTTATGTCCTTTTGTAAAGGCTTCCCACAATGAATTTGATCTGACCCGTGTAAACAATAGAATTTCTTGGTTTCTGAAGCTAGGTCACAAGCTTCGACTTTGGTGTCTTGAAACGCCCTGGGGAGAATTAGGCACCGTACATACAGTCCAGTTCTCTTGAGAGTGCCATTTTGTGAGGAAAGCCAAACTGGTCATGTAGGGAGCATGTAGAGAGAGAGTGTGCCACCCAGGAACCTTCCAAGTGCTCTGAGCCAGCTTGTCTGGGGCACCAGCCATGAGGATACAGCATCTTTCTTAGATGTCCCGCTACACCCTCAGATAACCTGCCTCAGCCATGGAAAAGCAATCTAGTGAGAAGTGCCCAGTTGAAACTAATCAGTCCACAGAAGAGAATAATAAATTGCTGTTTTAAGCTGCTAAGCTTTGAGGTGGCCCTCAATACATCAAAAGATAACAGATATTCTAATGTTCACTTTAAATAGTCTTTATGGTAATAATCACAATGACAAAATACATACATGAGTGAATATTTGCCTCATCTTGCTATTTGTTAGTATTTCTATCATTTCCTTTTAAAGTCACAGGAATTTGGAGTTACCACTTAAATATTCTAGAAATATCCACCAAATTCTTTCCTTTTATGCCCATGCAAGTTGATCGCCAAAATTGGGAGAAAGCTGAATTTCAAACCAGAGAATTTATGCAGCTTTGTGTACACAATATCACTCATCGAATCACGCTCCATCGAGCTCTGAGCCATAAGTGGGGAAAAATAAGAGCACAGCGGGTAACAAAGCTTAGAATACAAATGAAGGGGGTTGAAAGACAACTCTAAATGATATTTTTGAGGAGGTTAA
Organism: Phacochoerus africanus; assembly: GCF_016906955.1. Lineage (NCBI taxonomy): Eukaryota > Metazoa > Chordata > Mammalia > Artiodactyla > Suidae > Phacochoerus > Phacochoerus africanus. The sequence continues at coordinate 23,344,117 of NC_062549.1, read as the reverse complement.
TATGCTTAATAAGATATAAGCACATTTATACATTTCTTCATACATTGATAAATTATGGATAAAAAGAAGCTACTTCTCTTTATTATTTGCTACTAAAGATCTTCAGCCACTGCTTTTGTCAACTTCACACTGTTGATAGGGAGCAAACGTGCAGCAAATAGATGATAATGCATAGTTAATGTATAGTCTTGTTCTATACATTAAACTATAAATCACAGCAGGGAACCAGATTGCTGCTAACATATTATTAGCATGGCTCACCAAATTCACATAAATTATTTGTCCATCATGTACAGGTGAATTCCAAGAAACAAGTTTCACATAGTAATTTTTTATGTAGTTTGATTATTTGGGTCATCAGTATGAGTCTGACTGATAACATAATTGACTTCAGCATATGGAATTTGCTGTTGAGAAGTTGCTTGATTTATCATCTTCGAAGATTTTCGTTAAGACATTTACCCTGGCTCAAAGAAGATTATTCTTTTTTGAACCCATGGGTAACTTTTATCTTCAAACAATCTGTTGACTTCATCACAGAGAGACCATTTGGTGAAATTGAATGAGCTGTGGACCAGAAATAGAGAAGCATCACTCATTCAACCAACATTGTATAGTTCTCACCAAATGCCAAGCACCCCGTGTTAGATGTTGGGAAGCACAACCCCTGTCCATGTGGGTTTTAATACTACCATGTTTTAGTGCTGACCTGTCACAAAGTATCTATGTGAACTAGAAGTCATGTGGCCTTACACACATCGGTTAAAGTCTGGCATTAACTGTGAAATGAAATTGATTAGGGGCCCACCAATATATCATTATTCTAATATATTGAGGATAACTTCTTCCATAAGTTCTGAACACACTACCTTGTCATCAAAATATGATGCTTTATGATTCAACACAAGAAAAATGACCATACTCCTCTTTTTATATGAATAATAAAATTTATTAAAATTTTGAATCCTATTGCTCTTTCTAATACACTTTACATTTCTTGTCCTTTTAAAATCTTATTGTCTAAAAGCCTTCCTGGATGCCCCACGAGTTTATTACACTAAAAATCTTTGCACTGAGTTCCCACCTTAAAATGAACATGGACGAGCCATATGCTACAAGAGCTCAAAATTACCTGTGGGAGATAGTCACAGAATGGCATTTTTTTTTTTTAATTTGGAATAGCGTGATAAATATACGTGAAAGCTTCTATGGGAATACTGCATCGCCACACTTAACATGACCTAGCTGGGAATTACAGAAGACCACAGGTTTCTCTCATATTAAAGTTGAAACTAACTGGTTCTCTACAAAGCCCTATTGGTTCATTGTGGGGAACTGCACCTGTATTGCAGGTCATTTAGCGCCCCCTGGCCAATATCTAAGAAATGGCAGGGGAAATCCCCAGGTCTGTGCTAATCAAAATCATTCTCAAATATTTCCCAGTGTTCCCAGCTAGAGGGGTGATACCACCGGGTTAAAGGATTCAGTTATCTCCTGTCCGCTGAGACGACTTAGGCAAGTTCAGAGAATGAATCTGTTTACCAGGGAATAATAGGAGAGATGATGAAATGAATGGATTCAGGAGACTTCATGTTGTTCATTTACTCTGTGGAAATGAGATGGACTTTATCTTAAATCCCAATTCTTTGTCAATATTTTGTTTATTGTTTAAAGACATGGCTAACTATTCAAGAAAGATAAGAAAAACTGTGTTCTTTAAAAATCCAAAAGGAAATACTTGGCTCATTGAAATGAGAGAGGAGAAATACATAATATACTCATTACATTAACATTGTCTTCTCACTGAGGGAGGAAAACAAAAATTTTAATTCATGTCATAGTTTATGACCCTTTTTATAAACTTGGAAAGTCCAAATGAGGAAAAAAATAGAGGATATCATAATTTTAGCTAGCAGCATTATCTTTAAGACTTGTTTTCTTTAAGGTCTCTACCTAATAAATTTGAGAGCCCAGAACATTTATTAATCTAATATAATCAAACCAAAAAGAACAGAACAACTATAACTCTTTTTAACAGGTAACTATTCGTGTTACTCTAGGTTATAATTTTCTTTGCACATAATATGCAATACTACTAATTATTCATCGACAGAGAGGCAATTAAAGTTTATCCCCATCATGAAACTACTTGTAGGCAATAAGGCTTTCCCTTATGCTGACCTGCTTAAAAAGATTTAAATTGTGTTTAGTTTAAATGTTAGTAAGTCAATGAAAATTATGTGTTGGGCAGCATTGCACTAAAGATTGTGAGTTATGCATGCATTAAATTGCCCTGAAATATCAATAAAGCCTCTCGTAGATAGACATTCCAGCCTAAAACGTGTTGGTTTTACCCCAGCAACATAGGCTCCATTTCTTGCACAGAAAGGTTCATTAAGAGACATTAGGGTAACTCTTTATTCTTCCCATCTATATGGGGACACATTTTCACCAGTTCCAAAGAGTGCTTCACAGAGAACATTAATTCATTTATAAGTACTGTCAGCTCCCTGTGTGCCACACAGCTCAGTATTCAGAATAATGTCTTTGCTGTACAAAATAATGAATTTTTTTCTTTTGCCTTCACTATTACCCTACTGTTTGTTGCTTTCATTTTCCTTGAATTGCTTACAGTTTTATTCCACAACTGTAGGCTTATCTGCCAGTGAAAACACATACAGGCACATGCACACACACATATTTTGTCTCATGACTTATATGAAAAATACCAAGAAAACCTAATCAAGGCATAAAGTATTAAACAAGATCTTAGAAATTTTTCCTCATTAAATTTTAATCGTGTTGATTTAATCATACACATTTAATCACTATAATAATGATGTGTATGTACTTAAAGAAAATTGCACAATAAGCACAAAAATGAAAGACCAGCCTCTGGTAATATTTTCGAGCAATCATAGGAAAAAATGTGGAGAAAAATAAAACTGAATTTAAAAGTAATACAAAGCCTAAAGTAAACCTAAAAAAACAAGGAGACTTAATAGAGGCCCACATCAATAGAGAATTATTCTGATAAGATAACCACCAATGTTTTCAGTAATCTAATTTGTAAATGTCTTTAGCAAGAAGTCTGTATTTCTGCCCCCAGGAGATTATCTTAAAATCCAATCATTAGCATCAAAAGATTTTCAATAACTATCCTGCACCACCTTTCCTGGCCCTGGGTAATAATGCTTCGCTCATTGCTGTTCACAGCTTTCATCTATTTATGACTGATTTTCTTGTCATTCCTTTGATGCAATTTAGCCAAATTAAAATATATATAGAGAGAGAGAAATAAACATATGCATATATTGTATAATACCTGTCAACACACACTCACACATACACACCTACACACACATACACACACTCATTTATAGAAAAGACCTAAGCTAAAGTTGCAATCAGTTTTACGTAGTTGCCAACCAGAGAAAATTATAATTTCAATTATTTGGCAACATTATTCATGGTGAAGAATAGGAAAGGGAAAACATTTTTTCTCTCAAGAATATCTCCAATTAAGATGTACAGTTAAGCTAAACAGAGCCTCACGTGTGGAAAGAGAGGGCAAAGAGGCAGTGACATTCCGTCACCTCTGTTTCCAATGCCAAGAACTGTACAAGAATTGTACACTTGTGGATAGAGGGGAAAATGTTTTAAATATCATAACTTAAAGGAATAGAATAAAAACAATCTATTTGCTGCAACTGCTGTGTGAGGACATTTACCAAAACCAAAACTGCATTAAAAAGCAATCAGAATTCACAGTTTTTATTAGCCATACCAGGCTTGTTCTCATTTATAAGAACAAGAATATGATAATTTTCATGGAAAGAAAAAACATTCTAGCAGGCATAACCAGTGTTATGAAGATGAGTTAACTTTGAGGGAAGCAATTTGTCTGCATTGCCACCTACTCACCAAGATAACTCCTTTAACAAGATACTCATAGCACCATATTGAGACCATGCTCTCCTTCCCCTTTCAATTGTCCCAGTGCTGCTGAGACAGATTTTTGAGGCTCCCTCTGCTGAATGCTCCAGGAAGGGTGCAAGAGTCTCAGCACTAAAGATACATCTGCAGTGTCTGCAAGGATGTCCATTTCAGGGACAGGAGCCAATGCTGGGGAAGACAAGATGGAATTAAATGTCTGGGAGTCATTCGTGCCAAAGTCAATCTTCGGGAGACTTGTCAATTCAGCAATTTAATAAAAATCGACTAAACACCTACTATGTGCTGAGTGCTAAAACATAGCAGTGAATAGACAGGTACCTATCTTGTGAAGCTAATATTCTATACCCACGTGTCACCTTTCCCCTTATCCACTTATTCGAAAGCTGGCTAGGGAAGTCTAAATAGCACCCACTTTTTACTTGAAGTCATTTCTATGGAATAGCAACCACCACATTCTGCCATGGAAGTTCTGTTAACAGGAATGCAAGAAGCTAGCAAGTAAGTAAGATAAAGTAAGTGTTGGAGAGCTTTGCAGTGCCCTCAATTCCAAAAGTCTGCTGTTTGTTAGATTCTGTGCCTTGAAAATCATCATGGTCTCCCTATCATTTCTTTCTCAAACTAACCTCCTCTCTGCCAGCCCCAAACCTGTATCTCTGGTTACTCTGATTAATAACCAATTCAACTCTTGGGATTCTGAATTACCTGAAGTCACAGGTGGTGCCATTTGCTGTCCCCCCAGCTTGTTACCTTCCAAAGCACACAAGCTTCAGCAATGACACACTTCAAAATCATTAAATAGGAGGGTAGGAAAGTCTTTATTTCCTCTTTTCCTCTTGTCTTTCCTCTCTTCTTTTTTCCCCCTTCTTCTTCTTTTCCTCCTCCTTCTCCCCTTCCCCTTCTTCTTCTCCTTCTCCTCCTCCTTCTTCTTTTTCTTCTTTCTTTTCATCTTCTTATCTTCATTCTTTTCTGCATTATCCTCCTTCTTTACCTTCTATTTATTTTTTCATTTCTATATTTCTTTCTTTATTTGAAAGACACTCCTTGCCCCACTGAGTCTTCTAATAGATACTCCATCCATTCCTATCACCAAATTGTACCTCATTATTTTAATATCAGTACTTCAGTCTTATTTCACAAACAAGACATGGAACAGCACATAATGAGAAAATGAATTATCTCTAGCAAAAGATAAATGGATTTTAAAGACAGGGGAAAAGGAAAAAAAAAAGCAAAAACTCCAGAGGAAGCCTAAGTCACAGCTAGAGGCCAACTCCATTTAACCAAATGAGAAGAGGAAATCTCCAGTCTTAACATAATTTTTATCTGCTTGGGCAACCCAGAGAGTTGTTAAGTCCACTACTTGCAAACTGGAAAATCCAAGAATAAACTACAGGTATGTACCAATGTCAAAGTCATCAATGGAGCTTTGTTAAATGATTTTTTTTTCTTGCTAAATTGAGAAAAACAGACACATACCATAAGAGCATATTTAATCCATTCAAGAAAATAGTTATTATCAAGGCTTAGCCACAAGGAGGAATTCTAATATTTCACTCTGTTTTTATTTAGTACCATTACCCTTTCAGAATGCTCATCCCCCTGAAACAGTAAATGCAAGGTATTTTCAGTTGTGTAGCAGGTCAAAGTGATAGCATTTAAACCTCTGGGGTTTTAACATCCTGTCTCTCAGAAATTCTTGCTGCCACAGGAATATCTTTCAGCTTGTTCGGCCTCATATCAGCAGTGACACCCAGTGGATGGAAACATCTTGAACAAGCTGGCTTTCAGCTCTTTTGCTGCTCCCCTCCCCCACCTCCTCTCTCCAGGGAAAGAGTTTTGTAAGTGCTTTGTTTCTCTGACCTTCTTACAGCTCTCCACAGGAAAAGAATTTATCAGATTGCCTAATGCCAGCCAGCTTTTCTTTTAAATGTACTCAAATTAGAAAGCCTCAGACATTTCCTTTGCACTGAAGACATTTACACCTATCAAAATATGTCCAACTAATCTGATATTTGGTTTCTAAAAATAAAATAAGATATACAAGGATAGGGATTTTTAAAAAGGGGAGAAGTAATCAATTAATTTCCTACATTTTGCACTTTTAAAAAAAGTAATTGCCAGCAGAAATCATGGTTTTATTATTTTTTCATAGCAAGTCATTCAGAGCATATTAAACTAAATTGTGAGGAAAAAATAATATAAACTGTGGACTAAAATCAACTTCATTCCAAATGATGGCTATCAGTAAAAATATATCTACTCTTTCTAAGCAACTGTTTTATTAACTAGTTCAGTGGATCTGAATGAAATAAATAACCTCTGATTTGACAGAACCTAACAAAATGTATATCTATAAAAAGTCTCCTATACATAGCTCCTTTATTCTAAAAACCCATTTATGCATTTTAAGTATGATTCTTTTAAAAGCAAAGATAGAATTTTGTTTTGTCTCATTTAAAAACAAAACAAAACTGTTTTCTTCTGTGTAGTTAGAAGCATAGGAAATAATATTCAACTTTAGAACATTTTTCAGAATCAGACACTAGTACCCGCTGTCTTTGTTACTTAAATATAAGTCAAGGAAGCACCTACAGGCAAAGATTGGTGGTAGTTAGGGGGAGGGTGGGTTTATCCGAACATTTTCTGACTTTATCCAAAAACTACTCCTCTCTGAGATTGCTGGTTTTCCAAGCAGAATCTAGCATGGAAGCAGATGTATTTGCATAAGGAACTGATGACATTTGGGAAGCAAAGGGACCAATACTCCATCTTATTAGAGTGACTGTAACCAAAGTTAGAAAAAGTCAATCAGTTACTTGAAATAAAATTACCTGAGGGGAAAGGAGGTTGTGCTGGTAACCTAGGTTCTGGAAAGGGGTGTATCTGGTGGGAGGTGCTTTGGTTTGGTCTGGCATAGTTTATGCATATTGCTGAAAGTTCATATATACCTGGGTACAATGACATAGAGATTGACTGAGCATGGAGGTATAAAATAATATGTTGCACATGGTGCTTAAAGTAGGGAAATATTCCCCAGCAGGAGCAGGTTCATTAAATCTGCAGAACAGCTACTCAGTAGTGCCACCATATGGTAGTAAGGAGAAACAGGATTTAAGGGCTAAGACTCCTCTTACCTGGGGCATTTCTAAGGATTGTGGGTTTTACAAGGCACCAACTCTAGGGAGACATCTTTAATCACTTCAGCGATGGAGGAGAATGCAGGCCTCCTAGCTAACTGCTGGAACCGCAGGAGAGAGCCCATCCCAGTGAAATATCTATGAACCCACATGGTCACACACACACACACACACGTCTGGACGAGCACAATCTTCCAGGCACTGGAACTGCTCTGTTTCAGCCAGCTCCTGAGATTGCTTCTGTCACCCATTCTCAGCTCTTAAACATCCAGTTCCACACACCCACTCTGGCCAGGCCAGCAGCATGTGGAAATTCTGGGGCCAGGGATGGAACCCACAGCACAGCAGCCACCCCAGCCACTGCAGTGACAATGCCGGCTCTTTAACCCACTGAGCCACAAAAGAACTCACTCACCTGCCTTTAAATGTGACAGGCTGCTTTACTAGAAAGGGCATTTATGTCTGCACAGCCACTATGGCTCTGAAAATGTGTTTCAGGTGACTAGCATCCAAATTAAGAATAAGAACGTTTATCAGCACCCTAAACGCCAATCTGAAGCCCCCTATGTGTTACTCCGCTAAGGGTAAACAGAACTTGTCTTCAAACCTCATAGATTAGATTTTTAAGCTACATATAAATGGAATCGTATTGTATACGTTCTTTTGGCTTCTGCCTTCTTTGCCCAGTGTTGGGTTTGTGAGATCCATCCATGCCATTGTAAGGAGGGAAAGTTTGCTCATTATCAGTGTTATATAGTATTTCATTAAACAAATGTACCACAGGTTATTCAACCATTCTGCCAATGATCAAAGCTTATATTTTTGAATATCTTCTATCGCTTGCAGTAAAAAAAAATATTTTTAATTTTTCCAGAAATTTATTTTTAAAATAGATTCATATGAGTAAGGAGCAATGTCATATACCTATCGGTTCTTAATTAGATTAATTATTAAAAGGCTGTGTACAAGAGGGGAGGTTGAGAAAAAGTCTTCTTGTCCTAACACACACACACACAGGTTGAGTAAAAGAAGAGAAGACAGACTGGTTTGTACATTGAATGACCAGTGTGGGAAGGAACCTATGATTGCCAAGTTATCTTTGAACCCAAATGAGCTAAGCTCATGTTGAAAAAAAGATTTATCCCCCAAACACAAATGTCTAGATGTCAATAATGACCCTTAAGAAACTAATGGGCTTGTTAGAGAATTGTATTCATTACCCATAAGAATTCCTTATTCTCAGATCAGGTAACTTTCTTAAATCTAGAGAAGAAGAAAAATACAAACAAAAGTTGGTTGGGGTTGATTGGTTTTATATCTATGTGTGAGTTTATGCATGCTTACACACACACACACACACACACACACACACACGTGTTATACACAGGCTGAAAAATAAGTTATTTATAAAAACCTACCTGCAGAAATTTCACTAATAAATGAATGGTTTAGATAACCACTCTTTTTCTTTATTTAATTTAAAAAGGTCTATTTTGCAAAACACCTGCAACATGCAATTAATTCTTAAGTATGAGTTTATACAGGTTGCCTGTATAAAAATATGTGTTGTACTGAACTAAAACGGAGGCCTGATCTCAGTTTTAACCTGATGATGGACTCTCTCCATCCCATAGTGCCATAGCAGTAAAATCTCCACTTGATGACTAATTACCCCTGTAGACTGGCCATTTTCTGTTCCACTGCACTCATTAATATTCTGGGTTAGGCTGGTACATGCAATCACCTAGTAGAGCTAAGGGGGTCTAGTTCTCCAAAGCTGAGGTTTAAAATTAGTTTACCTCCCACCTTGTTACAATAAATGTAAATTTAATGTGTGTCCCTTAATTGTCCAATTTAGCTGTTTGCATAGCCTAAAATTAATGAAGTTTGCTAATTCTCCACCTCCTTTTTTGGCTGTGTGTGTGTGTGTGTGAGAGAGAGAGAGAGAGAGAGAGTTTTATTGTTATAGAAGCAGACATTACTGAGTTCAAGAATAAAATCAAATGTTATTTTACCTTACCTCTTTTCCCAAAGATTTATGATTGGGATGAAATTAAGACCTACTTCATTGGGAAATCAAACAAATGTTATACTTCATGGAGTGGAGATAAGGCCAATGTCTCTCCCTCCAAGCATATTATCACTGATCAATTTCTTCTGAATAAAAGGCAAAGGACTTAGCTATTTTTAAAATAATATATGTCCACTTTTAATTAAGTTTCTTTTGGCCACAGTGATTATTCTGTCCTTTCTTGGGGAGAAGTTAATTGGAAGCAAGTTTATGAATCAACTCACTCCCAAATATTTACCTTCTTTTAGCCAAATTGTTGTCTCAATTCTTGAGTTACTTTAACATGTCTTGATAGTATTCGAGAAACAAAGGAGATGCTGATTTCCAGAACTGAGCAGGTGAAGGAGGAAGCAGAATATGAATCACAGAGGACCTTTCCTGCTCCCTTTAGCTCATGAAGATGAGCAAGAGCAGAAACCATTATTCCTTCCCGATGATACCAGTTATGATATCCCTACTTCCTGCAAGCTACAGAGATGGTCTAAATCTGGGTGTCGGCTACAGAGTCTGGGAGATGGATTGTCTATTGTGGAATGGTTATTATGGAGTCAGTTCTGGGGGCCAAGGGCTTTCACACACATTTTACTAATCCCTATCTCAAACCACATGTGTGAGCTAATATTATTATTATTATTTTTTAAATTTTATTGGAGTATAGCTGCCTTAGAATTTTGTGTTAGCTTCAGGTGAATCAGTTATACATATAGGTATATCCATTCTTTTTCGGGTTCTTTTCCCATATAGGCTACCACAGAGTTTTGGGTAGATTTATTTCCCTGTGCTATACAGTAGGCCCTTGTTACTTATCAATTTTGTATATAGAAGTGTGTATAAGCCACTCCCAACCTCCCAATTTTTCCTTCCTCCCTGTGTTTCTCCTTTGGTAACCATAAGTTTGGTTTTGAAATCTTTGAGTCTGTTTCTGTTTTGGGAATAAGTTCTTTGTATCACTTTTTATTAGACTCCACCTATTCATGATCTCATACGATTTTGTCTTTCTCTAACTTACTCCACTTAGTATATAATCTCCGTGTCCATCCATGTTACTTCAAATGGCATTATTTCATTATTGTTTATGGCCAAATAATAGTCCACTGTACCACATCTTCTTTATCTAATCCTATGTCAATGGACATTTAGGTTGCTTCCATGTCTTGGCTATTGTAAATAGAACAGTTACATGTAAAAGAATGAAATTAGAACATTCTCTTACACCATAGACAAAATTAACTCAAAATGGTTTAAAGACCTAAATGTAAGGCTGGATGCTGTAAAACTCTTAGAGGGAATATAGGCATGACACTCTTTGACATAAACTGCAGCAATATTTTTTTGGTTTCACTTTCCAGAGTAATGAAAATAAAAATAAAAATAAACAAATTGGACTTAATTAAACTTAAAGGCTTTTGCACAGCAAAAGGAAACCATTAAAAAAAGATGTCCGGTGTTATTTTTTTAACTAACGAGGACTTTTTCATTCGTTCTTTGCAAATTCAGGTATTTACTTAGATTTTATACCCTAATCAGATGAAACGTGCAAAATTAAGTAGAATTTAAACTCCTACCAAGATAATTCAAACTATATGAAAAACTTTGTCTGATTCCTCCAGATCATTAGCATAAAATTATTAAAAATATTCCTTTACTCACACGAATTGTTTCCTCCAGTCTCCATTTCACTGGTAAATTGTTGGTGCATCGGTGGGGAAGGCAGGATTAGCACCTCTGCTTCTGCAGACTCAGCTGGTGCTCGTTGCTAACATCATCCAGGAGGAAGCCTGCCAAAGAGTTGGGAAGTCTGTTTGGGTTTATAGTCTGAAGGCTGTGGTCACTGGGAAAAAATTCCAGTCACCCATTGTTCCAGTTCCTATTGCTGCTGCACGAAATTAACCCAAAAGGAGTGGCTCAAATCAATCATTTCATTATTCTCACAAAGTCTGTAGGACAAGAATTTAGACAGGAAACCGCAGAAATGGCTTGTCTCTGGTCCACAATATCTAAGGCCTCCCTGGAAAAACTTAGAGGTTGAAGATGACTGGCAGGCTGGGAGCTGGGGCATGAAGATTTGTTCACTCGCATGTACGGCCTCTGGGCTGGGAGACTTAGGCTGACGCCAGAAGCACCTACAGTTATGGATGGCTTTTGCATGTGATTGCGAGTCCTCACAGCATGGGGGCTTTGGGGTCATTGGAATTTTTATGTGGAAACTGAGATTATCATTTGCAAATATTTAAATGATCAAGGGAGAAATAGGATTCTCTTTATGATTCCATTTCATAAATTGCATGGTGTCACTTCAACCAGGTTCTATCTGCTGAAGTAGTCATAAGCCTCAACCACAATTCCTTAAAACTGCAATTCACCTAAAGATGGTAAAAAATATCAAAGGCATTTTTTTCATTTATTCATATGAATATAATAAGCTTTTTTGATAATATTCTCTGTAGAAATTGACACACGTGTCTTTTCAAGACATCAAGAGAAGCTAGATTAAACTTAGTTTTCAGGTTACATTAGCTTATAACAAAATAATAAATAATATTAGCTAGACAAAACCTAGTTTTTAGGTTACAATAGCTTTTGAAAACTTAAAATTACTCTACACCGAAAGACAGCCTGGCCTTCCTATTTGCACAGCAAGTGGTTGACTGAATTATGACACAAAGTCCACAGATATATTTTGTACTTTGACAGCTAAGCAGAAGTTGGCTTTCATTTTTTTACTTTTTATTTTTTATTTTTATTTTTTGTCTTTTTAGGGCCACACTCATGGCATATGGAGGTTCCCGGGCTAGGGGTGGAATTGGAGCTATAGCTGCCAGCCTGCACGACAGCCACAGCAATGCCAGATCTGAGCCATGTCTGCGAACTACACCACAGCTCATGGCAACACTGGATTCTTAACCCACTGAGCAAGGCCAGGTATTGAACCTGTGTCCTCATGGATGCTAATCAGATTCATTTCCACTGAGCCATGATGGGAACTCCTCTTTTTTTTTTTTTTTAATCTGTAGTTTCCATCTTGCTTGAAACTTATTTCTCTTTTGAAACCAAAGAGGATTATCTAGGTTTATAGTCAAACATTGTTGAAAATCCCCAAGACTATGTAGGTATTACCCAACATATTTTTCTACTTGAACATTCCCAGCAAGATTAGTTACCTGCTCAAAAAAAGACAAAATTCACAGCCTACCTTTTCAAATATCTATTTACTATTGATGTTAACAATTTATACATAAGTGATAACAAGAAAATTGCATATAGGAAAAAATCGTAATGAGCTTTCCTTTACTTCCTGCTTTGCTGAGTCTATTGCCGATAACATTCCAATTTTAATGAATATCACAATCCTTGAGGCCCCATTGTTTCTTAAGGGTCTGTGTAATCTCATCCCATAGAATGATTAGGTTTCAGAGATGTATTTTTTTCCCAGAAATGCCAAGCTGATAAACATCTGAAATTTTAACACAGCTGTTTGGAGTGATTTCCTCATTACTATAATCACATCGAGAAATCAAAATTGGAGTGGAATATTTGGAACACATTTTCTCCCCTGTTTAATAGCCTGTTTGAGTGTCTGTGGTGAGGGATGCTTCCAAGGTGGAAAGTGAGTTGTCCTTTTTATTCTTTGTCACTATGGGTTTAGCACTTTAAGAGAGGGTTTTCTGATATTTGCCTTGAATGTTTCTTCAGTCTGACGTTGGCATCTTTCCATGTATAAGCTTAGAAGAAAATGTATTTTGAAACTTAAAATAGCTTTACCCACTCAAGGAAAGCAGATAGTTAAAGCAATAATTCAGGTTATCCAGGCCCAAATTCACTTTCATCTCTATCTCCAATTTTTTTTTAATGTTTTTGATATTTTATTTCATTTCAGCTACATTTTTACTGATGAACTAATTTCAAGGCTGAAAAAGACAATATTTAAACATGTCAATACTTGCTCTGAAAAGCCTACTCTAGCCTAACATAGTCTTAGGTTGTTTATTTTGTATTCCTCGATTGTATCTCTGGGTTCCCTAACACCCTCTCATCGTTACTACACAAGATTTCTTGGATCCTCCTGGTGGTTGAGTGGGTTAAGGATCTGGCATTGTCACTGCTGTGGGGCAAGACCAGTCTCTGGCTTGGGAAATTTCATATGTCATGGGTGCAGCCAAAAAAACAAACAAAAAGTTCTCATGTTGAGGAGCAAACATCAGCATATTTATCAGAACTTAGGAATCCATTTACCAGATAATGAATGTGATCATTTCTGAAGCATTCCCTACCTGTAAAACAGCAAGTAAAAGGAGTGCCTGCTTCATCGGAATCAGATGACACACAGCTTATGAAAACACTTTTAAACAGAGACAGGCCATAAAATGAAAATGGATTCAAAGTTCCATATAATAGATTCAAGCTTGTTAATAGGAGGCTATGGGGGGTGATATACGATAGCAAAAGAAGTACTTCTGCAAGTGTTCATTCATTTATTATGCCACAAGAGAGAAGAAAAGGGATGGGTTCTGATTAGATTGACAAGTGAGCTAAGATTTGCAGGAAATAATTGTTAACACCCAGAAGAGATGGAGAAGAACAACTGTGAGAATCCTGAGCCTCTGAAGAGCTTGGTGCATTTAATGGACTCATGAGAAAGAAGCAGCCATGACTTCCTGCACTTGCCTGTTTCTCCAGTCTCAGGGCCAGTGGTCTGCCCTCTCCTCCAGATCTAAGAGGAGTTCTTGATTTTTCAACCTGTTCAACTTGGTACTTGTCAGGATGGAATGGCAATTTCTAAGCCCCTCACTTGAAGAACCAGAATCCGGAAGTCCTTTCTTTTACCTTTCTTCCCACCCCCCATCCTGACTATTTTCCACTGATAATATTCGCTTTGGTTTGTAGGCCCTCACTGTTCCCAGCCTTGTAGTTCTCTCTCTGATCACAGGGTTTCATCCACTCTGACTTCCCCGATGATGCAGGCACAGCTTAGAGGAACTGCTAAAAATCCAAGCCTCTCTTCATGTCATGGATTCAACCTCTACTAGCCTGGAGAGCTAGGTTTTATTTTTTCAAAAAATATTTTTTCTAGAATGCTTTTTGAGTTGATTACAATTTCAACCTGAGAGTTCCTTTGTGGCTCAATGGGTTAAGGATCCATCATTGTCAATGCTGTGGCTCTGGTTACTGCAGTGGCATAGTTTCCATCCCTGGCCCGGGAACCTCCACATGCCACAGGTGCAGCCAAAAGAAAAGAAAAGAAATGTCAGTCTCTCTTTTGTAATGCACCTTTTGTTGGAGGTGAAATAAAACCATCTGCGCTTCATCCAGAGAGATGCCAGACGTGTGAAATGGCAAAAGCAGGCTAAGAATCTCACTGGTTCAGATCCAGGCTTGAGTGCCCTTTGACATGAGTGTTCCTGGGAAATCCTACTGTGCAGAAATGGAGAAATTAAGCATGCAGTCAGTAAACTGGTCTCAAGCAATATGAGGCTACAGGCACTGACAAGTACAAGAGGAGTTAGAAGCCACAGGTGCCAGAGGTTACCAGGGAGAATGAGCACCTTGTTATAAAAGTAACTCCCTGGGTGGAGATCATAAGCAAATTTGGCATAAGGGTGTTTCCTCCATAGGGTGCTGTAAAGGTGACAGAGATAACTATGTGCCTACTGATGTGTTAATGGTAACGTAATAGAAAGATATTATCTGTAAGTTTTGCCAAACCATGAACTCCTTCAAGGGAAGAGGGTGGGTCTAACCCATTGCACTATTTCTTGCATGCAACACAGGGCAGGGCAAGGCACAAGATCTAGAAGACTCTAGATAAATGTTTGTAGAATTAAATAATGAATCTTTTATTATCCTGGGCAGTAAACTGTCAGGAAAGTTAATTCAGGCAAGAGTTGGCTGTGCTGCTTTTTTACATTACATTGCAATCATATTGTCTTGTGTTGAGTTGTAGTGTGGCGTGTGTGTAATTATATCCATTTCTCAGAGCCTCATAACAGTTTTGAATAGCCACTGTCATGTAGAAATCAGATATAGTAATTGTGTGTGTGTGTCTTTAATAGAGCTAGGGAGAGAGAGCTTTCTTAATGACAACTAAGAGTGGTCTCTCTGTAAACCAAACTAAGAAAGGCTATAACAAGTCTGATCACAGGATTTGTACAGGAGGAAGACACATTTTTCATCAAGTTCCAGGGCACGTGGGTTAGTGGGTTGTTGGCTACAAAAGATATTAAAGCTGAAATAAGCCAGGTCCCATGAAAAGGGTTGCTGGAGCTAATTCTGGCCCCTTTCCAGGTAGTTTTATGCTGCAGGTGAAACATACATTGGTCTCTAAAAACAGAAAGCATGGGTGAAGCCAAATAAAAAAAAAACAGTAGTTTCCATTTCATTTGTACCTGCAGCACATAAACCCCTACATATTCTCAGTGAAATAACTCAGTGTCCTCCTTGTTGTGATTACATTTCTTTTAATGGCCATCAAGTGGCAGTGTTTTGTATCTAAGAGGACAAAGTGTAAAAGAAGTTGATCTAAAGGTTGTAACTTTGTAAGAATCCCAGGAGCATGTACATTTAAAAAATTGAGAAATTGAGAGTTTAAGCCAGGTTCATCCAATCTCAAAGGACAGGAAAATCTTCCACAATATATCTGGGTAACACATGTAGCCAACATCTCCCCTGTTTCAGCTATAGCATATTCAGTCCATTTGTCTGACCCCTATACACTAAATAATATAAAATAGTAAATATGGTTTGAATATTAATAATCAAGATAATCTCTTTGATGTGTTTTAAAGCCCTTTTGCTTATTATAAAACCATATACAGGATTGTAGTCTTTATGATGTGGAAAATTCTGAAAACATCTTTATGGACAATCTGACAAGGTCCTCATTCTTCTTCTTTTTTTTTTTTCTTTTTAGGGTGACACCTGCAGCATATGCAAGTTCCCAGGCTATGGGTTGAATCAGAGCTGTAGCTGTCAGCCTACACCACAGCCATGCAGGATGCAAGCCACATCTGCGACCTACACCACAGCTCATGGCAATGTTGGATTCTTAACCTACTGAGTGAGGCCAGGGATCGAACTCACATCCTCATGGATACCAGTTGGGTTTATGACCAGCTAAGCCACAATGGGAATTGCCAGTCCTCATTCTTCTTTAATTTATGGACTTTAACCAGAATACCCATTCTGCTCTGATTAAAAAAAAAAAGTTTGGTTAGAAGATTTAGCTGTTTCTTTTGTTCCATAAATACTTTTTGATCTATCACTGTTTAAGCTTAATTTTAAGTATTGATAGTTGGGAAATGCCTTAACAAATTGGCACCCTGAAAGTACTCACCAAATTAATCATTTTCATTTTCTTTCCTTATGCGAATTACAGAGAGACATGAAGATAAATACTCTATAGGCAATAGAAAGAAATAAGATTTAAGTTTTAACTCCTAAAAATAAATACAAGAACACTCTGGATGCAATGGAATATAGTAATAAAATAAATTTACCCCCTTTAACCTCTGCTGAATACATAATTGTAATCCTGATGATTGCAGAAATTTAAATTATCGACAGTTTGGAAACATCAGTACCTAGCACCAAATACTTGAGTTTTATAACTCTTGGACTTTGTCGTATCTTCTTTGATGAACTCCCAAAGATATGCCTTTCTGCTTATTGAAGTGTAAGGGGAACAGTTTGCTTCTTCATGAAGTAAGGGCTTTGGGAGAGGAAGCTATAATAAAATGAAAAGAGAAGGAAACCAAGAATTAAATTATTTTGCTACTGGTATGCTTAATGATCTCAGACAATATATTCTGCTTCTTTTTAATCTTTTATTTCATTTGAATCTTTTATGCCTTCAACTTTTATGTCTTTAGCATTATATTGGAATAAAATATTCATGAGCTAAAAACAAAAACACAATGGAAGGTAGAGGAGGAGGACGGAAAATCCTGGACTGGACAACTGCTAAATATTTCTTCTATGCCTTAGATAATACCAAGCTGTAGTAACAAGCAAAGTCCTTGATAATGTGAAAAGTGATATTATCTAAAACACTTATGAGTGTAACTAAATAGTACTATTTTACAATGCAATCATACAAGCCACCTTTTACATCAGAGACTTTTTTTCCTCCAATGTAACAGAAGATAAGGGTGAGAAGGTGGATGAAATTGTAGATGGATTTTTCCATTTGGTATTTAGAACATGTTGGTAATTCCTGGCCAGTGGCTTCTGTTTCCTTCTCTTATGTCTAGATAAATGACAATTACAATCCCCCTTGTACTGACAGAATAATATGAGAAAACACCTTTGAAGGAGGCTCATACCCATTGCATGTATTAGTCTTAGTGCATTTCCATGGAAGAATAGAGGAAGAATTGCCTTCTTCATAAATGGGCTGGAACAGCAGCAGCATTAAAAGGGTTCTTATGCAAGTCTTAATAGAAGAATGAAACATTCAAGAGTGAATATAGAGTTTTAAAATTATGAGGCAAGGATATTCAGACATGGAGGCATGAGAACACCTCAGTATAGATGGACAAATGTTTTCCGTGGCTAGATGGTGTGTTGTCAGGAGTGGCAGCAAGAGCCATTTTCCATTATCCATAGTACAGAGTTTCAGTTTTATCTTATAAATGTGAACTCTCCAATACAGTAGCTCTAGCCACTTGTGGCTCCAGAGCACCTGAAATGTGGCTAGTGACTGAGAAATTAAATTGTTGATATTTCACTTCAACTAATTGAAATGTCAAAGCTGAAGCAAGGCAAATTTTGTGTTGTTGCTGTTAAATATAATTTGATTTGGAAGTAGGACTTCATTTCATTCTAAATGCTAAAATTTTAGCATCCTAATTTACATGTATAAAGTGCAAAACATCAGATTTCCCGAAGACTTAGTACCCAAAAAAAGTGAAATATTGATAATTTTCAAAGTAATTACATGTCAACGTGTAATATATTGAATATATTGGGTTAAATAAAATATATCATTAAATTAATTTTACCTGTTTTTTTTTTATTGTCTTTTTAGGGATGCACCTGCGGCATATGGAGATTCCCGGGCTGGGGATAGAAACAGCTGTAGCCGGTGGCCTATGCCACAGCCACAGCAATGCCAGATCCTTAACCCACTGAGCAAGGCCAGGGATCGAGCCTGTGTTCTCATGGATTCGTTTCTGCTGAGCCACAACAAGAACTCCTTTTTTACTTTTTCAATGTGACCAGGCATCTGAAAATGTCTCTCCCATGAATAAAATGTCTTCCCATTATCTAAAGAAGTGCTGTCCAAGAGAAATACAATGCAAGCTACCTGTGTAATTTTAAATTTTCAATAGGGTAGGAATAACAGAGTCTATAGAATGCTGCTCTAATTGTCCTCGATTAACTTTACTTACTTCTTTCTTAAACTATTACTAAGGATCTTTAACTAGTTTCTCAGTCTTGAGGTTTCAATTCTTAGGAAGTCCATGGATTGGTTTCAGACAATGAAATTATATGAAAAAGTTATATCTAAAAAATGTATGGGGATGAGTGTATATGCAATTGGTGCATTTTTCTGGGAATAAGTGCCAAAGCTATTATATTCTTAATGGAGGTAATAATCACAAACTCCACTAAAAAGAAGCCTAAATGTTACCCTGCCAGGGTCCATATTATTTAAGAAACACTGGTTAGAGAGAAATAAGAAATTAATACACAATTTGCAGAATGTCCACATTTACAGGAGAAAGAGTAATAAAGTAGAAATAGACTAACTCCCTACCCCCAACCCATCCCAGATGCAATTGAAAAATAAACGGCTGTTTCTCATAGGCTTTAACATGTATTTGAAAAACATGAATGAGTGTTTTCTGGCTGGACTACTTCATTGTTTGTGTGCATGGTTCCCATAAAAATATTTTTTAGATCATGCTCTTTCTTGAATATCTAAGATGTAGTATCTGCTCGGGTATCTGTATCTGGAAGTCAGATCTCCACTTTTAAATACCATTTCCTGCCCTGAAGCTGGGAAGTGTCTGGCTGGAACATCTGGGAGATAATCAGCTACTACTCACCAGCTATCGCGATGGCCTGGCGTCCTGGAGCTGGTCATTTCAAAACAATGCAGAGACTGAGTTGTACCCCCATGGGCAGCTGAGAATTTAAATGGATTTCAGGTGCAGGGGTAGTATCACTTACAATGAAGGACTTATAACAAGAACAAGCTTCGGAGTTGGGAAAATTCAAAGTAAACAGAACAGATCTAATCATGACAAGCCCAGCCATAGCCTTGTAACTACAGCCCCAGTAAGCCTCATGGATCAATGTGGATGGACATAATGCACTCATCATTAATGAACTCTTTTGACTAATTAGTCTAGCTCCAAACGAAAGCAAATAGTTTTATCCAACACAGCTTTTCCTAGAATGCTTACTCAAGCTTAGGAATCCATAGGGGCTCTCTGTCATGTGGGTTTATGACAGATTTTTCTGGTGGTGTAGCCTGTCTGGCAGTTTATAAAAGGAGAGCAGATTTGTGAAAGGAAAGAAGGAGACTCTGGTTGGGGAGGCTGTTCTAAGATCATCAGGCATTTTCCTCTCAGAACTTTACGCTCCACCTCTTCATTGAGGAAATTGTACTGGTTTCCCTTCCTTTCCTGACTTTCAATGATTTACTATCAGAGCACCTGAATAACAGAAAAAAATGGCATTGTGCATGGCTTCTGCCCTCACTTAACTAGCTTAAAGGTAAGCACTGTATCTTAATGCGAGTTCCAGCTCAGGGAATATAGATAATTAAATGTTCTTTCTGTGTTTAACCATAAACCCAACCCAGTTATTTTTACTTCAAATGGTGTCCAAAATTGAATTTCTCATCACTTATGCAAATCATAGTAAGGAATAAAACCAAATAAATGAATGAATGCAGGTTTTTTTAAGTGCTCCAGTATCAGTTAACTATTAAAATTTAGTAAAAATTTTTGTTTCCACATGTTCATATTTTACTTTCAACTGAAAGCATAGTTATAGTTTTATTTTTTTCTGCTACACTGACAGACTCTTTCTTTATTCAAAATGCAGATATTGTACAAATTATTTTAAGTCATCATATGCAAGCTGCTGACAGTGGTAATCATTTTTATTATTAGGTCCCATGTATATGAAAATCACTATGCTAAGTACATTTTGGATATTACATTTCATCCCCAAAACTAGCAGATATCACTTCCCTGACCTAACATGAGAAAATAAGAGTAAATAAGTGGTCCAACATTAAATAGCAGATAAGTTGTATAACCGGGATTTAAACAAAAGTCTGACTGTCCCCTCCCTGACCTTCTCATTTCACAACTCTCCCTCTGCTCCTTTACTGACAATATTTTTCTCATCTGTCATTTCTATAAGCAATTAAACATTGCATATCGTCTGAGCCTTGTCTCTGGGGGTGGCATAAGAGCTCCCTTAATGGTCTTTCGACAAGACCTTTACCGAAGTACATAAGCATTGACTTCTGTGGGAAAAAAAATGTTTATCTCTACCAGCATCTGAAATTTTCCAATTTTTACATAACCAAGAAAGAATTGGGGAAGAAAATTGGAGAATTTGAAGTTGTTCAATGAGCCCGTTTATTATAATGGTGACCCCAAAACATCCAACTTCTGCTTGAATCCTTTCAGTGACAAAAGATTAATACATTAAAGGCATTTCATTTCAGTAAGATGAATTTCTAGAGTTTTAGAAACATACCTATAGAATAAATCATGTGTATACATTTATGACAAAGCCTTAATTTTAGTCTAGTGTTCTCACCTAACCTTCAGAACTGTATATCCAGATATCAACGAATCCTTCGATGTGTTTAGTTCGTCAGAAGCAATTACAAGTCAGTATGTTTGAAAATACACCCAGGAGTTCCCGTCGTGGCTAAGCAGAAACAAATCTGACTGGCATCCATAAGGAAGCAGTTTCCATCCCTGGCCTCACTTAGTGGGTTAAGGATCCAGTGTTGCCATGAACTGTGGTGTAGGTTGTAGATGTGGCTCAGATATGGCATTGCTGTGGCTGTGGGGTAGGCCAGCAGCTACAGCTATGATTCAGCCCCTATCCTGGGAACCTCCATATGCTGTGAGGGAGGGCCCCCCCCCCAAAAAAAGACAAAATAAACCCATTCTCTCCTCCATATCTGCTCTTCTTCTAGTGTTTCCTACCTCAGTAAATGATACCTTCATCCACTCACTTTCTCTAGACAGAAATGTTGAAGTTATCTTTCACTTTTTACCCAATATTCCCAAGAAAATGCCAAATCTTATTGTTAATTCTACCAACAAAAAAAACCCTATGATTCTGTCTATTCTCCAGTCTAATGTCATCAATTCATTGCTGGTTTTCTCAACTGTCTCTTGATTGATTTCCTTTCATACTTTTGAAAAACAGTTGAGCATATGAATTTGAACCAAATAGACTGAAACTTGAAGCCAGAGGTCCCTGATTCCCAGCCAGGACCATGACCAGCTACAGACTCATTCTGTCAATGTATAAGCCACTTCCGCAAGCATTCACCAACTGGGTTATGATTTAATAATAACAAATGTTTAGAACTGGTAAACTGAGCAGATATTCCAGAAGTAGGACTGAGCCACTTGGTAGAGTGAGACCCAGAGGATCTGGGTATTTCAGGGAAGGAGTCAGAAGTTTCAAGAAAAGAAAAACTGAATTTATTTTTTAAAAAAGATAATTAAGACTTTATTGTATAAATCATTAATAATAATGACAATGATAATAATTTGTTTTTGTCTTTTTTTTTTCTAGGGCCACACTTGTGGTAGATGGAGGTTCCCAGGCTAGGGGTCAAATTGGAGCTGTAGCCACCGGCCTACACCACAGCCACAGCAACATGGGATCCGAGCTGCGTCTGTGACCTACACCACAGCTCTCAGCAAAACCACTGCTGGTCCTTAACCCACTGAGTGAGGCCAGGGATAATACCCGCATCCTCATGGATCCTAGTTGGATTCGTTACCACTGTGCCAAATGGGAACTCCCAGTAATGTCAATAAATGTTATATAGCGATTTTGTATCCTTAATGAGTAAATCAAGGCAAATCATATTCATTTAAATTTAAATAATTTTCATTATGTTCAGGTAACTAAAGTTCTTATATTCGCCACGACATCCTACCTTCAGACTGCTCATAATGTGATTTAAAAAAAATATACTATGTTTTTAAGATTTATAGTGGAATTTTCTGTTCTTTGTAGCCAATCTAAAGTCTAACCAGTATACTTACATTGGTCCCTTTATTTTTCTCCCAAGTGAATTTATTTCCCTCTTATCTAAAGCATTTTATCTCAGTAAATATAAACTCTTGTCAATTTTCCAGTGCCCTGCTATTATTTAGTCACCATAATTTAAATATGACATCACAGCATTCATACCTTAATTACACTCTTAAAGTGTTTAAATATTAACTTCTAAGCCTGAGATTTGACAGAAAGTAAAATAACCATAAAAATGTACAAACAAATCAAAAAATAGAGAAAGGTATACAGAGTACAACTCCTTGAGAATTTTTCAATAAAATGAAATAAGTAATAAACCAATCTACTTTGTGTATGATTATTAAATGAAAGAAATAACACTCCCAATGTGTTTGTAAATATATATATATATGAATGAATTCTTCTGTCTTGTATTCACCCTGTATCAACTGAATTCAATCTAGTAAGCAATTATTTTGATTTAATATTTAATAAACACATATTTAAGTCAATTCATATTGGGAGACCTTTCCATTTGATTTGCAAAAAGCAAAATATAAGCAATTATCTAAGACAAAATTCTATCAAAAATAACTCTTTTTGAACTGGAGTTCCCGTCATGGTGCAGTGGTTAACGAATCCAACTAGGAACCATGAGGTTGCAGGTTCATTCCCTGGCCTTGCTCAGTGGGTTAAGGATCCGGCGTTGCCGTGAGCTGTGGTGTAGGTCGCAGACGCAGCTCGGGTCCCACGTTGCTGTGGCTCTGGCGTAGGCTGGTGGCTACAGCTCCAATTAGACCCCTAGCCTTGGGAACCTCCATATGCCGCGGCACGGTGCAGCTCTACAAAAGGCAAAAAGACAAAAAAAAAAAGAAGAAGAAGAATTCTTTTTGAATTACTCTTTTACTCTTTTTCTCCCAAGGAGGCCATGTTCTTTCATCCATCTCTTTTTAATGGGATTAATCAGCTATTGCTACTGGATTTTCACAGCTGTATTTTTTTGGGTATTAATCTTAACTGAAATCACAATAACTACGGGTCAGCCTGTTTTCATCAAGGCCCCTATCCTCATCCTCCTTCCTACCAGAGTAAGTCTTTATAACTAAAAAGGGAGATGGTAGAAATAAGTTTGCTTCAAATATTTAGGAATTATTTCACTTATTTCTCATGTCAAAGCAATTGTTGAAAATGCACTGCCCCCAGGTTCTCTGCTTTGCACAACTTCAGAAGTTACCATCCTTAGAGAGTAACCCTTCTAGGATTTCAAACGCACTACTCTTTCTTGTAATATCTTTTCTGCAAATCTGCTAGG
Organism: Phacochoerus africanus; assembly: GCF_016906955.1. NCBI lineage: Eukaryota > Metazoa > Chordata > Mammalia > Artiodactyla > Suidae > Phacochoerus > Phacochoerus africanus. The sequence goes on along the minus strand of NC_062549.1, from coordinate 23,320,410 downwards.
GAGAATTCCTCAACTGACTGTTATGTCTCACCCAGAGATCAATGTCTTCAGTGGCAGAAGTCATGCCTTTATCTTTGTATCATCATCTGCTACAGTGGTTGGCACAGAGTACATGAACAAAAATTGTCCTTTAAACTGAATCAAACTTCTGTCTACTTTTCAAATCATCAATCAGGGAACCAGTTTGGAGATTCTAGCTAGCATCAACATCTTCTGTCTCATAAACTTGATTATGACCTAATGTATCACCTTAGGAATTAAGTACATGGAATTTGGATAAAGAAAAAGTACAGTTGCCAAACCTGCTATAACATGAAATCAGCCCTAGGAATCCATGAAACATAGTTAACTTGAGCCTCCACTATCCATAATCTGTCACTTTCCCTTCTAGTCAAACTTCTCTAAAACAGCTCTCACTTCATAGTTGCACATCAATTCACCATATAGTATTAATTTTTCAGTTCTGATTTTTTTTGTTTTAGTTATCAAATCATCAGCTTTCCACATAGGAAAATATTCGATTAGTCCCTCTAAGTCTAATCACTAAAAAAAATTAATTAATACCATTTGTCTAACATCTTGGGATGAAAAACATCACTATATGCTCCATATAATAATTTGGGGAATAGAAATTGTCACTCTAATTTTTGACTTATTTCTAAAAGGATACTGTGGTTAAAATAGGCAGTATTGCTTCATTAAAATATTTACATTTACCACTGTAAATAATTTCATAGTTTTAACTCTTTCCTCTCTTTCCCATAACTGAAAAAACATCACCTATCCTTCCCCCCACCCCCAAATGTAGTTACAGGAAACAACTCAAAAATAGATTTGGGGGATATTGTTTTCCCCCAGGGCTAAGGGGACAAGAGACACTCATCTTGGATTCACATCTAAGGATATCTTTTGAGATGCTACCTATGGAACTATGATGCCAGAACAGGAAGAGACTGGGATGTATTTGTTGGCAGCTGAGCTTGGACCACTTGAGGAAAGGAAGGTATGTGGCAATTTCTTATTGTTAGGAAGAGGGACAATGGAGAGGTTCTCCCATCAATATCAGAAAGGATGTTGCTTTGAACTGGTCCAGACATAAGCCATGGGAATCTTATGAGAACCCTGGAAAATCTGTACTGACTGTGTGACAACACCCAGGGTTCAAGTGATGTACACAGAAGTCAGATAGCCAAATGATCTCTTTCCACATAGGAAGAACAGTTTGGGACAGACTTTGTCAGCTGAGAAAATATTACAGAAGACAACTGGTCATTGGTTATGCTCTGTCTAGGTGGACATAATTATTCTAGGGAATTTGACTGGGCTGATTCTATGGCTGCTTATTGGTTGTCAAGAAAAGCCAAACCAGGACCTTCAGCAATGCTCCCAAGACTCTTTCAGCCGCCAAATGAAAGAGTGTAGAAAGGTAATATACTCATTCATTTTGAGTTGGGGATATGCTGGACAAGTAAGATTGAAAGAGTATGAAGGGAGGAAGTTTAGTTATATAAACAATAGTGAACTTGAACAATGACCCATGTGTTTAGACTGAAAAGAAATCAAAGAAAGGACAGTGAGACAGAACTTAAGTAGAAGAGCAAAAGCTACAGGTCTACATAAGAAAAGAAAATGGGAATAACCAAATGAAAGAAATAAACTAGTGTGCTTTGACCCTTACATTTTTTGTAAATTTAAATTTAGTATTAGGAAATAGAAAGTTCTCTTCTGCTACATAGATTGATTCCTATATGCTTCCTTACAGAATATCATCTTAATACGGTTTAATGGTTTCATTTTTCACTTTCTATACCATAAATTCTGAAAGATTTTGGATTCAGCTTTATACCACAAAGGATAACAGAATATTTTAAAGATGCACGATTGGATATACATGCAGAATGGAAGGAAACACCAGTTATCATTCACCTATAGACACTTCCTCCTATAGATGGTAATTGTCATCATTTTAGAAAGAAAGGTCCTGATTTTTTCATGTGTCTTCCAGGTCTAAAGTCACACAGATAGGTCAGCAGTGGCCCAGATTTCACCCATGTCCAATGCACATACATATATATATATATATACAGTTGAAAGTTGAATGGAGGCTAGTACTAGCATCAAGAAATAAAGTATCGAATTAACTTATTTAGCTCCTGTTTACACCTATTATTAAGACATTATTTCCCTTTACATTAGGTATTTTCCTGTAAAATTTAATGATACCAGTAAAATTATTACTGAAGATGCATTTATTTTGTAATCAAGAAATTTTAGAATTTTCTTGACAGCAGAGATGGAGTATAATTCAATCTGTATCTGACACTTGGTCAGTTCATAATAAATGCATAGTAAATGCCTGATGAATAAATAAATAAATGTTTATTGATTTAATGTTACTGTACCTATCAATACTCTCAACTATAGTCAAGGTAAGTTATTTTCCTGAATAGACAAATAGGGTGATATTTTTGTTGCTGATTGCTCCTTATCTTTAGCATATATAGCAGGACCTGAATTAACCAGAATACCAAATATTTTCAATATTTGCTATTTCCTATGTTTGAAGATAATGCTTTGGTTGGCAATCTTCTCACTTTCAATAAAATAATACAGATATTAAAATATTGAATAAGTAAACTCAATCAAAAGTAACTCAATGGTATAAACTGAAACGCCTTAGTTAATTTCCTAATAATATATTTCCCTTCATATTGAAGAGAAGCTTAACATCTGTCCTTTACTAAGGTACAGAAATGTTATTTAAATGAGAAATAGGTGTGAAGCATTTTGAGAAAGGTGATATGTAACCACAAAGTGTCATTATATTATTCAAGCTGGTATTTTGATTTTTGTGTCTCTAGAAATTCTGTTTCTCTTGTAACAAACCCTTTAATATCTTTCAGAAGATTGCTGTCCAAGTCATTCTCATGTATCAGATCTAATAGCCCATATGTTACTCGGGAAACATTAACACCTTCCTACAGAAATACAAACACGTGATGCAGCATTACTTTGCAGGTGGAAAATATGTTATAATATAAAGACATATGAGCCCAAGCTTTTAAAACATTTTAAATTGCTTTTTTAAATTTTAACCATTTAAAAATTGTTTTGTTCTTGTTGTGGAAAGAAAAAACACTCTTGCACACTTTTGAACCAACACTGGCCAAAATTTAATCTTCCCCTTAGAATTCAAAAGGAACTTGAAAAACATTAATTCTCAAGCACAGGCGTAATCTCTTTCCTTATAACCCACGCTCTGTTCTCAGAACAATAGATTGCATTTGTAACTGTCCCTGAAATCTCCTGAAAACTAAGCCCACTAGCAGTAGGACATTTAACTCAGGGACACTGAAACCAGTACATGTAATGTTAACAATAATAATAGAAAAAGAAGCTGCAACAGCTTTCTCTGGAATTTTCCTAAAAGCTTTTCATGCATCGTTTCATTTAATCCTCAAGGCAGCCCTATGGAGGGGATACTACTATTTTTTCCATGTTATAGCCAAAGAAACTAAACTGTAGAAAGGTTAGAACTTAACAAAATTCACATGGCTGGAAGATTTGTGATTTAAAGTCACCTGGGCAGACTAGAGCCTGAGCTCTATCACTCTTTGGTACTGCCTGCCAGAATTTTTTTTTTTTTAAGTGCTGAGTTCTTCAATGTGTAGGATAAAAAGTATAAATCTTGGAGAAGATGTTTCTAAGTGATCATATTTTTGTTATACTAAACAAATTTATTCCAGGAAAGAAAGTACTATAAGTAACAGAACTCAAATCACTGTTACAGTTTACATTTTGCTGGAAGATCAAAACTTTTAGTATTATTTTGTGCAATTAGTATGACTCAGAACCAGGTATTAAGAGTTTAAGTCTGTTTTTGTTTATAGTTCAATACTGATACTTTCATGAATTAGAGACTTGCCTTGAGAGTATGTACTAGTCTGATCTTTTCTAGCTGGGCATTGTCTATGCAGAAATCAAGGCCAAATAACTAAGAAGCTGACTTACAGAGGAAGCAAGAGTAGATAGGTGTTAAAGAATTTTGCTTTGGCTGGTTGTTGATCTATGAAAAAAATGTGTTCGATACATTAAAAACTATTCAATCATCAAGTACTTACTGAGAATTCAACATAGACCAAGCACCATCGCTGGATATTGAACAAAGTTCCTACTTCCATGGAGCTAACTATTCTACTTGTCTAGTTAGAAGTATGCAATGCTAATTGCTAAATATGTAATTGACCAGGAGCAATGAGCAACAAACAAATATTCTGTCAAATAGTGGTAAGTACAAAAAGGTAGATACATGGTAACATGTGTCCCTTTTACCAAACAGAGATAAGAGAGAGCTCTTGGATAAAATCACAGGTACCTGGAAGAGAATAGGGAAGGACCAGGTTTTGTAAGGAAAAGAACATCCCAGGCAGAAGAAATAGCAGGTGCCAGAACTCTGAAGTGAGAGCAGGTTTGGTACATTCATAAAACCCATAGGAGTTTGGTGCACCTGAAATGGAGCTGGATGGGCTTGAAGGAAGTAATGGAAGAGGGGGAATTGACAGGAGAATAGGTCTTTGGAATAGGGATGGGGGGGAGAGGTCAGATCTTGTAAGGCTAGGAGGATCACAGTCAAATCTCTGAATATTTCCCTGTAGTGAAGCAGAAATCCACTGGCAAATTTTGAGTGAAGGACAGATGTGGTCTTACATACTTTAAAAGAATCACCCTGGACACTATGTCACAAAGAGTCTGTAGAGCAGTGAAGGTGGCTACAAGGGAAAGAGTTAGAAAGTAATTACCATGATCCTGTCAAGAAATGTGGACCTTAGATCAGAGAGGCTGTGATAGAAGGTGAGAAGTGCTTTGATAGTGGATATAGCTGAAGACAAAAATGACATGGTATGATGACAGATTGCATGTGAGGTGTGGCGGAAAGAAATGTATCTAAGTTGACCGAGCTCCTGACATGAATAACTGAAGAATGGACTTGTCTTATTCTATGATGGGATGGATTAGCAGAGAAGCAGATAGAAGACACAGAGAAATTCAGGATTTGGTTCTGAACCTTTTAATTTGGGATGCTTATTAGATGTTCCAGTGGCGGTGAATACACAAGTTTGAACATCAGGTGAGCAGTCCATGCTAAAGATACAAAATTTGGAGCTATTAGCTTTTGAGAAAGGCCTTAGTCATGGCAACAAGATCACCTACAAAGTTAATATAGAGAATAAAGTCCCAAAACTGAGCCCTGAGGGATGCAATGGTGAAAGATCATAGGCTGAGAAAGAGAACATAGGTACAGAGGAACCAAGAAAATGGAACGCTGGAGGCCAGGCGAGGAAAGGATTTAAAGAAGGAGAAAGTAGGGAGTTCCTGTTGTGACTCAGTGGGTTAAGAATTCAACTAGTATCCATGAGGATGCAGGTTTGATCCCTGGCCTCACTCAGTGGCTTAAAGATCCGGTGTTCTTGCAGGCTGCCGGCTCAGATCTGGCATTGCTGTGGCTGTGGCACAGTCTGGCAGCTGCAGCTCTGATTCAACCCCTGACCTCCCCCCCACCCCCCAGCCCAGGAACTTCCATATACTGCAGGTGCAGCCCTAAAACAAACAAAAAAAGAGAAAAGAAAGAAAAAGAAAGAGGGGGAAGAATGTGATAAACTATCAAATGCATCTAGTGGGTCCATTCACATGAGGACTGAGAAACGGCCATGGAATATGACATTATATAGACAGTAGTGATCAATATAGGCAGTTTTAGTTCAAAAGTTGGAGATGAATTTGGATCAGAATGAACGCAGGAGCGATTTGAAGACAGGCAGGCAACAGCAGCAACAGCACCTATAGTCACAGGGTAGGGATTATATTTACCTAACAAAAATTCAGGCTATATGGTTTCAAATATCGTGTGTTAGGAGCCAGGATATTCACACTTAACTACAGCAAACCCAAGATCCAGAGTGTTAGGTTACAATGCAAGTACATTTCCATTCACTTTCCTTTTATGGAGCAAACCCAGTGTAACTATGTCTTCACAAATCCTCAGTTTTTTAGGACAACTTGTCACAGCAGGCATCCTACCATGGATTGATAAATGTCTATCAAATGCTTTAGTCTTTGTATGATTTATCAGGATGTTTCCTGAAGCATAAGGTGAAATACTATTTCTAAATTTAAAATCCCCCACATATGATGTTTATGCAAGTGTGCATACTACCACATTTTCTCCCCATGAATAATGCATGTCCTATGCAACTTGAATCCAAAATAAGAAAAAAAATGCTAAACATCTAATAGTCTGTATTAAATACAAGAATGAAACTGCTGTGCTTGATAATATAAGCCTTGAAATGAAAGCAGTTACTAGGTTAATTCTATACCAAAAAAAACAAGGTCAAATAATTTTCCCCATCTCTCTCTTGTTATGTTTTTTCCTGTCATTCATTCACAGAGCTGTTCAAATAAATGAATTCTTCTTTAAAACCAGAAGCAAAGTGTTTATTCTTTGAACACTAGCTAGTGAATAGATCATTCTAGACCAATGTTAAAAAACAATAGAAGCAGTGGGAAGTGTACACAGCTAGAATCAAGAGATGCAAATTCTATTATTACACATCACTAATGCATCTTTACTTTGAATGAGTCAGGCGACCTCAGTCTAGATGAGATGACAATTATCTCATTACAAATTTAGATTCAAAAGGAAACACAATTTTGACTAAGGAGCTGCAGGATTATTGAGACTAATTATTTTAATGGATTGACCAATTTGTCAGCTAGAGGTCAGTAATGTATGCTGGGTACTAATTACACAGTTCTGGTCCTCATGGCCTCTGGGGAAACAAGCTCTGGATTCTGCTGTCAGGATACTAGGGATTGAGTTTTAGCTCTTAGATGTAGGAGGTAAGTGACATTTTGTAGGTTATATAAGCTGGCATCTTAGTAATGCTATCCACAAATTATTAACATCATGGCTATTATTATTTTTTCTTTCTTTCTTTTTAGGGCCACACCCAGGGCACATGGAAGTTCGGGTTAGAGGTCAAATCAGAGCTACAGCTGCTGGCTTATTCCACAGCCACAACAATGCCAGATCCAGGGCAAGTCTGTGAACTACACCACCCCTCACAGCAATGCCAGATCCTTAACCCACTGAGCAAGGCCGGGGATTGAACCTGCATCCTCACGGGTACTAGTTGGGTTCAGTTACACTTTCTATCTTTCGTTTCCTTCTTCCCCTTTCAAGCCAGTTTTTTAAGAATTGTCCACACACTCCTCCTCCTTTGCTTCCTCCCTCCTCCTCCTCTTTCTCTTCCTCTTCCTCCTCCTTCTTCTCTCTTTCTCCCTCTCCCCTCATTTTCCATACAACACTTTACTATAAATCTTACTTACCTGTGCAACAGTTACCTACAAATCAATCTCCGACAGTAATTTATTAATATTAACCCAACACTGGCTTTTTCTCTTGGATTCCTATTTCCTGAGAAACAGTATTACAATAGGAAATAATATCCTATTGCCCAAGTCATAAACCTTGGGAAATTATCTCAACATCTCCCCTTTCCCAACCCACTACACTTGATACATCAAGTGTTATTGATTCTACCTCTATGCACCTTATTTTCTTCTCTCTAGCATCATAGTTACCTTAAGTTACATCCTCAATCATCTATTGTCTGCATCTCCCCAATAGCCTCCCAACCGGGATCCTTGCAAGAAGCCTCACCCCTGCCCATGTACCATCTGTGGGAAGTCACGCTAAGACTTCTAAATGCAACCTGATCATCTCTTCCTCCTTCAAAGACTTTTCAGTGGCTCCCTGTGTCCTACTTCTTTATTTCCTTAGGATACAACCTAAATTTCCTGAGATGAGTTTGGTTTCAAAAGCCAATTTTGGTCTGCCAGGTAACTAATCTCTCTACTCTCACCCTATGCCACTTCCCTCCTGTAAGTTATACATCAGTGATTTGGGGTTATTCTTCCTCCTTTTTATTTATTTATCTTTCTCATGTACTATGTTTTCCCATCTCTAGACTTTTACACTTGATTATCTCCCCAGCAGACTTTCATTACCCCGAATCTGAAACAAGTCCCCACACTGTGAAATATTCTCATGGTCAATTATTTCTTCCAGCGTGGCCCTTTCCACATTGTAATGATATTGATTACCACACTCTGATATCTATGTCAATATTTTGGGGGGGTTTAAGTTGGATACCTTAGAATCTTCATAGTGCTTGGCATTTATCAGCCAATCAATGGAAGTGTCTGAGGAAGACCATGTAATTTGTTAAGCATTATATAATTGAAAGAAACAATGTTCCTTATTGAAATTCTTGTGAAAGAAAAGCATAGAAAATTTAAATTTTATTATACCTATTTTCATATGACAACTTATTTCCTATTTCTACCTTTAGATTTGAAGAGGTACAACTATTTAATTTACAAACAACTGTAACCCAAAGAACTTCTTTTCTGATTTTGCCCATTGGTATTATAATTGTACTGCCATTATATGTTAATCTATTTATTTATATTTTATGAGATATGCAGATGTGTGCTTCTTTGTTAGATCAATATAAAAATACAGATATAATTGTCTTCTACAATGAACAATGTAATAGAGAAGGACTTCTATTAAGTTTAATTTTTTTTTTTCAATTCAGCAGTAGCTCATATAAACAAAGGAAGGAATTAAAACTTTCAGGAACCCAGAGGCAAATTCTTTTAAAAAGGGAATAATCTGTCAACAAACAATCAGCCTCGACTTCAATTTGGTGGAAAAAAAAAATCTCTAATTTTTTTCATGTTTGTTTTCCCAAAGAATTATTTCTAGATCACCAAAAAAAAAAAAAAGAAAATTATTAGTGACTTGGTTCATAATAGAGAATAAGCACAAGTATAATTAGCTGCTACCATAAGTTTAAAATATATGACTAAATACATTGTTTAATAAATTGCTGCAAGCTACTGAAAGCTCTCTTAAAAGCCTTTAAATGTTATAGTTCTTCATAAAATCCTTTCTTCTTAGGGAACTATTTAGACTGTGCTCATATAACTTGCATAAAAACTACATATTTGGATATTGGAAGGCACTGTATCTCAATAGTGGATATTTAATTTAACCATTGCCTCATTAAATGTTTTTTTTTTCTGAATCTATTGAAAAAAAAATAACTTAATACAGCCATTATAAACAAATAACCTAAATAGTGTTGTTTCTTTCCTCTTTTTTTTTTTTGCCACACCCGTGGCATGCAGAAGTTCTCAGGCCAGGACTGAACCCAAGCCATGGCAATAACCTGACCCACAGCAGTGTTAATGCTGAGTCCTTAAGCACTAGGCCACCAGGGAACTCCTAAATGGTAGTGTTTTTTGTTGTCTATTGTTGAATAACAAATATTCTCAAAGTTATTGTCTTCACAAAATGATAATTATTTCTCATGACTCTATGAGTTAACTGGGATTAGCTGGATGGTTCTCTTGTTATTAAAGTCACTCATAAGACTGTCAACTGGTACCTCAGCTATGGCCAGAACATCCAAGATGGCCCTATCACCATCATCCCTTTTCACATAGCCCTCTCATCATTGAATAGACCAGTCCAAGCTTCTTTACAGAATAGCGTACAGTCCAAGAAGCAGGCCCAACATTTATCAATACTCTATTGCATTGCACTTGCATGTGCCCCATTGGCCAAAGCAAGTCACATGGTCAAGCCCAAAGCTAAATGGGAATAAACTACACAAAGTCTTAGAAAATGTAAGGCATTGCCTTAGGAGACACTAATGGAAATCTATTATAAACAGGTTTATTTTGTATACTTGTGTTGTCTGATCATGTATTAAAAGTCAAATCTCAACTCTCCACTAGCTTTTATATCAGCATAACTTGATCAAGACAACCTTAAAACATGAAAATTCCTTCCTATAGTCTTAATCCAAACAACTAAAGTTTAAAAAAAAAAAAAACTTTAAAGTCTACAGTTTATAAATGATAGTGTTTGGATTTCTTTTTTAGTTTTATTAATGATTTTTATTTTTTCCATTATAGCTGGTTTACAGTGTTCTGTCAATTTTCTACTGTACAGCAAGGTGACCCAGTTTGCATTCATTTTCTTTTCCTAAAAGCCCTAAAGTTTCATACATAATGCCATCTGTGTCCTTGGACTGTATTCTAAAATTTGAATTTTACCAGTCTTTGAATATTTTTCATTTTGACATGATGAGTATATTATATAATATTCCTTAATATTGGCTTAGAGAAAAAGAACTTTAATATTTTCCTTTATTGAAAAGTTAGAGTAATATATTCCTTACTTAGAAGGAACTTGCTATGTCCAGTGTCTTGCTAAGATTTCCATGTCTTGCTAAACAGCTAGACTGAGGTTTTGTCAGAACGCTTCACATTCATTCAGCAGTGCTAACTTGAATTTCAGAGTTGGGAGACCAGAGATAATACTGGATGAGTTGATTATCTTCTATCATTTTATGAGTTCCTAGAATTGCAGAAAGTCTTCTCATGTAAATAAGAAGAGATTAGAGCACTTTGTTTTAAAACAACAATCCTGGAGTTCCCGTTGAGGCTCAGTGGTTAAGGAATCTGACTAGGAACCATGAGGTTTCGGGTTCGATCCCTGGCCTTGCTCAGTGGGTTAAGGATCTGGCGTTGCCGTGAGCTGTAGTGTAGGTTGCAGACGCGGCTCGGATCCCTGTTGCTGTGGCTCTGGCGTAGGCCAGTGGCTACAGCTCTGATTCGACCCCTAGCCTGGGAACCTCCATATGCCACGGGAGCGGCCCAAGAAATGGCAAAAGGACAAAAAATAAAATAAAATAAAAATAAAGCAACAATCTTATACCTGTTTGTTCTCTTAAGCTTCCTTGCTACCCTTGCCTTGCCTTTTTAAAATGTCGTTAATTAGTGAAATTTAGCATAGAAAATGATTCTAAAGCTTACTGAGGTAACATACTCCTCCTCTGGCTCTATAATTAGTATGCATTAATTGGAATTTTAATCATGGAGTCATACAAGGCAAATCTAATCCAGCATCCATGGTTTCTCTGTTCAGCAATATGTCTCCATTACCTGGACTAATAATTAATACACAGTATGTACTCAATAAATTCAAGTTTGTCAGAGACTGAGAGAGAGAAAAGGAGAGAATGTCAACAGTTATTAAATGTTTAAAATAGGTTAATCATTATATTCACCTCCTTAACTGCTGTGTATTATCCCGTTTGAACACATTCACCAAATTTCTTCATCCCTATGTTCCAGTATTTCTTCTTCAAGAGTAAATAGCCATGACTGGATTTTCAACCACTCCAGATATAACCTTCTTGTCATGGATTGACTTCTGTCCCTCCAAAATTCATATGTTAAAGCTCTAACCCCCAGTTTCTCAGAATGTGACCTTACCTGAAGATAGTTTTTTATAAATGTAATCCAGTAAAAATGAGATGTTTGAAGAGGGCTCTAATCCATTACAACTAGTGAATTTATAACGAAGGGGAATTTGGACAAAGACAGACAGGTAGAGGGAAAATAATAGGAAGAGACAAAGGGAGAAGATGGCTGCCTGCAAACCAAGAAGAGATGCTTGAAAGGGACCGACCCTTCCCTCACAACCCTTAGAAGCACCTTGATTTTGGACATCCAGCCTGCAGAACTCTAACATAATACAGTTCTGTTGTTTCATCCACCTAGTTCATGGTACTCTGTTAAATAGCCCTAGAGTACTAATAAATTGGTCTTCTCATTATTTAAAAAATGACAATATAATATCTACCATTTATTCACTATAAGAACTTTACAAATATTAATATTCCATTTTATACTGAAAAGATCAGTGCGAAGAAGGTATTGTTTATCACCTTTTCACAGATGAAGAAATGGAAGTACAGAGAGAGAGCTTCATTCAGTGTCCTACAAGTAATAGCAGATGCAGGATTTATACCAGCAACTACAAAACTCTGCATTATATGGCTATTGTTTCATTACAAACTTCTAAATTTATGGTGGTCAGACATGAGGATGGCACTTCATTTGCAAACTTAACCTGTCCTGTCACCTAACTAGGACCCCATCCTCTCTATTAATTAACTTTTCTATTTCCTAGACCTCAGGCATTTTGATAAACCATCAAGAACGCTAAAGAATCACTAAATTTCCCCCTACTATCTCTGACTCTTTTTAGCTTAACACACGTGATTGACCTTTTAAACATACCGATTATAGGTTTAAAGGATTACATGCAGAATTTTAATTTGCTGAGTAATATTCCCAATCCTCATTAGATGATCTCCAGTTCTTTGGAGTGATTCTTCTGTTGCTCCATCATGATCTCAGTAAACAGACCTCAAGTGAATCTCAACCTATAGAAGTAATCCAAATAAGGATAATCGTACTCATTCTCTTCCTTTCTCTCTCTGAAATTTGATGCTTAGGGTTAAAAAAAAAAAAAAAAGTTGGAAATAGATTAGGATGAAGACAGAGCCTTAAAATGTTTGCCCAGGTAATACTGCTGATTTAGGAGACTCTCTCTAGATTATGTGTCTCCCAAGGTTCTAATTTTCAGCATTTCTTTTCTGTAATTTAGCTGACATTATTAGAACAAACTGTTTGTATGGGTAAAGATGTTAATCTGTTCTGAGTCATTACTTGCAACAAAGACATAGAAACAATAGTTAGCATTGTTGATCTTCCTTGGAGGACTTTCATGGTGCTGTGGAGGGTGGTGGTGGAAACATGAATAGAGACAAAAACAGACTCACAGTTTAGTTCAAGCAATTGACCATAGTAGGAAAAAATCTAGACATTTAATACTGCCTAGAAGTATGGTCTTGGCTACCTAAGCTGCCTATTAGGAAGGGGGCATTCCCTCATCAAAACCAGTAATTGTTCTGATATTTTTCCACCTCTAGTAAAAATGCAAAAGGTATTTTAAATCCCTGAGCTTCTCTTTGTTTAGACATCAAAAAATGAGATTGTATTTAATTCAGAATTGTGATAGAATATTCTGAATCTGCAATAGACTATTCCAACAGTACCAGAAGTAATTGAATGGAATTCATATGAATTTACTTGTAAATTTGCATCTCTTAACCAGACTTCAGCAATTAGACAACTGAAGTCATTGCTCTCTCTAAGAAAACTCTCTTGGAGTTCCCGTCGTGGCGCAGTGGTTAACGAATCCAACTAGGAACCATGAGGTTGCAGGTTCGATCCCTGGCCTTGCTCAGTGGGTTAAGAATCCGGTGTTGCCGTGAGCTGTGGTGTAGGTTGTAGACGCGGCTCTGATCCCATGTTGCTGTGGCTCTGGCGTAGGCCAGTGGCTACAGCTCTGATTCGACTCCTAGCCTGGGAGCCTCCATATGCCGCGGGAGCGGCCCAAGAAATGGCAAAAAGACAAAAAAAGAAAAAGAAAAGAAAAGAAAACTCTCTTGACCTAAAATATTCTGCACCTTAAATTTGAAAGGCAGGGACCTCCTTAACCAATGTCACCTGTCAGGGATGTAGAATCTTCTTTATCATGACCCTAAGATTTTACTTAGTATCTTAACACTTTTTACTTTGGTCTCACGCAGCTTGCTTCTAGTCTCTTGTGTTTCAGGTAACTTTTGCTTCTCTTTAGTTACTCATCTCTATGTTTCGGCATTTCAGTTGAGAACATAGCCCTAACTGCTCATTTGTAATCTCTTTCTCAAACTATATCCCAACTCTGATAAACTTCCTCATTGTGACTCAGTAGCATTGCAGTGTGCCTCTTCCTCTGGGACAGAAAATCACCTGAGAAACCCAACTTTATTTGCAACCTTTTATCAAGCAATGAACTAGAGCTTGCTGTTTTGATACTGACATAGAAATGGGAGTACAGTGGAGGCCTTTTCACTGAATCTGTGAGGCAACCACATAAAACCAGCCTGCAGAAAATGTGGCCAGCATCTGAGACATGATGAGGTGTGTCCACGGCTGGGCCTGCCAGGGCACGTCAGGTGGGATGAAGGCACTCACTATATCTGTTCTCCACCACAGGGCACAATTTGTCCCCGTGCTGTTGCATAAAAGCAGCCAAAAGAGGCATGTAAGGGTGATATATGAAAAGGGGAATTATAAGGTTTGTGTGTTGATATTTTCAGAGAAATTCTAAACTTCAGCAAGTGATGACACTCCATCAATATCTTTCGGTCAAAGACGTATTGACAAATAAATATGCATTAGAGTAAAGGTTTTCAATATGCACCAACTGTTGCAATTAATTTAGGAAAAGCATATCACCTGAAGGGACTGAAAAATTAGATATAATTTTTTTCAGCCATAAATATAAACACAAAAATCATTTCTTTCTTGCTTAGCTCTGAGAAAAATTCTTCTTTTCAGGAAAACTTGGTTCTCTCATATACTCAGGCAATGTATTGTTTGAGGAAGAAAAACCAAATAATGGGTGATTCCTGAGGGCGTTGACATATTCAAGTGAGAAAATCGCAAACTTAATGACTTCACACCTAGTGGTTTTGTTGTTGAAAAGGAGTTTTAACAATATTTAAGTGTAGGTATAGCACAATTGCTGCTCTTGGTTTTCTCACCAGGAGTGAGGATATGTGAAAGCTCCCAGTGATCTGTGGTCAGTCATTTTCTTTCACTCCCTAGATCACAATCAGAGGATGATTCCATGTGCTCATTCAGAAGCAGAAACATTGGTAACTAGTAACTATATGCAGAAGCCCCATGTTTTAGATACACCATGTCCCACTTTCATTGCTTTCCTTGTCTTTGGGAAAAAAAATCAGAAGTTTTAATGCCATTTCCTACTTAAACTGTCATATCTACCCAACTCATATTGTAAAAATCTCGTTTTATGGGGCTGTAGCTGTCTAATGAGACAGTGTCTACAAAACGCTCATTTGCTGAAAACTTTCAAAGAAATTTTCACTGAATCCAATTCACGGCATTAAGCTTTTAATTTATCAAGTCTTTTGCTTAGTTTTTAACCTTTGCGAGAAGCACGGTGAGTCACTGTCATCAGCTCACTTAAAGGTAACTTCAATGTTTGTAAAAAAGTAGGTGGGTCTACCTTCCCGGAAGTTACTGGGCAATTTTCTCAATGTGAAGCTCTTGATTTCAGGCAGCATTTCTCTTAATGAATCTACAAATAATCTTACAACCATAAATTTGCCAAGAACAAACTTTCTAACATAGAATATTTTTCTTTAAAAAAAAAAAATCTCCAATCTCTAATCCATAGGCATCCATATAGCCCTCTGCTTACAACTCCATGACTGTTTTGCCATCTGCTTAGAAAAGAGATGTTGATCATGGAAACATTTCATCCAGTGATGATGCCTCCTGAGAAGTTAAGTCTCAGAACCAATTGGCAGGAGAAGACAGTCACCACAACATGAACTAGTAAACTCACAAATCATACTCAGAGGTGAACAATGACACAGGTCATCAGGATGAAACAGAGATGAGGCATAGAGGAATCAAAGGTTTCAGATCACAAGAAATAGAATTTTAAAAGACTTCTAAAAGCATCAAAATATATGAATGAATAGTATTTCCACACAGGAAAAATAATACTTTGTTTTTGTTTTTTTTAATATTTCATGGCCTCATCCACAGCATATGGAAGTTCCCAGACCAGGGATTGAATGTTAGCTGCAGCTGCGGCAGCGCTGGATCCTTAACCCACTGCACTGGGCAGGGGATCAAACGTGGGCTTCAGTAGCAACCCAAACTGCTGCAGTCAGATTCTTAACCCACTGTATCACAGCAGGAACTCCAAATAATACTTTTTAAATTGGCCGTCTTAGAAGGGAAAAAATAAAAATCTTTAAGGATGTTAATTAATTTGAGTAAATCCTGTGCTAAAAAGAATTAGGGTATTTATTTATTTATACAAAACTGGGAGAATGTGCTACAGTTTTTGTTTTTTTTTTTTACTACAGTATTATAGAACACATTTCTTTCTGATAACTGCATAGTTGTTTCTGTGTGATTATGGGAAAATTACCTAGTTTCTGTGTGCCTCAATTTCCTCTTTGTAAATTGAAATTATAATGCTATCCATTCCCCAGAATCACTGTAAAGATTAATGGAGTTAATATATGTAGAATGACCTCTAGTACATAGTAAAAGCTTTATAAGTGTTTATTGATATTGGTAATGTTATTATTCAATGTATTAGAATATAACCAAGCATTCAACACATGCTGAGAATTCAGTGGTGGGCAAGATAAAGTTCCTACTTTCATGTAGCTAACATTCTATAATGAGGATAAGTTTCCTTTTTAAATCTACATAGAAGCCATTTCACATATGTATGGAGAGGATGCTTTCTAACAAAGCAACTCTTTAGAAGCAATTTTATCTGTACAAGGAGTAAACATGGAACTGTGGGCAATAAGGAAATTTTATAGTACTCTTCTCAGCAATGGATTGGTAAAAGTTAAAATCCTGCTCTTCAAGGAACAACAGCAATAAAAGAAGCTCTGGTTTGTAGCATTTGCCAATTTCCATGGTGTAAATACTCTCATTATGGTTCATTTCTTTCTTTTTTCTTTCTTTTTTTGGTCTTTTTGTCTTTTGTAGGGCCATGCTCATGGTAAATGGAGGTCCCCAGGCTAGGGGTCTAATCGGAGCTGTAGCCACCAGCATACGCCAGAGCCACAGCAACGCAGGATCCGAGCTGCATCTGCATCTGTGACCTACACCACAGCTCACAGCAACGCTGGATCCTTAACCCACTGAGCGAGCGAGCGAGGCCATGGAGCAAACCCACGACCTCATGGTTCCTAGTTGGATTCGTTAACCACTGAGCCACAATGGGAACTCCTCATTATGGTTAATTTCAAGCAACCAATGTGACATTTTTGAATGGCGGGGGTGGGAAGAAATATACCATATATATATATATATATATATATATATCATTGTGCTATTTGGATTTCCAAAAAGAGATATAATATACATAGAAACACTCTAGAAAAAAATAATAAAATGTAGGAAAATAATTAGGAAGTGATGATTTTTGAGCCTTTTCAACTTTTGTTTTTATTATAATTTAACTGTGCACATATAATTTTGTTTTTTTTAATTAATAGCTATTTTTAATAATCAGCTCATAAAATTTCTGATAATTTAACAATTATCTCTCATGGGCTGATACAGCCACTTCTAGCACACTACTGATTCCCAAGCACAGTCCTACCACAATGATAGTTTCCAGCATGTGTTATTGTATTTTATGATGTAACTGAGCAAAGTAAAGTAGAAAGTCAACATTTGGAGAGTCTTCATTGTTGGTGAATCTGAATTTTGGAAAAGCACAAAAACTGGCAGAAATAGATGGCATTGACACTGACGTCTACATGCAAACAGAAAGGTTTTACAAGTGTTTCCAGTTAAATGAATTCTCTCATGCCATGTTACACATTGACAACTTGTATCGTTAAAAGCAGTCAGGTAGCCACACCAACGCTGGGCTTGAACAGATGTCAGTTGGTAACTCAATGAGGAAAGATGATTTGAAGAGGATGAGTTTTTAGTTTAAGTTTTGGTATGGATTCAGAAAGATGGCTTTGAGCCTAAAACCTTAGCCCACGTGCCTACAGCAAGCAATCAAGGGAGTTCTAATAAAATGAGCACACATTTTTTATGATCCAGCAGCCTTTAACGTGAACCCTAAGGGAATGTTCCGTTAAAATACTTGGAACAAATTAAATTTAGGATGTGTGCAGGAGAAGACACTGAATGAAATGATGCAGCCTTTAGGGTTTTAGAACTCCCACCTAAAGATAAATTTTAAGGAACTATATTTGTTGGACTTAATCAAGGGATTGCAAAGTTTTTAAATTTGAAAAACTCTCTCCTGGAATCTAAGGAATGTTCTCATGGTGGCTCACCACAATGATTACATTCTGCCTTTTGAAGGAAAAAAAAGTTTTGATCACAGAACAAATAGATCTCCAGGAGGGAAGGACCACCCTGTTCAGAGGGACCCCTACAAGGAAGGCAGCTTGAGAAGTAAGTCTGCTTATAATTTTTGTTAATAAGATAAACCCAGTGACATAAATTGACAGAAATCTACAGCCATATGGTATGAGTAAATTAAAGTGATAAATTAAGTAATGTGGGTTTTATTGCTTTTAAGTGTAAACTGCTAGGTTCGTATATTTCTATATAGTTTACATAGTACATTAACATTCACTATATCAAATGATTTTCAGAAAATTCTAGAAGGAAGTTTATAGATAGGAAAATGGCCTCAGACATTAAAATTAAGTGATTTACTCAATATTTGATCATTATAAGGGAGAAGAGTCAAGATTGACATGCAGGTTTTCTTGTATAAGTTGCAAGCAGGGTTTAGAAATTTTTTTGTAAATGATCAGATAGTACTAATTTTCAGCACTGTAGGTATAATTGAACTCTGCTGCTGAAGTGCAAAGGCAGTCATGGATGTGTCCCAATAAAACTTTAGTTTCAAAAACAAGAAACAGACCCAATTTGACCTTTGTGTGAGATCATCGTTCGCTGACACCTGGTCTAGAGAAAAGAGCTTAGACTTTTAAGTTAGAGTTGAAACAGTTCAGATCTACCACTGAACATCTGTGTGAGAATATGCAAGTTGCTTTAACCTCATTATGCCTCCTCTTCCTCACCAATAAAATAAAGAAAATTATACCAACCTCACAAAGATATTTTGAGAGCTACATCAGGCAACATAAAAAAGCACTCAATGCCATGCCTGGCCCAGCATGAAAGTACATGTTGACAGCCTTCTCACTATCCTGCCATCCCAGGATATATCCCATTCTATATTAACTGGAATATCCTTGATTCAATTTCCCTTCTCCTGAATTTTTTCCTCTTTTCCTCTCTCCATATCTTTTTAAAGAAATGCTCATATTCCATTCATTTCATAAGGCTGCTATAACAAATTACTACAGCCCAGGTAGCTGAAAACAAAATAAATTTATTCTCGCACAGCTTCTGAGTTGAAATCTGAAATCAAAGTGTCATCAGGCTCACACTTTCTCTGACACTTTGAGTAGAATCCATCTTTGCCTCTTCTAGCTTCTGCGGCTCACGGTAATACCTTGGCATCCTTTGGCTGCAGGTGGATCACTCGTCTCTGGTCCTGTCTTCACAGGAAATTTTCCTCTTTTTGGAAGGACACCAGCCATATTGAATTAGAGCCCACTGTAATGACCTCATCTTAACTTGTTGACATCTGTAAAGACCCCATGTCCAAAAAAGTTCACATTCACAGGTACCAGGAATTAGGACTTCGACATATTTTTGAGAGAGACACAATTTAACTCATAACACCTACCAGTGCCATGATCTTCCCTGTATAGACTCTTTTGGTAGGCACACAAAAAAGCAAGAGAAATAGATAAAATTCACATTGATCTTTACAGCAAAGCATAAGGGCTCTATGTGATTTTCTAATTAACTGGTTTCTCATACACAACATTCAAAATTATCAACAAATGATTATGTTTTGGTACTTAACTCTAAATTGAAAATTGTCGGCATGCCAAATAAAACAGCAGTCTGCCACTGTGTGACACACTATAGGGATTTTCAGATATTACTTTAAGCAATGCCAAATTTAGATTATTCGTTTATTTTTAATCATTCATAAAATGAATTGTTTGCTAGTTATATCGGTTAGGATATCTTTTATTGCAAGTGACAAAAACCCAACTTAAGTCATTTAAACAATTAGCAAAATCTATTGGCTCACTTAATGCTGAGGGTATAAATTGCCAAGGTTGATTAGCTTCTACAGCTTATAAAATTGTCTTACTCTCACTCTTGTCTTCTGGGTGTCAGATTCATCCATACACTGCCTTCTCCTTTATTTCTAATACCAACAATTTCTTGGAACTTAATTTTCCCATATTGGCATTAATGCCAAGAGAGAAAGTTGTTTCCCAAAAGTTATCTCAGAGTGGCCAGGAATTCTCTTTTTGAGAAATATGAATTAAATCTCTCCTATATCATAGTGGCTTAATTGAGGTTTGTTCTGGAACCAACAACTAGCCAGAGAGTGACATGTTGTTATCCCTAGTTACTGAGGCTTAGAGTAATAGTCTGAAAGCACATGGGGAGCTCCAGGTAAAGCAGATAGTTGGGATAAAACTGAGACTGAGACTTAGCTACTGGATGGACATTGCAAAATGCTGCTATAAAAATTAGGGTTCAACCAATAGGAGTGTGTGTGGGGGTGCGTGCACACATGTGCAAGCAAGTGTGTGGGGGAGGGGGAGGGAAAGAGATCAATGTATTACAAGTAATTGGCTTTTGTGGTTGAGGACCGGCCTTGTAAGTTGAAAAACTATAGGAAAAGTTGGAAAAAAGATCTTGAGTAGACTAGAACCCCGTAAACAAAGGCCATTTGCAGTTTTTAAATTCAGAGAAGGCTTAAGTCCTCTTTTAAAGGCTTTCCTGAATAGGTCAGTCCCACACAGGGTAATATGCCTTTTATTTAGCATAAAGTCCCTGATTAGAGGCTATAATATATCTGGGCAATTTCTTCACAGCAGCATCTTCATCGGTATTTGATTGAATGACAGTCTACTGTAGTTCAACTGAGCCTAGTTCATACCTTGAAAAGCCATCACCATGCCTGAGATTTAGTTCTCTACTTCAATTTAAAAAATTGTCAATTTTAGGTGGAAAAACTGCCACCTAGGTAAAAGACTACATTTCCTAACTTCCCTGCGTTTATGTGTAGCTCTTTAACTGGCTTCTAGATAATATGGTATAAGTGAAAGTACTATGTGTGATTTCTTGCATGTCACTTTAGTTTTTAGTTTTCCTTCTTTTTTTTTTCTTTTTAGGGTCACAGGTGTGGCATATATAAGTTCCCAGGCTTGGGGTCAAATCAGAGCTACAGCTGCCAGCCTATGCCTCAGCCATGCGGGATCCAAGCTGTCTGCAACCTATACCAAAGCTCACAGCCACACTGGGTCCCTTAACCCACTGAGTAAGGCCAGGGATCACACCCACATCCTCATGGATACTAATGGATTTCTTTACCACTGGGCTGCAATGGGAGCTCTGCATGTCACTTTAAAGAAAGTAAACTTTTCTGGTGGCTTTTGCTTTTCCTATTGCCTAGAATTTTGATGTAATGGACATAAATCAAGCAGCCTCTTGGGCAATGAGCTTAAATGCTAAATATGCTTTAATAACATCAAGAAGAAACCATAGTTCTGGATACCAATGAACTGCCACACCAGCCATGGACTGCTCTACCTTGGACATCCTTTGCATGAGATGGAAATAAACTACTACTTTGTTTAATCTCTTGTTCTTTGGGCATTTATGTTACAACCAGCCAAACAAACCCCAATTAATACTGAGAAGAAACCAAAAAGTCCACTAAGCTATGATAAAATTGAAACAACTTTTCTAGTGTGTTGCTAAAACAATATTCTATTATCAACTGAGGGGGAAATTATTGAGTATCTGAATTTTAAGTTGAAAATTAAGCATTTTTTAATTTCACAGGTTAGAGTCTAAAAATGCAAGGGGAAAAAAGTCATGATTTTTGTAAAGCTGATATGTGAGGCACATCTAAAGGCAGGAAGGACACTAATACAATTCCTCTAATTTAAAGGGTAGTTAACCCAATTGATGCAGGAAAATTCAAATTATCCTGCACAGCCAATACTTCTATTGCACTTGAGTCTGTAATATTATTAAGACAAAACCCAGTCTCTTTAACAAAAATTAAGTTGGCTTATTGTACTTCAAAGAAAATATAGCTTTTAATTTAGCATAATTCAGCAAAGGCGATATCAATTCCTTTCTTGAAATATATACAAATTCTTCTTTGAATTTTGAGTCTATGTTTCATTACCCAGAAAATGAATGCATTGAAGGCAAATTACATCACAGCCAAATGAATATGTGGAAGAAAGGAAGAAAGTCTTTTGTGTAGCCTGTTATTTATCAAGTTTGGGGGTTATTTACCAGGTTGGGGGGTTATTCATCAATTGTTATAACAAAATAAAATATTCCTGTTTGTTCTTACTGAAGTTTAAAAAAATAATGTAGGTTTGGTTTCATTAAAATTTGACCATGGGTACGTGTGACCAATTAATTTCGTTTATTTGTTTGTTTTTTTTTGAAATTTGACTTTCTGTGTGACTTACGTGAAATAAAGTGGTTTATCCATTTTGAACACATTTTTGTGATTTCCTGCAACTTTTGGATCCTTGTTCAATTTGGTATATCCTTCACCATGACAAGAAAAATAAAATGACTCAATGTGAAATTGATGAAGACTGGAGAAGATCTCTTGTGGTTTTATATGAAATACAGCATCAGGCCAGAAAGAATCACGGGAAACCATTAGTCTTTCAGGAAGGCTCCAGAGAGTGGCATGCTTCAATAAGCCAGAGCTCACGAGAGGTTACAGCAGAACAAAAGCCATGCCATGCTATTCCATCAGAGGCCTTCTACTGGAAAATTAACATTAACCAACTGAAAAACCTGTATCCTACCAATGTACACAGAATCTTCTGCTGTCTACTTTGTTGTTTTAATGTGTTTTTTCTTCCCTTAACAAACTGTCTTATTTGAACCTAAAAAACCTTTGTATAAAGATCTTTGTGCAAATGTTTTCTAAAGCATGCTGTCATAGAAAAATGTGTGCACATCTTGTAAAAGGGCTTTTTTGGTCTTCTCCTCAGAGTACAAATTATAAACACACCTCCTCTTTTAAACCACAAATCACTATTGGCAAAGTCTAGAAAGTATTATAATCACTCAGACTGAAGATGAATCAATCCACAACCCCCTAATATGAAATATATGCATTTTATACAAAATGTTTAATAAATTGGTTCTTCTATATCCCAGATGGCTCTACAATTTTTGGCTCATAACAAGGTAGTGGTTTTTTAATTGGCCTTTGAGGGAAGTTGAAATTTTCACTGCATGGGTTGGACTTCTTAATAGCATCTGCGACTTTACATGGCTCAAAGTCTGAAGATAATTTTTTTGTTAGAGCAGACTAATTATTCCTTTCTATGGAAAAGCGAAATGTGCTTCATCTGATTGGAATATGGTTAGACGGAAAATGACTTTATTCTTGTAAGACAGAATTTTCTGTCATTGCAGGTTTCTGGCAATGGAAAGGAGCTACCTACAAAATAAACAGCACACACATACAAAATCAAAATGTCGTTTGTAGACTTCCAGTTTCAGCTATGATATTAAATAGCTCAGAAGTTGTCACTCTCATCCTTACAAGAAGGAAGAGCTAGACAAACTGAAAATCAATAGTTTCCTTGGGTGCATCAGAAAACTGAAGGTGCAGGAAGCTCTGCTACCCTGAAATCTGCACAGATATTCACATCCAGAGAAATGCAGAAACAAGATGTTTACCCTGGAAGAGAAGCTGCCGAAGCCACAAACTGTTACCAGTTTTAAATACTGAAGTGATAACTCTGAGGAATCGCATGAGGCTGTGTGTAGCCTTGAATGAGACTGAGACATTCCTGGGTACTGCAAACTTACTGGGGCCTCCACACATTCATGGGCTTTCCCTGCAGGAATCCCAACACACGCTGAAGATCTGAGAAAGCTGCCCTCAAAGGTGGGGAAGGGGGAAAGAAGAGTAATCATTTTAACATACACCCAATGGGGGGTTCCAGTTGTGGCGCAGTAGAAAAAAATCTGACTAGAAACCAAGAGGTTGCAGGTTAGGTCACTGGCCTCACTCAGTGGGTTAAGGATCTAGTGTTGCTGTGGGCTGTGATGTAGGTCACAAATGTGGCTGGGGTCTGGTGTTGCTGTGGCTGTGGCATATGTCGGCAGCTATGGCTCCGATTCAACCCCTAGTCTGAGAATCTCCAGATGCCACAGGTATCACCCTGAAAAGCAAAAAAATAAAATAAAATAAAGTAAAGTAAAATAAAATAAAATAAAATAAAATAAAATAAAATAAAATAAAATAAAATAAAATAAAATAAAAATAAAATACACCCAGTGTCTTCACTATAACATAGCTCTATGTGCTGAGGGCCTTCTCTCAAACCCCAGCCATCTGGGGTGAGAGAGTGGGCATGACTGGATACAGTCAACAGGATTCAGGGCTTCAGGAAAATAGATTGGAAACCCTACTATCAGGAAAAGGAGTAGAGAAAACAGGAGTAGAAATCCATACTACCAGAGAAACATTTGTGGTGCTCACAGCCCTGAAACACAAGCCCACTAAAATAAGTATTCAGAAGACATAGAATTCTTCCCCCTCCTTAACACCTGACCCTCACACCAACAGGATTCCATGATAAGAGTGGATTGTAGCTGAAAGAGCTGCAAGACATGAGCCCTCTAGGATAATTACAGAAGAAAGCCTAACATAAGAAGGGACACAAAACAAGCACACTTAAAGGAATTCGAAGCCAATGGCACACAGAACAATTTCGTTGAAACACGAAACAAAGCAGAATCCCCTAGCAAATTAACGAAAGTCCTCACAATCAAGACCTATTTGCCTCAATTTCTAGTATCTGAAGAGATATGTCTGACTGTCAAGAAAAAATGAGAAGGCAGACCAAACAGCAAGGGAAAACACAGTCTGAAGAGACAAAGAAATCATCAGAACCAGACTCAGTTATGACAGAGATGTCTGAATTGTCAGGCAGAAAATTTAAAATAATTATGATTAATTAGTATGCTTAATTTTTTTTTTTGGTCTTTTTAGAGCCACACTCATGTCATATGGAAGTTCTCAGACCAGGGGTTGAATCAGAGCTACAGCTGCCAGCCACAGCCTCAGCCACAGCAACACCAGATCCAAGCCGCATCTGCAACCTACGCCAAAGCTCAAGGTAATGCTGGATCCTTAAACTACTGAGGGAGGCCAGGGATCAAATCTGCATCCTCATGGATAGTAGTCAGGTTCATTACCACTGAGCCACAATGGGAACTCCTAATATGCTAAGGATTCTACTGGGAAAAAGTAAATAATGTGAAAGAATAGATGAACAGTATAAGCGAAGAACTAAAACTCTAAGGAAAAAAATCAAAAGAAGACATTGGGTATAAAAGAACAACATAGCAAAAGTGAAAAAGGCCTTCAACTGGCTCATTGGTAGACTCAACATGACCAAGAAGAAAATTATAGTGGACTTCTCAACAAAACACATGGAAGTTATAGCAGTGAATATAGATGGTCACCAGGCACATGTAAAGGTGTTCAATATCTCTGATTATTAGAAAAATGCAAATCAAAACTACAGTGAGGTATATCACCTCACACCAAGCACAACGGTCATCATTAAAAAGTCTACAAATAATAAATGCTAGAGAGGGTGTGGAGAAAAGGGAAGCCTCCTACAATGTTGGTGCAAATGTAAATTGTGGCTGTCACTATGGAGAATAGTATAGACGTTCCTTTAAAAAATTAAAAATAGTGTTACCATATGACCCTGCAATCCCACTCCTGGGCATATATTCAAAGAAAACTCTAATTTAAGAATATACATGCACCCCAGTGTTCATCACAGTACTATTTACAATAGCCAAGACATGGAAGCAACCTAAATGTCCATTGATAGATGAATGAAGAAAGCAGATGTAGTATATATATACAATGGAATATTACTCAGCTATAAAAAAGAATGAAATAATGTCATTTGCAGCAACACGGATGGACCAAGACATCCTATGCTATTAAAAAAGAAAAAAGAAAAAAAAAAACAAAACCTGGAGTTCTCTTTTGGCACAGCAGGTTAAGGATCCAGTGTTGTCACTGCTGCAGCTTAGGTCACTGCTATGGCACAGGTTCAAGCCCTGGCCCAGGGACTTCTGCATACCGTGGATGAGCCCCCCCCCCCCCCAAAAAAAAAAAAACTAACAAATTTTAAAGAATATAAATCATACAAAGAATGTCTCATAAACATAAATTCAAAAATCCTCAACAAAACACTAGCAAATTAAACACAACAATGAATAAAGGTATTATGCATCACAACCAACTGAAATTCATTTCAAGTATACAAGGCTGGCTTGATAATCTAAGATCATCCATGTAAACCACCATGTTATTAAGCTAAAAAAAAAAACTCATCTGTTTAAAATAATTGAGGCAATAAAACCACTTGACAAAATCAAAAGGCTTTCTGAAAGAGATGGTTAAATTAAGGATCTGATTCTGGGTTCTGGGTTCTAGGTTCATAAAGAAGAACTAAATCTAAGAGCAATGCTTCCCACATACTTGGTCTCACTAGAAGCACAGTTCTACAAATATTTCTACTCAGTGATAACCATACAATCAAATAGCTGAGTCATATTCACTTGTTCGAAATGCCAATATGATAGTCCAGATAGCTCAAAAATCCCTACTACTACAATCTAGAATTATTAAATAAAGCATAATAAATATTATTTTAAATATATATTTAATAGTACCTAATAAAATACCCAAGCTCACATGTGAGTGTTATGATCAAAGGAGAAGATAACAGAAAACCAGAGTGTTAAGCACTAAGTTGCTCTGGGAAATCATCAATGCTAGTAACTTCGGTGCTTTAATGTTCACTTGAATATAAGTGGCAAAGTTCTGGGGCCATACACATTGAGAAATTGGAATTGAAAGTTTGAGATGTGTAACTGATATATATACATACATGCATAAACACAGTCAAAGCCTATGCTAGAAGATAGACTGGAAAGAAAAAAAATCAATGTATCCACTACAAAGGAAATCAAAACAAAGTCTTTCTTTGCTTGTGTTCTCAATAAAAAAACATATATTTCCAGGAAATTAAAAAACACACTTTCTTAACCCATGTGGCTCTGAGTTTTAGTTATAATCTTTCCATCATGTGGGAACACATGCTTAAAATTTAACAAGGACTTTTGTAAGGCTAGTGAGAGCCAGAGTCTCCTGGCAGAGGCACAAAACAAACCAACAAACAAACTGGAATAAAGTTTGCAAATCTAAAATACAAGATATATTTTTCTCTCACTTCTCTCTCTCAGCCTCTATCTCAGTCTTTTCTGTCTTTTCCCTTTCTCTCTCTGTCTCTCTCTCTTTAAACAAACAATCCCATTCAAAATTAGTTCACAATCAAAAAATGCAAAATACATGAAGATACATCCACCAATAGTGAAA
This sequence comes from Phacochoerus africanus, assembly GCF_016906955.1. Classification (NCBI taxonomy): domain Eukaryota; kingdom Metazoa; phylum Chordata; class Mammalia; order Artiodactyla; family Suidae; genus Phacochoerus; species Phacochoerus africanus. Next base: position 23,293,268 of record NC_062549.1, on the reverse strand, counting down.
GTGAGCATAAAAAAACAGAAGAATTACAACTTCAAGATTTTGAAATTATAGAACAATCTGAAAGGGAAAACACATTTATATAAATTGTTAAAGAAAAAAATCACAGAAATACAATATGCAAATTTTAAAATGTATACAGAATAGGTGTTGAAATGTAAAAAATATATATTAAAATGCAAAAAAAAAAAAAAGGGCTACAGTAGGTAGCAAATTTCACCCAGCTAAAATAGATTAAGCAAATTGGAAGATAAAAATGAGGAAATTGCACATATGCAACAGAAAGAAATAAAACACTGCATGTATGAAAAATATATACAGGATAAAATATATATAGAATAAAATGAGAAAAGCCAATAAATATCCAATAGAATAAAGAAAAATAGAATATGACACAAATAAAAGATAAGTGCTGAAGACTCCAGGTATTATAAAAGTCTCAGGTCATCAGCATGGAGAAAACAATTTTCAAAGATGTTAAATGAAAACAATCCTGCAATTAGATACAGCATAATGAAACCATATTAAGCTAAATTCAAAGGAAAAAACTTTTAAAGCAATGAGAAAATACCTCTATGGACTAAAACCAGAATTTTCCACAGCAACAATATCTTCAATCTGCTGAGATAAAATAATTCTGAACTAAAAATTCCATACCCATTTAAATCATAATTTAAAGTTGAGAGTAAATAAAAGAAGGACATGTACCACAAAAGGTGAAAATTCTTATTCACAAACACTTGCTGAAAAATATCAAAAGATTTACTTGAGGGAAAAGGTAATCAAACCATGAGAAATAAATGGAACTAAAGAACCAATAATGCATGTTTAAAATTTTGTATGCATGTTGAGAAATTTCAAAATTATAACATAAAAAATTATAAATAATTTTGATTTATTGGGAAGGCAAACTAAAATACAAGACAGCAATAGCATGTAAAGTAGAAGCGAGGGCATTGGGAGTTAATGGTCAGTTATGGTTAGGAACTGGCAAAAGAGGAGAAATAGTCAAGAACTATATAGATAGAGAGATTGATTTTAAGGAACTGGCTTATGCAAATTCAGAGGCCTAGTGAGTCTGAAATTTGTAGGGTAGGCTGGCAGGCTGAAGACTCAAGGAAGAGATGCAGTCCAAGTCCAAAGGCATTCTGCTGGCTAATTTCTGTCTTTCTTGGAAAAGGTCAGTCTTTGTTCTATTAAAGCTTTGGACTGATTACACAAACACATTAAGAGAGGTAATTTACCAATTTAAATGTTAATCTCAGTCAGAAACACCTTCACAGACATACCCAGGCTCGTGTTTGACCAAATATCTGGGTACTGTAGACCAGCCAAACTGACATATAAAATTAATGAACACAACACCCACACTTTCAGGGGAAACAAATGAGAAATACCATATTAATGCAAGAAGGGAAGGAAATGAAGAGAAAAACATGAAATAAGGGAACAACATGGTTCAAAAATGCACAAATATAAATCCAAATATAATGTTCAAAATAATATCTATAAATTGAATTAGTTAAAAATGGAAATTCAGAAGACACATCCAGCAATACAGTGAAAAAAATAATCTGAAAGGCCCTCTTGATGCAAACAAGATCCTGCATAAAACATGCTTTTTATTGTAACCCTGTGCTTTCAGGAAGCAAAGAAAATCTCCAAGGGCCACCCACACACACTCCCTTAAAAAAAAACAAAGCAGAGTTCAAAATGGTTAGTAGTTAAAAAAAAAAAAAAAGAGTTCTCTGAAGGCAAAAAACTAAAAAAGCACTACAAGAATAACCATGGGGCGAGTAGCACTACGAAGGAGTAGAACTTGAGACTCCCATGTTAGCCCAGGGACCTCAGAAGGGAGATTAATTGATCACAGTCTGGTAACATCCCTGTTTTATAGCAAAAGAAAACAGACATTAAAATCAACCAAAAAAGAATCCAAAAGAACGATTTGTGAAATAGCAGTTTTCAAATACTGAACAATATGTAGAACAAACCTCAGATTCCCAAGAAGAAGGAACCCCGAGAGATGAGATCCACAATTGCCCTTGTTTTGTCTTGGAGGAACTTTCTGGGCCATAGACAGGGAGGGAAATCCCAAATAAAACACAGGAGGCTGACTCAGTTGAGGAGATTAGAATAGAGGATTGGAGTTTGACATGGCTGAGAGCTGGAATTTGTGTGGCAAAAAAATCAGAGATGGAGTAGGTTAATAATTACTATTGCATTTGGAGTGGATAAGCAATGAGATCCTGCTGTACAGCACAGGGAACTATATCTAGTCACTTGTGATGGAACATGATGGAGGATAATGTGAGAAAAAGAATATATATAAATATATGTGTGTGTGTATATATATATATGTATACATACATACATATAAAACTGGGTCACATTTCTGTAAAGTATAATTGACAAAACACTGTAAATCAACTATAAGGGAAAAATAAAAATCATCAAAATCATAAAAAAAAGAATTAGCCCAGAAATCTGTATTCCTGGGAATATGTGCTGAAATCTAAAATGTGCATGCAAAGAATGTAATTTAAAATTCCTAGTGGTCACAGATTATTAGAAAACATCCCATTTCCAATCAGTGAGGATGAAGAGTCTTATTTGAATATTCAAGTCTTTAATAAACACTATATATATTAATAGGAGAGCAAAACTAGTCTAGATTAAGACTAGTCTAGATCCACTTTCACAAAACATAAACCAAACTCAAAAGGATTAAGTTAATCCATGTATAATTTAACTGACTGCCAGAACAAATTCCAAAACTCTTTAAAGGAAAATAATAAAATCCAGCGTCACGACATAAAAAGACATAAAATTCAAAGCATCCTGTAGGCAATAAAAAATTACTAAACATGAGGAGAAGCAGGAAAATGTGACCTATCACCATGAAAAAATTCAATAAATAGACAGAGATAAAAAATGACAGAGATGATGGAATTATCAGACAGGAGTTAAGCAATAGTTCCTGCAAATATGTTCAAGGATGCAAAGGGAAATATGAATATAATGAGAATGGAAACAGAATACTTTTAAAAAAACCAAATGGAACTAGTAGAAAGGAGAAAGAATCTGAAATAAAAACTTCACTCGATGAGTTTAGCAGCAGATTGCACAATGTAGAAGAAAGGACCAATACATGTAAAGACATAGCAATGGAAAATGTCCAAACTGAAAACCAGAGAGTAGAAAAGGCAAAAAAATTAAAACAAAATACAAAAACACAGACAAAAATTAAAAAAAAAATCTAGAGATGCAGTGACATACAGGGAAGTATGAAGCAAACTACAACAAAAGTCCAAGAAGAAAAGGAGAGACAGAAAAAATATTGTTAAAAACTATGGCCAAAATTTTCCAAAACTGATAAAATCTATAAAGCCAGAGATTCAAGAAGTTCAGTAAAATGGGAGTATGACCAAATAAAGAAAACCACACAAAGGCACATCATTATCAAATTACCAAAAACAAGTGCATCAGTCAGAGAAAAAAAAAAATGATTTTACTGTATAAAATGAGTCAGTGTAAAGACTGGTCACTGATTTCTCATCTGAAAAAAATCCAAGCCAGAATGCAATAAATGGACATATTTATACTATTGAAGAAAAAAAGAAATCAAACTAGAAAACATCTTTCCAAAATGAGGGCAACGTGAAAAACTTTTCTGACAAACAAAAGCTGAGAGGATTTGTTTAAAAAAAAAAAAAAAAGAGGAAGTTCTTCCCATCAAAGGAAATTGACCTCACATAAAAACTAGAATCTATACAAAAGAGTAGAGAGCACTGGAAATGGTAAGTATATAAAGGACTTCTCTTTTTTAATTTTTAAATTTGATTTAAAAACAAAAAAGTAACAATATATTGTTATAACATGTAAAAAGAAATTGCACAACAAAAATAGTACAAATGATGGAAGAAAGATAAGTATTGTGCATTATGGCTTTTAGTACAAATGAAGAGTTATAATAATTCTAGACTATAACAAGGAAAAAATACAGAGTATAACCTAAAGCCATTATTAAAATGTAGATAATAAAACAAAAAAGAACAAATAACCCAGTGGAAAAGATGGATAGAATATTAAGCAGTACTAAAAATAATGCTTAAAATGGCAATAAAGGTAGGGGGAGAACTAAAGTGAAAGGACAAATGAAAAAGAAATAGCTTGATGGTAGGCAAATCCGATGTTATTAATAATAATATTAACTATAAATGATCTGAGCACTCTAATTATAGGTAGAGATTGAAAGATCAGATTTTAAAATAGCAATACCCAATTATACGATGGCTGTAAGAAGCATACTTTAGTTAATTGCATCAGATGCCACAACAATATACCACAGCCCGGGTGGCTTAATCAACAGACATTTACGTTCTCACAGTTCTGGGGGCTTCGAGTCTGAGATGAAGGTACCAAAGTTAGTTTTTGGTGAGGCTTCCCCTCCTGCTTACAGGTGGCCCTCTTTTCTCTGTGTTCTCTCACGGCCTATCCTGAGTACATGTTCACTGAAGAGAGAGCACTTTGGTGTCTCTTCTCATTTTAATTAGGACTAAACAGTCCTATCAGATTAGGGACCCACCTTTTTGATCTCATTCATTTTAATTAACTCCTCAAAGTTCTTATCTCCAAAAACATTGGTAATTAGACCTTCAACATATGAGTTTGGGGAGAACATCATTCAGAACATAACAGACACATACATTCAGAGTAGAAAAATGAAAAAAATATATATCACATATTCAATAATCACAGGAAGGATGGTGAAAATAATACTAGATAAAGTGGACTTAGGGGAAGGAATGAGTGATTTTAAAAAGGGGGCACTCATAAAAACAAACTAATAAATTCATAACAAATATAAGTGTATATACACATAATTAGCTTTAAAAGAAATCAAACAAAAACTGACAGAAATTACTAAAAAATAGATAAAATTACAATTTTAGTTGGAGATTTTAATACCTCTCACTGGAAATTAAGAAAACTAAAATTCAGTCAGCTATAGAAGACATAATACTACCAACCAAATTGGCATCAATAATAATTATAGAAGACTACATCATAACAATAGGCGAAAACATATTCATATCAAATGCACTCAGAACATTCCATTGGCGGAATCATAGGCTGCACCATTAAAAATATTAATACATTTAAAAGGATGAAATTGTGGAGTAAGTTATTTCATCACATGGCATTATGTTAAAATTTAATATCAAAAATTTGGGAAATTCCCAATTATTTGGAAGTTAAGCAATATCATTTATTAAAATCTCGGGTTAATAAAGCAAGCATGAGGGAAATCAGAAAATATTGGGAACTGAATAGAAAGAGAGGCACAAAACATCAATATTTGTGGGATGTAATTAAGCAGTTCTGAAGTAAGTAGATGGAAGATAATAGGGCAGATGAGATAAAAATAAATGTAATAGAAAACAGAGATAAAATCAGTGAAACCAAATGATAAATATTTATAAAGATCAATAAAATTAGTAAATCCTAAACCAAGTAAGAAAAACAAAGGAGATTCAACTTACCAAAATTACAAATGAAAGAGGGGACATCACTAGAAGTAATCCTACAGACATTAAATGTAATTAGGAATTTGAATAATTACTTTCTGCCAATTAGTTTGAAAACAGATTAAATGGACACATATCCTAAAAGATGCAAATTACCAAAATTGATTTAAGAAATAAAATGTCCAAATATACTTAAATCTTTTTTTTAACTGAATGTGTAATTAAAAAGTTTCCTACCAAAATTCCAAACCAGGAGTTTCCACTGTGGCACGGGGGGGGGGGGGGGGGGGGGGGGGGGGGGGTGTTAAGGATCTGGTGTAGCCACAACTGCCACATGGGTCAGATCTGTGGCTTGGATGCAGTCCCTGGCCTGGGAACTTCCATACACCATGAGTATGGCTGACAAAGAGAAAATAAAACAAAACCAAAGTCCAAGCCAAGTGGCTTTAGCAGTAAATTCTTTCAAACACTTAGGAAATAAATAGCATCAATTCCTAAACTAAATTTTTCAAAATGTAATGACAAAGGGGCTTTTTGACTTCTCTGAGGCCAGCATTATACTGATACCAAAACCAGGAAAAAGCTTACAAAGAAAAATAATTTGCAAAAACTCAGACCAAAAATCCTTGAAAAAATTTGTAAAATCAAACAGTGCATATTAAACTTTGACAGGAAATAGATATTAAAAAGATTTATTGATTAAGTAGAGTTAATTCTAGAATTGAAAAGCTTTTTTCTTTTTTTTCTTTCTTTTTACCGCCACACCTGTGGCATATGGAAGTTCCCAGGCTGGGAGTCAAACTAGAGCTTTAGCTGCAGGCCTACACCACAGCCACAGCAATGCCAGATCCAAGACGCCCCTGTAACCTACACTGCAGCTTCAGCAATGCCGGATCCTTAACTCACTGAGCAAGGTCAGGAATCAAAGCTGAATCCTCACAGACACTATGTTGGGTTCTTAACCAGCTGAACCACAACAGGAACTTCTCAAAGATTATTTTAACATTCAATAATCAATTCTGCTACACAATTTAAAAAATGAATGACTGTTTAAATTCTGGCATTAATCCTCTGAAGAATTGAAAAGATGATTAATAAGCATTTAGTATTAAACATTCTATATTAACTAAATAAAAATATGTCCAAAGATATTGATAGAGTAGAAAAATCCTCTGATCAAATACTTTTGTTTGTTTGTCTTTTCTGGGGCCAAATCCGAGGCATGTGGAGGTTCCCAGGCTAGGGATCTAATCAGAGCTGTAGCCGCTGGCCTACACCACAGCCACAGCAACACCAGATCTGAGCCACATCTGCGACCTACACCACAGCTCACGACAATGTGGGATCCTTAACCCACTGGGCAAGGCCAGAGATCAAACCCGCAACCTCATGGTTCCTAGTCGGATTCGTTAACCACTGCGCCATGACAGGAACTCCCTAAATATGTTAAAAGAGAAAAAAAGCAGAAATATATACTAGTATATTTTTTTAAAAAAAGACAAAACTACAAAAATAGCAAATCTTAGAAAAAATGAGTTATATAGAAAAAATCTAATTCCAGTAAGTTTGGGCATTTTTAGCAAAAATTACCATGCTAAGTGAAGTCAATCAGACAATGAGACACCAACATCAAATGCTTTCACCGACATGTGGAATCTGAAAAAAGGACAAAATGAACTTCTTTGCAGAATAGATACTGACTCACAGAGTTTGAAAAACGTATGAATTCCAAAGGAGAAAGATTGGGGGGTGGGGAGATGCCGGGGCGGGGGTTTAGGATTGAAATGCTATAAAATTGGGTTGTGATGATCATTGTACAACTATAAATGTAATAAATTCATTGAGTAGTAAAAAATAATAATTCCAATAAGTTTGAAACATAGTCCATGGACAGCTACAAACATAGCTTATCTTTTAAAAGTTTACTCAAAATGAAATAGAAATTTAAATAAAAATTAACAATTAATTGAATCTTTAATAGAAATTTCTCCTGAAAGTCAACTCCAGGCCCATGTACATTTACATATGAGTATAGCAAATTAGATCACTTAAATATTATACAGATACTCCAGATAATAGGAAATGAGGGTTTCTCATCATATTATGAGATTAATATAACCCTGATATCAAAACTAGAGAGAGACATTAAGAGAAAGAAAAAGTCTGGACCAAGCTCCTCTATGAATATCATTGCAAAAAATATTTTTAAAAGTTAGTAAAATAAATTTAATGAACTTGTGAAAAAGGTAATACAGGAGTTTTCTTTGTGCCTCAGTGAGTTAAGAACATGACATAGCGTTCCTGAGGATGTAGGTTCAATCCCTGGCCTTGCTCAGTGGGTTAAGTATCTGGCGTTACTGCAGTTACTGTATGCTGCATAGGTTGCAGATGCGGCTTGGATCTGGTATTGCCATGGCTGTGGTGTAAGCCTGTGATGCAGCTCTGATTTGACCCCTAGCCTGGGAACTTCCATATCCTGCAGGTGTGGTCATAAATGGATGAATGAATGAATGAATAAGTAAAGATAATATGCCTTGACTGGAATTTTCTCTAAAAACATTAAAATAGATCTCAACATAAGAAGAGATGTATCCCATGATAGTATAAGTAGAATAAATTTATTAAAATATCAATTATTTCAAAGTTAACAAAAGGTACGATCAAATTCCAATCAAAGTGCCAACAGATTATTCTTAAAAAACTTGACAATCTGATTGAAATGATTTGGAAATTTAGTTACATAATTATTTGTAAAATTTCATGTAGTTTATTTGGAAATTTATTAAGTGGACAAAATAGTCAAGATACCTCTGCAGAAGAAGAATAAAGGAGTGGCTTTTGCCTACGAAGAATTAAGATTCAGTTTATGCTAGATTAATTAAGATAATTTGACATTAGTTCAGGAATAAAAATTAAGCAATGAACCATTATAAACAGCCCAGAAACAGTGTCAGGAATAACCATATACGGAAAAGCAATGGCTTTGTAGATCACTGGAGAATGGAAAAAAATTATTCAATAATATATGAAAAATGAAATTAAATTCTTAACTCAAGCCATATATAAAAATCCATTCCTAGTTACTTAAAGACTTAAATGTGAAAGATAATTTTTTAAATTTATTTTAAAGCCCTGTTTAAAACAACATAGAACAAGAAAGAACAAATAAAACAACACAAAAACCACACTTCCTGAATCATATCTGCCTTTCATCAAGGGGCATGAGAGTTGGAAGGACCATCACTCCCATCCTCCCAATTGAAAAGAACTGACCTAACTTCAAGTTCAAAACTCTTTTAGAACCCATTGGACACTAGAGTGATACATCAACCAGTCACCCCTATATAAGGACAGAGGAGCACCTGCAAAGAAAGAAGGCATGCAAGCACTCATTTACCTGGATGAGATACAAGCAAACAAGAATTTAGCAAGAACAATCAATGAATTGCTGAAAGGTGAGAGGATTCTCTTAGGACTGGTTGAAGCACTGGAGTGTTCATCAACTGGGAGTATTGGCACACTCTTAAGAAAGAGCCCAGGTGCCATCCTGGGGCGGGGGTGTAGAATAGCAACCATGAAAGAGAAGCATGAAATTCCCCCTAGTCTCTTTTCCCTCTCTCCCCTATAAAAGTCTTAATTTGTAAAGAAAAGGTATCAAACACTGATGTTCTTAGGGCATGACTATCCATTCCAGCTAAGGAGAAGAAACAGCGAGAAAAAAAAAAAAAAAAAAAAAGTCCTATTTCTGGGGGAAATAAAGGAACATACACTGAGCCCAAAACTAAAGCTGGGGGAAGGCAGGCAAAGTAAGAAAATCACATGGCTGGACCCAAGGACATGGTATATGCTACCAGGATTGAGCAAATGATTAAATATATTGTGGACAATGAGAGCCCGCTTTCTCAATTATCAATGTTGGTGTAAGAAATTACGAATAAGAAAAGACATCAGAGCTCTCAGTATGAGCTCATGGTTTTAAATATGTGTGCAGTAGAAACGAGGAGAGAGATGAGCCTACACGCAAGCCTATGTGTGTACATACATGTATTTAGTAGTTTTCTCTCTTAGGAGCTTCTAGAAGCAATGACACCTCAAGAGCATTGAGCATATCTAGCATACAAATCTTGATTTCTAAATGCCATTCAACAATAAAAGAAACCCAAGCTGCATGGAAAATTGTCTGATTCTAAGGTTGGGGCAGAGGAAGAAAAGATAATCTTGTGTAAATCTTGAGTAAAGAAGAACTCAAAATGTGATGGGAATTTGTTGAAAAGATATATGAGCAAACTTGAAGTAGTTCCAAAAGGCTATATTTTGGACAAGGGGAGCAATACTAAATAATGATAGTGACAGACTAAAATTCATAAATAAATAAACATGAATCTATAGTGACATAAATATATGGAAGAAATAAATAAATGGAGGACACATTTTTCCTATAGTAGAAGCCCAGTTTATAAATGTAAAAGTAATTATGGAAATAAAAAAAAATTTGACGAATAGTACAGTAATAATTGCTGCAGACAAAAATCATTGACAGAAGTTGGAAATTAGCAAGTGAAAATATGGTGAGACTACATATCTTCAACATCTCAGAATATCTTCTTACACGATACTTAGTAATTATAAAGGGGAAAATAGTAATTCAGTATAAATAACCTGAGAGACATGATCTTGCCCAAATTATTAAAGTTAAAAAATCATCAGTAATGAGACATATATACATTATGTAATTAACGGTATCATGTACTAAAAATGGCAAGTCAGAGCTTTTGTAATATTCTTGCTAAAAATGCACGACCTCAGTCTATTCAGGAGAAAGCAACAGAAAAACCCAACAGAGACAGTTTACAGACTAACTGGCCAGAATTTTTCAAAAGTGTTAAGGTCATGAATGACACTGAAGAACTGTCTTATATTGGAGGATAATAAAGCTTTCACATATAAATGTGATGTGGGGAGTTCCCACCTTGGCACAGCGGAACCGAATCCGACTAGGAACCATGAGGTTGCAGGTTTGATCCCTGGCCTCGCTCAGTGGGTTAAAGATCCGGCGCTGCTGTTAGCTGTGGTGTAGGTCACAGACACGGCTCGGATCTGGCATTGCTGTGGCTCTGGGCAGGCTGGCAGCAAAACTCTGATTAGACCCCTAGCCTGGGAATCACCATATGCTGCAGGTGCAGCCCTAAAAAAGACAAAAAGACAAAAATCAATCAATCAATCAATCAATCAATCAATGTGATGTGGAATACTGGATTAGACTTTGGACAAGGAAAATGAATATTAGTGGGACAATTGATGATATTTGAATAAGGTGTGTAATTAGTTAATAATATTATGTTAAGGTTAACTTGCTGTCTTGAAAAATTACACTATGGTTATGCAAGATTTATCTGGGGAAGATGGGTGAGATACATGGAAAATCTGAGTACTAGTTTTGCAACTCTTGTAAGTCTAAAATTATTTCAAAACAAATCTTTAAAAAACTTGATAAATTTAATTGTAATAATAAATATAAGTACATATTTTAATATATAAATAATATATAACATAAATATATAATTGAATATTATGTATATTCTGATAGCTCAAAGACCACATAAAAATTTAGAAAATAAAAGTATTTTCAGATTAATTATAAAATCTAGCTTTATGGTGTTTAGAAAGAAATGAACCTAAATTATCTTGTCATAGGAGAGTTGGAGATAAAGGTATAAATACAAAGTATTAGACAATTACTATTAAAAGAAAGTTAGATACATTTACACGTACATATAAAAATGACTTAAATGAAAAAGAAATTAGGGATATAGAAGGCCACTACTTAACAGAGGAAACCTCCATCTGAAAGACATAAAACTTATAAATGTGTAGTAACCTAAGAATTAAGCAAACATTTTGAAAGGTTTACTCAATAGGATATTAAGTAACTATTAAAATAACTTTTATAATCAGTATATTAAAATTTTTAGTGTTAACGATATCGTGCTCAAAGAAAAACTACTTTATAAATTGAATGTGGGATTCCTGTTGTGGCTCAGTGGTTAAGGAATCTGACTAGGAACCAGGAGGTTGCAGGTTTGACCCCTGGCCTTGCCCATTGGGTTAAGGATTTGGCATTGCCGTGAGCTGTGGTGTAGGTTGCAGACGCGGCTTGGATCCCTCGTTGCTGTGGCCCTGGCATAGGCTTTGGCTACAGCTCCGATTAAACCCCTAGCCTGGGAACCTCCATATGCCACAGGAGCGGCCCTAGAAAAGGCAAAAAGACAAAATAATAATAATAATAATAAATTGAATATAAACTGAGATTACAACCATGTAAAATAAAGTTTATGCAAGGAAAATGTTAGAAGGAAAGAGGAATTCAAATATGTGTGAATTTTTTCCTTGCTTATACTTTTCCATATTTTTAAAATTTTGTTTAACTATGTATTGGAAATAGTCCTCTTTTTTTTGGCTTTTCTTTTTTTTAGGGTGGCACCTGCTGCATATGGAAGTTCCCAGGCTAGGGGTCTAGTCAGAGCTGCAGCTGCTGGCCTGTGCCACATTCACAGCAACGCCAGATTCAAGCCACATCTGCACCCTACACCACAGCTCACAGCATCCCCGAATACTTAACCCACTTAGTAAGGCCAGAGATAGAACTCATGTCCTCATGGATACTAGTTCAGTTCCTTACCACTGAGCCACAAGGGGAACTCTGGAAATAGTTCATTTTAAAATAGTCATTTTAAAGAATGTTTTAAATATGCTTGTGTTACCAATATTTGTTGGATTACTGCTAAGGCTTGGGGAAGGGAAAAGCATATGACTGACTCTCTTTAGATGGTGTTTATCGCCTAGAAGGAAACAATACTCAAATTGCAGTTAAAATACTAGAAAATGTGGAGTTTCCCTGGTGGCACAGAGGGTTAAGGATTCAGTTTTGTTACTGCAGTAACTCGGATTACTGGTGTAGTAAGGTTTCAATCCCTGGAACTTCCGGATGCGTCTGGCACCACCAAAAGCAACAACAACTACAACAACAAAAAAGCTAGATGAAATTTCTTGTCAAATTAGTATAGAGAAGCGTTCCAAAAATGCAAGAGTGAGTGGAATGGGCTAAAGAAAGAGGCAGGGAAGTTATGTTTAAAAGGTGAAAACAAAGCAGTCTAACATTTGAACACATCCAATAGGAAGTAATTTTTCCAGTCAAGTCTGTGTTAATGCATACTGTTTGTTCAATGTTCTGGCAAATTATGAGCACTTGGGGAAAAAGAGCCCTATTATGTACCGTATCTATAATTCTCATTTTCTCCATTAGAAGGGACTCATAATCCAACTTCTCTTTGATTCAGTTGAAGAGTACATACTTTTGTTGCTATTTATTTAAATACATAGAATCTTCCAGTATTTTCAAATATTGTGGATTAAGGTACAGTCAGTGCTATGTATCTTCAAATGATAATAATAAACTTCTTCCTTAAATAAAATCTTGGGGGTCCAATAACTGCTCTGTCGCAAAAGCCTAACACAGGTAAGGTATACGATAAATATTCACTGAGTAAGTGAATAAATGGAGGCAGAAAAAAATCAAATGCACAAGATTTAGTGTAGTGTCTAGGGTACTATTAATAAAATTAAAATTCACAAAAAAAAGAGGAGAAGGAAATTTTCTGATGAAAGTAAAATGCAAACCAAGTGGTCATTTTAAAATAAAAAGAAATCCAACCTTGATTTTATTAAAATTTAACCTTTCCTCTAAATTTAGCAGAAGTCAATAGGTCAACCCATGGTTATTGTTTGAAATCTACACTGAAAAGAAGTTAAGAAAATACTATTTAAAAATTGGCATATGATTCCATCAATTTGAGAATTTGATTACTCTTATTCAAAAAAATCTGTAATAAAATATTTTTGTGATGTATTACTCAGTGGGAAATTAAATAATTCATTTCATGTCAATGGATTTATATATATCATTTAATAAATTTGATAACTATGAATATAATCTATTCCCATATTCTACCAACAGCCATATCATCCTACATTCGGACATGAAAATTTTATCTCGTTTTAAGTATGTCCAAGAACAGAGATGTCTCACATTCTTTAAGAAATCATGTTAATATCCAGCTTGGGCCTCTAGATCCCTTTAGAACTTTTTTTCAAATTCTCTATTGCATTAATTTATTTTTTAAAATAAAATTTTAAATTAGTTCCATAAAGATAAAAAACAAATAGGCTTCAGTCTCAAAGATTCTTCTTGTTGCTCTTCTACGTACTTGCTCACTTCCCCTTCAACCCATGCAAAACATTTTCAAAATTTAACTAGTGTTTTGCACCTGGAAAATACAGGCATGCATGGAGAGTGGGAGGAGAATTCAGCTGACAGGTTTTAAAATAGAGTTCTCAGTTGTGGAAGGTTTTGTTGTTGGAGAAAGCTGGAATCTTCCCCTTCTGGTCAGCAAAGCAAATTAGGATGGTGTTGAAATTATATCTGTCTTGTCATCTCCCTGGCAGGACACCTCTTGATAGGGCCTTCTGTTCCTCCCATTTCTTGGCAGCCTCTGCCTTTGGGATGTCTGGAAATAATGGAACTTTCAAGACTAAATAATGGAGCCTGGCAGAGCTTCTGTAGTTCTTACTTAAAGATCTAAATCATATGTTTGCATCAGGTCATTTAAAGTAAACTTAAAGCACTTGAATTGAAGCTTGAAATATAACTGCTCAGCAATAGAATTCAGTTTTGTCAGCTCTCCCTGTGATGGCAATTTCATCTAGAAAACAGCGGATCACAGGATTTCGTTAAACGTATCCTGTTGCTTTTAAAGTATATGATGCTTCACACTTTAGGTAAGAAAAGATAAAATATCCAGACAGATGATTTGGTACCCATCATTGGAAGCAGATGCATGGTTTTTAAATGTGGCAAGCAACGCAGATCTGCCTGTATCTGGTTTTGCTCTATCCTTCACTGACTTGATCTGAGTAGGAGCTCTCGCTAACTTCAGAAAGAACACTACATCTTTGACTCCAGAGCAAACTCCTGTATGCAATTCCACAGGGCACAGAGCAAAACAGGAATGTGTTTTGTACTTTTCAGTGTCAGTATGATTCATGTAATCTTCCCAAATACGTGTTCTCTGAGTGCTCCACAACTTGAAAATTTTTGTATTTCCCTTGATGAGGTCTCGATTTTATTGCTTGTGTTTTTGGAGGCAACAGATTCAAGTAATGCCATTTTTGTAAGCACGGGAGGACCTCATTCAAGCCTTGCTTTTGTTAGTTCTGTTAGTCTTGAAAAAATATGATGGTATAAACTGAATCTCAAAAATATGCTGAGTGAAAGAAGCCTTACACAAAAGAGTTCATGTTGAATGAGTCCATTTAGATGCAGTTCTAGAATAAGCTAAACTAATCAATGGCAAAGTACAGGGGACCCTCAGTATCTGCAGGAGATTGGTTTCAGGACCCCTGCAGATACCAAAATCCGAGGGTGCCCAGATCCTTTGCATAAAATGGTGTAGTATATTCATATAGGCCATGCACATCCTCCTGTAATCTTAAATCATTTCTAGATTACTTATAATACCCAATGCAAGGTAAATGCTATGCAAATAGTGGTAATTGCAATATAAATAGCTGCCAGCACATGGCAAATTCAATTTTTGGTTTTTAGAACTTTCTGGAATTTTTTTCGGATATTTTCATTCTACAATTGATTGAAACCATGGATGTGGACTCTGCAGATGAGAAGAGCCAACTGTGTTCATAAAGCTTTATGAGTGGGAAAGAGATACACGTTCTGATTTTTTTCAAAATATTTTCATTTGCAAATTTACCTGAAATAATAGCTAATATTCAAAAGGCATTCCTATTCGCAGATACGATTTTTCAGCTAACAGGTCGAATTGGAGCTATAGCTGCCGGCCTACACCAGCAAGCTGTGTCTCTGACCTACACTGAAGCTCAGTGCAACACCATATCCTTAACCCATCGAGCAGGGCCCGAGATCAAACCTGCATCCTCATGGATATTAGTCAGGTTTATTACCACTGAGCCACAGTGGGAACTCCAAGGCATCTTTTAATTTAAATTTTTTAAATTTTCTGTCAAACACGAATCCACCCAACATAAAAGTTCCCATTGTAATCATTTTAAAGTATATAATTCAGTGACATTTAGTACATTCACAATGTTGTGCCAACATCACCAGCATCCAGTTCCAAAACTTTTCCTCAGCCCAAAGGGAAATCTTGTACCAACCGGTTAAGCAGTCACTCCCTATTCTCTCTTCGTCTTAACTTTATTTTTAAATGCCTCTTTTTACTTTCACTCACATATGTATTAAGTGACCATGTTTTCAGTACCTCCTATATCCTGGCACTGTACAGGTGGGCAGAGACAGCATGGTCCCAGAGAGACCCACAGGTCCCTTTTGAAGGCTCTTCCCCTGCCTGCCCCAAGGTAAGGCATTAAATAGAGGGTGTTTCCAATAAGTTACATAAAACTGCAATGTTTGTTTTCTAGCAACACTTTTAAAAATAATCTTCCTTTAGAAGGCAAATTTTAGAAACACAGACTTTCATGAAAAGTTTTCCATTTGCTTTGAAAGAAAGACTTTGAAGTGTTTTGACAAATTATTTAGCGGCATCAGCGAAGGAAAGGGAATCAGGAACTTTTGATTCTATTCCTGTATACCAGTGGCTTTCCTGTGTGGGTTTAGGCAAATCACTTACTGTTTGCTGTGTTACTTCTTAGGGTGTTCTTTCTCAGAATGAGTAAAACAGTTCAATATTCTGAATTGGAGGTGATGTACAGAATATATACATTGCGGGATTTTATGCAACAATGGTAATAACCTACTTTCTGAATGACTGCGAGAGGCTCGGTCTTTCTCAGCGTGACCTTTTTGCCTAGTCTCATCAGCATCCATGCAAATAATGTTAAAAGAGCAACATTTGACAAGTGCTGATCAAAATCACACACAAAACAAGATTCTACACACAACTTTAACGAGCAAGAGAATGGTCATATTGCCAGACCCATCCATACGCATGGAAAGAATCAATGTCGACACACACACACACACACCACACACCCATTTTTCTCAAATTTCCCAGCTCAGTCCCAACTTCCAATATCAAGTCCCTCTGACAAGTTCAGCAAGCATCACAAATGTTTCTTTCTCTGGACTATTCTCAAGCTTCCTACTTTCGCTCTCGTACACTCATATTTCTAATTTGTCACAGTCTCTTTATGAGGCAATTTAACAGTATACCAAAAAAAATTGAACTTTAACTTAAAGTGGAAATATACTTTGATATTGAATATCTGTTTTTAATATTTATCCTTAAATTACAGTATTTCAAACTATTGCAATAGAATAGTGGAATATGCATTGTTATATAATCTATGGTGGAAATAGATAAAAATTATATTGCAGGATATTTTAATAGAAAAATAAAAAATAGAAGTAGCTTAAGGCCATAATAATTTGTATATATTCATACAATCTATGATACATCTGTATAACTAAAAACCAAATGAGGTAGAGCTTATACCTACTGATATAGAATGATTACCATACTATATTGTTGTAATGATCATTTACTAAATCATCAAATAATTACTGAGCACTTACTATATTCCAGGTATTTTTCTAACTACTAGGCTTTGTAAGGAGCAAAACTCCTATCACCACCCCATGCAAAATGAAGAGGAAGATTCAAAATATGCGTGAGCACGGGAGTTCCCGTCGTGGCGCAGTGGAAACAAA
Organism: Phacochoerus africanus; assembly: GCF_016906955.1. Classification (NCBI taxonomy): domain Eukaryota; kingdom Metazoa; phylum Chordata; class Mammalia; order Artiodactyla; family Suidae; genus Phacochoerus; species Phacochoerus africanus. The sequence continues at coordinate 23,275,979 of NC_062549.1, read as the reverse complement.
TCCGACTAGGAAGCATGAGGTTGCAGGTTCGATCCCTGACTTTGCTCAGTGGGTTAAGTATCTGGCACTGCTGTGACCTGTGGTATAGATCGAAGTCGTGGCTCAGATCCTGCATTGCAGTGGCTGTGGTGTAGGCCAATGGCTGTGGCTCCAATCGGACCCCTAGTCTGGGCCCTCCCCATATGCCATAGGTGCAGCCCTAAAAAAAAAAAAAGCAAAAAAATATATATATATACATATACATATATATATATATATATATATGTGAGCAGGATTAACATCTGCACAGGCATCTACATGGTGCTATTAATCAAGTCCTCTCTAAAAATGTGCATCTGAGCAGGGATGTGAAAGCAATGGTAGAAAAAGAGGGAAGGGTATTTGGGGAAAATGAAATGGCAGAGTGTAGATCTGAAGGGATTCTGCCTGGCATATTCCAGAATAGCAAGGAGGCTGGGCTGATTGAGTGAATGTGGGACATAAATGATAAGCCATAGTAAGAGAATCCCATAGGAAGAGCAGAGAACTTTGTCCCAGAGAGCCTCATGGACTATTTACTCTAAGAATTTGTATTTAATACTGAGTGACATGAGCCAAAACCAAGAGATGAGAAGACCCATCTTATGTCAAAAGATCTGTGAGGAGAGTAAACTGGGGTCACAATGCAAAAGTAGAAGCAAAGAGGCAAATTAGAAGGCAATTGCAATAATTCACAGGGGATGGTCGTGGCTTGGGATAGAATGATGGCACAAGAGGATTAGAAGTGATTAGACTCTGCATGTATTTTAAGGTAGTGTAAAAATGGGGGAAAAGTGAAAAAAAGATCATAAATAGTATATGCAGTTTGATACTATTTGTGTAACAGAGCAGAAAACAGAAAACTTCTAGGCAATGACTAGCCCTGGGAAAAAGGAGATATTTACATTTATTTTACATTGTTTCATAAAATTGTATTTTTTGCCATTAGCATTCATAACTATTAATACCAACAGTAAACAAACTATAAAATGTAGCCCTTGACTGTACATACTGCAGAAAAAAATGATTTCAAAAATATTATGAACCACAAGGTAGAACATTAAAGGAATATATTCAAATTACAGGCATACAAATTTTCCAGTGAAAGAGAAGCATGCATCAGGTGATAAAGAACTATATCATTAATTATCTAATTGAATCCTTGCAATAACTGACAACTAGGTATCTGAAATATATTCACTAGAACATTAATTCATTTGACATACTGTTATTTGGGTACTTTAGTATGCCAGGAATTACATTAGACACTGGGGGAAAAAAATTAAATAAAAGTACAAAACAAATGTAGCAAGCTCAATGTAAGCAAGCTGAATGCAAGGTATGACTGATTTAAAAATACGGGGAAAAAAAATGTACATCGAACCACATGAACAGGAGTAAAGGCAACAACTCAGAAACAACTGGTCTACTATATTCAGCATTTAAATTTCCTACTAGATTATTGTATCCGGTTTGAGGCTCCAAACTACAGACAGAAATGAAATCTTGGAAATTTTTCACAGGAGAACCACAAAGACAATTAAAGGATTAGGAAGTAATGTTTATGAGAAAAGGCTACAGAAAAGGGATTATTTAGCCTGCAAAGAGGATGTGAATGGTGATTTAATATTGACCTTTAGAGTAACCAAAAGTTTTAAAGATCCTGACTATTCTCTACCTCAACTAGGAAGAAAAAAAATGAGAAAATGGTTTGAAGCTGCAAAGGCAAGTTTAACATAGCTGAGTGAAGATTGTTAGGCCCTGTATGAAGGCATGGCACTTCTTCCTCAGGGAGCTTGGTCTTTAAAAAAAAGATCAATTTTCGTTTGCCTAAATGACTTCCCAAATCCCCTTCATCCTTCTGATTCTCTCTCTGGAGAAAGAGATTCCTTGACCTGGCTTAGCAATCCATTCCTATGCCAAATAGCCTTCAAGGTCAGGAAGCTCTCTAATATAATTCACCTAAATAGATCCGGCTTCAACCTGAATCCATTTCCTCTTGCTCTGGCCTCAGTGGAGAGAAAGAAACATTTGTCATAGAACTCCATTTCAGAACATTTCAAATAATTCAAGACAGCAATTTTGTGCTCTAGCCTTCCTTTCTCCATGCTAAATGATCTCAACTCATTCAATATTTCACAAATTTTGCCCACCTTTTAATCTAGTTCATTACAGCATCAATCATTGCACCTCAATTTATGGTAGTGAATTGAAGAGACAGTCTTCTGGAAGCTCTCTGTTCGCCACATGTCTTCCATGCAAAGAAACAAGCTTTGATTAAGGATCAGCACCTCCAGTCCTATGTGATATGAGGAGATGCCTAAGAGCATAATGTTTTCATGCCTTGAAAGTGGAATGATCTGTTCAGCAGAATATTCAGTTTCAATGATCCACATCCGTGAGGTCAGATCTTATATTGGATTGCCTCTTCTACTTCCTAAAACTTAAATGTTTGTGGTTCCTGGGTTTATTAGTCAAAAATCTTTTTGCTGCAAATGCCAAAACCCAATGTGAACTAGCTTAGAACAAAAAAGGAATTGATGTAACCAAGCCACAGAGGCAGGGGTACTTGCTGAGCCTCAGCAACTAGAATCCAAAATCAAATAGGACCAAGACTTTCTTCTTATCCTCCTGACTATGCTTTTTTCTTCAATTCAGCTTCAATCTCTCCTCCCACTAACCAAGTTAGGAAACTTAACTCTTAAAGGTCAGCTAAATTTGCCCCCTCCTCTCTATTTTTAATTCAATAACTACCAATCTGTTCCTAATTTTCTCTTATCAAGATTAACGCAAAGTCCTACTAAGAGATTCCCCTGTCCTCATCCTCTTTCCTCCTAATCCATTTTAAATTGCATCATGTCAGTTCTCTGGTTATAAAAACCCAAAGCTCTTATCCTTTGCCTAGAGAATAAAAATCTAAACGTCTACAACTCAAAACCCTTAATGGTTGGCATAATTCTGAATATCTGCTTACAATTCAACAATACCGAATTACTTGCATTTTCCTGTTTCTGCCACAAGGCTCTTACATACCCATGCCTTTAGTCAGGTTGCCTCACTTTCTTTGTATAAGGGGTGTTTTTTGTTTTTTTTTTTTAATCATCCTTCAAGATGCAACTCAGATCGGATACCTTGCTTTAATGCATCTAGTCAGAGTTAATTGCTCCTACAGAAGGGATAGTGTTGCCATGTAATAATAAGCGCTGTTATATAGTTCATTTTCCAAATGTTTATTTCATTATTAAGTGTATCATTCCTCCTAGAGCATGAATCTTTGGGGAAGCAGAGTTGCTGTTATGTTTTAAACCTCAAATCCCACTCCATCGCTTATAAGCTTTAGGACTTAGGTTCTTCACTTTTAAAATGGGGCAATAATTACAGTATCTCTTCCATAGTCTGGTTATGATCAATACATAAAAAAAGACATTTTAAATATAAAATATTTAAAATATTTTATATTTTATAAAACCCCTGGCATGGAAAACACCAATGAATGCTGGTTGTCATTGTTGGTATTATCTGTTACATTTTTCCACTGTGCCTGGTTCAGTGTAATAAAAAATGTTGGATGAATAAAGAAATGATTAGACCAGTGTAAGAAGAAATAAGGCAATGAATATCTCTGGTGGCAATTCATCATACTACTTCTTAAACTGCATAATTTCTCAGAAGCTCTTTTGCCAGTTGGGACTTGGTGGTAACCAGAATTTGGTATTAGCAGAGAGATATTAAATGGTGTGTGAAAATAGAATTGCTGATGCCACTTGGACGTGCCTTTACATGGCATGGAGTTCTTCAGTCATAGTTGTATTAGTTGACAGGAGAGTTCAGATGGCTCATAGTAAGACCTTCCAAGAGGGTAGGGTACCCTTATCTCCCTTCAAAGAATCTCCTCTCTGCTAAGATCAATATCTACTGGAAAGAAAAACTGATGTTCTGAATACATAGGCTGGCAATCATCTCCTCTTTCTCCAAGTCTCCTCCATCCCACATTTCATCAACATCGTGAGGAGAATATCCTTTTTGATGAAGTATATGTTGGTTTCGTGGAACTAAAGCTTCAAGTGGGCTATGTAACTAATAATAATCCCAGGAGATGTCTCATCATTCTCAAATTACAAACCAAGAAACTAATAAACTAAAATCTATGTCCTTCCCACTTTATCAAGTTACTTCTCCAAAATCTACTTTTAAGAGAACAAAGGAAGATGATAGAAAATACAGATGGGATTCATCTTGTATGTTTATCCTCTTTTGGAATCAGAGAGATGGACTAAGAAAACATCTCAAATGCCTTCGGAAAGAAGTAAATAAAAGAGAGAGAGAAAGACAGAGACAAAGAATGTAGTTAATACTTGCCAAGAAAGTGCAATAAAATACAGACTTGAGAATAAAGGTGATGTGACTTGGGCTCTTATTATTCCAACTTAGTTTCCAGAACTATCGATCCTCTGGTATATGAGCCATAGATTTTGGAGTCAGATATCTTAGTCTCACCTCTGTTAATGGCAAATGTGTGTGAATGTGAGTGTGTGTGTGTGTGTGTGAGAGAGAGAGAGAGAGACAGAAAGAGGGAGACAAAGGGACAGAGAAAAGAAAATGTGTGTGTGTAAGTAGTTCTTCCCTTCTCTCGTAAATTTTCGAGATCTATCCATTTCATCACCAAGAAGAGAGGAAATAGCGATATATGTAGGTTGTAAATTTTGTGGCTTGTGTACTGGAAAATATCTGCAAGATAGCTAGCCTCGTGTCCTCATTTTACAGAGTCAAAGGACTTAGAAAACTAATCTTACCAGTCTCAATGGGTCCAGGCCTTGTCTTCTTCCACTAAAAGAATTTCAGAAAACTCTGTCTTCCTCCCAAATGTGATTAGGAACCAAAGAATTCAGCTGTAGATAGCATGGTTCTTTAATTTATATACATCCATAGCCCTTGTGCAAGAACAAGCCATCATAAATTAAATGGCAAGTGAAAACACGTCTTTTCCCCTCGCTTTGCTCACTAATTAGGAGCACTACCACAGCACCCAACAGAATCATAAAGGCAGATCTATTTTGGAAAGGGTTAAATGCCTAGGGCACAAAATGAGTAACAGGATGAGACTCTGCTCTGCCCTATTTCTCCGTCATCACAGTCTTGCCCTTAATGCACTGTGGTGGTGGTCTGTTATGCTGGCGCATGGCTTCTGAAGTAGGACACTGAAGCAATTAGTTTGGCCCTAGTACCTTTCTATCCTATGAGGTTCTAGCATCTTTTTACTTAACTTTTTGGAGCTGATTTCCATAGTCATTGAAGGAAAATAATAACCATGATAGAACAGATTTCTCAGCAGAATGCTGGATGGGGTCACAGAAATATGACTTTCTTACAGAAATGTCTCCTTGATCTTAAAATTGCCAATCATTTCCGCCAGCCAAACCTCTAAATGGCTTTCAAGAAGAGTGGAAAATGTTGGTGTTTAACCAACATAGGCCTCTAAAAATTCTTGTAAAAATTTAAGAAGCTATTTACTTCCAGCCAAATGGAAAGAATATATATGTATATATTTATATATATATATATATATATGGAATATATATCTTGTTGTAAGTGGTTTTCTTGATCTTTTTTTTTCTCTTCTTTTTTAATGTCATATGAGATAGAAAGCTGGTTTGGAGATGAGGTGATCTGAGCTTGAGTTTCAGCTGTACTCATAACTAACATTGTGCCTTAGGAAAAGCATTTAAACTTTTCATCTACAAAAATGAAGTTCAACCAGCTGGCATCTAAAGTTATTCCATTGCAGGTATTCACTCTCAAATTGGAATATCAACTTTTTCTGAAGACCAAATTCCAATTTGATCTTGAAGGATCTTTCAAAATTTAAAGTCATTTACTCCCTTCCTGTCAAAAAAATAAATGGCAGCACACATTGATTTTTAATCATAGCTATTCCCTGAACTTCTCTCATAGTAGCAGTCATCTGCATAGTAAAGGGACAGAGGTGAAGCTAGAGAGAACTTCGGCTACTTTAAGAAAAATGGGAGGTATAATACTCCATCCTTCCTCAAAAGCAAATGTGGGAGGTACCTTTGTGGCTCAGCGATAAGGAATGAGTCTGACTAGTATCCATGAGGATGAAGGTTCAATCCCTGGCTCATTCAGTGGCTTAAAGATCTGGCATTGCTGTGAGCGGTGGTGTTGGCCACAGACGGCTCAGATCCTGCATGGCCGGCAGCTACAGCTCCGATTTGACTCCTAGCCTGTGAACGTCCTTATGCCATGGGTGCAGCCCTAAAAAGACAAGAAAAAAAAGCAAAGGTGACTTTGATCTGCTGATTAAATCTACTGTGATCCTGTTCTGAGAGTACATGCTGGAAATGTGCCGTTGGAAGCCTCATGGGATATTGAGCAATAGCACAATCTCATTAGATTATATGTCATAATCTGCACAGTGTTATTAGAGAATGCAAAAATAAAATCTTCAGCCCAGACAGCAGGGTAATAGAGCAGCAGCTTCAGCCTTTAGCTTGCTCACGTCCATCCATGATCTCCAGGGGGCGCTGCCGAGACAGCAGGGTAATAGAGCAGCAGCTTCAGCCTAATAGCTTGCTCATGTCCATCCATGATCTCCAGGGGGCGCTGCCGAGTCTGAGGCAGAGGCAGACAAGGTCCCCTGAAAGAGGGAAGCAGAGACAGGACTCAAGGCTATACCAGACCAGCAGTCTCTCCCCAGGCCTGTTGTGCTTCTTGGCTTTGTTTTTGTGTTGAGTTTTGTTTTTCATTACTTACCACCACAGAAATGCCATAAGATTTACTGACTTTGCTTCTAATCAATTTATTTTTGCTTTAGAAAATCCATCCTCTTCTCTAAACTTTTATTTTATAACCCTCTCCTTAGATTCCCTTAATCCTTCAATAACGTCTCACTCTCAACCACATAAACAAAACTGCATTTCATTCTTCGTGCTCTCCTTATAAATAAGCAGATTCAAACTTATGTATGAATAGTAAGTCTTAGCTCTCCTCTCATGTGAACTGTGTGCTTTGCAAAGTGTCCCCAAATTCCGTTGTCGCTGAATGAGGCAATGCAGTCTTGAAATACGGTTTGCAGAGTGGATGGTATTAAATCCAAACTCTGACCCCAACAGTTCACTCAGCTTCTCTGTGAGAAAGAAAAACCCCTATTTTGGAGGATCTAATGAGTATTTATTTGATAATATCAATGGATTCGACACATTTCCTAACACAGAGTTAAGATTTATAAAAGAATGTTTAATTTCTATGCTCCTATTACTGTTACAATATGTGAGTTTAAGGAAACCAATAAATATGAATTAAATGATGCAAGCAGTAATAAAGCATAACCATTGTCCTCAAAGAATTTGCAGTCAAGTAATGATACGATAGGAGAGGAAAAATCATTTTCCCTTGTCAGCTAGAATAAAAACCCACAACATGAAGGCTAGAAGTTTCCCTTTTATTGGGGGGCTTAGTAAGGACTATAGTCCAGGAGACAGCGTCTCAGCTCTAAGGAAGAAGTAAGGGGAGAAGTGAGTATATGTGTGATTTTGGAGAAGGGGTACATGCAATCAAACACACGTCTTGGTGAAAGGTTGCTGCTAGTCGTGATATCTTAGTTAATGGTTTTAGTGTTTTTCTAGGTAAAGGAAGCTGCAAGATTTGGGGTTCATAAAATTTTCTCCTGAAAATACCTATCAGAAAACCTGCGCTGCCAGTTTGCCCACAGCACAGAGTGCCTCGTTCCACATCTCTGCCCTGAATTCCTTTCAGGGTGTGTTGCAGGCCAGTAAGTTCAGGGCTAATGACTCAATCCTTGCAGAATCAGATGGCAAATAACTTTCTTCAGTTGGATACCCTCCACCTTTCTAGGTTCTTAGCTGAGACTGCTTTGTAATAAAAGACAGGTTAACAGAAGAAAAACAAATAGAAGTTTAATATCATGTATAGTCCTGTATACATGAAAGATAACCCAGAAAACTCAGTAACTCCCCAAATGGCCCAAGCTACCACCATAAACACCATTTATATCTAAAGACAAAAGATGTTGGGAGAAGGGGGCCACTGAGAGAGAAGCCAGTTGTAGGAAGTTACCAGGCAAAGCACAGTAAACAATTATAAATTTGTTATGCAGATTTAAGTCCATTGCCTTCTCCATTGATAAGAGTTCCTAAAGATTTAGTTAACCTCCTCTTCCAGGTCCAGAGAAGCAGACACCCATACAAATGGTGATTTCTCTGATAAATGGAAATGTCTCCTGAAAAAGGGTAACATCTCTGTTTTCAGAATTTTTCCAATGTCTGCTGTGTTTTTTTAAAATAATCAGCCTAATATAATCCGTATGCCAAAGAGACATATTTTAGTGGATAATTCTGCTCCCCTTCAATACAATTTAAATTTTTTAAATTTCTTGCTGATTTACACTGCAAGAAGGAATTAATTTGAGAAATATTAAACCATTTTTATAGATTCTAAATAATATCCTGCACCAAGAGTAATGTCTAACACTATTAAGTTCTCAATAAATATTTGAATAGATGAATAAGTGCCTCTCTCTAAAAACGTTTTCTTTAATCGAGAGGGACTGGAAGTTTTCCACATTATTCTCTTTACTTGTGAGCCATCAACCTGGACCAAATCCCAGAAGCCTGCCAAACAGCCCTATTGCCTACCCTCTATTTATTTCCATGTGTCCCCTAACTGCTGATAGTGCAACCTTCAGGTAGGGTGACCAGTCATCTCCTCTGTCTTCTCACTTTGGTCTCTGTCAGGAGATCGGGGTGATTAGAGGTCTTTAAAGTACAGCATCTTGGTCTTGAAAGAGGTAATGGTGCCTCTATCCTCTGGACGAAATTGCTCATATTAACACTCTCAAGTCCAATAATCATGGGTGCCCATTTTGAAAGGAACATTAAAAAAAAAAAAGAGTACTAAATGCAGCGCACTTTTCTGGACTAGATCTTGGACAAAATAGGGACTTTAGCAGAAAAGCTGGTGAAATCCCAGTCAAGTGTGTAATTTAGTCAATGATACTGTACCCATGTTGATTTCCTAGTTTTGCCAAATGGACAACCATCCAACCATTTTATAAGATATTAACATTGGAGATCCTGTCATGGCTCGGTGGTTAACGAACCCGACTAGCATCCATGAGGACACGGGTTCGATCCCTGGCTTCGCTCAGTGGGTTAAGGAGCCAGCATTGCTGTGAGCTGTGGTGTAGGCCAGTAGCCTGGGAACCTCCACATGCCATGGGTGTGGACCTAAAAAGACCAAAAAAAAAAGATATTAACATAAGTGAAGTTGGGTGAAGGGTGTACAGTAATCTTTTCTGTGAGTCTGAAATGACTCCAAAATAAAAATTTTATTTAAGAATATTAAGGAGAGAATCCAAGATGTTGACCAATTATTTGGGATAAAGTTATAGAAGCTACAGTAAGGAGCCATAAAGATTAGTGATAGGTCCAAAAGCATAAAGTAGGGGGTGATTGTCACCATAATAACAAACACATGTAGGAGTTCCCGCTGTGGTGCAATGGCTTAAGGATCCAGCATTGCTGCACCTGTGGCGTAGGTTGCAACCATGGTCAGATTTCATCCCTAGCCCAGGAACTTCCATCTGCAGCAGGTGCAGCCAAAATAACAAACAAACAAAGAAATAAAAACAACAAAAAACAGAACAAAACAAAAACCCCAAACACAAGTAGTGCTTGCATATCTAGTGATCAAAGTGCCTTATCTATGTTAAATCTCTTACACCACACAGTCATTTATGAAATAGGTACAGTTATTATACCCAGTTTGATAAGAAAACTGGGCTTCAGAAAGCTTGAATTACCTTCTCCAACTAGGAAGATTTAAAGCCTTGGAGGCTTAGCTCCCAATCCTGTACTGTTACCATGAACCATCCTGAAGCTAAGGAAAGATGTTGCAAAAAAATTAAAAGAGGCTGGAGGTTTCCTTATGAAAGATAAATTAGAAATAATAGAAAGTAGAATAGTGGAATAATACACAGTAAAAAAAATAGAAGGTAGGAAGTGGAATAATACACATTAAAAAAAAGACAAAAATAGAGATGGATTGGGTTTTGATGCCAATAACTAGCTGTTAGAAGTTAGGCAATCAAATTTTTTGAGCTTGAATTTTCTTTCTTTAAAAACATAATGGCAATTATAGTACAAGTGGCAGATGACTACACCAAAAAAAAAAAAAAAAAGGGAGGAAACTACAAAGCATCGATGGCCAAGGTTGATTTTGGAAAAACATCATGGGCATTTCCTTAATTAATTTAGTCAAAAAGCTGAGTAATTCAATTTTTAAAAAATAAGCCTAACAAGTCATCTTGTATTTCATAGTGTGAAAAATTTAAAGCAGTTGTTGCAATTAAGTAGTTAACGTAACTTAATGCCACAATAATTCATTAACTGGGTGAAAAAATCTTTGAACATCTGCATGTGCTGGGCAGAGAATCAAAGGTGGTAAAACAGAGGTGAAGAGTATATATTTTCCGGTCTCAAATATTTGGAAAATGCTTACAGTTGGGGTGATATAGACTTAAGAGCTAATTAAAACGAGTGTTAACTGCAATGATGGAGAAGGGAGTAAGGAGAGGGCCATCTAATCCTGACAAGAGAAAAAAATGCTTGAACAATAATGAGCATTTTTTAAGTGGAGAAGAGGGGAAGGATATTCATGGAACAGACTGAGAAAAGATGAATTCTGAGAGGTTTGTATATCAGTTTTGTGGAAGGAAATTGGGATGAGTGGGGGCAAGCCCATAGATATAAATTGAGCCTGATTGGCAAAGACCAAGAAAGGGAATTAGAGGAGGTCTGTAAGCAGGAAACCACTTTGATGAGATTTGATTTCGAAGAATAGCATTAACTATACTATTGTGCACTGACCTAATCAGGCCACATCTGGAACATTCTTTCAATTCTAAGTGTCCCGTTTTGAGAAAAAATATTAACAATCGGAAGCATATGCAGAGAGGCTACCAAGATGGCAAATGAGCTGAAAACACTCTTTAATAATTGCGAGCAGGCATATTTAACCAATTTCTGCTAGTGTAGTCAAGAGGCCACCCCTAACCTTGATGTCAAACTCATCGTGCACACAGCTCCACCCAGATCCAATAGTAAGGCATCTTCATTACTATATGTGGAGGTTTTATTTAGATATTTGTTTATTTTAGAAAGTGAGAATGCAAGAGAGTTGTGTGGGAGCAAGTGTGTGAAAGAAGGTTAATTGAAGAAGAATAGAAAAGGATAGAATAATATCTTTATTCCATCAGTGCTTTTGATTAGGCATAAACAGAGAAGTGGGAACCTCTGAGAGGACTTTATGAGAAGTTGACAAAGAGCTGCTTCTGGCATCTGAAGATAATTTAAGACACAGAGGGAAGGGAAGGGAGTTGCCCCTTCCCCTTCTTGGCATGGCGCCCAGCACTATTTTTCGTAAGGTTTGGAAACCTTGAGCTTTTCACGGCGGCCAGTGAGAATAGATATGGACAAGTTAGAGTCAAAGCAGTGCTGGGGCACATGGTGATACAGCTGAATACTTGAAAATTTCTTTGAGGATCTCCAGGTAGAGCCAAGAGCAATTTGAAGATGAGAACCAAAGAACTGTGGCATCACAGGTGGAAACTATCAAACCGATGGACAATTTACTACCTACTGAATATGGTTCACCCTAAAAGAATGTAGACTAAAAAAAAAAATGATAAAATCCTGTTATGAACAATTAAATTCTAGAGGAATAAACAAGGAATAATGGGTGAAAATAACCTTGCCCAATTTTCTTGATTCCTAGGGCTGCAAATTCTTGATAAAGTATATTTTTTTTTCCTGTAGGACTAAAATTAAGCATAACTCTATCTTCACATACCTTACTAACCCTGGTACCAGGAATCCAGAATTTTAGTTTCAAGATTTAGGCAAGAAGATGAATAGGGATCTGGCAAAATAGAGCGAAGGTTGTTCCCACCTAGCAAGTAGCACTGGACATGCATGCACAGTAGTTTGCCAGAGTCTAAGACACAGATCTAAGAAACTAGTGCCACTAGTCCCTCAGGATGCTCACAACAGTTAAATAACCCCTCACAACACATCTAAGTCCTTGTTTCTAATCCAGAGACTAGAGAAGATACCTTTGGCTTTTCGGCACACACAGCATGTGAGTTTGTCAGTGTTCATCTACACATAAAATATGAGTACATGGAGTTCCCGTCATGCTCAGCAGAAATGAATCCAACTGGTAACCATGAGCTTGCAGCTTTGATCCCTGACCTTGCTCAGTGGGTTAAGGATACAGCATTGCTGTGAGCTATGGTATATATAGGTCGCAGACACAGCTTGGATCCTGCATTGCTATGGCTGTCGTATAGGCCAGGAGCTGTAGCTCCAGCTCGAGCCCCAGCCTGGGAACCTCCATTCACCACGTGTGAGGCCCTAAAAAGCAAAAAACATAAAAATAAAAAAAAAAAAAGAACAGCATATTTATACTATTTCTATATTAAAAGTAAATCAATAAATAAAAACTACATCCCTGTGGAGCAAAACCAGCCTTTTGAAAACCACTGCTCTCCAAACCTTTTTGATGGTCCACTACACTGCTAAAATTAATTTACATGCATCACTCATATGTTTGTTGGTTTGTCTATGTTATATAGACATATAAAATCATACTGTTAAGTTAGATATAAAGTAGTCACAAAAATATATATATATAAAGGAAAAATGAAGTAAATACCAAGTGAACAGTATTTGTAAAAATTTTTATTTTGCTTCATTTATTAATGACAAATTAATAATGCCCTACAGAATTAATGCTACAAATAACACTACAAAATTAATGGTAAAAATTAGTGCCTTAATAAATGTTTTAACAAGAGTTTTTGATATCTAACTTCGAGTCTGTTATAGTATAAAAGGAAATCTTATGAGCTTGTACATACCAATAAATTGTATATTGTTGGCCATTTTTTATTCCCACCTACATATAATCAAAGTTTCAATTTTTTTTTGTTGGTTTTTTTTTTTTCTTCTTTAATGGCCTCACCTGCAGCATATGGAACTTCCTATTCCCAAGGCCAGTTGCGGGATTCTAACCCACTGTGCCAGGCCAGGGATCAAAACATCTGTGCCTCCACAGCAACCTGAGATTCCTAACCTACTTCACCACAGCAGGAACTCCAAAGTTTTAAGTTTTAATAGGGCTGGTCAAATTCCATCTTCTCACATGATAATAAAAAAATCAGTTCATTCAAATTAATGCAAATATGTTACATTTTTCTACTCTTAATAAATTGATTTAAAATGTAATGAAACAACTTTGGAATCTTTTTTTTTTTTTTTTTTTTTTTGAGGGCCTCAGCTGTGGCATATGGAAGTTACCAGGCTAGGCCAGATCCTTAACCCACTGAGCAAGGCCAGGGATTGAACCCACATCTCCATGGATACTAGTCAGTTTCAGTTCTGCTGAGCCACAATGGGAACTCCTGGAAATTTTTTTTAAATTTTATTCACAAGATTTTAAGGGTACTGTGTAAAAGATTTTTTTTTTTTTTATAGGAGATTCACTTGAATCCTATTTAGCAAGAAAAACAATCCAATTCCAAGTATCTTTCTACAAAATACTCTCTCCATAGCATATGTATTTTTTAAAAAGTCCTTTAAAAATTTTTTATGACTGTTAGGGTAGCTTCCTATCCAACTGAAGCCATTAGTCATCCCAGCAAGCTTACCAAGCTTGTTATGCTCATTTTCTGTTAAAAAAAAAAGTGCGTAACTGATCTTTAGGTTTAAAAGCCCTCTTTAATATTATGGGATAGCAGCTAGTTGTCACCAGTTACATTCTCCTCTTCCTTAGTAAGAGCATCACCAAACTTTAGCTAGGTACACGCTACAGAGAGCTGATGTTTACATTTCTGTTTCCCTGGCAGCTGGATCTGGCCATGGGAATAAATTCTGGCAAACAGGATGGAAGCTTTAGCAACATAGGGGACTTCTTGACTGCACCCTCCTCTTCCTTGGATCCTTTTCCTTTGAGGGCTGGGAATGGGGACATGGCACTGAATGGTCTCTGACTAGGCAAATGAGAAATCACCTTGAAGCAGCAGAACAAGAAGACAGAACAAACCCAAGTCTTCCCTCCTCAGGATACTGCTAATCTAGCCCTGGCTTTTGTAATTTAAGATTATTCTACAAGAAAGAGAAAAAAAAAAGCAGAAGTAAAAGTTCTAGCATATTCTTTGTATCCCACAATGAATTGTCTTGTTCAGAAAAGCAACTGGCCAAAAAAAAAAAAAAAAGTCCAGAAGAGGTCATCCAAAAAGAGAAATCTAGGAAAATGGCTTCCTTCCTTCCAACGATTGTTTTTTTCCTATTAACTTTACCTCAAAAATTAACTCCAGACAATTTAACTTGTTCAAATGAAGCTTCGTATAGCTATTTAAGGAAAAATACACAGCTTCTATTGAAATGCTCGTTCGATTGGAAATACCCCATTCAAGTATGAAGAATGAGTTATTTAATACTGTAAATATTTATTGAAATATATTCTGTGCATTCATTTTACCTTCCTTTTCCATTTATTTATCCTTTCTTTGTTCAGTTTTATCCATTTCTGAGAATGTACCATTTACTGTCCTTTATTATCTTCATTTTTTTCTTCCATTGGCAATACTAATCATGCTGCTGTTGGAATATTTTTCTCCAAGTGAAAACTTTGTGTGATGAGAGTATCTGACTTAGGGAAAATTTTTGAACATCTTATATAGATTTATTAGATAGTTCTTGAGATAGTCTTATGCCCACTTTTAAATTTAAACTAATGCAGACTCCCCAACATATTTAGTCCTTAGATCTGTCTACGTCCAAATGTCTGCACATGTGCATAACATAATACCTGAATATATCAAGAAACGGGTGTAGTCCAGGATACATTGCCTGGTTCTAAATCCTTGCTCTATCATTTACTGGCGGAATAAACTCAGGCACATTACTTAATCTTTTCATGCATTCATTTCCTGGGAAATAAAATGAGAATAATAATAATTGTGTTTAATTATAGGGCTGCTGTAAGGATTAAATCATGTTAAGTGCTTAGAACAGTATCTGGCACATAGTAAGTGCTGTAACTGTTATTATGTCGATCGACTATCTCATCCAATTTATCCCAGCTAGTCAGATATCTTCGAAAATCTAGCATTTGTGATTTAATACAAAGGTGTAAGTGGCACAGACATTTTGTAGTTTCCATCAAGCAAGACATGCTTGTCAAAGTGAGAGAGGAAATTTCACCAGTCGACAAAGCCAATTTGTTTTTGGTCTAGCCCAAGGTTTCCAAATAACATTTTATTGGAACACAAGAATTCCCATTCAATTACAAATTCTCCAAGGCTGGTTTTGCACTACAACAGAACTGTGTAGTTGCAATAGACATCGTAGGTCTACAAACCAAAAAAGAATTATTTACTATCTGTTCTTTTACAGAAAAAGTCTACCAACCCTGCTCTAGGCCCTTGCTCATAGTTCTTTCTTTTAAAAAAAAAAATTATAATAATTGATTTACAGTGTTCTGCCAATTTCTGCTATACAGCAAAGTGACCCAGTTATACATACATATACATTTTTTTTCACATTATCCTCCATCATATTCCATCACAAGTAATTAGATTCAGTTCCCTGTGCTATACAGCAGGATCTCACTCATAGTACTTGCTAATCAAAAGCAACAAATTTGGCTATGTACCTATGTGCCTGAAAAGAACAGCCATCTCTCACAGTTGCACCCACTCAACACCTTTCGGCTCCCAGAGCTGGAGCTGTTCATCTTGGTCTGCCACTTAAGCTGTACTATACCTGTTAGGAGGTTGCTCTAAGAGGCTTTTCATTTCCCATGAGCTTGGAACCCTGCTGCAGTGGGCACACATTTTTGATGCCCTAGAATTCCTCAACTCCTGCTCACTTTGCCAGGTGGGGAAGTCTGGTAGATTGGAAAATGGTGAGGAAAGAAGGAGAAGAATGAAGAAGAAGGAAAAGTTTGGAGTTCCTGTCATGGCTCAGAGGGTTAAGAACCCGACTAGCATCCATAAGGATCCAAGTTAGATCCCTGGTCTCACTCAGTGGGTTAAGAATCCAGCTATGAGTTGTGGTGTAGGTCACAGACTCGACTCGGATCTGGAATCTGCATTGCTTGGCTGTGGTTCAGGCCAGCAGTTGCAGCTCCAATTTGACTCCTAGCCTGGGAACTTCCATATGCCACAGGTGTGGCCCTAAAAAAAAGAAAAAAGAAAAAACTAATACAGTTGTCTTCTGTTAAGCCAAACATCAAAGATAATTTGAAGGAGCCACTCTCAATGTGTTTTTTTTTTTTTTGAAAATGTAACTACATTTTATGAAAATATTTAGATTCACGTATATTGGGTCTATTTTTATTTTCAATAAGTTAGTAAGTAGATATGTTTTAATTTCTCAGTTTCAGTTTCTTTCCTGTTAAGTCGACAGTATGCTGATAAATCAGTTCACTCAATAAAAAGTCCCAATTGACAGCATCTGCTGATTTCCATCATGAAAATATTCTCTCTATGGTTGATTTCAAGCTACCCATGGTTTAACTACAAAGTTGTAGAATTTTTGAATACTTAGCAATTCACCATCCCAGCATGGAAGCTGGATTAGCAACACCCCCTCCCCCAAAAAAAGCTCTATAGGACCATAAGTGCTTTTGGAATATAAAGGGTCCTGAAACCATAAATGTTTAACAGCTGCTTTTCTAATAAAATCTCCTCTTTCCACAAATGAGGCTGTAAGACTCAGATCCTCATATCTAAGTGTCTGGCTACAGGTTACCAAGGTAATTGAGTAAAAAGCCTACACTAGAATCCAACCCTCTTTGCTCCTATTTCTCCAAGCTGAACTGGAAAGAAAAGGAATCATTTTCCAGCACCTAATCCTGATTTGATGTGAAAGATAGAGAAAACACAGAGGAGGGTAGTGAATATGAGAGAAGGTGAATGAAGAAAAATAATTTTGATTAGAAGTCTCAAAGTGAACAAATGCATATTGAACAAGGAATCATTTTAAAAAATAAAAGGATTCCAGAGGTAAGCAAAATTAGCCGAAAAAGTATCCTCCTAAGACCAAAACCTCTTTAGTCCTTAAATCTCCCATCTCTGGTGAAAGGAATAGTTTAACAAAGGACACGATCCTTTCAAAAGGAATAAATCATAAGTCAAATACACACACGGTGTTAGGCAGATCCCCTTTATTTGAAGGATGAGGGCACAACAGTCCACTTTGAAGGAGAGCAATTACAGCTTGATGCCCTTAAGACACACTCTGTGCACCTCCTCGTAAATCAAAGTCCATCTCTGAAAGAGAAATACTCAGTTCTATCTGTAGGAGTAAGGCCTCCTGCTTGTTCATCACTCCCTAAGGAGAGGGACAGAGAAACTAGGATGAAATCTCCCGTATCTGAATCTATCCAGAGTGTTTTCCAGATCTATTCAGATATATGCTTGTTATGATACATTCCTGTGCAATCTTGTAAAGCACAGGACCCAGCTGATCTGGGCACAGCGTACTAGGAAATCAGCACACACTTCATAGCCATCTGTGGAATACAATCCCAGTGCCCACGGGTAAGTCAGAGTGACTCCCTTGAAATCTCATGTTGTTCCTGATCCAGCAGGTTTCATGACAGCAGAGTATGTGACAGACTTTCAGGGGGCAGACACACAGCATCTCAAATCACAGATGGAGATGGCATTCTGCTCACATCTGCTGGTGTCCACACTTTGTGTGTTAACACTGGGTATTTAAAGAAATCACTGATAACTGCGTGAGTATCCAACCCAATTGAAACTTGAACAACGAAGTTCAGAAAGATTTCAAAAACTAAAATTTCCCTCAAGAAATCAACTTTAGACCATCCTTTGAACTTCAGAATATTCCTAAATAAAAATTAGGAGTTCTCGTCGTGGCGCAGTGTTTAACGAATCGACTAGGAACCATGAGGTTGCGGGTTCGGTCCCTGCCCTTGCTCAGTGGGTTAACGATCCGGCATTGCCGTGAGCTGTGGTGTAGGTTGCAGACGCGGCTCAGATCCCGCGTTGCTGTGGCTCTGGCGTAGGCCGGTGGCTACAGCTCCGATTCGACCCCTAGCCTGGGAACCTCCATATGCCGCGGGAGCGGCCCAAGAAATAGCAACAACAACAACAACAATAACAACAACAACAAAAGACAAAAAAAAAAAAAGAAAAGAAAAATTCATGTCTGTCTATTCCCCTTTCTAAAATCTCTTATCTATCATGTGTTTGTTTTGTTTTCACAATACTGATTATGGTCTGAAATATATATCCATATTTTCTCGTTAGTTCAATTTTTTGTTTTCTTTTTGGGATTCTGGACGTTTTGGTTTTGTTTTTTTTGTTTGTTTGTATTTATTTTTTGTTTGTTTTATTTACTTATTTTTTGGTCTCTTCACTCATTCACAGAATATTAATTCTGTAGGAAAAGGCACTGTCTTTCCAGAATGTAGAACAATGCCTGATACACGTAGAATCTTAGTAAATATTTGTGGGAGGCACAAATGTATGAACCAAGGATCACTCACTCCTCTATTCAATTTTTCCTTTTCTCCTGTCATCCAAATCACATGTGAATGCCTCTCATTGGCAAGCACTAAACTGGAACCATATGGAGAAGAGAGCTTGGAGAATGCAATTCCTTATTTCTCCTTGGCCTAAGAACGTGTTGGAGGTGAACCTAAATTGAAAATACACAATCTATCATGGGGGCTCCTTTCGTGCTAATTCACCAAGACGGTTGTAAAAAGTTTCCTGAGATTTCCACAGCTCCAACAAACATAAATGCAAAAGCATGATTCTCCTATAGGGAAAGACACTGAAAGTCTGCAAGCAACAAAATGGAATAAGGAGAGAGGACCCCTAGATAGGCAGAACAGAACAGAAGTACTACTGAATTCCATGTGAACAGAAATGAGAAGTAATATACATCAGGACAGAACAAAGAAGGGTTGGTGTTGGTATTGCGTTTTAGTGGTTCTCTGTTTCTTAAGGAGCACCCATCTGAAGTCAGAATGAGTAGAAAAGAAGGCTGGTGTAAGCAACGTGCAGGTGTGTAAGCAGCTAATGGAAATGACGGCTAAGATGACACACAAGCAGGGTGTTGAAAAATGAATTATCCATGTGGTTTAAATGGGCCACATGATATATTGGTACACCATGGGGTTTTACACAAAGCATGGCATTCAAGATGGAAGATCCAAATCCTAACTCTGGCTCTCACACAGACCACTTTTAGGGGACTGAATGAGTCATTTCAACTACACCATGCTGCGGTTTCTCCCTCAGTAAAATCAGTGTAGCAAAATGTATCGCCCAGTCACAACACAGGATGTCGCAAGGAAACAAGAGAGGTAACAACAAAAGCAGACTATTCTGAAGACTGCAAGGTGCAGGCCTTGTGCAAAATTATGTCTCTTAGGTGTGACTGTCAGGGCAAGACTCTTCCAAAATTCGTTAGTTTTGCAGACTCAAAAAAACTCATTTTTTTTTCTAAACTGGTGCTATACATTAGAAATATTAAGCTTCATTGCTTTAATTCTGTATTCCCTCCTTTTATATGAATTTACCTTATATACCACAAACATTTAAATTTAGAGAATTCATTTTCATTACAGCACCTCTTGCCAGGATTTTGCAGCTTTTTACCGGAGCTTGCAAGATCCCCTCTGGCCAGAAATATGCATCCTTGTCCCCGTGTTCACAATCTTATATTTAGTCCTTGCCAACGGGCCGTTCAGGTTGCTCCAAATCAAATAAACTCTGAAGCCCACACAGTAAGTATTAGATCATTACTGAGCAGGCGGTACACAGGCTGGAGGTACAAACAAAACTCAGGGCAAAAGGGAATCACCAAGCCTGAAATTAGACACAGAGGTAATTCAATTACCGCAAAGGGGGAAAAAACAAAAGACAAGGAGTCAAAGTAGCTGAAGTTAAATACCAGCTCTGTCACTTACGGTGTGACCTTGGTCAATCCCTAAGAGGACTTTAGACCTCAACTATAACCTTGGAATAATAGATGACACCAGGTGACCAGGCAAGAAGGCATGCATTCCCCAGAAATGCTCCTGAGTTTCTGTAAAAAGACAAGATTTAGAGTTTCACTGCCTGGGGCTTAATTCCAGCTCTAGCCATGTGACCTTGGGCAAGCTACTTAACCTCTCTGTACCTTCAGTTTTTGGACAGTAATTGCTGCTGAGGTGGGAATTTAAAGAGTTAATGTGTATAAACCATTGAGCAGTCTATGGCATAGAACTGCAACTCTCAGTAAACACTGGTTATTATTACCATGTGCCAGGCATCCTTGCTTAAAGGAAGTCATAATACATTATCTCCCAAGGTCTGGTCCAAGTTGGAGACTCCCTTAATTTTAGTTAAGTTTTGCTCTCTCGTTTTCATTTCTTTCCTTAGTACTAAGAAAATTTCATGAAAATTGGAGTTTATTATCACAAAGAGGTTGCTTGCCTGTCATTGCAAACTCTCTCTCCCCTGAGAAATAGCACGCATGGGTGCCAGTGGGAAAGATCTCTAGAGCAATTGCTGTGTCACCGAGAACTAACTGCATGGCATCAGGAAGGAGAGCAAGGATAGGTACACCGAAATCAGAGAAGTTTTCATAAACTTCTTGCTTGAAATAAGACAAGGAGTGGAAAAGACCAAGAAAGAGTTTCCTGGTGGGCCCAGGCTAAAGACTCAGTGTTGTCACTGCTGTGGCTCAGGTTACTGCTGTGGAGCAGGTTAAATCTTTGTCCCAGGAATTTTCCTATACCATAGCCAAAAAACAAAAGAAAAGAAAAGACGAAGACAGCATTTTGGTTACTCTTTCAGTGAATCTACTCTTTATCGAAGAGCTTCCTGGGTGAGGAACAAAAAACAGGTTTAATGGACTCTAAAGACTCTTTGAAAATGCTGTTGTGGCAGCTTTCCTAATTCAATATTTTATAGCCATGGCTACAAACCATTTGCCAGCTTCACAAACCTCTATCCTTCCGGTATGTTCCTCTCCTTCAGAAAATGTCTTCACTGAAGGCTTCATGTTTTCCATAAAAGACATACTTTTTTGGCTTCTGATCACCAAATGTACAAATTTACCTTTGTTACTTTCCCTTCTATATTTTACTTGTGTACATCATTCATAAATGGAAAAGCTGCCCCTCATTCTTACAAAGGCATAGCCTGTGTAATAAACCCCATCCTGTCTCCCCGCTCTAGTTCTCCCGTATTTAATTATCCTTATTCTTTCCTGTGGCCACACACTGCCCCTTTCTACTGGTTCCTCCACTTCAGCATATAAACTTAATCAAAGGTTTCAAGCTGTCAAACGGAAGAGGCAAAAAAAAAAAAGAAAAGAACAAATTCTCCCTCAGTCCCACACACTTCTCTAGCTTTCTCATCTTGCCAAAAGCCACAATTCTCAAAGTAGTTATCTTCAATTACCATAGCCGTTTCTTCACTTCTCTTTTTCATGTTAACTCATTCAATGCAGTCTTCTGTTCCACTGAAACTGTTCTTGCCGAGATATCCAATGATCTCCACCCATATCTCTAAATCCAACAGACTCCTTCTCGGTTTTTATTTTGCTTGACCTCGCACTGACATTTGACCTCATTAACCACTTCTCCTTTAAACACACACACGCTTTTTACTCAGTGTCAGCACACCACGGACTCCCGCTTTCCCACCTACTTCTGTAGTTGTCTAGCCCAGGTCTCTTTGTGACTTGTCATTTGGTACCTGTTTTTCAAGTAGTGAAATTTACTAGCACTATCCCCAAGACACTGTGCTCATCTCTTTTCACACCTCCCTAAGTGATCGTCCATCCATCCATGGCCTCAGTAAATCTCACCTCTAGTTCAGAATGACCTTGTCTGATTTTCAGACCCACATTCCCAAATACGTGGTCCACATCTCTGTTTGAGATGCCACTGTGGCATCTCAAAAATCAAGTTTTCCAAGACTAATCATAGCATCTCCATTGACAGGTGTCCAAGCCAATACTTGGAGAATAATCCTTAACTCCACTTGCTTACTTCTCACATCAATTTACAATCCAATAATTTCAATTTCCTCATTTATCAGCTCAAACATCATTTCCTGGAGCTCCCGTTGTGGCTCAGCATGTTAAGAACTCAACATAGTGTCCCTGAGGATGCAGGTTCGATTCCCATCCTCATTCAAGGTGTTTAAAGAGCTGGTGTCACCGTAGATGCAGTGAAGGAAGCAGATGCAGCTCGGATCCAGTGTGGCTGTGGCTGTGGCTATGGCTGTGGATTTGACCCCTAGCTGGGGAACTTCCACATGCTGCAGGTGTGGCGGTAAAAAGAACAAAACAAAACAAACAAACAAACCAAAAAGCAAGCAAACAAATGGACAAAAATATAATTGCCTAAGAAGAGTCTTTCTTGGATCCAAAGACAAAATTAGCCCCCCCACACACACACACAACATTGTCTCATACATAGCTTTCCCTACATCTCCAACTCTATTACCTATAAATCCAAAGCACCACGTCCTTCTGCTCATCTTCACACTCGTACTAGAATTTATGAGTCTTCCCCACTAAGCAACGTGGGTTTCACGGACGACTGGCCTCAAAAATCTGTTCTGTTCATCCAGTCTTCCCTCTGCAGATGACAATGCAGAGCATGAACTACCTGTGCCCAAAACAGAGCATGTGACACTGAACACACACACGCACACACACACACACACACACACTAGACTTCAACTCATACTGCAGTAATAGTGACCCATAAATATGTCTTTGCAACTAATGGCTGTGTGATTTTGCTCACTTTGGCACACCCTCTACCGCTGCTCAGCAACCAGGCCACCTTCTCCAAAAAGCCACTTCTCACGTCTGAGTCACTCAAGCAGTAATATTCTTCTCTTCTTTGTAGCCCCCAAATCCCTTCATTCCAACCATAAATTGGTACACAGCCTTGGCTTCAAGTCTCTCTTGCTACAGCAAACTTTCCTTGTTATGTTTGATTTTTCTTTCATCTAGCAGAGAGCCAGGTGCAAAAGTACTCTATTTATTTATTTCCTTAAATTGAAAAACTGGAAATGATACCAGTCATTAGTCTAAAAAACTAAAAATAAAAATTTTGATCTCTTTTTTTCATGAAGTCGTTAGAAATTTTAAGAATTTTTTTAAAAACTCAATAAGAGATTATTAATGAGCCAAGGGTAATATCACATAGCCTCTGAGGAGAAAAAAAAAAAAGTTACATTATTCTTTACTAGAAAATGGAAGAAATGCTAACTAGTGTGAAAAAATAAGATAAATACTTATTGTTAGTAATTATGTGAAAAAATAAACAATATGACACTTCTCTTAGGCTTTTTCTAAAAACCCATATTGGGAAGTATTTGAAGAAACTCTGGAGAAAATTCAGGGGAAACATCGCATTGATAAATAATATGAATGGCCCGATGATATTAGAAGTAATTTAGCATTGTCTCAAAGTAGGACAAAAAACATAAAGTGTTATATGAGTTGGGTCTATTGGTGAGAAATCATATAAGAATTACCTTCTTCCTTTGTGCCAAGTTGTTGGCAACTACTGATGATTTTGTTGAAGAAAACCATGTAATATTACTATGATTGAACTCCAAACATGTACTTAGATTATATTATAATATATGTTAATAATAGAAAATTATGAAATAACCTCTTTCAAGAGTTTTCTGTCTGGCTGGTGAGACACAAAAGTAAAGAAATAACTTCAATAGACTTGTTTCTATGAGTAAAAAATAATAACACAGAAGTGAAAGTGTAATGAATGATAAGGATAAATGGTTCAGGAGAACTTCATAAGGAAAGTGGTGATCCTTGAGTAAAGGACTGAGATTTGTTTAGATGTTTTATTTATTTACCAAAATAACACATTTTAATTGGG
Organism: Phacochoerus africanus; assembly: GCF_016906955.1. NCBI lineage: Eukaryota > Metazoa > Chordata > Mammalia > Artiodactyla > Suidae > Phacochoerus > Phacochoerus africanus. The sequence continues at coordinate 23,251,967 of NC_062549.1, read as the reverse complement.
AAAAAATTGACGAGTACAAAATAAAATAATACCTGTGATCTAATACTACCACCTAGAGTGACGCACAATAAAATTTTAGATTTTTTCCCCATTATTTTCTATCTAATATTCTTTATATCATTGGGTTAACATTATAACTTTTGCTGTGTTTTTTGAGAGCAAATGGAATAGGTATTTAACAATGTATGAACTTGAAATATTTTAGTAAATTTTAAATTTTTTGCAAACATGATTTTTTTTTCTTTTTCTTTAGGGTTGCATCTGTGGCATAGGGAAGTTTCTGGGCTAGGAGCTGAATTGGAGCAGCAGCTGCCAGCCTATGCCACAGCCACAGCAATGCCATTTCTGAGCCACATCTGTGACCTACACCACAGCTTGTTGCAACGCCAGATCCTTAACCCAATGAGTGAGGCCAGGGATCGGTCCTGAATCCTCAGGGTCACTAGTTGGGTTCTTAACCCGCTAAGCCACAATGGGAACTCCAAAAACATAATTATAGAAGCTTCATTTTAAATTATTTATCCTAATACACTAGACCATCCTCTAGCGGTGTGATTTTTTTTTCTGCTTTTAAGTATCCGAAATACAGTTATTACAAACCCAATTCTAATAAATAGTTGTCATCATAAATCTTTCTCATCGTTTAAAATGAGAATTTGACATAAAAATGGCAGAGGAAAAAATCTGATCTTTCTAAAAAGATGAACAGAGTTTTCACTGAATAATCAGCATTCAATACTTGCCTGATGACAAGATAGGCATTTTAGACCTCAAAGAACATGTACAAATGTATACACTATTGACACACAGTAGGGGTTTAAAGCTCTCGTGTACATGGTCTTGTTAACAATAAGTCAGGTGAAGAGCAAGGGGGGAAGGAGGCTAAAAATCTAGGGAGGAAGCAGATGATGAATATGATTATATTCCATGATCAGTAACTTATCTTTTATCCTGAAGCTATGGAAATTCAATAAGTGTTTGCTCAATGTAATTGATTTACTCACTGAGGAAGAATTTGCTTCCTTAGTAAATAAGACTAGTAATGGGATAGCTAGCAAAGGCCCAATTGAAAAATACCCTCTCTTCAGGAAGCATACCTTATCTTCCTAGCTGAAATTAGAGGAAGCTCTCTTCCAACTCATTCAGGACTTCCAATTAGTTAATTAACCCCCCCCAAAAAAAATCTGATAGTCACAAATATATTTTACATGCTACATGCCTATTGAGTGTTAATGTACTTTGAAATTTAGACAACCGCTTCAATCATAAACTTCTATTTACAGCCAGAGTCTTTTCTTTGACTGGTGATCCACTGATTAGAAGTCTATCTTCTGACCCTTTGCATAAAACACATCCATAATTCATAATAAATGATGCCCCTTTTTTATTTCTTCAAGATATAGCAAAATGTTTTAAGATGTGTGAAGCACTCTAAATGCAGTGAAAATGCTTATCCTCGACAATTTTTATCAGTCTTATGTTTTATGAACATTTCCAGCTTTCAAAATTTCTACTTCTAATTCAACAGCAGATTTTTCTTCTCAACCCATGTATCAGTTAGTTCTTTAAAAATGCATTCCGCTTAGATTTCTTTGTAAAAATAAATTTCATTTAAAATTCATGTTCCTTAGTTTACTTAAAATTGAATGATTTGAGTCATCATATTAGTGAAACTGGCTTAATCGGGTTTTGGTTTACTTAACAGCGTAATCAGATTTACAAATCAGCTCTTAGTAAGAATTTATCACAGATGGAGCCATCGGAAGGGCAAGGGTGTTAGGGAGCAGGGTGTTAGCTTTTGCTGTAGATGCCAGTCTGCCTCACACGGGGAGTGGAGACACCAGTTGACACCTCTTAAGTGGAGTTCTGTCAAGAGAGCTTCTACTGTTATCTCTCTTTTATCCAAACTTCCGAAGTCCTTTATCTGAAACTCTCATCACCATCTACTCAAATATATAATTACTTAGGTACATGATTTTTCCCCTTTGAAAAAAATTACATTTCTGGTTTTTATTTATGTTCAGCTAATGGAAACTTTCATTAAAATTTTATCTTATTGTTAGTAAAGCTAAAACAGTTGAAGTAAATCTAAATGGACTTCAAAAACTATAAATATGGGTGTTTCCACTGTGGCTCTGCAGGTTAAGAACCAGACATAGTCATCATGGGGATGAGGGTTCAACCCCTGACCTTGCTCAGTGGGTTAAGGATCTGGAGTTGCTGCAGGCCATGGCGTAGGTCACAGATGCAGCTCGGATCTGGTGTTGCTGTGGCTGTGGTGTAGGCTGGCAGCTGCAGCTCCAGTTCAAGCCCTCACCTGGGAACTTCCATACGCCACAGGTGCAGCTCTAAAAAACAAAACAAACAAACAAAAACCCATAAATATTGTTTACATTGATAAAGACATTATATGCATCCTGTTACTATTTGTGGGGGTTTCCCCACAAGTACTTGAATCATTTAAACTCATCTATGCAATCAGTGTTTATAAACTACAGATTTTTATGGCTCAGTGAAGTAATATTTTTTCAATGTGATGACCTCCAAAAAGATAATACAGAAAATGTCCTAGGACAATTGAGACCAGACAGCCCTAGGCTGCTGGTTCTCTCTTTGCATATCCCTGCCTTGTGTATTCCCCATACTTTCTGCTCTTATTGCAAAGGACAACTTTAACAAGTTTGCCTGGCTTGAGGGGCTTGACCCACAGCAGACACCACTGGATGACAGAAAGATAAAAGGAGACGGTGCCCAGAGAAATTTGACCCCTTCTCCCACTCTATCTCACCAGCAAAGTTTTAGTAGTGGCCATGTCCCTTGACAACTTCTGTGAGGCAGTCTAGTTCTCAGAGGCTAGACCCCCCCAGGCCCCAACCCCCAGACTCCTGAAAAACCATGTCCTCTTCCTGTCCCATAAGATTGGGGTTTCAGCTTCTTTACGGAGCTCAGCATCCTTTTTTTTAGTTCTCTTAACCCCACCCACACTTCTGCAAATAGTCCCTTGACCAATTTTCCTTTAGATATGCATTCTGTTTCTTGCCAGGACTCTGGCTGATACAACTACCAGATATTCCTCTATAAATGTTCACATTAAGTTTCTATTTGTTTTTTGTTCTTCTTGTTTTTTTGTTTTTTTGGTTTTTTTTTCCCTATATTACTTATGTTGCATAAATCCTGGGTCTAGCTGAGAGCCTAGAGGTAAAAGTCCTCTGGGCCTTTAATAAAACTTGAAAAATGATTTGATAATACGTATCCTACTTCTCCAAAATGTAGCATATTTCTACCCTTTGACCCAGAAATTCACCACTTAGGCTTTATCATTTAGTATAACTGCCTAAATGTTTAATGATACATCTCAGGGATCACAAACTTAAGGGCCCATGAGGGTCAGGCAAGTACTATAAATGAGGAGAGCCGGCCAAGTGCAAGGTGATAGAAAGGGCAGGAAGTGTAGCAGGTGAAATAGATATAAATTTATAACTGAAGGAGTCTCAACTCTGTCAAGAGTTGTTATTACAACTCAAGAAATAGACCTAGTGGTTATTGATCTTTAGAATTTTTTTTTAAGAGAAGCCGAAAATCTGAATTTTCATTTAAATTCTCTTGATTTACAAATGCTGAGTCATTTTTTTTCTTTTTTCTTTTTTCTTTTTTTTTTTTGTGAATGTTTAAAATGATTTGAAGCCCAAACCAGATGACTCTGTACTCTTAATGGGACCCTCAGGGGGTCAGTTACTGAATACTGGTGGCTGTATAAGAATGTTATTGGCTGCATTATTTGAAATAGCAAACATTTAGAAACAAACCAAATAACATTCATGAGATAGACTTTAAGACATATACCTCCAAGGGACTAATTTGCTGCAATTAAAAGGACAAGGCAGATCCATAGGTGTAAACCCCAAAGGATATTCTATGTGTAGTTGACTTATTTTTATCATTTGGAGAATAATATGAAGGTAATGATCTAATATCTTTATAGGGTTCGTGCAATTGTGTGGGCATGAATAACAATCTAGAAACATACACATCATACTGTTGGCAGTGATTTAATTATGGTCGGTGGCAATGGAGAGAATAGAGGTGTATTTATCTTTTTATGTCTTCTTTTCATTAATCTTTTACATTGAGATTATACTATACATGTTAATGAAAATAAAAATAAGATTAAGCTAAGAGTTTCTGAAGCCACATTGGTTACCAAATAGCTTTGGAGCATTTTTGTTCGTCGTGAACTGGAGCAAAAAAAATGGTTAATAGTCAATAAATATTGCCTCTTAGGTTGTACCAGGCACATCTCTAAGAGATGTTCATGTATTAACTCTTCAGAAGTAGCTACTATTACTTTCCCCAGTTAGCTGCTAAGAAAACTTAGGTCCAAAAAATCTAAGTGACTTACCCGAAGTCACACACGGCCTACATCCCACGCAATAAGTGTCATAATACATGAGAGCCGTTGGGCTTTTTGTGTACATGAGCGATCATTAGGGACGGTACCCTATTTCAGCTCAGTGGACCCTGGACAATCACAGTGCCTGGCATACACTGAGCACTCAAGACAACTTACTAATTACATACAGAAAAAAATCAAGAACATGATTTTCAATAGGAAATAAAATATAACTTAAGAATAATCCTCCCCATATCTGAGAGTAGCTGAGATCAGAAAGCTGATCATTCCTGAGAATGGAAAAATTAAAACATCGTCCCTGACGTGTTACTTCAAAGGAAAGCAGTTATGTCCAAAAAAGTCAAAGCAACCCTGTCCTTCTTCCTACGAGTTGTACCATTATGGAATGTTGCCTCCAGTGAAAATGTTCTGTTTTATTGCTTATAAAACAGAACCACCAACAGTGTGCAGAGACTGGAGATAGTGACTATGGTCACCAGATCTCTTAACTTTCTTAAAGTCCTTGTTCATCTCAGGATGTATTTCCCCAGAAACAATTCTTACATTTTATGGGGTTTTCGAATCACAAACTACTACATTAGTCCATTTTTAGAGTAAAATGCTGCTCTTATACAAGCATTCCTGTTACACCCTACAAATTCTGAGACAACATGCTGGAAAACATATTTTTCGTGGCCATCCATTTATAGGCAAAAATGTGAAAAGCCTAAAAAGAAATGCTTCATAACACATCTCTAACTCCTGGCACTTGACGAAATTAAGTTACGGAGTTTAACCAAAGGGGAAAATATTTCTAAATTGAATCTATTTGTGATATACTGGTTTAAAATGTAAAAACTGCCAACATATTCTGTTTACTCCCTTGGCATCTGTTGCATCTGCCAACTGGTGGCCAAAAATTAGAGCAGACTTAACTAATTAGAAGGGTCCCCATCTGGTAGCTGAACTTCTTGTTTATGCTTTCTTTACATTCTAAGTATGGAGATTCGAACCAGAATTTTTGTGGTTTGTAGCAAACGAGACTCTCTGGCCAGCCTACTTGCTATCGCCCCGCTGAGCTGAACTTGGCGCAGATGGAAATGTTCTCTCTATTTTATGGTCTTTCGTCCTATGTTCCTTTGGGGATGAATCATCTCTGCCACAAGAGTTTCCATTGTCCCCAGAACACTTTCTCGGTGATTTTTATCTCTGTGGGACTAGATCTAAGATGAGGAGTACTTCATTGACAAATAAAACTTCCAAATGGAATCTATGCTTTAGTAAAGCCAATGCTATCTTTCCTAGGGATAAAATTCAAGGACACGATTAAAGAAAAACATCATAGGGTAGTTGATTTCTTTGTGGTTCTAATTTAATTGTTGTGAGTATAGTTTCATAATAAAGCAAACTCCCGGCAGAATCAGGCAGCAATTACAGACTCAGGCTTTGATTAAGGACGTCTATGGAAACTTTGGCCCTGTCTGCTCCTAGTTGTGTGTTCTTCAGCAAATTGGCCTAACTTTGCTAAACCTCAGTTTCCTCATATGCACATTTAGCATAATATTTTACGTTCTGCTTCATAGTATGATGGGAATACATCGGTATGTGGCAGAAAGAAAACTGGAAAATAGACACTTAATTTTTTAAAAGACTAATAACTAATAGTCTTTTCAATTTAATGCATGTTGTACCAGTTGGTCATTTTGAAATGTGGTTATTTTGTAATATTTTTAAAATTTCTCTTAGAAGTATTTGATTTCCCTGAACATAATTCAGACAATATCAGAAGACGATTAGAAATATGCAGGGTAGCAGAAGAAGGCAAGCATGAAATTAATATATTATTAAGAAGTTAGAATGACTCTATTCACTTTTCCACACTCTGCCTATATTCCAACATTACTTTTTCCTTTAAGTAGACAAGAAGTGATAGCAAATTTGAAAACAAACTTCCTTGGAGAACTTGAGGAGTTGCTCAACATCTGAGAAGAACATATTATGTGACAGCACTGTTTTAAGCCCTGGGAATAAAAAGATGCTGAAGACATGTACTTTGTTTTCAAAAAGTTCACAGTGTTTTGAGGGAGTATATGAATACTTAAGTTTCTGTGTAAATAACCCCAAGTCTGTGTTATAGTGTCTGGGAACATATTCTAGGAGAAGTGACTTCTGAGATAAAGTTTAAAGGGTTCGTAGAAGTTAGTGGAGCTCCACTCAATAGTGATGATTGAAAGCCATTCCAGTTAAAAAGAGCATTGGGAGCTCAACCATGGGAGTGGAGTTGATCAATAGTATGATGTTTTTCGGGTTAAGACAGCAGTTTAAAAGTGCTGAAACTGGAGTGTCTGTTATGGCTCAGCAGGTTAAGAACTCAACATAGCATCCATGAGAATGTGGGTTCGATCTCTGGCATCACTCAGTGGGTTAAGGACGGGGTGTGGCCTCAAGCTGTGGTATAGGTCACAGATGTGGCTCTGACCCAATGTTGCCATGCCTGTGGAGTAGGCTGGTAGCTGCAGCTCCAATTCAGTCTCTAGCCTGGGGAACTTCCGTAAGCCACAGGTGCAGCTAAAAACAGAAAAAATAAAATGAAAATAAAAAATAAATAATAAATAGAATTGCTGAAACTTTAATGTGCGTGGCAGGCAGAGAGAGAGAGATGGGAAAGGTGGCAGGGACGAATTGCAGAAGGCTTCATGTCAAAGTTCATCCTACAATTGTAATGAGAATCTACTGAAGAGTTTAAAGCAATCAAGTAGCATCAACAGATTTTCATTTTCAGGGACTCAGCAGCGTTGAGGACAGGTTGAAGGAGTATTCAAGATGAACTTTTGAAGTTCTTGCATTAGCTCAGGAAACAAAATCTCTGCTATGGCAGTAATAGTTGGACTAGAGTAGTTAGATCTCCAAAAAAATGGAGTAAACTACGAGGCCCCCTTAATGAATCAGATCTGGGCAGAGCTAACATGGTGAGGGAGGAGGAGAAGTTTGTAGGTGGGTGACTCAGGGGGATGGTGAGGCCACCCATTCACTGCACTAGAAAAGAGAAGAAGAGCAGCCAGTCTGAGCAGGAGGAGGGAGTTGGATTGAGTCTGGAGGGCCTATTGCACATGGGGTCATGGGGAGGCGCAAGTTCCCAGCAAATTAGTGGTAATTAAAACCACGTGAATGAAGGACACTAGCCAGAAAATGTGTAGAATGAGAAAAAGAGTAGCCCAAAGTCATAAACACAGGGAGAGGGGGAAATGAACTTTTAATGAGCCAGAAGAGGAAGGAGAGCCCATAAAGATACCAGAGAAGGGATGGTTGGAGAGGAGAGCCAAGCTAGAAGAGAATCACAAAAGTCAAAAACAAAATATTAGAGGGAGCGCAACAGTGACAAACACCTAATGGAGATCCCCTAACACAAGAACCAAAATGTGCAGTGAGTTATCCTGAACTTCAGTCAAATAAACTTGGATTCAAATCCCTCTGCCACAACTGACCATGTGTGTAACTTTGGACAAGTTTCCAAATCTGTAAAAATGATGCAGTGTATTTCCTCTGATGTTTATTGGACAATGTAACAATAAATAGAACAATGTAAGAAAAGCACCTAGCACAGTGCTAGGCAGAGAGTAATATAGTACTCCCTAGATAGAGGCAAATAGTTTGATTATTTTCCACTAAAATGTTAGTACTATAAAATGATTCCATAGTTTAAATTTTCTAGTCAACGAATTAAAAATACTGTCTTTACATGATTGCTGCACTATGAGAACTGTATGTTAATTGATCTCCCAAACACTTGGTATATACCTGAGCATATGCATTAATGAATGAGGCATAATTAATCTGGCAATTCATGGTCACTTCATATAATTACAGGTCTAACATTTCATCAATTTAGGTAATGCCTTTAAATATAATGGAAATTACAAAATTGTAATCAGGATTTGATGGAGCTTTGATGGGGGATTTATCACATTATATGCAACAAATTTTATATACTCTACACTAGAAATAGTTCCCTTGCCTGTCCAAATCCTCTATTCTCAAACCCATAAATTTGGATGCAAACTACCTGTCATAGTTGCTCTCAGAAAGAAGTCAAGCAGAAAAAATTATGAAATGTACAAGTACTAAAAGGAGCCATAGAATACAATAAAGGTACAAACACAATTTGAGTGTTACCAGATCAAATGCATTATGCTAGCTTCTCTAAGTTACCCAAAAGAGCCCTGTCCTCAAGAAACATACTTTCTAGTAGCAGAAACATGGCATTTCAGAAGACGAAGAAGTCAGATTTCCTGTTGTGGTTCAGTGGGTTAAGAATCTGACTGCAGCAGGAGTTCGATCCCCAGCCCTGCACAGTGGGTTAAGCATTGTCACAGCTGTGGCATTAAGTCAAAACTGGGGCTGGGATTCAATCCCTGGCCAGCGAACTTCCACATGCTACAGAAGCGGCCAAAAAAAAAAAAAAGGAAGAAAGAAAGAAAAGAAAAGGTGAAGAAATCGTATCATCATGAGCCCTCAGAAAAAGCTTTAAAAGGAAGGTTTTATGAGGGATGAAATATTAAATAAAGAATAAACTTGCAATAAGTTGACTCATTCAGAAAGATGCATTTTGTGTCTGTGTTGGGCTTTGATTTCAAGGTTGAGAACTTAATGGCAAATAAGAATTCATCCGGTCCAATGACTTGTTTAAGCGTCAGTTGAATCAATCTAGAGAGAGGGAGCCACCCATCCAAGCATCTAAGGCTTTCCACTGAGTTAACAAACAGTAAAGTAAAAGAGAAATTTAAATATGTTAACTACGGTATTTAAAACTATCTTGCAATAAGAATAACAAAGACTTGTCAGTAAAATTATAACTCATTTGATATCATTACACTTGACACAGTTTACATCCTTCTTACTATTTCACTGCAGTACCCTTTATACAATCTGTCAAAATAAAATTAATAATGTCTGGCCCAACAACCTAACTTTCGGTGTGACCTCTGTTATGCTCCTTACGAAGTAGCCTGAGCCATTCTTAATTCCTATGGGAAATAATCATTGTATAATAACTTTTTTTAAAGAAATAACAGACTTTGACAAGCGAGGGGTGACTGTGGACAGGCACCTGCTAGACCCACAGCAGGTCAGCACATCTTTCCAATGTGGAGGCAACTGTGTTTACACCAGTGAACTTCCATCTAGGAAGAGAGTAATTGGTTCTGCCTTTCTGATTTCTTCAGGGTTTTTTGGATTTCATGATAGGAGTTGCTATCGACATTTAAGGAAGCAAACCCAGAATTCTCATTGTGTTGCAGCAGAAGCGAATCCAACTAGGAACCATGAGGTTGCGGGTTCGATCCCAGCCTCACTCATGGGGTTAAGGATCTGGCATTGCCATGAGCTGTGGTTATAGGTCGCAAATGTGGCTCAGATCCCTCTTGGCTGTGGCTGGCAGCTGTAGCTCCAATTCGACCTCTGGCCTGGGAACTTCCATGTGCTACGGGTGTGGCCCTAAAAAAAAAAAAAAAAGCAAGCCCACAATTATTTAGACATAGCACTGGCATAACTGACTGCTCATCACTGAAACAACAAAATTAAGACATTCTGCAATAAGATTCAAAAAGCTCTGGTAAAAAGTATTTTGGGGTGTGTTTTTCTTATTTTTTACAATGTGATGTTTTGAAAATTCTAGATAATTAAAAAAAAATCATGAAAGAGTATGCTAAACCACATCCAGTTGACACTTTTGTATATGAAAAACAATTTCATCTAGTCCAACCTAATATATAACCTGGAAAATATCACAGCTAATAGCAAATACAATAGCAAACCCAGGTAACCAGCTCCAGAGAAAGAAATAAGACCTAAATATCCATCTATAGATGAATGGATTAAGATGTGGTACATATACACAAGGGAATACTACTCAGCCATAAAAAGAATGAAATAAAGCTATTTGCAGCAACATGGATGCCACTAGAGATTCTCATACTAAGTGAAGTAAGTCAGAAAGAAAAAGAGATATACCATATGTTATCACTTATATGTGGACTCTAAAATATGGCAAAAAGGAACCTATCTACAAAACAGCAACAGACTCAAAGACATGGAGAACAGATTTGTAGTTGCCAAGGGGAGGGAAGAGGGAGTGGGATGGACTGGGAGTTTGGGGTTAGTAGATGCAAACTGTTACATTTAGATAAGCATCCAGCATTGTTGTGAGCTGTGACAGGTCACAGACATGGCTCAGATCCTGCGTTGCTGTGGTATAAGCTAGCAGCTGTAGCTCTCATTCCGCCCCTAGCCTCCTAGCCTGGGAACTTCCAACCCTTAAAAAAAAAAAAAAAAAAAAGAATGGATAAGCAATGAGGTTCTACTGTGTAGCAGAGGGAAATATATCCAGTCTCTTGGGATAGAAGATGATGAGAGATTATAAGAGTAAAAGAATGTATATATGTTCTTTGGCCACTTTGCTGTACAGCAAAATTTGGTACAATATTGTAAATCAACTATACTTTAATAAAAATATAAATAATAAAAAAGTAGACCTTACTGGTGTGATTGAGCCCCTTGCCAAAACAGCTAAATCCCTCTGTTAAACGGATGCACATCCTTACCTGTACACCCCTTTCTGATCTCAATCCCACGTACCCATCTTCATGATGATTATCTTAAACATGGCAGTTGTTTTTATAAACATTCTTTTTTTATTTTTGGCTTTTTTTTTTTTTTTTTTTGCTGGGGGGTGGGGGTGGGCTCACATTGTTGTTGTACCAGCGACATATGGAATTTCCCAGGCTCAAGGTTGAATCAGAGCTGCACCTGCCAGCCTACACAACAACCACAGCAACACAGGATCCCAGCTGTTTCTGTGACCTACACCACAGCTCACAGCAATGCCAGATCCTTAACGCACTGAGTAGGCCAGGATTCAAACCGGAATCCTCAAGGGTTATAGTCGGGTTCATTACCGCTAGGCCACAATGGGGAACTCCCTTATAAACATTCTTTAAATTTGATTAACAGTGACCTCATGGCCATTCTTGCACAAGTTTCCTTGAGCACAAGACTTCCCCTAAGATAATACTAAGGACAGAAGGTGCTGGCTTATTGTGTATATATACCTCTGCCTCCCTGGATTTTGCTGATGATTCTCCGGTGTGGTTGTTATAATTTATAGTCTCACCGGCCAGCTAAAATTTCACACGACTCCACATGCACCAAGACATCATTACCAGACTTCTTAGTTGTTTCCAATGTGAAGGGTGTAAAATGGTCTGTCACCATGGATTTAATCTGTGTCTTCATGCTCACTAGTACAATAATTTCCTTATTAAGTATAAGTATTGTAGTTTCCCAACTTGAGCATAAACTATATATTCACTCTGGGTTAATGAACTATCTGGGCATGTCTGCAGGCCTATAGAAGGGGGATCACTTGAAATCTATTTGAACATGAATCTTAGGATTCTCCTGGGAGAGAGAGAATTCCTGTGCACACACCTAGCATAAGGCCATTAGGTTCCTATCTAAGGGGAGAAAGTGAGTCTGGATATTGTTTAAGCTCGAAGCCAGTGGTTTGGACCGTTCACTTCTCAGGATTAGCCTCAGGGACTCATGAATGAATCCTTGAATGAGAAAAAAAAAAAAAAAAACGAAATATAGTCTTGTTTTGCTTTGTTTTGTTTTGAAGTCTCCCTTGGTCAATTCTCTAAGATGCTGGAAGAAATTCAAGGACACAAGGCTTTGAAGCTCCAGCAAGCGTATGGCAAGTCTCACCCTCACAGTGTCTGCCATTTTTCTCGGTGTTCCGCTCTGGACCTGGCCGGGCCTCTGCTGATCACTCCAGTGCCCGGTGGGCCTGTCTGCCGCTGAGCCCACCAAGGGCCAGGAGCAAACAAAGGCTCCTAACGTTTCTCCCACGGTTCTGTTCCAGATGTGAAACTACTTTGGCTTCTTCTCAGACTCCCCGGCTCTCTGCTTCCTCTTCTCGCCTCCTTTGCCTCCCATCTTTAACGAGAAAACAAACCATCCCTTTACACATTTCACTGAAAAGAAAAAGGGAAGGAGAGGGCTCTGGGCATTGTGTTCCCACATGATCTTTTGTCTTTTTTTTTTCCCCCCCTTGGCTTTGGATTATTGTCATTTCTGATATATGTGCCTAAATAGGCAAAACAGTCATTATATTGCCTTAATGACGATAGATCTTAAGAGATTGAGAGTATGAAAGAACAAAGGGGAACAAAAGGAAAAATCGTAAAGCTTCATATTTTGCTTCTCTCTGTTTTTTCATTACACTTTATATTTAAGACCCCCCCCCATATAGACTGTAAACTCTTTCAGTGCAGGTAGCATTCTTTGTCCTTTGTGTCCTGAGGTCCCACACCCGGCATCACACAGCCCCTATAGCGATTCGTGAACAGTAATATCTATCAACACTTAGAAGTTCACATAACAAGGTGGATATCTTGAAGAAGTAACTCTTACCCTGTTGGCCTTGCCTAAGATACACTGGTTGCTCTTAAATAAAGGAATAACCCACATATTAAATTACATTTTTTTGGAAAGAAAGGCTGGTAAATGGACAAAATGTGATAATTTTTTACTTATAAAAATAACTATGAAAACGTCAAGCAATTAAAAAATGCTTTCAAACAACAATGATAATGATAGCTACCACTTTGGAACATTATTATGAGCCAAGTACTAGTGTGTGTGTGTGTGTGTGTGTGTGTCTGTCTGTCTGTCTGTCTGTCTGTCTATCCCTATCTCCACTTTCTCCATTGCTCTCTCTCCCCCACCCCACCCCCGACACACACAGCCCAGACTTTCAGATCTCATCTGTCTGTGAATGCAAAACAAGATCCTTTAATCTCCCTTTAGTGCTACCTGTTAAATTATCTAGAAGTCTAGTCAGCTCCCAGGGTTCGCCACCCCAAATATTCTCAGGTTTTTCATTTGCAGAGTTGGTTACTTAGAATTGCCCTCAGCCCTACACCCATCCTTTTCCTGTCTACTCTTTAATGCTGGGACTAGGGTTTTGTAAACTACATTTCTCAGACTTCCTTGCCAACCAGCTTGCTGCCTTTTTGCCTGTCCTAAGAGGAGGGCCTGGCCAGTTCATAAGCAAGAGGAATGGAAAAGGCATATCTCTCTCTCTCTCTCCTCTATGTTCTTTTCTGTCTTGAAGCTTCTAGCAGCAGCTCTAGAAGTTGCAGCAATTTCCCAGCAACCAGGCCTTTGCCTCAGTACCCCTCCCCCACAGTCTCTCACTGGGCTGACTGCCCTGCCCTGGTGCATGTTTCCTTTCTTGTTTCCTTGGCTATAGTAGCTGTTTCCTGCTATTATTTATCTCTGGATTACCTCACTTCCCCTTTTGACTTCCTCAGCCCTTTCAACACTGGATAACCAATTCCCTACATTAAATTCCCTCTGTTTGAAGCACTAAAAGTGTTTTCCATTTTTTCTGACTAGACCTTGGCTAAGGCACTTTATTAATCAGTCTCCTCAATCAGCGTGGGAACTCAAAACCATCCCTCCATATAAGAATCTGCAAATCATTGGTCATATATGCCTGTATAGTATACACACACACACACACACACACACACACACACATTTTTAGGGATTATCACACTAACAATTATCCCATGGTAGAGAACAGTTGCGGTTTTTACTCTCATTGTTCATGTATCATTTTATAAACTTTTCATTTTGAAAAAAATTCAAATCTCTCTTTTTTTTTGGCCATGCCTACTGCATGCAGAAATTCCTGGGCCAAGGATCAAACCCACGCTACAGCTATAACCAGAGCCACAGCTGTGACAAGGCCAGATCCTTAACCTGCTGAGCCACCAGAAAATTCCTCAAATATCTTAGAGGCACATAAATGTGTTATAAAATATTTATATTCATTAATTTGATTATATTAATTGGACACGATATGTAATATAAATAATAGGAGGTGAAATACCAGACACAAAGTAAAAGCATGTGACCACAAAGTACCTTTCTCACTGACTTAATAAATGTTTATAAAATTAATATTACTTTGTTAATTTTACGTTATTATATTATTTGTCACATTGTCATTTCTTCAATTAAAGCATAAACTCTCTTAACTTTGTTCATTTCTACTCTAAGACATGCTTTCATGCATTAATCTGGTACCAATCGGAATACACTATAAATGAACAAAAGACTTTGAATCAAAAGAAAATAGAGCGCCAAATGTAAGATTGGTAATTACCTCTCCTGGGCACCTGTTTTTACTATAACTGAACAGCAGGATACTGCATGACTCCAAACAATGTCTAAAAGGAGGAATAAAGTAATTTCCACAGAACAAGTTAAAGATTGAGTGACTCCATTTTGCTGGTTTGTGTTGCAAACTTAATGCCATTTAAATGTATTTTTTATAGTGTGTTAATAACAGTAATAAAAAAAGAGGAAAAAATGACAACATACAGCTATGTTACAACAAGCAGATGGTGGCTGGAGATGGGCTGTTCTCCAACTGTTCCTATTCTTTTCCGATTCATGATCAGTAAAAGGAATAAACATTAGTGTTCCCCTGGTCTGCCATAACTTTCCAGATATATGGTTCAGAACCTCAGTATCTTACCAGAGCCAAATTCTATACAATAATTGTTTACCACTCTAAATTTAGAATTGCTAAGTAAATGGTGACTTAGAAAGTTCAGGATGTCATTCTTTTGGAATTATAGACAAAATTTGTCTTCTACCTCCGTTAGGAAAGACTAACCAAAGGCAATAATTTATAGACATATTTTATTAGCAAAGATATATTCTTATTCCTCTTAACATTTATTTGGTGAAAACTTGTTTTAATGAGCATCATAATGGAATAGATCAGTATTAAATATTTGTGTCTACGTTTGCAGTCTGGCTTATGTATATTTTTGCTGACATGAATTGGCACTGATCTTTAAAATCCATTTGGGGACATATTTATATTTGGGGACATATTTAGTAAAACATACACTGTACATAAAATAGATTCACCTAATCATAATGAATTTGTGATCTGGTTTCAGCAGCTGATTTTACACCATGAAACTCAATGTCTGCTCTAATTATCTGTACAACATCTATATTTTTTACATTCTTGACATCCCATTATATATTAGGCCATTGCAAGAAAAACTGTGGCATGGAAGAAGTTGACCTTTTTCATCCTTATATCCTCATTTCTGGATATTTACTAGAATTGCATGTGTTACTCTTTGTCATCAACAGGCTCCTAAATTCCTCATGACCCTTCAGTTTCCATAAGGAAACCTACGTTGTGCATATAGTCTGATATAAATTCACACTAAAGTGTAAAGGACTGCTATGTGTATACCTATGATAACTCAGGGGCAAGTGGCAATAACTGAGCATAAAGCCTTAAGTCAGTCCCCTCTTCCATGACTACTGCTACTGTCTCAGTTCAAACCCTGACAAATTCTCCTCTCATCTCTGACAACAGCCTCCAAACCATCTCCCTTTCTCCATAGCCTGGTGTCCCTATGATCCAAGTCAGACTACACCAGTGAAGTCTTTATAAAAGGAAGTGTTCATCTTGTTACCCATCTCTGCCTCAAAACTTCTCCATCCCTTACTTGATAAAACTAAATTTTGTCTAATTTTCTGACCTTATCTCTTCCTATACCATTCTTACAACTTATTCAGCAGCTACCAATTTTCACAATGTTTCATGCTGCCATGTTTTGGTCAGGGTTTTTTTGTTTTGTTTCCTGTTTTTGTTTTTTGTTTATTTGTTTTTTACTTTGTTTTATCTAGTTGGAATAAGTTCTACCATTGATCCATTGGGTGGAATTTTGTTAGTCCTTCAAGACTTAGCCCTAGTCTGAACTCCTCTCTCAAGCCTCTGTGGCACCTGTTTAACAGCAACTACTCTCTACTTGACAATCCTTATATATATACATATCTGTGCTTTTCTGTTTCTCCTACTAGACTGCACATCCCTTGAGGCCAGGGACTATGTCTTTATCTATATCTTATATGACTTTTATTCCCCACAGTTGAGAATTACAGGTAGTTTATACTTGTGTGTTAGTTGAATATACTGAAATAACATACTGGCAATTATTACATATCAAACACCATTAAACCATAGAGGAAGCATTTTTGTGAAATGGAAGCTTTGCACTTGAAGGAAGATATATTTAAGCTGCTTAATCATAAGGGAAGTGTGTCAAAAATCTGTACTCTTTATATAACTACAGTAGCGGACATTTGCTCGGTGTCTTCCAATATGTGTTGTACTTCTCTCTCCCTTTATTAACAGTATGTGATTTGGAAGGAATTAATTTGTGTTCATATCGTTCCTCTTAGAAGAAAATCTCATCCTTCAGCCACTGTGGTTAGTTCATATGCAGTCACATGATAGAAGGCAGGCCAATTAAAGCCAATGGAAACCAGTTCTGGGATTCTATGTCAGTTATCAATCACGAAAAGTGATTTTTTTGTTTCTGTGTGGTTATAAGTGAGAACAGACGTAACTCAAGGAAATAAAGACAATCTCTCTGTGGCACGGAAAAAATAATCTGTTCTGGAGAATGGGGCCAACATTGAGAAATTGGATCCAAATATAAAGAGAATCTAGATATCTCAGAGATATATAGTTACATACATATAGATATACTTATATGAGGTTTGGACAAAACTGCTTTTAGGTTTCCATTTCTAGCCAAATATTTCTTTTTTATGCACTGTTTTATTTTTTAGATCAGTTTTATACTTACAGAAAAGTTACACCGAAAGTAAAGAGTTCCCATACACCCCTCCTCCCCCCAACAAAGTTTCTCCTGCTATTAATATCTTTCATTACTCTGATACACTAGCTAAAACTGATGAACTGTTACTGATACATCATTATTAACTAAAGTCCTTGGGTTTCATTAGAGTTCACTCTGTGTTGTATAGCTGGATGGGTTTTGACAAAGGTATAATGTCATGTACCCACCATTACAGTATCATACATGATAATTCATTGCCCTAAAAATCCCCTGGGCTCCATCCATTAGTCATCTCTCCCTCCCTGCAAACTCCTAGTAACCACTGATGTTTTCACTTTCGCCATAGTTTTACCTTTTCCAGAGTGTTGTAGGGTTAGCTCACACAATATTTTGTCTTTTCCATCTGGTTTCTTTCACGTAACAAAACACATTCAAGATTTCCTATATCTTTCCATGGCTTAATAGCTCAATTCTTTCTATTACTGAATACTAGTCCACTGTTTGGACTTCACTGAACCACAGTTTGCTGGTCCATTCACTTAGGTTGATGAACATCTTGGTTGTTTCCAAGTTTAAGTAGTTATGAACAAGGCCACCATAAACATTCTGGTTTACTGGTTTTTGTGTGGAGTAAGTTTTAGCTCAGTTGAATTGCCAGATTGTATAAGAAGGTTATGTTTAGCTTTGCGAAAAACAGCCAAAGTGTTTTCCAAAGTAGTTAATACCATTTTGCATTTCCTTGCAATCAATGAGAGTTTGTGTTATTTTAATTTTCACCAATATTTGTTTCCTTCTGTTTTAAATCCAGTGTTAATGTAATTTTTTAGACACATAATAATTGATAGAACTCTAACTACTAGAGAAAACATAAAAACAAAAGTGGTAAAAATACATAGGTATAACATAAAGATCCAAGTCTTTGGTAACTGGATTAGAACTCCAGTTCTTTCATTTGTGAACTGTGAAATTTGGGACAGGTTAATTAACCTCTCTGAATGTCAGATTTTTTTTTTTCTTGGTCTTTTTTTTAGGTGTTTTTTTTTTGCCATTTCTTGGGCCGCTCCCGAGGCACATGGAGGTTCCCAGGCTACGGGTCTAATCGGAGCTGTAGCCACCAGCCTACCCCACAGCCACAGCAAAGCAGGATCCGAGCCCCATCTGCAACCTACACCACAGCTCAAAGCAACGCCAGATCCTTAATCCACTGAGCAAGGCCAGGGATCGAACCGCAACCTCATGGTTCCTAGTCGGATTCATTAACCACTGAGCCACAACGGGAACTTCCTGAATCTCAGATTTTTTTATTGGTGTAGAGAGCAGAGGAAATACTTTTCCCGAGACTGTCATAAACCCTGAACATAACTGACACCCTAATGATTCGTGTATTTAAGAAGATCGTGAGTTAGATTATCCCTGTGGAAATTAGAAAAACGTAAGTGAGAAGAAATGGAAGCGTATTGTTAAATTCTCTTTTCTTATGAGCCTCAGATCAATTTAATTTCCTCTTTTGCATTCTTTGTCTATACAAAAAATAAATAAATAAAATTCGAAGGAAGTGAAGGTAAATGTCTCAGAAATTTCTCTTCCAAAATGATAGATCTGAACTCCATCAGTTTTTGTTTGCCTATACCTGATTCACCTCCATGTGGTTAATGAACTAATTAATGAAGCATAACAATATCCGTCAGTTTAGTGTTCCTACATATTGATTATACGAACAGTGGTGTCATCACTTTGAAGTGGAGACAACATGAAATGAAACTAAGATAATGCTTCATTTCTTACTAAATAGATTTCCTCTGCACAAATAGAGAAATTCTTGAGGAGACATTTTACTCTTACTTCAGTATTTTCTGGTCATCTCTTCCCATGCCTATCTAAATGTTTCCTTCTTTTCAACATTTTTTGTCTTTGAGAAATGGACCTATGCTCACAATCTTTTGGCTCGCTTTTAGGTCCCGAGCCACAAAACCTTGTTATGTGTTCTTTTACCTTTCTTAGGCCAAATGTAAGAGTAATGTGGATGAACTATTAAAATAGTACAATATATATCCCAATTCTTTATTTTACTTGATTGACAGAGGTCTTCAGTGGATAAGTCTATCAAAATGTAAATATCTATCAAGAAGCTCTATGTGCTACATATTGCAGGAATTTCTGGGAAGCTACAAAGAACTATAGAAAGGAAAAATCTCTGATTTTTCTCTCTATTGTTTTTGGCAATCACTTTTCATAAGGATTCCATAGGCCCTAGCTAACTCTTTAAACTAGCCCAAATAATTGCTGGTTTCTCCTGCTCTCCTATTTCTAAAAAGCTTTTCCTTTTTTCATTTTTGTTTTCACCTCTCTGCTAAAGATAAGTTTTTTTTTATTTACTAATAAAGTTTATAAATGTAAAATCGCTCAATCTAGATTATGATTACCTACAAAAATGGTAAATCTAAAACATCAGTAAGTCATTGTACTTTGATAATACATAGGTTTACTCACTGAAGCAACTAATAAAAGTATTAAAATGTATTGACAACTACTATTTGTGCCAGGAGCTGTTGCATTAGATATGAGTGACACCAAGCTGAAAAGAGTCCATTCTCTGAAGAAGTGAAGCGTCTGGTAGAAAGTGGTAGGCATATAAACAAGGTCAACAATACTTATCAGTCAGTGTCTACCCAAGAAACTAAAAATCCCATTAAAGACAACAGAAGGAATTTAATGCAGGGAATTCTTAAATGGGTGACAGGAGTGGGAGAGACAAACAAGGAACAAGTAGGTAAATGAGAGATTAACAAAATAGCAAGTCACTCCATCATTGCAAAAACAAGAGGACCAGAATCATCTAACAGAAATAAACCACGGCTAACCAGCCAAGTGAGAAGAGATGGACCCATGAAGGAAACAGAACTCCTATAGGGAAAGTAGCCCGAGGCAGAAATATCTTAACTTTCTCAATCCTCCCTTTTGGATTTTCAGCCAGTGTGTCCCATTGACAAGTTGACCAACACCAACTGGAATCTAACTGATGTAGGAGCCTTAGAAGTTCACCCCACAGCAGACAAGCTCCCCACAGGATAAAGCAGAGCAGGAGAAAGGTCCAGATGTCATATATACTATGACAATAGTCAGAGCAAGGCAGGGTGGAAGCATAAAGGAACTGGTCAATTCTGTGGTGAAAGAAAGAAATGAGCAGTCAACTTCTCATACTAGTATCTAAGAATGGACATAGTAAGGAAGAAAGAAAAGAAGGAAAGACAGAAGGAAGAAAGTAAAGAAGGAAAGAAAGAAAAAAAGAAAGAAGTAGGAGAGTTCCCGTCGTGGCTCAGTGGTTAAGGAATCTGATTAGGAACCATGAGGTTGCCGGTTCAATCCCTGGCCTTGCTCAGTGGGTTAAGGATCCGGCGTTGCCTTGAGCTGTGGTGTAGGTTGCAGACGTGGCTGGGATCCCACGTTGCTGCGGCTCTGGTGTGGGCCGGTGGCTACAGCTCCGATTAGATCCCTAGCCTGGGAACCTCCATATGCCGTGGGAGCAGCCCTAGAACAGGCAAAAAGGCAAAAAGACAAAAAAAAAAAAGGGAGGGAGGACCAGAAAAAAGTCATTCAATCTTGAGTCTTATTTTTTAAAAAGGGGGCTATATATATTCTCTGTTAGTGAAAAAGAATGTTAGATATTAAGATGTAAATTGACCCAGAGAGTATTTCTATGAGGGTAACAGCTCAGGGAATGTCACATCCAGATAGCAACTGCTCTGTAATTTAGTGCTCCAATGGTCTTAAGTAAAGTTAGAATAATAAGAGTCTAGCTCATAAAAGGGAAACTTTATGATTTACCCTTTAGATTCCAGGGGATTCCAGGAAAGGTAGTGGTGATTCGAGATCTATAAAGGAAACTTTCATTCTAAGTGTTCATTACAGCTATGGTAAGCTAAACCCAAAAAGAAATCCAAGTGTCAGATCTTTTACATATCACAATTGGCTTCATGCTCCAAGCCTGGCAAGGATCAAGAAAAGAAATGAAAACATTGGGGTCATGAGCTGTAGAAGAAACTTAATGAAGCAGAGCCCCAAGGCGTCAGAAACCACACAGGAACAAGATAGTTAAGAGTCTGAGCCTGCTCAGCACAAAGCCTTTCTTGCCAGGAAGAAAATAAACTGAGAATCGATAACCTCGAATTCTGAAATCACCTGAAAATTTTGAACAATGATATTTACCTGTCCTTTTTAAACTGATACATGACAAGGTCAGAGTTGCATGAACACTACAACCTGGGAAATTTTATCTCCCTGATGACCTCACAAATCTTATTTTATCTTGTGCCCCAGACATTACCATGGTGGTATGCATCTCTTGATGTGAGAAAAATGCCCCCGAGAAGACTAGAACTAAAATCGTATGCTCTATAATTCTGTCTGTGTGTTTGTATTTCTTTTATATTTCCACCACATTTTTTCCCCAAAACGTGCCCGTTAGAAACAGAAGGAAACACAAATAAGTACCTTCAGTCTCCCAAATCTATTGTTTATACCTTCCTCTGTTTTTGTCATCTTGGAGAGAAAAACTAATTTCTCAAAAGATTAATGAATTCACATCATCAAAAACAGTTTGCTGGAGACCAGCAGATCTTTCACTAAGAAAGGAAAAACACTCCATGATTTAATCCTAAATCTTTGACCTTCGTTATTGCCTCCTTTGTATTCAGCTTGTCTCTTAAAATTGTCAAAAGCCCTAAAGTCATTTTTGATGGTCACAGAAACCCATTATTAAAGCATTTTACTTAATCAGTGGACAGGAAATGGCATATCGATATAATAACTTTGTCTGCAAGAAATGATACTTGGGGGGCTATCTTTAAATGACTAGGAAGGATGTCAGGGGGACTCCTGCCTTGAAGAGACCCTCAATCTTATCCAGCATTTGTGAGAAGAAAATACATTTAGGATGTTGTAAAAGATTGCTGTGCACACCTGAACCTAGGTAAAAACAAATACATGTAAAGGAATTGTTCTCTAAGGATTCTGTTTCTCTGAAATTACTCAGAATCAAGGTTCACTACAGAGAGGCTTTTTGTTTCAACAAGACAGGACAACTGCCGTGTACTTAACTTGGAGGTTGTATAGCTGCTAAATCGTCTTACCATCCCAATCTAATTTATCCCAGTGTGGTCCCCATGATTCACGTTGTTTACCATACAGAGTATTGCTGGAGTCCTAAAAAATGTCTGAGAGAAAAAGCTGACAAGTTTTCTCAGAACCCCTTCCTTCAAGGACATCCATCATTCCAGTTTGTATTCATTTTCACCCTAAAAGCTGACCACTTTGGAGAGACAAAAGTGGAAGAGAGGATGGAATTTGAAAAGATCATCTGGTTCAGTCCTTCCTACCAATAAATGTCTGAATCACCCAGAACAAATACTTAGTTTTGTGAAGACCTTGGAGAGGGAAGGGATGGGAAAGAAGGGATTTATGGAGCGCCTAACAAATGTAATCTCAACATCTGCAATATCCCTTGATACCAAATTCCATCACCTTCATATTAAAAAATGTCTTCCTTGTGTCTAATACTCATCTTTCTTCCTCTGTTTTTATGGCAATTTATTATATCTTTATTGTCCAGAATTATAGAGAATAAATGTTGAGCAAACTTTCTCAATTTAATAGATGTACAGACGGAGACCACAATTAAAACGCCCTTTGTACTTCCCCAAGCCCCCAGACCAATCCTATTAGTCATTCTTTATATAATCATTTTCATTCTTCTAAGTATTTTGTAACTGTCCATGTTTTCACATCTCTTTAAATATAGGAGAGTAGGAGTTCCCGTTGTGGCTCAGCGGGTTAACGAATCCGACTAGGAACCATGAGGTTGCGGGTTCAGTCCCTGGCCTCGATCCATGGGTTAAGGACCCAGCGTTGCTGTGAGCTGTGGTGTAGGTCGCAGACACAGCTTGGATCTGGCGTTGCTATGGCTCTGGTGTAGGCCAGCAACTACAGCTCGATTAGACCCCTAGCCTGGGAACATCCATGTGCCGAGGGAGCGGCCCTAGAAAAGGCAAAAAGACAAAAAACAAACAAACAAACAAAACTAAATAAATAAATAAATATAGGAAAGTAACATTGAAAGATTGTAGCCTTTTGTCTGTTTTATTCTTGTCTCTGCATTAAATGGGGTAGGCTTATTTCCACAATGGCATCGTACTGCTGACTCATTCAGCGTTTACTCAACTAAGCCCCAGGTCCTTTCCTTTTTATTCTAGTGCACAAATAGTTCTTCCTCAAATTGTATTTATAATGTTTACATTTTTGTCCCTAAGTAACTGAGCAAACATATTGTGGCTATAGCCAGGGGATGTAAAGAATTAAAGACAATAGGTTTTAGAGAATCACATTGAGAATAACACTAGTTCCCTCCAGCACCACATTTTTAAGAACAAGCTTCAAAATATTTTGGAATCAATTTTAATGAATCTGTCCCATTTATTGTTTTAAAGTCTCACTGATAAAAGGTAAAATCTTTGGCTGGTCAAGGAATTACCTCGGCTGATCTTAGTTCCTTTGGGAAGATATGACATATAGAGGGGATTGCAATTTAGGGTAGCAAGAATTTGCCAAAGTAAGTGCATAAATAAAAAGGGTTGTTTCATCAGAATATCATGAGTAAAATCTGAAAATACTATAGAAACAACTATAAATTTTGAAATTTGGATGCAAAAAAAAAAAAAGGCAAGAGACAGAAAGCTAGCTCTTCTCAGCTTCTGGGTATCTTTCAATGGGGATGTTTCTGTCACTAGAAATAAATGATAAAACACTCAGCCTTAGATCTAGGCTAAATAGATATTCTCTTGGAAACAGGTACGTGCCTCAATAAAATCTGATCTTTATGGGGTATGTACCAATTTAGAAGTATAACCAGTTTTTAGAAAGTCCTCATTATATTAACTTTAAGAAATAGTCATCATTTCACCCTTTACGGTTAAAAAAACTAATAAGTAAAAACCTCAATTAGAGTTGGGCTACCAGAGGGGGTGTTCTCATGCCCTTCAAGGATGGTAGAGCCCAACAGGAGGAAGAAAGTTTCCTCTTCATTTATGCTGAGGACACAGCCAGTGAAAAGCCATAGAATCTTTGTTCACCATAGCTGCCCCCATTCCATTTTGCTACGATGGAATTTGTTAAAAGACTTCATGGGGTTTACACCCTCAGAGGTAGAAAGGCCTTGGCTTTTCTCACCACAAAAGGGGCTCTCCTTCCCTTGTGAGTGGGGACTTGTGGTGGTTGCAGACCCCGAGTTGCATTTCTCTGCTGATCCTTAATAAATCTATCTTTGCTAGAGAACAACAATTTGAGGAAAAACAACAACGTTGCTGTGGCTCTGGCGTAGGCTGGAAGCTACAGCTCCGATTAGACCCCTACCTAGCCTGGGAGCCTCCATATGCCGCGGGAGCAGCCCCAGAAAAGGCAAAAAGACAAATATATAGATATATACATTCTTTTATAGTTTCACTTTTTTTTGTGTAACTTCTTTTTGACTTCTGTATCATTTAGGACATTGGGTTACAAATTACAGAATACTCAAGTGTATAAGAAAACTTAGTTACATGATTACACCTAGCCACTTGGGAGACTGGGAAATGAAGTCTCAATCTGGGTATGCATGGAGAAGCTAACACCAGGATATAATTCTGTCCATCACTGAAAAGATAAATCTGGGTATTACTAGAGTCTGCATAGTCACACACAAAGACTTATAATCGTTCTGTTTTGTTTTTAAAGGACGCTAGTAATAGTATTTTTAGATTGAAGCATGTATTATGATTAGTTTAGCAATATATATATTTAAACTATGCTCTTCCAAGGTTTAATATTCTACCAAAATGCTCCTAGTCTGCTTCTGTGGTTAAAAAAAAAAAAAGAAAGAGTTAAGCAATACAAACTTGGCCCCTCCATTTCTCTTCAACAAAAGTAGCAGTATTTTCATCTGATATATGTTATATACAGAGGCTCTATATAACATGGGTTAATCATAGACATTTTATTCTCATTCTAAGATGGATAAATATTTTTAAGAAGCCCATCTCCATTACTTAAAAAAACTATTTTTTTAAGGTCAAATTGTATTGAAAGCAGAAGATTGAAACTTTTTTCAGATACTACTATATAAGAAAGGAGAAAACTGAAAAAAGTAATCTGGTGTATATGTGAGAAAATGTTTCTACTTGGAATGTGAGAAGAGAATTTTTCAATCTAGAATGTAGAGAAGAATATGATTTCTAGATAGGTACGCTCAAATAACAGGAACAAACAACTTTGGTCTGAACTGAATGTTAGATCCCAGTATTTTTACTTTCCTGTGGAGTGCTTATGACTTGCTATCAAGTCTTACAGTGCCGCGGGGGACAAGGAATGGTATTCTTTGAATTCCCCCAGCCTTCTCCACACCCATCCACTTAATTTTTTTTTACCATTTGTTTGCTACATGTTTCTTGGTATTTAGAATCTTAGAACATGTTCAAGAGACAGAAAGTTGACCTCTGACGTCTAACACAATTATAATTTCAATTCCAAGTGAACACCCACTCAATCCCTTTGACAGTAATCCTTGCCAAAGCTTTAATACATAGGGTAAAATCTCCCAAGGCTAGAACTTCTTCTTGGCAGAGGGACATCAAGGGGATGGAAAATACTTTGAAAGAAGAAGGACCTAGGTTGTGTTTTGTTTTTAACTTTTATACATCAAAGTTTTATCTTTGCCAAGCGCTTCTTCTTCCAGGTTCAGCCTGCAAAGTCTAATGGATAGAAAGGATATCCTCTCATGAGATTTTGCTACAATGGAATTTGTTAAAAGACTTCATGTGGTTTACACCTTCAGAGACAGAAAGGCCTTGGCTTTCATGTTCCCATCCTGGCTCCAGGGATCTTTGTATTCTTTCACTTCTTTTCTCAGTATTTAAGAGTAGAATCCACATCACTGTAATAGTTTTACTCATCTTTTCCTTGTAAGTTTTCTTCTTTATGTGTGATTATACTCTTTTTCCATTTTGAAAAATTTACATTATTTCTATTGTTTTCTTTTTGCATTTTATCAAAGAACTCATTAAATTCTGGATACATGAAGACAAATTAAAAATAAACCATCCATTTCTTTGAGCTGTATTGCTCTAATTTATTAACCCTGTGTGAGGCAGTTCTTCTGGTCAAAACCAGGACTCTTTTTTTCTTTTCTCTTTTTTGGCCAACCCTTGGCACATGAAGTTCCCAGGTCAGGGATCAGATCTGAGCTGCAGGTGCCAGAATATCAGATCCTTTGACCTACTGTGCCAGGCTGGGGCTCAAACCCGTGTTCCCAGGTTCCAGAGACACCACCGATCCCATTTTATCACAGTGGAAATTCCAGGACTTATTTTTCTATTCTAATCTTCATTTTCTTTGTTCTTGTCATTCTCATTTGGGATTTCCCTAATAATTACTTATTATTCTACCCCACATGTTTTCCCAGGACTCATTCCTTAACCCTTATCCACAAGTCTGTAACTGGGTAGTCTTTTTAATAAAAAATCTGAGTGAATGTATATCACAGAGTGTGATTGATGTGTGACACATGCGAAATTTATTCAGCCCCCTCCAAAGGAAAAAATCTCTCATTTTGGTAAATTGTCTATGTTCCTTAATGCTCGTGCTCACCTCAAATTAGAGAGAAGTAAAACAATAGCTCCTTAAGGCAGTGAGTCTCGAGAATCATGAAAATTTTGTGAAGGGTAAGTATCTCTAGGTGATCAGTATCAAAGGTAGAGGAATGCTGGTTTCAAAAACCTTTGTCTTGGAGTTCTGGCTGTGGCACAGCAGAAAAAGGGGTGTCTCTGCAGCTGCAAGATGCAGGTTGGATCCCTGGCCCCCCTACAGTTGGTAAAAGACCCAGTGGTGCCAGAGCCACAGTGTAGGTGGCAACCATGGCTTGGATCTGGTCACTGGCCTGGGAACTCCATATGCCACAGGGTGACCTAAAAGGGAAAAAAAAAATCTTAGTCTTTTTTTTTTTCTTTGGTCTTTTGTCTTTTTAGAGCCGCACCCATGGCATATGGAGATTCGCAGGCTAGGGGTCTAATCGGAGCTCTAGCCACCGGCCTATGCCAGAGCCACAGCAATGCAGGATCTGAGCCATGTCTGAGACCTACACCACACCAGAGCTCACCTCAACACCAGAGCCTTAACCCATTGAGCGAGGTCAGGGATTGAACCCGCATCCTCATGGTTCCTAGTTGGATTCATTTCCACTGCGCCATGACGGCAACTCCAAAGTCTTAGTCTTTAAAAAATTTTTTTTACTATAGTTGATTGACCATGTACAATGTTCCTTCAATTTCTGCTCTACGGCAAAGTGACCTAGTCACAGATATATATGTTGTCTATTTATAATAAACATTCTTTCAAAAATCTTAGTCTTTAGTAACCCTACATCCTCCTGTTCTGAGCCCCAGCCACTTCACTCCCTCACATGGCTTGAGGGCATAAGGATTCCCACAGTTCAAAACCATTTAATTTGTGGAAAGTAATTAAATGCCCAAATAGCATTTCAGAGAGTGAAGATCAAAGATATGCAGCCACTATTATTGGAAAATCTTTTTCTTTTTAAAATCAGGCAAATATATTGCGCAAAGAAAAATTGAAGCATTTGCCTTTTGTTGTCAAAGAAAATTTTCCAGGGAAATAAAAATATTGATCGGCTCATTTACCACATGAAACTATCCAGAAAATTGTGCATATTTTGTTTAAGATGGTAACACGAGAGTAATCATATTTATTGTTCGAGCTAGGGCACTCGTCAGAGGAAGAGTGATCATTGTCAATAATTAGGTTTGAGGGAGTTCCCGTTGTGGTTAAAGTACCCGATTAGTATCTGAAGATGTGGGTTCGATCCCTGGCCTCACTCAGTGGGTGAAGTATCCGGCATTGCCATGATCTGTGGTATAGGTTACAGACACGGCTCAGATCCCCAGTTGCTGTGGCTGTGGTGTAAGCCAGCAGCTGCAGCTCTGATTCAACCCCTAGCCTGGGAACATCCATACGCCACAGGTGCAGCCCTAAAAAGACAAAACACACACACACACAAATAATACTTAGTTTGGAACTGTTTCCAAACAAACTGAGACATACGATCATCCTTTTAAAAAAATCACAGATAAGCGTTACACACTTAGATATAAAAACAGCCCATAATTGCATAACTATTTTTTAATAAAAATGTTGAAAGATCCCCAGATACACTAAACAAAATAGAAAAGAAAAAAAAAAGATAAACGACAAGGGGACTGGTTTCTATAAAAAGCACCAAAAAGCAGGCAAAAAAACCCTACCACTGTCATGAATGAATATGCTATCGGTATCCTAGAATTGAAAAGATAAATGGACAACTTTAATAAAAAAAAGTTCCTTGATTTCTCCTTCAACTCAAAATAAAATTAAGTTATAAAATGGAGATAACCTTTAAAAAATTCTAGTCCAGGTTAATGTGATAAAATTAAATTGAAAGTATAAGCCGATCATCTAAGAGTATTCGTTAGCTATCTGATAATTTAGTCATTAGCAATGGTCAAAACTTCTAGGCATGAACCTTAGGCTGATATACCCAGGTTCCCTCTGGTTAACAGTTCACCTCCTTGGACGATATGAGCACACGCATAATTTATCAATAGTCTTAAAGAATTTTTCCTATTAACTAAAAGAGAGCTGAAAGCGCATAAAGAAGGAAAGGTGCTTTTCATAAATATTCATAACCAAAAACATTGATTCAATGCCTGTTTTCACATGAAATAGGTTAGAATTTGTCCTAAAAATATTATCAAAGTCTAGCACATATTCACAAACAACAGCAATGTTCCTTTCTTCTATAAAAGACAGGCCATAAAGGCCGTAAAAATCATAGCATTCTAGAATAGAGACAGAATCATAATTACTTGTAAAGCTGTAAATACAATAAATCCATCGTTAAGAAAACAACTTAATATCGAAATGTATTTAGATCATAAATAATAGAGTGACATTTTCTAATCTAATATACTACTGATAACATTAGCTCTATTTAGAAAGGCTCGTAAAACAAAACTACAATATTCATTTTATTATTGTTGGAACAAAAATTATTTAAAATGACACTCTCACAAGTTCTTTCTACTTTCAAGACGCCGTCCTTGTTTATATAATCTCACTTGTGTTTAGCAAGTTGTAAACAAATATTTCATTCTATAATAAATACATTCAAATTTATGAAAAGAGTATTTATAAATGTGTTTATATTCCCTATATCTTCTAATTCAATGTTTAGAAGTAAGCAAAGCTAGCGTCTTTTATATTTTTTACTGTAAAGGCTTTTCAGCAAACCCTGATTTCAGAATTTCCTATATAAAATTACAGATTTTTTTTCACACGGAAGCACGCAGAGCTTCTTATTTTTCATTGATATAAGGAAACAAAATATGTTCCATTTTCCCTAGCATATCAATAAGTTACTACATTCTTCACCAGAAAAATAATTAGTAAAAACTAACTCTAAGGGAAGCAGGGTGGTACTACTGAGCAGAGTGTTTTTCTCAAAGATCCGTATACTTACTATAAGGTCTAAATGCAGATATTTTTCACCTGGAACCCTATGGTTTTGAGATCAAATAGGTTTTAATGCCAATAAACTTGCCAAGATTTTTTTCTACGCAAATAATTAGTTGTAGGGCCTTGTGAAATAATTTTTTTTTTTTTCATTTTGTTTTGCTTTGTTTCAACTTTCAAATTTGTCTTTCCTTTTTGTTTCCACCTGGGAATGATAAGCCACCCCTCCCCACCTCACCCCATTTTTTTGGCCCCTTTAAAACCTCCCTTGGTCTCTACCACCAACAGGACTGTGGTTAGAACAGGCACGATTTGGTGGGACCATTAATTCGTTTGAGGCTATAATTTTTGTTCCAGTAACTAACACTTCATTAGGTAGAAATAGTTTCATTATGAAAGGAAATATTCACAGAGAATTTAACCAATGAATGGAAAATTACTAAGTTTCCAACCAGTTTGATTCAGACTAAATGTAAAACTTATTAATATAAATGGTTTACGTTTGAATTTTTAAAATTTTTTAATCATAGGAGAATGAAGACAGGAGGTATTTGTAAGCTTTCAAGTTTACCACAGTGAAGCAAAAATGGCATATAAAAATACTTAATTAGGCTTTAAAAATGTGTCAGCCTCTATTTCATTTAAATTGAATGCAAACATATGTTTTATTTTCTTTAAAAATATATATTATTTCCTGGACTTTACGCTTTCACTTAAGCACAGAAATTTAATCTTGTTTCATTTCATTTATTCATCCACCAACTATTTACTGAGCACCCACTTTGGCCCAAGCATTAAACTAGAACACCAAGGCAAAGAAAACCATCACCTGTACTTTTTTGGGGAATTAATATTACAGGCAGTGATATAGAAATTACACATAGTCAAGATTATTTCATAACAAAGAAATAAGTGGCTTGAAGATGAAGACTAGAGGGCTAAGAATGCTTCTCTGAAGAAAGATAAATTAGCATCTGAATGAGCAGGTCAGGTTAGGTGAAGGAGGAAGAAAGGAAAGATAGTTAATTTAATAGGAATAGACACCCTGAGTGGGGGAAATAGCCTGATTCATTTGAAAAAATTGAATTAAACAAAATTAAATAAAATTCAAAAATAAAACACAAGCTACTGAAACTGAAACACAAAGAACCAAGTAGAAAAGAGTGCTGACTCTAGCTCAGATGGTCTGGATTCAAATCCTAGTTCCATTGTGACTTCCATGCTGTATACACTTAGAAAACTCCAGTTTCCTCATCTATGAGATAGGGTTAATAACAGTCTTGACTATGGTTGTGATAAAGATGAAATGGTTAAATATTTGATCTTAAAAGCTTATGGTAGCACCAAACATACAGGAAATGCTCCAGAAATGTTCGCTATTTTTACTCTTAAGATTGACATAATCCCAATTAGAGCCTAAATATGTATGATACTTATTTCAGTTTCCTTCTCTGAACTATATCCTCAGTTGTACAGTAGGATGAGAACAGGAATTCTTTGTATTCCCACGGTAGAAACTGAACAATGTAAAATAGATGGACGTCATGGCTGAAGTACCAGCACAAATTTTCTCAACACCCTTTGCAAAGATCTCTTAAGCTCCAGTCACAGGAAATCCAGCTTTTTTCGTTGTGGTGGTCTTTGTCATTATTTTTTGGTTTAGTTTTGCTTTAATTAAACCAAGTCCTAACTAGATCAAGTCTTTAAAACTGGGGAACAATGGTTTCTGTATCTACCAAGTCTAGAATTAAGTTTCATTATTATTGGCAGAGTCTTATAGTAAAGATGCCTTTAGGTGTTTTTAAAAATGCATAGGGTACAAAAATGGGGCCCCAATAGAGAATAATGCAGTATTAACATAGGTAGGTGTCTTTGAACCAAACTGTAAATTTTAAGCTTTGATGTTGATTTTCGGTTTTTGTTCTTTTCCTTCCTTCCCTCCCTCCCTCTTTCCTTCCTATTGAATATCTTAACTATTTTTATAGATTCCTTACTATGTAGCTATCACAAGCTACACTGTCCTTGTTTCTTTTGAGTCATATTTAATTAGATACTTCTTATTTTGTCAGTCAGTTATTTTTCCTTTCCTGTTTGTCTTTGAAGACTGTAATATTTAGAGCCTGCCCATTGTAGAAGGATTAGCAAAGCCAGTTATTTTAATGTCCTTTGTTGCTTATCCAGGAGATGATTCCAGTCCTGTTCTCTGACCCAAGGTCATAAAATTCTCACAAATAGCCTATAAATGCAGAATTCACTATAGAGACGAGCAAACCCACTGATAGTGATATTCGTAGTCCAAGTACTTATCTGACATTCCTAGTGCAACAGAAATTCAGACTCTGGATAAATCCCTCTATGCTCTCTTGGAAAGATTCCCAGTTTTACTGATGTTCACTCAGGAAGAGATTCAGGATTTTTCTAAATTTATCTGAAAATGAAACTACTCAAGGGAGTGACTACAATCCATTTATAGTCTGGCTCTGCATGAACATCTATCCTGAAATCTGCCTACAATCGTCAAAGACTAAAAGTATTCACTCCTGAAGCCCAAATTAATACTTGCCTTATTTAGTTTCCAGATTCTGTGTTAGGGCTTTCAAATGTTCAGTAAAAGCTTCCAAGACCCATATGTTTCCCCAGTTATCTTAATTTTAAAATACATGATGCTTTTTTTTTAAGTAGGTAATATCACTACTACCTCATTCCTAATTGTTTTCCATTCTACAATTTTTCCTGATTATGAAATTAATAATCAGATCATTATGAAAAAATAAGTTAGCAGAGTAGCACACATTCATTACCACTCACTTCCCCAAGAAAATTCATTGCATTCCAGCATATTTTCCTTCTAAATTTTTATATTTAAATAAAATTAATTTTTCTCATACAGTTGAACTCTAGAAACCAGTATTTCTCTATTGAAAATGCAATCTCTAAGCGTCTATATCCACCCGACCTTCCCTTAATAGAACACATTAATTTTTCTTGTAGCTCAGTAGAATTTTAAAATATGAAAAGGAGAATAGATTTTACAGTCACCACCATTTCCAGGGCAATTTGAAAGATTTCTAAAAGGAGTTTATCCTTAAAGTCAAGAGAAAGAAGGACATTCCAGAGAAAGGCAAAAAAAAAAAAAAAAAACTCAAAGGCAAATTCAGGGCTTGATAAAAATAACTCAGCAGCTTCGGGAGATGAGTACCAGGGATGGCACAGAGGGAAAAGGAATATCAGATTGGAGGCTAGATGAGCTGATGAAAATAATGTTTTTACATTTGTATGTTAATCTCATAGATAACAGCTTGTCTACCTAACCCTAAAATTAAAATAGAAATATTAAAATAGAAAAATTAAAAAAATTTGTCTAAAATGGCAAAGAAGTCTCTAAGAATCCACAAAACAACTTGACTTTGGATTGCAGGAGAACTTAAAAGTGATTCATCTGATTGAAATGGTGGAGATAAAAGCAGACCAGAAAAGGCAGAAAAGAAATTGGATAGAAATGAGACAGAAAGGCCTATCACTTTTTGGCCTAAAGGAGAACAACATGATTAAAAAACAGAATTGAGAAAACTTTGCTTTTATTTTTTATTTTTAAAGATCTGGATAAAACTAGATGATTCCATCTTAAGAGTTGTTTTTGTTTTTTGTTTTTTTTTGTCTTTTTTGTTGTTGTTGTTGCTATTTCTTGGGCCGCTCCCCCGGCATATGGAGGTTCCCAGGCTAGGGGTCGAATCGGAGCTGTAGCCACCGGCCTACGCCAGAGCCACAGCAACGCGGGATCTGAGCCACGTCTGCAACCTACACCACAGCTCATGGCAACGCCGGACCGTTAACCCGCTGAGCAAGGGCAGGGACCGAACCCGCAGCCTCATGGTTTCTAGTCGGATTCGTTAACCACTGCGCCACGACGGGAACTCCTGTTTTTTGGGGTTTTTTTAAGCCATGAATTGTGGTCAGTGTTTTCTAACCTGAAGTCTCCAAGTATTTTGAAATTCATCATTAGTTTCTGATTATAATTCATCCAGTGGTTAATTAACTATGACTTTGAAATTGTCCTGTGCTAAGGGTCCCAACACATACCAGACTCGAACCTCGGTGCCATGGGGTGATTGGAGAAGAGCAAGTAAGTAGGACTAGAACAGTGTTTACCAACCCCAAAGAGCTTTGCTTACAAAAAGATAGTTATAAATGCTGAAATCTGGTTTAATTTGCACTACTATTAATATCCAAGGCTTTCACTCTATTGCTGAGACAATACTAGCAAGATTTTCCAGTTTATTCAACTAACCAATAGCAGTTCCTTGGGATGAATAATCAGTGCTGGTGTTTCCAATCAGATCCACAGATTATATCCAGAAAATCCCTCCCTGTTTAGACTGACCTGAAGAAATAGGTGAAACAGCCCTCACAGGATAAAAGGCTCTGAAAACAATGAAAGCAATATCTGTGAAGTTACTTCTTATTTTTTTTCCCCTTTCTTGATATTTAATTCTTATTTTATAACTGTCTTTTTGAACTTCTATTACTAGTTTCTGCAGCTACATGCTAAGTTTTCAAGAAAGAAGGCCAGAACTCATAAGTTATCATATTCATTCCACAGCATCAACCCCTTAAATGATACACAAGCTAAGTTGATTAGTTTTCATAAACATAAAGCCTCTAAAGATCTTAAATGAAAAGCTTAAGAAGTGACATCACCAATATGGCAGAGTAAGGAGCCCAAGACCCTCCTTTCTCCCACAGACACTTTGTCAACAAAAATATGTGGACTAATTCTCTTTATGAGAATAATTCTTTTATGAAAAATCTAGAAAAAAGCTAAGAGGCCCCTGTACCCCAGGTGAGCATAAAACCAGCTGCAGCAAAGCCAGTAGGAAAATATTTGCAGCCTTCTCATCATGAGTCCTCTCACACAATCAGGATTAAACTCCAGGCCTCTGGCTTCCTCATGAAGAGGCAAACAGAAGCCTAGAGAGTGTGCATCCCACCTTCTGATTTTGAAGCGTGAGGGCTGCTCAAGGGATTGGCTTCCCTCTTTCTTATCTCAGACTGCTGACAGGACCCAACACAACCTAGATGCTGACCACTGCGAGCAACAAAAAACAGAAAAAGTGCAGAGTTCCCATCGTGGCACAGTGGTTAACGAATTTGACTAGGAACCATGAGGTTGCGGGTTCCATCCCTGCCCTTGCTCAGTGGGTTAAGGATCCGGCATTGCCGTGAGCTGTGGTGTAGGTTGCAGACGTGGCTCAGATCCCGTGTTGCTGTGGCTCTGGCGTTGGCCAGTGGCTACAGCTCCGATTCGACTCCTAGCCTGGGAACCTCCATATGCCACAGGAGCGGCCCAAGAAATGGCAAAAAGACCAAAAAAAAAATTAAAAATAAAAATAAAAAAAAACAGAAAAAGCTGGACAGCAACCTGCTGCTCCAGGGAACCCACTGTATATCAGACATAGGCTGACACAGCTCAGTGTCTGCATCCTAAGGTGGAAAGAGAAGAGTGGAGCATGACGTCAACATTCCAGGTCTCCAGGGGCTGCTTGAGGATCCAGTTCTGTCTACCTTGACTTGGGGGCCTGACATGACCTGACATATCTACATGCCTAAAGGCTGTGGAGGACAAAAAAAAGAGCTGGGTGTCATGCTGCTGCTTCAAAGGACCTGTGGTATAGCAGTCAGACGCCGAAGGGTCTAAGATGTTATAAGCACCTGAAGTGGTGGGGGGGGCGCTGAGAAGAACAGTGTTTCCTGTTCATTAGGAATCTGCACAAAGGATTTGTTTGTGGAGATTTATAATTAAAGACACATACACACAAAAAATGTGGACCCTTTTAAGGGTCCTAGAATCTCTAGTCAGGCTGATGGGTGAAGGTCTTTCCTTGTATAGAGTCAGTCCATAAAGACTGGAAGTGGTGACTGTTTTTTTCACACGCATAGACACCAATGCAAAGTTACAAAGAACAGGAAGAAACAGGGAGGAAATGGCCCAGTCAAATGAAAAAAAGTAAACCTCCAGAAACAAACATGAAAGAAATAAGATATATGAATTAACTGACAAAGAATCTAAAATAATTGTCATAGTCAAGCTAAGAAAAATGACACATGAATAAAATGAAAATAGAACAAATTCAAAACTTAAAGTAGAACAAAAGCAAAATAGCAATTTGGCAAAGAGGTAGACAATATAAAAAAAAGAACCAATCAGGTTTTGGAACTAAAGAATGTAATAACTAAACTGAAAATCGTATTCAGTGGGATGATATATTCCAAGTGCTCAATGAGAAAATTGCCAACCAAGAACACTGTATTCAGGATCGCTGTCCTTTGAAAATAAAGAGATAAAGACTTTCCTAGATAAACAAAAGCTGATGGATTTTAGCACCATTAGACCTGCCTTACAAAAAAGGGAGTCCTTTAAGATAAAATGAAAAGATGCTAAATAGCAACATAAAAGCATAGGAGAGTATAAAGCTTGCTGTTAAAAGTAAATATGCAGACACATGCAGAATATTTTATTCTGTATAGTGGTTATTAAATCACTTTAACTCTGGAATAGAAGTTAAAAGACAAAAGTGTAAAACAAAAACTATAGCTATAAAATGTACTAATGGATATACAATATAAAGATATGTAATTTTTGAGATGAATAACATAAAGTGAGGGTGAGAGAAATAAAGTGTAGAGTTTTTGTATGTGATTGAAGTTAAGTTGTTATCAAAAAATAGACCATTATAATAAAAGACATTTTTGTCGGTCTAATGGTAAACACAAAGAAATTAAACCAAAGAACAAGAGAAAGGACACAAACTATGTTGCTAAAAATAAATAAAAACAATGAAACGAACAAAAACAAGAGAAAACAACGACAAAAGAGCCTCAAGACAAACAGAAAAAAATGAACAAATGGCAATATAAGTCCTTCCCTACAAATGCTTTATTTATTTATTTTTTAATGTCTGCACCCATGGCACATGGAAGTTCCCTGAACAGGGATTTAATCCTAGCCTCAGCAGTGACAACACTAGATACTTTAACCTACTGAATCAGGCTGGGGATTGGACCCTTACCTCCTCAGGGACCTGAGCCACTGCAGTTGCATTGTTAATCACTGCACCACAGTGGGAACTCCATCCTTTAAATGTAAATATATTAAAGTCCCTAGTCAAAAAATACAGAGTGGCTAACTGCATTTTTAAAAGAAAAAGAAAAAAAAATACAGAATACACATTCTTCTCAAGGGCACATGGAATATTTTCCCAGGGTAGATTATATATTAGGCCACAAAACAAAGTGTTAATAAATTTAAGAGGATTGAAACCATATCAAGTGTTTTATCTAAGTCCAAAGTACAAACTAAAAATTAATTACATGAAGAAACATGGAAATTTTTCAAATATGTGGAGATTAAACAACATGCTATCCACCAACCAATGGGTCAAAGAAAAAATCAAAAGAGAAGTTTTAAAACACTTTGAAACAAACAAGAATGGAAATAATTTGTGGGATAATGCCAAAGCAATTCTAAGCGGGAAGTTCCTAGTGATAAATGCCTACACCAAGAAACAAGAAAAGTCTCAAATAAAAAGCCTAACATATACTTCAAAGAACTATAAAAAATAACACATGAAGCCTAAAGTTAGTAGAAAGAAGGAAATAACAAAGATTATACAGAAGTCAATGAAACAGAACATAAACAGGCCATAGAGAAGATCAGTGAAACTAAGAACTGATTCTTCAAAAAGGTAAACAAAATTGACAAGACTTGAGCTAGACTGGCAAAAGAGAGAGAAAAGACTCAAATAAAATCAGAATGAAAGAGATGTTACAACTGTACCACAGAAATACAGGATCATGAGAACTTACTATAAAAAATTATACACCAACACGTTGGACAACCTAGAAGAAATAGATGAACTTATAGAAACACAGACCCTCAAAAACCACCTTTTATATGAAATAAAAAATCTGAACAAACTGATTACCAGTAAGGAGAATGAATCAGTGATCAAAAATTTCCCTAAAAACAAATATCCAGGACCAGATGGTTTCACTGTTGAGTTCTTCCAAAAAACAGAAGAAGAAGAAACTCTACAAAATTCTTTGTTTCATTTAATGAGACCAGCATTATTCTGATAGAAAAATCAGACAAAGACACCACAAGAAAAGAAAATTCCAGGCCAATATCCCTGATGAACATAGATGCAAAAATCCTCAACAAAATATCAGCAAACCAAATTCAAAAACACATTAAAAGGATTATATACCACAATCAAGTGGGATTTATCCTAGGGAACAAAAATGATACAACATCTGCCAGTCACTGTGATATATCCTGTTAATGAAATAAAGGGGGAAATATCATGTAATCATCTCAATAGATACAGAAAAAAGTATACAACAAAAGTCAACATCTATTTATGATAAAGACTCAACAGAGTTTAGAGGGAATGTACCTCAACACAATAAGGACCATTATGACAAGCCCTCAGTTACCATATTCTCCAGTGAAAAGCTAAATTTTTTTTTAATACCAAAAACAAGGATTAAAAAATCATAATGGGAATTAGTAATGTGAATATAAATTTACTGCTACCATTTTGGAACTATAAATAGAAAAGAGGCCCCTAAAGTGTTGAAACAATGATATGAAGACAAACGGTAAACAGTAACACTATTGAATTATGCTCAGAAAGTGGTTATCTGAAACTATAGTTCAGGTGAAAAACATAGGTAAGTTCAAGAATTATTTCAACAAATTAGTAGAAAATAATCTTGTGAAATGAGCTGAAATTACAAAATTTTCCTTAACAATTTGAAGTTGAGATCACAGAGGGTGATGTGATCTCTTAAAAATATATATATATATATAATAAAATAAATCCCCTGATGAGCTTGACCTCCATGGACTTCAGCAATTTTTGTCACAAAGTCACTTAGCCAAGCTAAAGAAAAAGCCAAGAAGAATAATACTGACACTAATAGAGACGAAGGAAGGAAGGACACTTTCCAGCAGTTGAAATTTTTATGCTCAAAAGTGCTGATGACACAGCAGGAATTAAGCCTTTATCCCTGAAGCTAGGTCTGGTTAATATTTCATGGAGTCACCTCTCTTCAGAAGTAACCGTTTTAATTCAGTGGCTACACTGAGATCTGAGAGCACACAGCTTCCTCACAGACACACTTTACAGAGGCCCAGCTTCCTGTGAAAACTGCTTGAGCTCTGTCAACACAAGGGAGTCGCCCAGTGGAAGATTCTGTAATGTCATCCTGGTAGCAAACCAGAGGAGGGGGCATATTTTGTAGAGCAGCCCCAGGACAACTAAGACAACCAATACACCCCAGAATCCCGTATATCACTGAATTTCCATTTGTATTTTACTTATGTATTTACTAATTTTACTTCATTTTATTTATTTATTTATTTTGCCTTTTTTTAGGGCCGATCCCGCGGCATCTGGAAGTTCCCAGGCTAGGTGTCAAATCGGAGCTACAGCTGCCAGCCTACATCACGACTCACAGCAACACCAGATCCCCAACTCACTGAGCGAGGCCAGGGATCAAACCCCATCCTCATGGATTCGTTTCCACTGCACTACTCCGTACTTATTTTATTTTACTTTATTTTATTTTATTTACTAGTGTATTTACTTATTTTATTTTATTTTACTTCTATATTTACTTTCTTATTTCCAGAAGATCCCTCTTTCCAAATGAAGTTCTCCTTGGAAATCCAAGATACAAAACAGAATAGCATAAATCTAATCTGTTTGATTAGACGCAGAGGTCTGCTTACCCTCCTTGGTTCCCCTGTACCCATTGTATCTCCCTCATTTGGCTTTCCATAGCATACTTTGCAAAAGAATTGATATAAGCCATTTCTGTGAAGATTTCAATTTTATTTATTTATTTATTTATTTTGCTTTTTTAGGGCCTCACCCATAGCATATGGAAGTTCTCAGGCTAGGGGTCAAATGGAGCTACAGCTGCTGGTCTACGCCACAGCCACAACACCGAGGGATCTGAGCCACGTCTGCGATGCCACCTACACCACAACTCACGGCAATGCCGGATCCCCAAACCACTGAGTGAGCCCAGGGATCAAACCTTTACCCTCATGGATTCATTTCTACTGTGCCACAACGGGAACTCCCTCAATTTTATCTTTTTAAATTTAAAATAAAGATTATTGAATATTACTAAAATAAAGATAATATTCATGAAAACCTGAAAAGATATCTTTCCTGGTTGCCAATCAACTATTAGGGGAGCTAATCCAGGTATTATATAATATATAATACCTAGAAATGTTATTTAACTATTTTAATTTATTCAAGAAATATTTAATAGCATCTCTGATCTACCTGGCATGGACAGGTCCCAGGGATCTATGGACAGCTTGTAAGGCTGGAAATTCAAAAGCTTTTGTATATAATATTTGGTCACATTGGTTTAATGTCACTTCATAAATCTCAGCATTTGAAGATGCACCAGCTTGATTAGCGAGAGCCCACTCTTTTTTGGAGGGTCTCCACCCAGATATTTCTAGAAATTCCATGGAGTGCTTTCCTGTGTCAACAGAGCATACCTGGCCATCTCTTCTTGACAGTAGAGTGGGAACTCACACATACTGCTTAAGGCTTTTCAGTCACAAAAATGGTAACCTTGATAAGTCTCTGAAAATGCTGCTCCTATTAATTTGCCTCTTTCCCCATTTGCTGTGCTTACCTTGAACACAGCCTATGATGATATAGGGGAAAGGAGAACATTTATTGTTGGATTCTATGGGCTTTTATCCTTTGCAGTTCATAGGGCTGTGCCTTCTCTCACTGGCCTTTTGCAATGCTGTCTAATTACACAGGCAATGATGGATTCATCAGCAGATTTGTTGCACTTAATCAGAGGGTGAGATGCAATGACTTAGCCTGGTCCAACGGCTCAGTTTCTGCCAGGTGGGATGGAAATTCACCCTCACACTCTTTCTCCTCTCTGGCTTAGGCTCCATCCACACCTGGGTTAAGCACATCAGAAGCTGTTTCACATGGGAGGATGGAAAAGAAAGAGGAGGCAAGAGGAGATAAATGGGATACGAATTACAAGGAAAGAAAGACTAAGGAAAGCAAGTTGTCATTTAGGATAATTTATAGTCATTAAAATGAAAAACAATAAAGACCTAAATTTTGTGGTAGAAGGTGTTGGGAAGAGACTAAGTTTTGAGTAAAATCTTGAGCGATAAGGCAGTTAAATTAAGAGTACAGTTCGTAAGTCAAAACTTGGTGGATTATATTTGCTACTATATGTAATCGAGATGATAAGAAATACAAAAGGATTCTTTTTTTTTTCAGGGAGATTACTCACAACATTTTTTTGTTTTAATGAATTCAAGAAGCAGCCCCTTTCTGGAAAAGGATTATGATCAGTGACGTCAGTGACTGAAGGGCTATAAAACCAATCCTTGGGTTCCTTGGAGCCTGAGTACTCAAAGATTGGTCTGTAGACTAGCAGCATTTGGGAGCTTGTTATTAAATGCTGAATCCTGAGCACTGCCCCACCCCTCCTGAATTGGGTAATTTATTTGCACATTATGGTTTGAGAAACACCACCAGAGAGGACAAGGCAGGCAGGATTACCTTAAAATACAAGCGGCCCCTACAGAAGCGTACAACAAATATCACAAAGAAAAAGCGCAGGCTAGTGTATTCCAGAGGGAAACCCAGCTCAGAAGAAACAATCACATCTGTTAAATGTAGCATAAAAATATCTTCTTAACTAGACAGGTTTCCATCACAGTCAGCACTAAAATACCGCTTAACAAAAGTTTAAATGCAAAATGTGAGCAATTGATGAGCAAGGAGATGAATGAAGAAGTGTATTAGCAAGGGGAGCATTAACTTGGGCAAATGACTTTAAGGAAACAAATCAAGAGGCCTTGTAGCCACAAAAACTACACAAGACAATATTCCTACCAAGAAAAAAACTTCAAAAACCATAATCAGATAAGAAAAAAAAAAAAAGAACCGGGACTAGAACTTTGGCTCTCCTCACTCATTATTGGGTTATTCATTCCTAATACAAATAGCTCTTAATCCAAAGTTGGCATTTGTGTAACAAATGATGTAATTAGGTCTAGATACATGTAAATAAACTGCTAAGTCAATCCATGTATCATGGAGTTCATGGTAAATTCACCTTCTGGAGTTCCTTTAAGTTAATTTTTTTTCTTTCCAGAGGAAAAACCCAATTCGTGTGTAGAATTTTGCCAAGTCCCATATTTATTGCTCCAATAGCAGTGTTTCTTAACCCATGGTCCCTAGACAGATCACCTGCAGAATCACATGAGAGCGCTTTATAAAAATCAGTCTCCTAGATTCAACTCCAGACAATGATTCATAATCTCTGGGGATGACGCCTAATAATAGATATATTTAATGAAATGCCTAGGTGATCTTCCTTCCTTCATTCAAATATTGCACTATGTCTGTCATTGTGCAATGAAGAGGAAAAATACATAATAATCGTAATGTAGGAAAGAAAAGAACAGCCGTTCCTACCTAAGGTGATCGGAAAAGCCTCTCTCAAGAGATGATTTGGATCCCTGAGATTTGCAGCACAGATTCAGAAGAAACCAATTTCAGCAGTAGCATCTAGCCAATCCTAAACATACAGATGTTATATTTTGGGAGCCCCAGAAGCTAGGCTTGCACGTTCAGTGTTACAGGAGTTAGTTCTGGACATCGTTGACACAGAAGTCATCATCATAAGCAACTGGGTCAGGGAAGGAGGAAATAGCAGATACTAGAAAGCATCCAAAATGGCCATGCATCAAGCAAATGAGTTTTCCCATCAGGATCCTTAGAACTATTTCAAGGGAAGGTAGAACTAAAGGATCTTTAGAGCAGGTAGAGAAAGAACAAGAGAAATGATGGGTAAGTTTATGTGATACTATTCTTCCCACCCCTTCACTTTCCAACATTACCTCTCTGTCCTTCTCGTCATCCAGTATATCCTCAGAAACGTGAGTTTACCCTAATTTATAGGCACTCTGAAAATGCCTTCTTAAGGGCCTGGTAATCTGAGGGCAGGAGTGGATTTTCAGAACGCACTGTCAGAATTACCTGGGCGTTATATTTGTAGACTATACAGAAACATTAGTGATCGAATATTAGCCTTCTCTTGTTAACGGGAGGAAAAGCATATGAAAAGTTTATCAGTGAAACTGATAGACTAACTGGAAAAGATATTCATGACAATACATTAGGAATTTTCAATACCTCTTTGAAGGTAGGCAGATACTATTTACAGATTTATGCACAACCCTACAACTACTTGGGAAAGTGTCAAAATGCCTACCCTTGTGCTCCAAAATTCATTTCCTACTGAAAAAAAAAATGAAGATTTATTCATTGTCTTTTAAACATAATAAAAATGCATGTATTCTTTTCATTTTCTTTCTTCCTGTAAAACTATTCAATCAGTCAATATATTCTTAAATGGAAACTTAAGAGTGAGAACTGGAGCATAGGAAAACTATAGAGTCACAGTGTCTAGCCTCCAAAGCCAGAAATCTCATAAAAGAGGAGAATATGAATTTGTCAATCTAGAGAGTAAAAAACAGAAGCAAAATTACATAATCAGTTAGTTATATCTCCTTAGTACTATAATTCTTTAAGTAAGACTGAGTCAGGATGCATGGTACGTGTGGCTGTAGAGGGAGATGGAATTTGTCAGAAAAAAGCTGAGAGGAAAGATGAAGGAAAAACAATACCGTAATGGTTTACATGATTATAAAACAAGAGGAAGAAGCTTAGAATGTCATTCTAAGTGGAAAGTGCCTGCAAAAGAAGCAGCTTGGCCTTATTATCAACTGCATAATAAATAAACAATAATTCTGGATAGCTGGCTCAAGCGTTATTTGAAATGAGGTACAACAGAAAAATGAGAAGATTTAGGTCTGCAGATAGTATAATTAAGTACTAATTTCATATTTGACTATCAAAAGCTTTACAAAATAATCCAAAAATAATGAGAAGTTTATTCCACTTAAATTGACAAGTAAAATTACATCGTGATAATCTATTGAATAAAAGGTAATTTTATTTGTCAAAGTTGGAAAGAAAACTACAAAAAAACTAAAATTATATTAAAAAATTTAAAGAAAAGATATTTTAGAGTTATGTTGGGCCTCAAAGAAATAATATGGGGAGTTCCCATTGTGGCTCAGTGGTTAACGAATCCAACTAGGAACCATGAGGATGCAAGATCGATCCTTGGCCTTGCTCAGTGGGTTAAGGATCTGGTGTTGCCATGAGCTGTGGTGTAGGTCACAGATGCGGCTTGAATCCAGTGTTGCTGTGGCTCTAGCTTAGGCCAGTGGCTAAAGCTCCAATTCGACCCCTAGGCTGGGAACCTCCATATGCCGTGGGAGTGGCCCTAGAAATGGCAAAAAGATAAAAGAAAGAAAGAAGGAAGGAAGGAAAGAAGGAAGGAAGGAAGGAAGGAAGGAAGGAAGGAAGGAAGGAAGGAAGGAAGGAAGGAAGGAAAGAAAGAAAGAAGGAAAGAAAGAAAGAAAGAAAGAAAGAAAGAAAGAAAGAAAGAAAGAAAGAAAGAAAGAAAGAAAAAGAAAGAAAGAAAGAAAGAATATGGAAGAGACAATAATAGCAAAGATGTGCATTTTAATGACCAAATGGGCCAGGAGCTAAATACAACAAATTTTACCATTATGAAACATGTGACTGAAAAGTGAACCACCAAAACCAGAGAATTCAATTTTTTTTTTAAAAAAAAGTGACAACTTGAAAAAAATACATTGCTATTGCATAAGATTTGGATCCATAATATGACAAAAAGCCTACATAACTTATCTGAAACTATTTAGAAGCTCCTCAGAACCATAGTCTAGATATTTCTTTCTTTTACAGACTTATAAATATTGACACTTTCCATATATAACGGATGTGTTCTAAAACACTTACTTATAAAGTAGAAAAATCTTGATAAACGGCTACT
Source organism: Phacochoerus africanus (assembly GCF_016906955.1). Lineage (NCBI taxonomy): Eukaryota > Metazoa > Chordata > Mammalia > Artiodactyla > Suidae > Phacochoerus > Phacochoerus africanus. The sequence continues at coordinate 23,207,240 of NC_062549.1, read as the reverse complement.
GAATTTACATGAATTAACAAAATATAATGAGCAAAATTTAAGTACACATAAGTGAGATTTTATTTCCACAAAACCTCAGATTTGGGACAAAGGGTAATTCTTTCTGAGAATACATTTTTTTAAAAAGCATTCTGGGATCATTTAGGGTGAAGAAATGATGAACATACCGTAATTAAATGGATTCAAAACATCCTCCGGAGTACAGTTTATACAGGCTTCCCTCCTACATAAACCAATCCATGGGCGATTGGTTCCATATTCTAAAGATGTGTCTTCATGCAAAGAAAGGTACCTTTAGTCAAGAATCTCAGGAGTGAAAAGCAGGAACGATTATCAGCAATTGTTATGTTTTTCCCCTTCTTTTTTTATTAATATTACTAAAGTATAGTTGATTTACAATGTTTTGTCAAGTTCTGTTGTACAACAAAGTGACCCAATCACACACATTTCCCTGTGCAGCAGGATCCCATTGCCCATCCACTCCAAATGTAACAGTTTGCATCCCCAAAACTCCCCAAATGCTTTAAAACCCCTGAAGTCCCCTTCAATTTCTCAACTAATCTCTTGGTTATTAGGGCTCCACGTCACTAGGAATGCACCAACTCCCATTTTGCTCTCCATCAACAAGAGCTCACTCTTTCTTCCCTCGGTGGTTCTAGTTTGCTCCACCTCAGCCCAACTGAATTAGAATCCCTGGAAAAGACCTAGCATTTCATTTTTAAAACTCCCCCAGTGATTACATTGTGCATCCAAGTTTGAGAACCACTGCTTCATTTAACTAGTGTTTCTAAACTTGATTGTGTATGTGAATCACCAGGAATCTTGTTAAACTGCAAATGTTGACCCAGTTGTTCTGAGGGATCTGAGAATCTGCATTTCAAACAAGCACCCAGGTGACTGGGAATGCCACTGGAGCAGACCACACTTGGAACAGCAAACTGCCCTTTAAACTTCTTCTTGCTGGAGGGGAGAATCCTTTTTCCTCCAATTTATTGTAGTCCACAGGGGTAAGTGACCAGTTTAGCAATTTTTTTTTTTTTTAACCCTCCTCCCAAACCTGTCTCAATAAACCCTGATAATCACTTTGTCTTGGGGACTGGCTCTTGGAAAATAACTTTCACTTGTCTGAGGAAAGGAAAGGGATAATATTCAAACTGTCCCAGAAGATGAAAGGAAATCTTATATCTGGAGCAAATGCATACGATAAAATCAAAATGGTTAAGTTTTCATGTTTTAGCAATTGAAAAGCCCCCAACCAGCCAGTTTATTCATTTGAAGGTCTCATCCTATATCCTATAAGATATAGTCATGAAAAGAATTAGCTGCTAAAGAGAGAGAACTTGCAAGCTTATAATAGTGAATAATGTATTTTTAAAAGACAGATACACCCTCTTAAGGTAAAAGAACCTTCTCCCTTGATCCCTCCATCTCTCTCCTACCACTGTCATTTTTAAAGTACCTTTATGATAGTACATCTCAAATCTACCTAAAAATACCTAAGGAACTTTTAAAAGAGGCAAAGCCAAGACCCCATCTGGAACAATTGATTCAGTCTGTTGAGATGGAGTCTGAGCATCTGTGTCTTTTTCAAGTCCCACCCAGGCACAGAATGGGTTACGGGATCCCTGATGTAGATGGAGAGGAAGCATGTGCCATGAACTTTGGGCCCCCTACATTTTGATGCCTGCAAAAGGAATGGGTAATGAAATTAAAAAGTAAACAAAGCTCAAGAGATTCTGAAACTGCATTTGATAAAACTCAAAGTTCAATCATGAATTTTAAAAACATAGTAAATAAATCAACCATACTTTAATACAAATAAATTGATTTTAACAATAAAAAAGTGTAAACGAAAAATGAAACAGAACATTCGCAAACGTGATTAAGTATTTTATCAAAAACTTATAACAAATGATGAAACTCTGGAAGTCTAACCTTCAAAATAAAGTGTAATTTAAACATGGCCCTATTGCTGCTATTATTTGACATTGTGCTGAAGGTTTTAGCTAAAAAGCAAAGCAAGAGAAAGAAATAAGGTATAATAATTGGAAAAAATATACAAAAACTATTACTATGTGCAGACAGTATCATTATCCTCATGGAGAATCTAGAGAGAAAATTTTAGATCTAATAAGAGACTTCAGAAGGGTTTCTGGATAAAATGACTTTTTCAAAATCAAAAACATTCCTATTCAATAGCAGTAACATTAATTGCAAAATTTTGCAAAAAGTAAAAAAATCGCTATTCATGAAAATATGCTTTTATTCTTATTTTTATTTTATTTATTTATTTATTTGTCTTTTTGCCTTTTCTAGGGCCGCTCCCACAGCATATGGAGGTTCCCAGGCTAGGGGTCGAATTGGAGCTGCAGCTGCCGGCCTACGCCACAGCCACAGAAACATGGGATCCAAGCCACATCTGCAGCCTACACCACAGCTCACAGCAACACCGGATCCTTAACCTACTGAGCAAGGCCAGGGATCAAACCCGAAACTTCATGGTTCCTAGTCGGATTCGTTAACCACTGAGCCACGAAGGGAACTCCACAATATGCTTCTTTGTTTTTAAATTATAGTACTATATAATGGAGTATAATTCAGCACTATAAAAATTATTGCTGTGTTTGTCATCATAGATAAACCATAAAAAATAAAATTTTGGAAGGTTTCATAAGAAAGCACTTCCAATGATACCCCTTGTTCATATTTATATGCAAGTAAATTAATAGTACATATGTATAAAATTATTCATACCCATATATTAGTACAGGTGACTGAGAACTGTATTGAACAGAAACAACTTCAAGATCACTCTTGCCTCAGGTAAGAGAGGGGAATGAAATAGCAGAAGAATAAGAAAGCGTTTTAACTGGTGTTTATAACATTTTATTACTTTTAAAAAATTCAAAGCAAATAGGAAACCGAAATATTGCCTTTACCATGGATATTTGTGATATTCTTTCCTGTGCTTTTTTTTTTTTTTTTCTGATATGCACAAGACGTGTTATGGTAAACATTATTTTTAAAGCAGAGAAATGAATGAAGATAACCATGGCATAGGGAACAAGAGGAACATGAGGAAGAAGTGTTTTTTGTTTTCATTTTTTTAATTTTATGGCCACGCCTACGGCACATGGAAGTTCCCAGGCCAGGGACTAAAGCCAGGCACCAGCTGCAACCTATGCTGCAGCTTCAGCAATGCCAGATCCTTTAACCCACTCCACCAGGCTGGGGATTGAACATGTACAACAGTGACCCAAGCTGCTGCAGTCAGATTCTTAACCCGCTGCACTACAACAGGAACTCCTGGAAGAAGTGTTTTTAGCAAGAAGCTATCTTATTCTTTCAGGCTGTGATAACAAAATACTATAAGCTTCTAAAGAACAGAAATTTATTTCACCCAGTTCTAGAAGCTGGAAGTCCAAGATCAAGGCACTAGCACATTTGGTGTGTGGTGAGGGCCATCTAGCTATAACTTCACATGGTGGGATGGCCAGGGGTCTCTAAGGCCTCTTTTATCAGGGTGTTAATCCCATTCATGAGAGTTCCACCCTTATGACCTAACCATCTTCCAAAACCCCAACCTCTAATACCATCATAGTGGGGGTTAGGAATTCAACATGTGAATTTGTGGGAAGGAAGCACCTAAACATTCAGTCCATAGCAGAAGGTCTGTAATGTCAAGGGGGCCATTTGATTGGGAGGTTAAAAGCTTAATGATTCGTTAATAGACATATAAGTACAGCGAATAAAATGTTGGAAACTAGCATCAGATAGACATGAGTTTGAATTTCTATATTCTGTGTGGACATGGTCAATCTTAACTTCACTAAACCTCCATCTTTTCATCTGTAAATGTTAATAATGATAGTTCCTACTTGGGGTTATTTTGAAGACCCAATGAGATCATGCATATAAAGAACTTATAACTATTGGTGACCTAGTCATTTACATTACCTCTCAGGTCTGAGAGAGTTGATTTAGTGAGATAACCTTCCAAGAATAATAAGTTCGGTACAATTGGGATCCATCTGTACTTCCAAAGAATTTATAGTATCATTAGGGAATTGGAGTGTGGGGGAAAGATTTGGAGTTAGATGAATGGGGCTTCATGTCCAGGCTCCTCTGCCTAAATTATTTAAAATTAAATCTGTTTTCTTTCCAAGACTAAAACACTGGAGATAATAAAACATTTTCCCACAAATTTGTCTTAGGTACTTAGGTACTGAATGAGATAAAGTATGCAAGAATGACTATATCTACCCTAAACCATAAAAGACTAGTTCAATAAATGTTTACTGTCTTTGGAAAGACAAGAATAATAGGAAATGTGAGAATAAATCACCAGAATGGGTAATCAAATGCCAAAGTGGGTGGTACAGATAAGTGTTCCAGGAAGCAAGAGAGTAAATTGTCTAAGAATATAAGATGTACTACCATTTTGTCCTGGTAGGAGTATTTCAAAGTGCACTACTTCTCAAGTCTAGGCAAAATTGCTTGTTTAAGGAAGCAACAAAATAAAACTTCTTCTTTCATCTCTCAAAGAAGCTATTGAATTTTTGGCTCATTACCTTTGAGAATCTTCATCATCAATCTTCTGAAATAGGATCCCTCGAGGCTTCATTCTCATATCTTATCTAGTTTAACAAACTAGTTCTGTTATCTTTTCCTGTTTTAATCTGGAGGTTTCCAGGCATATTTGCCTAAATTTTCATGCCTCATTTGCAAGGAAGAAAATTGTTGTTAAATAAGGCTTGGCAGCAGACTGTACATGGGTGCACAATAGTATGGAATCCTCTGAAAGAGCTGAGATAACCCCGACAAGAGAGGCTTATCTGGCTTGTTTTTACAAATCGAAAACAAGTTGCTGAACAAGGGTTTATCTCAACCAGGAGAGCTACTTGAACAATTCAGATAACTTCCTATTTGCCAACCAACTTTCTCTTATCAGGAAATACTATACCAAGAGGCTGGCTGTGTAAAATATGTGGAAATTTTCATCACACATTTATATTCTGGCTAGAACGATGATGTTGTTTAAAGAGACGAGGGTTGAAAGGCCATTGAAAGTGGACAAAGTCCTTGCCCATCAAAAAAGCTGTCCAGGATAGGCTCATATATCAATAGCACTGTGACTTTTTGTTTTGCCTTTATCACCACGCACTGTATAATGAGCCATTTACCTGACTGGGACAAGGGCGAGTACCATTTCCCTCTTTCATTTGAAAAGGTGTATTTCAGAGTCGTGTGCCTGATTGATGCCCTATACACGAGGGCTTTTTCTATTTGTGGTGTTGCCAGAAATCTCAAGAAATTTGGAAGATACATTTAGAACGCCTCAAGATCAAAAGCTTCCTGTAAAAATTGAGGGGGTGGAGAGGGACAAGAATTCCAAAAACTTCAAAGGAAAGGAAAAAACATGCTAATTTTCAGGCATGGAATTGATTACAAAAAATAAAATCAAAGAGGTTTATCCCATCAGAGAGGAAAGGTGAATGGCAGATGCTGTTTCCACACTTTGGTGAGTGGGATCCTGCATTGCTGGGGAAAGACCACAAAGCGGGGGAAAGACCACAAAGGGAGGGAAAATATTATATGGGAAGATGGTGAAGAAGGCTGGGGTCTGATGGTGGGAAGAAGCAGATGCACTTCAGTGACACTCTGCAGGAAGTTTAATAAAGTTGCCTCAAACCTGGCAACTACTGAACAGCAGGTCTAATTGAGCATTTAATCAAGCGTTCGAATAGTCACAGGAACAAGAAATTGGAGGAAATGCTGAAAAGTAAAAATAAACAGTAATGAGTCTTTTGGATGTGGTAAACTACAGATAGACCAACTCCGCCTCTGGGGGGTTTCATTATGCAGAGGGAATCAGTTCCACATGAAACAGGACATTTTTTTTTTGGAATCAACTGGTAGTAAGTTTGGATAATAAAAATGAACCCCTCTATTTGAATCATATGAAATAAGATTGACAAGAAGGAAAAAAAAAAGGTATGAAGAATCTACATAGAAAATCGCTAAGTCGTCTACCTGCAGAAAGTTTGGGAGGAAAAAAAAAATGAAACTTTTAAAGAAATCTAAATCTATACTTAGAAACTGTGAGACTCAAAATATTGATGAAAGGTTTTTTATCTCTGAAAAGTCAGCCTAAGCCTCTTACACGGGATATAAATTCTTAGCTTGAGTTCACATGTGGTTTAAAAACAGAGTATAGACCAGAAGGAAAGTGTAACTTTAAACAGGTAATTTTATGCTCCAAGACTCAGTTTCAGTCTCACTGTAAAATGGGAATGATACTGATCTCTTGAGGTTAGCGTGATGATTAAACCAGAATATTTCTCAGTGCTTGAGCTCTTCCGTGGCATACAGTGGATGCTCAACCACTGGAGCCAGTCATTATTAACAGTCTCATCATAATCACCAGGATCTGTACTCTCTTTGCTCCAAGACCTAACACACAGGGAACTGTACTTGAGTTCTAAGGGGAGGACCTAGGATTCAAACAGAGATACAAACTAACAAATTTTCTTAAGAAAATTGGCTCAGTGAGAGCAAGCAGTGTCAACAGCATTAATGCTCCCAGGCTAGCAGGGTTCGGTGCTATGAAGTAGGAATCAAGTCAGGAAAAAGCAGGTTAGGATGTCATGACTTCAAAGTGATTGCAGGAAGTATCCCAACATGGCCTTAATATCACTGGCTTCCCTGCTACGTTATTGCTTTTTTATTCTTTTAGTTCCTACTTAACATTACGTTAGTTTCACACGTACAGCATGATTTAACACTTACACGCACTGCAGAATGGTCACCACAATAGCTAGTTACAATCCTTCGCCACACAGCTACAAAAATATTCTCTTTTTTTTTTTCCATTTTTCTATTTTTGGGGGGCCCCATGGCATATGGAGTTCCTGAGCCAGAGGTTAGATCCCAGCCACAGTTGTGGCCTAAGCCACAGCTGCAGCAATGCTGGATCCATAACCTATACCCACTCTGCCAGGCGTTGCACTGCATCAGGAACGCCTCTTTTTTTTTTTTTTTTTTTAATGAAGTTTTAGGAAGTTTCAAGTTCTACCTTCTTAACAACTTTCAAATATGTGACACAATATTATTGTTTATAATCACTAGTCCCATATCATTTGTCTTCTAAATGAAAGTTTGTACCTCTGGATTCCCTTCACTCAGTTTGCCCAGGTTCCAACTCATCTCCCCCGGCAACCACTACTCTCATCTTTGTATCAATGAGATTTTTTTTGTTTTGTTGTTGTTTTCATTTTTGCTGCTTATATTTCCAAATATGAGTAAGATCACATGGTATTTGTCTTTCTCTGTCTGACTTACTTCACTTAGCAAAATACCCACAAGGTCCAACCACCTTGTCACAAATGGCAAGATTTCATTCTTTTTTATAAATATATTATAGCTAAGCAGTATTTCATTGTATATATACATATATGTCTCACCTCTGTTTTAGTTTATTCATCCTTTGATGAATACTTAGGTTGTTTCTATATCTTGGCTATTGTAAATAATACATATAGGATTGAATGTATCTTTTAAAATTAGTATTTTTGTTTTCTTCTGATAAATACCCGGAAATGGATTCAATATAGTAGTTCTATTTTTTATTTTTTGAGAAAACACCATGCTGTTTTCCATAGTGGCTGCAGCAATTTATGTTCCCATCAAAAGTGCAGGAAATTTCTCTTTACTTCGAATCCTTGCCAACACTTGTTCTTTGTTGTCTTTAATAATAGCCATTCTAACGGATGTGAGGGGATATCACATTATGGTTTTGATTTGCATTTCCCTGAAGACCAGTGATGTTGAACATCTTTTCATGTGTTTCTTGGCCATCTCTCTTCTTTGGAAAACTATCTATTCAGATACTCTACCCATTTTTATACAATTTTGTTGCTGTTGTTGAGTTGCAATGAGTCCTCTGGATAATAACCCCTTATCAGATATATGGTTTCCAAATATCATCTACCATTCAGAATGTTGCCTTTTCAGTGTGTTGATGGTTTCCTTCATTGGGCACAAGCTTTTTAGTTCAATATAGTCCTATTTGTTTATTTTTGTTTTTGTTGCCCTTGCCTTTGAAGTCAGGCCCTAAAAAATCATCACCACCAATGTCAAGGAGCAGAGACCTATGTTTTAAGATTTTTATGGTTTCAGGTCTTACATTCAAGGCTTTAATCCATTTTGAGTTATGTTTTGTATATGGCATAAGAGAAGGGTCCAGTTTTATTCTTTTGCATGTCAGTTTGATTTTTCTCACCAGCAATTATTAAAGAAACTATCCTTTCCCTATCACTTATTCTTCCCTATTTTGTTGTAAATTAATTGACCATATATGCATGAGTTTATTTCTGGGCTCACTAATCTATTCTGTTTTTATGTCAGTTCTTACTATATTGATAATGATAGCTTTGTAGTGTAGTTTGAAACCAGAGAGCATGGTGCCTCTGTTTGTTATTTCTCAGGATTGCTTTGTGATTTCATACAAAATTTTGGATTATTTGTTTTATTTCTACAGAAAAAAAAATGCCATCGAAATTTTGGTAGGGATTGTGCAGAATATGTTGATTGCTATGGATCATATGATCATTTAAACAATATTAATTTCACTCCATGAACATGGACTATCTTTCCATTGATTTGTTTCTCCTTCAGTTTCTTTCAACAATATTTTATAGTTTTCAGAATGTAGGTCTTTCACCTCCTTGGTTAAATTTACGTAGAGTCTTTTTCTTTTTGATGCCAAATAATTCCCTTTTTAAGGTGTCAACTGCAAGTTTATGAGTTCCATCTGGCTTTGTAGGGGCTCACATTAACATATCTTTCCTGGAGTATCCTTTCAAAGACCCACTTTCCAAAAAAAAAAAAAAAATTTCCCTTTATTTTTGACACAAATTTTGATGACTCTACTAAACTCTATTGATTAGGAAGACCAATTCTCCTAATCCCTTGGATGATATAGAATGGGGACAGAGAGTGAGACAGCCTATGTGCTTTCAGTGACAGGAGTAGAGAAAGGAGTATGTCAGCCTCTAGTGCTGTGAGGAGACCCACAGCCTTAGGCCAAAATTTTTAAGTCATAAATCAAACTAATAAGCTGGCATATAAAAAATACTTAGTTTTACTATTTCTTACCAACACACAGAATTGACTCAAATTTAGACTTATTGGAGTCTGTGAAGCTCCACGCAAAAACATGAAGGCATTGATAGATTCAACTTCTACACCTTTTCCCAGGCTTTCCCCTATTTCTTACCACCCTGATTCTATTCCTAACTGAAAGCCCTCACCCACACATAAGTTGCTAAGGGATGAATGTTTGCATGCCCCCCTCCATTTATATGTTGAAGCCCAAATCCCCCAATGTGGTGATGTTTAAAACATGGAAGTAATTAAAGCTAAATGAGGTCATAGGGTAAGGACCTGATCCCATGGGATTAGTGTCCTTATAAGAAGCACTATCAGAGAGTCTCTCTCTCTCTTTCTACCCCTCCCACATGCACACACACACACACACACACACACACACACACACAGACATGTATGTTGAGGAACGGTCATGTGAGAAATAGAAGGTAACTATCCTCAAGCCAGGAAGAGCTTATCACCAGAAATCAAATTTGTCAGAACCTTGATCTTAAACTTGTAGCCTCCAGAACTGTGAGAAAATACATTTCTGTAGTTGAAGCCACCCTATCCATGATATTTGGTTATGGCAGGCCAAGCTGACTAAGACATGTATGAATAGCCCACATGGCACATCTAAGCTTTGTCCACACGTCCTACAAATAGCAACCCTTTGGTCATCCCTGTACTTGGGAATATGCACAGTGATGACATGGGATGCCGTCAAGAGGAGAGCCCTGAGCTGAGGCCCATGCAGGCCCTGGAAGCCCACTATGAAACATGTGTCCAGGGAATTTAGAAATTATGAATACTCAGAATGTGTCTGAAAGGGCAGGCACCAGCTCTTGGTGAACGTGCAGATTTGACTCTAAGGAATTCTCACCCTACAGAGAGAAGTATGAATAAAGGAAGCCCAGAGGGTCCTCTCAAAGATATGAGCTGAATGCTCAGGCTGTACATCTAAAGACGGAAATTTTATAGGTCTGTGGTGCCTCGGGAGCTGGATTTTTTCTATTCAGAATCCCTGGTGATTCTGGCAAGCATGGCCCATTGGAAAACACTATTCTAAAGAGGAAGTATTGTGTAGTGGTTAAATGCATGGCTAAATGTGGTTAAATGCATTCTAATCCAAAATATCCGGCTTTGAATACTTCCTCTATCGTGCTAGCCTTGGAACGCTACACAAATTACTTATCTATGCCTTATTTCCTCACTGTCAAGTGGGATCAATACAGTACCTATTTCATTTGTTATGAGAATGAAATGAGTGCGTATATACATAAGACATTCACTCCTGTGTCCAACTCACAGTGAAAAAAAATGAGAAAAGTTAGTAAACATTCACTCTTATTTGAAATAGCCATGAGATCAGTGTGCTGGGAAAAAAAAAATATTTACCAAATCAATTAATAAACTGCAAACACTGTAGAGGTAAAGATATTTAAACCAAGGTCTAATGTAAGGTTTTGACAGAGGGGAAATTTTACATCTTCTATGTGTTCCTCCTATATTCATTGTCCTTCTCTTTCATTAACGCTCATAATTGAAACTTGGTTAGGAATATGAAATGCAATTGGGCTGCCAAGGGGATAAAATTTTTGCCTCTACACAGTGTGAAAGTCACTCTATGTCTGGTATGTAAATTCCCATAAGTAATAGTGGGAAGCCAATGTACACCTTGAAGAATTTGCCATTTCTAGGATTACCAAATAATCTTGTGAAAGAATACCTCACTGCTTGTTTCCAGCATACTAAATTCCTAATGACTTTTCCCCCCATGGAAAAGACATGCTTATTCTTACAGACTAAGCAAATGCTTATTCAGAACACCGATTTTAAAAAGCATGCAGGCTAATGAAATAATATTTCAGATCTCACATTTCCATGTGGCAGAACAGGAATAGAAAGAAATCCTACTAAAGCTGGTACTGACATTCCCAGATGTGCAGCCATTAACACATGCTAAAACTGGCTTTTTAAAGAGTCTATGCATTTTTCTCCAAAGGAATATAAAATATTGTTCTCCAAAGCAGTCCCATAATACTCTGTCCTCCTTAACTTAGGAGTTATCAAAGCAGCAAGAGATGTTCTGGAACATTGCCATTATCGTGCATGCCATAGTGGAGGAAAAAGGAAGACGATGTAAATCAATGTGGTATTTATATTCCTTTTTGGGTCTTTTGAGTTCTTACAGAACCATACAATATTGATTTAGGGTGGGATTAGCCCAATGTCATCTGTGCATCATTGAAAGGGTTAGTTGAGGGCCTGTTTATCCTTTATTGTTTACTGCCGTCCAACATATCTTCTGGTGATAAAGATGGGGTTCTGTCTAAAAGCTCAGTGAGAGTAAGCAATATAAATCCACTCTCCAGCAGTCCTGGTAAACTATTAAACACAGCGTCTGCCTAGACCAGGGGAGCATGCTGTGCTTGATATGACTCCTTGGGGGAATATTGAAAAATTTTATGTCATCTAACCTTTCAAAATGTATTAAAATGAAGTCCAGACATTATCATCATAATTTACATCACCTAGAGTCAGAAGGTCTTGATTATTCACCAGAGAACAAAGCTTCAGCAATCATCCCATAAAGACTTAGGACCCTGCTGTATTTACCACAGTACTCATAAATGCCAAGTCCAAGGTAGGTTTTGATTCCAACCGTGGCTTATCAAAAATTTTTGATAATATTTACAAAATATTTTCTTAGAAGCTTCCTCAAGGTTTTTGAGCTCATTACCCACTCTTTAAGATGATATTCTGTGCACAGTTTTGTGTGAATGTGCTGATGTTGAAATTTCCCAATAAGTTTACACCCGGTACAGGAATATGCCTTAGTCGTCATTGTATTCCATCGCCTTAGTACCAGCGCTGACCCATAATTGGCTCTTAATTAAACATTAAACTAAAAATATAGTAAACTTCTATTCAATAGTAAAATGGCCATATCACCTTTACTGGCACTTACTACTAACTTTATTTTCATCAAAATAGTTTTGCTATAGAATCTTCAACAGGTTTCTCAAATGGAAAGTTACAAAGAAGAATTTGCTATACTATATTCCATTCCACCCCCACAAATTTACTCCTTTCTGTGTCCCAGTCTTTTGTCGTATAAATTATAATCTCCCCAGCTCTGACATAAGGTCTGATTATATGACATGCTTTGGCTAAATGAATGTTTAGTTAATTGTTGTATGCCACTGAAGAGTTGCAGTTGTTCATTATGCACCATTAGTTGATTCAGGGAGCTGGTTTGGTCCTTCTATTGTGGGTTTGTGTGTTAAAGCCAAGACACCATTGACTCTTTTTGCTCAAACGTAGGAAAAGAAAAAAGTTTGTCATTTACTTCACCAAAGTCATTCCTAGCTTACATCTTTTCAGTGAAGTTTTACATGGTATGTTTTATAATCTACTTTTCCACCTTGAGTATTCAGTGTATTCAGTGCCATACCATTAAAACAAATCTTATTTTGTTTAATTTGTTTTGCCAAACATAGTGAAAACTTTCATCTAATTAATAACATGGAAAATAGAATTTGTAATCAGGCCATACCATTTTTTTAACCTCAAAATATCTGCCCTGCGGCTACAAAAATGCATGTAATCATGCTACAAGACCATAAGTGTGAAGTAGAACATGTATGCTTTCCTTTCCATTGGGAAACAGGGCTTTTGCCTAAGACCAATATGGCTCCAAGAAAACCAATGCTTACTTCTCACAATAAATACCACAATCAGAGTTCAGTTATGCATAAATTGACAAAGCAGCTTTAGTAGCACCACAAAAATAGGACATCACAATTCTGTTTAGGAGCTACACCGATCATGAATTTCTATAAGAATTCTTTTTCATAAGCCAAGCAAAAACTCTTTGGCATGTCACCAAAGAGTGCAGAAAAGTCTTTTGCTCAATGCTAATGATTATAACAGATACTGAGCTCCTTGAAGACATAAGTTGGGTTTTATTTGTCTGCTTATCCCAAGTATTGAGAAGGCACTTGGTAGAAGCTACTTAATATTTGCCAAATGAATGGCTAGATGTTTAAATACACATTCATCTCTGAAGGCGCTTTTGAAACAGCCTGGTTACCTGTCATGGGAAGGGTAAAATTTAAAAGGGCAAAGAGTTGAAACTCAACCCATCTTGAAGATTAGGCATTTTGCCAGTGTGCTTTGCTCCAGGCCCTTGAATTTCAACAAGAATTGGTACTGTTACAACTTGCTTTTTAATATGCATTTAGGCAGGTGAGTGCACAGTTTTATGTACTTCTCCTTATTATGTTTTACTGCCACTCTAGTCTTTATCAGGAATCATAATTTTTCTGACTCTATAACCAGACCAGACTGTGAGTTCCTTATGAATTCATTCATCTATTAATATATGGAACTTGATTTGTATGCTCCACGTGCTCTCCAAGAATGTTTAGTCAATCAGAAGGTGAGATCTCTAAACAAATAATCTTAAAACAAAATAGTAAGTACAATACCAGAGGATGGTGGAAAAAAAGACCATTCTCTAATTTCTTTTCAGTTGGAGATGTCAGTAACTCCTTATAGAGGAAGCAACATTTCTCCTGAAACTTAAATAATGAAAGGAGTTAATTTAATTTCACATTGAATATTTACTATATATCGGGATAAGTGAATATGGCAGTAAATAAGAACAGTAAGTTTGCTTCCCCCATGTATTCATTATCTAATAATGGAGTAATAGAAAAAACTGTAATTAAAATACATTTTATCAAATACAATGGTATTAGGAAATCATCAAATCTAATAAAAGGAAAAAATGGAGAAGATGGAAAGGAACATTCTTATTCTTCTTTCTGCCATAGAAATAATACAGTTCTTCATACATGGTTCAAACAACAAAATCTTATTAAATGAATAAATGGAGGCCCCAAAATCTGGTCCAATATTCACTGACCATAACAGGTTATGATCAGCTAACCCAGCTTTAAAATTGCCCCTCTCATATTAATCTGAAAAGAATACAACTGTAAGGAAAAATTTCCCCAGAGCTTAAGCATCCATAATGTAGCAAAAAGTCAATAAAAAAATACTGTCCCTCTGAGTGCATGTGGGAATTGAAAAGGAGAAGGTATGTAAAATGGTAACAATAGCTCATCAGGAAAACAGAAGCCATTCTGGGCAGTTAAAGAAGAAAGACATTAATACAGGGGATTGAATATATTGGTAATTGAAGAGCTGAAAAGCTAAGCAGGGGATTGTGAGGCCACCCAGATGTTGCAACAGCAGGAAGCTTCTACCACTTCTAAGAATGGAGAGAAGCAGGGAACAGGAGCCTCCTACTGGAAAGTAGAAATAATTCTGCATGCCTGGTGGAAAACAATGCCTCACTGGCAAGTTCTGCACCCAGATCTGGAGCCACAGAGGAGAACTGTCCCTGCTAGAGACAATACCTAAAGCACACAGTACCTAAAGTACTGAGACAAAGGAGGAGAAACACTTTGGTTTAGTGGTGTGCTGATAATCAGTTTCTCCCTCAGGAAATAAATCCCCAGTTCACAGTTTTTGCCAATTTCTATGGTGTAAATACTTTCAATGGTAATGATTTCAAAATGCCAAAAAATTAACAACTCACTTGAAAAATTAATGAGGATTTCACAATTTGTTCTTACAGACAGTGAGCTGGCTTTAGCACATTGCTGGTGCTTTTTTCTGCCCTTCTACCAGAACTTCCTTCCCTGCATCCAGAGGAAGAAGCAGCCTGAAAAATGTATAAAACATTCATGGCATCTGAACACAGCAGAGATTACCATGTTATGCTCAGAGGAGTGCCATTCACACTTTATTCTTTTGTTACTCCTGGAATTGTTCACCTCTTTGCTCTACATGTGCTCAGCACAAAAGCACTTCTATGTTTTCTGGCTGCAGGATCCACTGAAAATATACAAATAACAATAAACTTTAGAGGAAAGCTGTGGGCTAGAATTCTATCCATAAGGATTCATCCGGGTCCAGATTGTGTAAAAAGCAGTGATTTTTTTTTTTTTTTCCTGACCACTGTAACTGCTAAAGTGGAATTCCACTTTTATGCCCTAAGGAAAACACTTAGATTTTATAGCTACTGAGGCTATTTAATGGTGTTACATATGGACTTCAGGATGCCCATGATTTATGCACTGTAGGAAAGGCTTTTCAAATTGAACTCAATCTCAGGTTATTCCTTCCACCAAAAGCAAAAGGGATATAAAACCATCCTGTGACTGTCACAGCCTGGCAAAAATTATATTGAATATGTTCAAACATGGTTCATCCCATCTCCAGTTTTTTTGTTTGTTTGTTTTTTGATACAAGTTGTCTTTGATTGCTGTTTACTCTCATACCAAATATTCCTTCTGGATTTTTCTTTAGACTTTCAATAGTCTATGTCATGGATACTTAACCTCCCAAGAAGTCTCAAAACCTACTAGTGAGACTGTCTCTGCTCTTCATTCCCTTATTCTAAAAAACAAAGAAATTGTGTCTGAAATTAAAGTAGAAATGATTTCAGTTTGGAGAAGAGTTTGTCTTCAAACAACCAAGATCTGAAAACAAGTACTACCATTGATTTTGTTTTTAATAGCCATCATTTTGCCCAAACTTCCCTTGGGAAAGGATTTGAAAGGAGTTGAGGTTTTCCACTTATATTAGAGTGAGCAATTCAATTCAGCTCAGCTTTTATGTCTTGAAGCTATCTGGGGGATTACTTTTATGCTATGCTAAAATGCTCACTATTAAAACAGTGGGTTAGTCTTTTATATTACCATAAGCATACTACTTTCAATAAATATTTATTAATATTCCATCTTAGAGAAATCTTAATGTGTTAAAGAAAAAAATAGGTATATAGAGATTTTTCTGAAGTACTGGTTTGATGGAGGTGAGTTGCTATGGGATCTGAATGTTCTTTGCATAACTAATGATGCAATACTCACAACTTAATAGAAATGGGAAAGCTGAGCAAAAATAACCTTCTGGAAACATAGAAGCTGGAGGTAGATAATGTATCATTAGATGGTAAATATGTGCATCTAGTAATTTGAAATAATTACAAGATATGACAATGTTAACATGTATGTGTTATATATAGTCTTAGAAGCCAATCATCTGAGACTAAGGTTTAGAAGAGGACTTAAAAATTTAGATGTTCTTATAAGGGAGCAAAATTTACCATGCCAAAATATGTCCTTTTGGCATGAGGGTTAATTTAGGCTGATTATTTTTAAGAAATAGCACCCTCAAAAAGTTTTTCTTTTTATACCCCTTAATTGCCAGAAAGAATTTAAATAAGGACCCATTCCCAGAATAGGGGTATCACCAGTGATAGCGACCAAATTTATGGGACAGGTGTTGGTGGCTGGGAGTGGGTGGTTGGTAAGGGGCAGAGGAACTTAGCAGGGCCTAGAGAGCAGAGTCTACTCTGTGTGCACCATCTCTTAAAAACAATCAGCCTAAATCAGCAAATATTTGTTTTTCTCCCCTTTGAAGTCCCAAAACCCCTAAGTGCCAATATCCTCTTTTGTTTTTAGTTGAAGATGCATTTAAGCGGAGGTCTTTGACCATTTTGGTACTTTAATCAATTTCCCTGGGTCTCTAACATGTAAATACGTTATTGAATTTTGTTTGATTTTCTCCTGTTGATCTGTTTCATGTCAACTTAGGTCTTAGATGATACAGAAGAACCAAGAAAGGTAAAGCAAAATTTCTTCCTCCCTGACATTCTGAAATAAGATCTACTCACAATACTTGCACTGCTCTTTTCCGTTTTGAATAAGTTTTTTCTACCTAATGCACCACTATTGTTCCCAAATTGTAAATCAAGTGCCTAGAATAGACCTTTGTGGGGGAGATATGTGTGTGTAAGTGTGTGTGTGTGTGTATCCTTTTGTTAGGAAATGTGCTAAGAATTCTCTTAACTTTGGATGTTCTGAGATAAGTTTTGTCAGCAATTTTCTGTAAAACCCTACACAGTTAACTTAATGTACTTACATTTTGGTTAACTTATTTACAATGGGAAAAATAATATTGACATAAATAGTCATCTTACTTAGAGAAATTATCAAGGAAATTATTTTCCAGAAATCCAAAAAAAGCAAATCAAATTAGTGTCCATTCAACGTTTTTCTGAGACTTTCAGATCATGTAACTCTCCAGAGTAACTAAGTCTTGATTTAGACAACTGATAGAACTAAAGTAACTTTAAACTAAAGTAACTTTAAAAATGACTCATTCTCATAATGTACTGAAAGCATGAGACCAATCATTTGGTAGATAAATTATTATTGTTAAGAGAATGTATACTATGGAGAGTATGTATGTCATGTAACGTGACAAATATAACTATTGAAAAAATTCTATAGCCATCAATGATATTTCATTTTCAACTAAATTTTATATTCCCATTGCTGCTCTTGCTGTATTTTTCTTCTGTTATTTTTTCCCATAAAAAAAAATTTTGTATGCAGTTCAATTACTATTGGAGTTACGCTGAATTTTAATTCTAAACATGTCAGATAATATTACGACCATCATTTACTCGATTAAAACAGCTTTTCTGATGTACAACATTTCACAAATCTCCATTGCAGAGAAATTCCCACAAGTGCAACAAGGTCAAAATTCAAATAAAATGTTATCTTTCAGGTCAACAATTTTACTGTTATTCTCACTCTACATCTCTCTTTTAGATGGGGATATTTATTTATTTAATTTATTAGGGCTGCACCAGCAGCACATGGAAGTTCCCAGGTTAGGGGTTGAATCAGAGTTGTAGCTGCCACCCTACTCCACAGCTACAGCAACGTGGGATCTGAGCTACCTCTGTGACCTACACCACAGCTCATAGCAATGCCAGATCCTTAACTCACTGAGTGAGGCCAGGGATCCAAGTCACATCTTCATGGTCACTATCCGGATTCTTAACCCACTGAGCCACACGGGAACTCCCTGGATGGGAATTTTTAATATGCTTAATCCTACATTTACATTTTTCTCAGGTTTTCCTTTTTAAATTTTGTGTATATATTTGTGTTCTCAATCAAGGAAAGATTCACATTGTCAAACAGTAAGTAAACTCCAGATACTTATGTGAACACATAAGGTTGGGAATTATTTTCAAAGGACTGGTGGAGGAGTTTCCCAGCAGAGTTTGATCTATTATTTGCTGTTAATGAATAAGTAGTGCAACAAAATCATGAAAAAACTTAAAATGTGTATGTTGAAATATGCTGTCATTAAAGAAAAAAACCAAACTAAATCATCCTTTGTAGACAGCTAACATCTAATTTGTATAGAAATCTGTAAAATCCCAGAGGCTATGTGAAAATCCCCACAGTGCTTTCTGAGAAAGACTTAAGCATAGCAATTATTGCATTGTTTGTGGTTACAGTGCAGTAACCTCTCTTTGATGTCTCTTTAGGCACAGAAAGAAAATTGTCATAACCAGGATTTTAATATTTTTCTTCCTTTCTTATCTAATATATTTGAATGGCAGCTAAACAGTTTTTTCCCTTTTTGTTTTGTTTTTATTTTTGTTTTTGTTTTTTGTTTTTTTTTGTTTTTTGTTTTGGCTGCACCTGCAGCATGTGGAAATTCCCAGGCCAGGATCAAACCCATGCCACAGCAGTGACTCTGAACACTGCAGTAAAAATGCTGGATCCTTAACCTCCTGTACCACAAGGGAACTCCCCCTCCTTTTTTTTTTTTTAACAGCAGAGAAATGGGTAACGTTAAGCACATTTAATAATTCATTCAATATAAATAATGTTAAATCAGAATGCTGTCAAACTACACTAGCAGCCACTAAGAATGAATCCTATCTGTAAACAACTCATGCAAATCAGCTGAATATCACCCTTAACACAGATTCTTAGTGTCAAATAAATTTCCAGAAGCAAAAAAAGTTATAGTTATCTATTCCTTGTCATTGTCTTTAAGTGTATTCCTGATCTCTGGTGTTTAAATAATTGGACAAAGTATATACACATACAAACATACATGCAATATCTTGACTGTATTTTAAAAAAGGAAGGCAGTAAAGAATTCTTAGGCTCAAATGAAAGGGAAATTGAGGACTGAAGGAAGAAAGCTGGTTGGAATCTGCTTTTGTCCCAAAAGGATTTGTTGATCCAAGAAAATTACTTTATTTGTGTTGTCACCTTCACAAAGAAGGGGAGAGGGGACAGAAATCAAAGCCTGGTGAGTATAAGGTGGAAAGCTGAACAGGAAATCCAGCTGAATAGACTATACTCTTAAGGTGAAGATGAATCAGATATAGTATATCCCACATGGATTTATATTCAGATTTTAATCTCCCATGTTGTTTAGGGATATTTTAAATCTTGAAAACATATTAAAGTAGTCCTGGAGGCTGTGACCATGGTCTCCTAGCAGAAACAAATGCCAATCTTTGGAGAAAAGTATTTCCATTACAGACTTTCATTTTACTTCTGAAGATTTTTATCAAATACATGGTGTAATACATAGACGGTAAAGATGATTCACACAAGGAAAATAAACTTTTTGAGCAAAACCCAGCAAAAATAACAAACAAGAGCAACAAATCTGCATAGAAATCAGACTTGGGAAATGGTCATCCCAGATCTTACCATAATTACAATGACACATTTAAAGAACTAAGACACTTGCTATAAAACTATAAGCTCTAACAATGTGACATAGAAGATTTGAAAACAAAATATATTTTCTAGAATCAAAAATATTGGAATACATAACTCATTAGACAAGTTATAAAGGGGAACTAGATAGAGTTAGCAACAAATTACTGAATTTAAAAATAAGTTAGGTGAAAATATTCTGAGACAAAAATATAGAAAATACAGAAGGAGGATAAAAGAGAGACTATTGTGAGAAAGTAAAAAAAAAAAAGGTTAAGCAAAGTCCAGAAGAAGAAGACAATGGGGCATTATTAAGGCACTATTTAAAAAAGAGAATAGCTAAAATTTTTACAATACTAATTAAAGACGTCAGTATAAATATTCAAAAGCTCAGGAAATCCCAAGCAGATTACATAAATTAAATGGTAGATTTAAATTCTAATATATAATGAATTTTATTAAAGATAAATGTGCTACATATTCTATGTAGAGTCACAGATTGCCAAATGGGGTTATGAAAAAGAGATATAAAGCATAAGAACACAGAAAGACCAGAAGTTAAAGGATAGCTAAAGAGGTTTCATGAAAATCCCCCCAAAAAGAAGCTAGAATGGTGTCAGACAAGCAGATCTTAGGAGAAATATTGGTAGAATTAAAACACTTCAAAATGACAAACAGGAATCTATCAACCAGGAAGATATCTCAACTTTAGTTTGTAGGCAGTAAGAGTATAGCCTCAAAATATATTAATCAAAATTTATAGAAATAGACAAACCTACCTTTACGTGGATGATTTTAATACACCTCTCTCAATAACTAATAGTAAAATCAGACAAAAAGGAGGCAATTAAGTGTGTAGAAAATTTGAAGAGCATAATTAGCAATGTGTACTTTAGGAACATAGTTAAAAATTGACTGAATACCAGGTCATAAAATAATTATCAGCAATATCAAAGTATAGAAAATTACATAGGGTATGTTCTAAACTGTAACATAGCAAGGGGTTCCCATTGTGGCTCAGTGGAAAGGAATCGGACTATTACACATGAGGACTCACGTTCCATCCTTGGTCTCACTCAGTGGGCTAAGGATCCAGCATTGCCATAAGCTGTGGTGTGGGTCGCAGATGTGGCTCAGAGCCCTCATTGCTGTGGCTGTGGTGTAGGCCAGTGGCTACAGTTCCAATTTCACTCCTAACCTGTGAAACTCCTCCATATGCTCCACAGCATAACTCCTCCATATGCTGTGGTTGCAGCCCTAAAAAGACAATAATTTTTTTAAATTAAAAAATGAATAAAACATAGTAAAAGACCCTGATAAATTTAGAAATTAATATGATTCATTGCTATTTCTATTCTATCTGACTAGTCAAGGCAAAAACATTGGAAAATCCACTACTCTCGCGATCTTAACAATAATTTTTGCTAAATATCGGAAAATCACAAGCTTAGAAATTTAAAAATACACTTTAAAAAAACAGTAGATAAAAAAATTACAGTGGAAATTAGAAAACATTTTAAACTAAAAAATAATGAAAAGTATAGGTCTTAACTCAGTATTTATTAGGCACAATGATACTCATTCTTTTTCTTTTTCTTTTTTTTATTTATTTTTGCTTTTTAGGGCTGCACCCATGGCATATGGAGGTTCCCAGGCTAGGGCTTGAATTGGAGCTGTAGCTGCCAGCCTACACCATAGCCGCAGCAATGCCAGATCTGAGCAGAGTCTGTGACCTACACCACAGCTCACGGCAAGCCCAGATCCATAACCCACTGAGCAAGGCCAGGAATCGAACCTGGGTCCTCATGACTGCTGGTCAGATTCATTTCCACTGAACCACAACAGGAACTCCCTCATTCTTTTTCTCTTTAACCTCTGTTTCCCTGATGTTTCAATATCTCCAAGTATTATTTTAAATGATACATTCAGTATTCCTCTCTTCTCACATCTAAAAAAAAAAGAGTCTGTAAATTTTGCCTATTTTTTAAGTGACCCTTAACTGTGCCTCCTAAATCTGCTTCCTTCTCTTCATCCTCACAGCCACTTTCTAATTCAGGCCACCATCATCATCATCTCTCCTGGATCACTGCAGCAGCTCCTTATACGTGCTTTCTAACCCTGTGTTGTCCATTGCCAAGCAGAGTGATTATTTCTTAAATTAAACCTAATCATGTCACTTCCCTGCTTTTCAAAGAAAAGTAGAGAAAAGAAAGCAAAAAAAAAAATGTTGACTTTTTTCTGCTTTTCCCATGGGATGTAAAACATCTCTCTTTAATCTGTCAAGTAAACTGATATATAAATATATATATTTATAATTTGACCTTATAATGCCGTGTGTGTGTATATATATATATATATATATTTATGTATTTATTTATCTATATCTTTTGAGAGAGAGAAAGAGAAAAAACTAACATGACGGTATATGATGATTTCTATTGTATTAATTTATCTTTTTTAAAATTCTTATTACCACATAACTTTTACAATCAGGGAAATACAAATATTAACTCTCAAAAATAACTCAGTCGAATATCACTTCTACAGGCAATTCCTATCTAATCACTCAGTCTGAGGGAAAGCCTCATTTTCTCTGATCCGTGGCATACCTCCATATATTTAAACCACAACTGTGAGCTTGTTGGTCTGGCCTCAAAGATTTGTTAGCTCTTTGAGGAAAGGGGTCTTCCCTTATTTTTGTGTGTTCTCATTATTCTGTGCAGGACTTCATTACATAAGCAGGCCTATGTCTCTTGATAATATGTGTTAATTTCTCCAGCAGGTAAGCCAGTGCACTTTTAGAGCTTTCTTTCATTTTCCTTTAATTTTGCTATATCACTTAACAAATAAATATTTATTTTTATATACCCAAATTCTGATCCTCGTGCTATTCATAAAATCCCTTATTTTTATGTCTTCCCATTATGGTATAAATTAGCTGATTTATACGGATATTTTATGTCACTCAAATCTCTAATTGTAATAATTTGAATTGTATAACAAGAGTAATTCATATTCATTGTAGGGGAAAAAAGCAAATGTATTCCACTTTGAAAAGAAAAAAATCATAGTTATTATTTTTTATATGTTCTTCCACATTTTTCCTGACTCGATAGGTATTTATATGCTTATTTAGTTAGTCAATTAACTACTACAAAGTTAGAATATAAATGTTATTTTCCTATCAACAATATTTAATGGTAAATTTTTACAGCATCATTTTAGTGGTTCTATAGTATTCCCTATTATGTTGAATGTTAATATTTTGTCTATGTTTTTACTCTTCTGAAAAATGTAGTTTTGTATATAATTTTGTACACATATTCACAAGTGTTTCCTTAGAATAAATTCCTAGAAATAAAATTGTTGATTACGATGGTCAGATATGTTTTAAATCTTTTTCCTAATGAATAGTTTAATCACTAAAAGTATTGAATTCTTAGACTCATTTTCAGCATTGGTAGAAAATACTGATCACTTTCAACAATTTTGTGAGCTAATTGGCAAGAGGTAAAAAATTCTGATATTTAGAAGTTCCCTTCGTGGCTCAGTGGTAATGACCCTGACTAGTATCCATGAGGACATGGATCCCTGGCCTCGCTCAGTAGGTTAAGGATCTGGCATTGCCGTGAGCTGTGGTGTAGGTCACAGGCACGGCTTGGATCTCATGTTGCTGTGGCTGTGGCACAGGCTGAAAGCTGCAGCTCCAATTTGATCCCTAGCCCAGGAATTTCCATATGCCGTACCTGTGACTATAAAAAGCAAAAAAAACCAGTAATGGTAATAATTCTGATATTTAAATTCTGTTTAGAATGAGCAATATTAAGTTGCCTTTTAAATTCTCAAAATCCAGTCAGAGCAAGTCTGAAAACAGCACAAATAGTT
The DNA here is from genome assembly GCF_016906955.1 of Phacochoerus africanus. Classification (NCBI taxonomy): domain Eukaryota; kingdom Metazoa; phylum Chordata; class Mammalia; order Artiodactyla; family Suidae; genus Phacochoerus; species Phacochoerus africanus. The sequence continues at coordinate 23,183,580 of NC_062549.1, read as the reverse complement.
TCAGCAATTAAATACGGTCCGTTGATATGTAAAAGATGGTAGGTCCACATGAAGAGCTCTAAAATAAATCACAATTACATGGTACTATAAATGCATCCACTAAGTATAGGAACACACTTAGGTGCCTAATTATATGGGAAATGTAATCACATCCCAGGCAGGAACCTAAGCCACAAAACCTGTTCCTACTTGAGCCATTGTGTTCTATAAACCCTAGGATTCCACAGTGGTTTCAGGGCTTTCCAGACTTTCTACAAATTTGTCCCAGTTTTTCCTTTATATCTCTCTCCTTAATGCCCACACTTCCTCATCCTCTCTGTCATCTTATCTTCATTAAATCCCCTTTCTTGTTTTCTTTCAGACCATCTGTCCTCCTAAGTTGTTCACACACTTGTGCAGTCAAACCCTGCCAAAAAACAGTATTCAAAATTTGACACCTCCCCTAAGACACCTTTCTGATTAAGAAACCAGAGATGCTTGGCAGAAGAGTCTAGCTCTGAATCAATTCCTTCTTCAAAAGGCTGCAATTAAACAAAACCTCTTTCGCTGTCTAACCTATAACCACAAAACTGAATCTTTAAAAGATTCATGAAAGTGTAGATGACACAGAGAACACAGAACCATATGTTTGTCACTTTGTTTTTAGCCAATATGAAAAGCTATAGACTGGGAACATAAAGTTTCGATTTGAGAAGTGAGCATAGCTGTATCATTCCCATGGTCACACAATTCCAAGGAATCAATAGATATTATTTCCTCGTGGAGTCTATGAAGGGGTTTTTGTGAAGGAGAGAGTAATGGAAAGAGTTAGAGGACCAATCATTTAGTCACTTAAATCTATCAATTAACTTCACTTTATCAACCCTTTTGATCATAAATACAAAGAGGTATAGCCAGTAAAATTCAAACTAGGAGATACTCGCAGTTGTCTGGCAATACAGGGCACATGTTTTTCTTTTGGTCACTCATTCAATTGTTTAATTGGAATTACTTAATTCCTAGTAAAGGTCAAAAAAAGTGGGTCATAGACTACTTTTTGAATGCCAATAAAACTTTCCAAGTATCATCTGTTGTGATTTTTTTTCCCTAGTACTGTTTGCTGACCCACGACCTCTCCAGTAAGATTGGGGTGTCCATGTCTTTAGACTAAGGGTAGAAGCCAAAGTTTTTAAATAGATAAATAAATAACAAGTAAATAAATCAATGTTTATGCATGATTCCATATAGGCTCTAGTAAATATTGCCATTATAACAGTGTGATAGAAAACACTTTGATTTGTAAGAACCAGACATCTTAGAAAGAGCTGGATTCTAAACTCCAAGAAAGTTTGGTTAAGAAAGCAATCATAATTTTGATATAAGCTATAGTAGAAAGTCAACAAGAATAAAACTTAGGAGTTTTTTGCTTTGTTTTGTTTGCCACATAGGAAAATGAAATTCTTTACCATGGTTTTTTTTTTTTTTTTTTAAAGAAATCTTGAGGAGTTCCCGTCATGGCTCAGTGGTTAATGAATCAAACTAGGAACCATGAGGTTGCGGGTTCAATCCCTGGCCTTGATCAGTGGGTTAGGGATCTGGTGTTGCCGTGAGCTGTGGTGTAGGTTGCAGACGCGGCTTGGATCCCCGCGTTGCTGTGGCTGTGGCATAGGCCAGTGGCCACAGCTCCGATTGGACCCCTAGCCTGGGAACCTCCATATGCCGCGGGAGTGGCCCAAGAAATGGCAAAAAGACAAAAAAAAAAAAAAAAAAGAAATCTTGAGGGATGAGAAAAGGAAAAAGAGATTCAGCTATAAGAATGGATCCCTGATACGGAACTCCCACAGAGGAAAAACTCTATGGTGGAGTGGGAAGTTATGAAAGCCAGGGCAAACAGAAATCATCTAAGTGGTTTGAGGGCACAAGGATAGAAGAGAATTTTGCTCTATTTCTCAACAGAGCTTTGGGAGGAAGTAGAGACTAGCAGCAGAGAGCTGACTTTGAATAGTAGGGCCCTATAGAGGATGCATAGAAGGCAACAAAAGTCTGAGTTCCACTTAAGAATTGCAGCTTTCACAGTAAATGAAGGTCAAGAAGGAGGAAGTGGCATTGGTGTGACAACCACAAGGCCTTGACCATGTCAAGAGAATAGAACAGAAACACCAGCCACAGACACATACACTTCAGGAGTGGAAGCAACTAAAACAGAGGCTGACTCTCAACGACCAAGCCAGACAAGCTCACCTCAAACACTGTAAACACCTCAAACAGAGGTTGTTGATAGCTGGAAAAGAACCAGAATAATTTATGCATCATCCCCTAAAGGAGTTTTTAAAAGCTGCTTATACTCTTGTTCATTGTTTAAATTGTCATCTATAATTTTTCCATCCTACTTTTAAATACTTGTGAAATATGTCATTTGTGGTATTACATCTGTGGAATTTAAAATAAACCTGTTACATCAATCTTTTAAATGTAGTCAATGAAATCTAAGTACAAGACAGATTTGATATCTGCCATCATTTGTTTAAAAATTACATGAATTAAGAAGTGGGTTAAAGATCCTCCATTGTCACTGCAAGAGCTTGGGTCACTGCTGTTGTAGAGGTTTGATCCCTGGCCCAGGAACTTCCACATGCCATGGGCACAGCCAAAAAAAAAGAATAAATAAGAAAAATTAAAAAAATAAATGAGTTAGCTCTTCTTTATCAATCAGAAATCAGAAATTTTAGAATGGAATATTCCTTTTTTTCCCTAAAATTCTATTTTTATTTTAATTTCACTATAGAATTTAATCTGCAGTAATGCAATATTATGCTTGAAAGCATTTTATTAATTAACTTTTCATATGCCACTATAACAAAAATATGCATAATTTGAAATTCTCCATTCTGTTTTGACTTCTAGTGATCATGAAGCTCTAAGTTAAAAAAAGGCAGAAAAATACTATTAATAAGTGTCCAGTTAAATCATGGTAAAACCATATAAAGGGATACAATGCAGCTTAAAAACGAAATAATAACTCTGTCTTTATAGACTAATGTAGCATATCCTTAGGTATGTCAAGTGAAAGACAAAGAATAGAATAATGTGTTAAAAGGGAGAGTAAAATAAGAATTTTCATGCAGATTTTATTTTTATTTTTGTCTTTTGTCTTTTTTTTTTTAGGATGATCATATGGCTCAGTTTGTTTAAAAATAGTTCCAACCTAATTATTATTTGTGTGTGTGTGTGTGTTTGTGTTTTGTCTTTTTAGGGCCACACCCGCAGCATATGGGAGTTCCAGAGTAGGGGCTGAATCAGCGCTGTAGCTGCCAGCCTGCACCACAGCCACAGCAATGTGGGATCCAAACCACTTCTTTAACCTACACCACAGCTCATGGCAACACTGGATCAACCCATTGAGCAAGGCCCTCAAGGATCCTAGTTGGTTCGGGAACCACTGAGCCACAGTGGGGACTCCAGATTTGATTTCTTAAGCAAAGAAAAAACCCTCTTTGCATCCTCATGAATACTAGTCAGGGTGGTTAACCACTGAACCACGATGGGAACTCCAAATTTTATTTCTTACACAAAGAAAAAACCCTCTAAAATATTAAGAAAATATGAAGACATCATCTGAGAAGGGAGTAGTGTTGGGAACAAGGCAGATGAGGGAATAATGGTTGAAGAATGTTCCCTAAATAACCATTAATTCTGGGTTTTGAATCACTGAATATTTGACATACGTGTGTGTGTGTGTGTGTGTGTGTGTGTGCGCATGTGTGTGTGTATATGTAAGGTTATTACTAATATATCATGGCAAAGTGCTCTGAAATACTAAACATTTTGATTAATAATTTATAACCCCAAAACATATTTCAATGAAAGCATATTACTTAACGAGATGAATGGGCTAGATTTTTCCAGTAAAATCACATATATATGAATTCATATTATTCATCACTACAACGTAAAAGGAATAATTCCATTCTTACCCTATATTTCACCATATCATTTATCTGCTGAGAAACTTTCTATACAATTACAAGGAGATGGGAGAAGGAATTTTGTGTGGCCATTTCACTCTTTTTCTCTTAAATCTCTTTTCTAAGTTTTATGCCAAAAATCCTATAATGAATTATTTATAAAAATAACTCGAATTATCTATCAGATAATAATTGAACTCCTCCTTTTGTTTTGTTTAAACAAATAACTGGACAACACCTAATTTGCAAAATGATTTGTTCCATAGAGTCTATAATGAAGTCATTAACTGATTAGATTTTGTAGAAGCCCATAAAAAAAGCTATAAAAGGTCATCAAGACTGTTATTGATACCTGTTTCTCTTTTACTTAGAGGCACTTTTTAACACTAAGAAAGAATGGAGGAAATAAAATCATTGTCAATGTCAATAATTTTTCCACTACAACATTTTTAATGAAATAGTTTTCTCTTTTTACAAATTTTCAATAAATACTCTTTAAAATCTTGCAGTTGCAGAGTTAGTTTATTTAATTTACTTAGATGTCTACCATATGATCTAATTGGAAAGGCTAATCTTTATTGTCAGATTCATTAGCCCAATATGATTTACTCTCTGCTGGAAAATGGCTAACTTATTTGTATTCAGATAACCATATACTTTCTCTTGATGACGATCCCCCACTGTTGATTACCCAATTCTAAAACAGATAAGGCAGATACCCTTGCCAGGATTTGTCATCTAGATTAAAGGGGTAACATAGCATTGAGTATTTCTTACCAAAACCTTCTTCGTGTTCCTTTTACTATATTCTTGACAATAGTCAAGAATTCAAGCAGAGCTTTGAATCAGTAAAAAACCATCACTCCTATTGTCTCACCCTGTTCTTTCAATTCAGAACATCGGTATATAGACCAAAGTACTCTGCTTCTTATTTCACTCTTCACCCTTGAAATATACACATGTAAGAAAGAGAAATCTAGGAGTTCCCATTGTGGCTCAGTGGTTAACGAATCAAACTAGGAACCATGAGGTTGCGGGTTCGGTCCCTGCCCTTGCTCAGTGGGTTAAGGATACGGCGTTGCCGTGAGCTGTGGTGTAGGTTACAGACTTGGCTCGGATCCCCACGCTGCTGCCGCTGTGGCTAGGCCAGTGGCTACAGCTCCGATTGGACCCCTAGCCTGGGAACCTCCATATGCCGCGGGAGCGGCCCAAGAAATGGCAAAAAGACAAAAATAAATAAATAAATAAATAAGAAAGAGAAATCTACCACTCCCCCCACCCACCCACCCCACCCCACCCCACCCCACCCCCACCATGGATTTTGTTACTTTGTATAAAAGTTTCATTGATTGCATATAAATTATCCATTTGTTTGGAGGTTCTAGGTCTTTTTACACCCTGGAACAAAGGACCAAAATATCAGGATGCTTTATCATTGTGAAGTGGGGGAAAGGCAATCCAGAAAGGAGAAGCAGAAAATATAGGACATACCAATTGTAGGAGAGTCCTCTGATAGGTTTTAGGGAAGAATACATATGAAAGAGGAGACATGAGAAATTGGCTCCCTTAAAAATTTTTCATTTCATACCTGTCTCTTGGGAAGTTTTCATGTGCCACACATGTTATCTCTCTGGGGACCTCTGCCCAGTTTACAGCTCACTGGACGAGAGCACAGCAAGACACTAGAGTATTCTACCCAAGACCATGACAGTATGTAAGTTTCTGTTTACTTTGGGGAGAAAAGGAGAAAAGAAAGGAAAAAAGAGGTGAAAAACTGAGTTATTTGTACAAAACGAACTAAGTTATTTTGAGAGAGCCCAAAGTCTAAAAGGGATGATTGTGCTTCCTCAAAGCGACTAAGATTAATTGTGTCCTTTTGACAATGGTAGAAATGCATGTGAGCACATGAGCAAGTTGAGTCAAGTTTTATTTCTGCATATTCAAGTCTCTGTGAGTAAAATGGATTTGGAGATGACTTACTCAAGACAATTTGTCCTAGGAGGCAGGGGTGTCAAATGCTATTCTGTTACAGTCTACAAAACTGAGGGGGAGGAAGAATTTCAACTATTTTTAATAACAGATCTTTTTTTTAAATTTCCCTAAGGAAATCTGTCACTCAAACACGCGCACGCGCGTGCACACACACACACACACACACACACACACACACACCTATAAAATGAAAGGTGTTTTGATTGAAGCCTGGGTTGAGAGTCCATCCAGATCCTCACCCATCTGGCTTTCTCTTTGCCCCCTTAAATCCACTCTTGAACCTCCTTCACAGAGACTTTGGGTTCTATGGGACACACTTGTGAAACATTGAGCTGTGCTGATCTCTTTATGGACTTTGAGATTGAACTTGCAGCAAAATTGATGTTTAGAATAAAGCTGAGAACCTCCAAAGAGAAAAACAGAAGAAAACAAAATGCCACACACAGTATTTTCTGAAGTAACTGATTCAGAGTTAAAAGAATTAAGGATCAGGCTTGAATCCTACCTTGGGTATTTATGAATCCTAACAATTACTTGAATAATAAATGAATTTAACAAGTTCCTAAACTTACCTGCATCTCAGGCCATCCATGATCACCTAGTTTACAAGACTGTCAGAAATATTAGTGATGATGCATGAAAAGCAGCTCACACACAACCTGTGCCTGATGCATAGTAGAGAGTCAGCTAAAGATAGATAAAATGATAAGATTTAATAAAATGCATGGACTTTTAATTTCATTATTTTGACAAGATTCTATTCATATAGCTTATCAATGCCTCCCCTCTTCAACAAACACATCAGGTGCTCCTGCTGTGGTACTGTGGGTTAAGGATCTGGCATTGTCTCTGCAGTGGCTTGGGTTGCTGCTATGGCGTGGGTTCAACCCCTGGCCCGGGTACTTTCACATGCCATGGGTGTGGCCAAAACAAAAACAAAAATACCCAGATATTTTCCTACTGGTTCCCCAACTACATTACAATTTTCTTCATAATAGAGTCCGTTTATCACTTTAAAAAACCTTGCCTTAATGCCTAGCACAGTGCTGGACTTGTAGTAGGCACCTAGTAAATATTTCTTGACTGAATGAACACAAATTAATTTGCATTTTAACTCAAAACAACCCAGCTTCGCATTTGATATCTTGGTTTACTCAACTCTATGTTGTAAACCACTAATTAGCAATGATATGGTACTGTTTGAGTTTTGGCAGACCATAATCTGTGGATTTTAATACAACCAACTGCCTAATTTATCTGCATTGGTCCACATGCCAGGAAAATATATTCATATTATAGAATATTATTTGGTTAATGAAAATCAGAGGAATGGACTTGCCTAATTATGACTTTTGGACTCAAAAATTTAGCTTAGAGAAAAGCTGATGCTTTCATTTATTCTGAGCTTTGTTTATGTCATAAGTACTAAAGAAACAGTATTTTGCCCCCAGGGATATTCACAGGTATAGCTTTAGCCAAGTAAACATGTCATTAGTTGTGGTATGTGTTTAACATTTTTCAAAGTAAAATGGAACAAAAACATTTCAGTTAAAAATAAATTTCAATTCTGATGTCCATGCAAATACCATTTTTAATACACAAATTTTTAACTGATAGGGCTTTCTGGGAAAAATTCAGAAGAGGCAATCAATATATATTTGCTGAATTATTTATTTATTTTTTTACTTTTTATTTCTACTCAATATAATTCAAATCAGATGGGTCTCTAATCTTAAAAACACGTGACAGTATGAAATAATATATCTCATCTTTATAGCTTATATAAAACCATGGTGTATAGTTTTGGTTTTTTGTTTTGTTTTGCTTTTGGATGGACCAGTTGTAACTAGTATAGTTAAATCCATGTAAATTATCTCTCAAAATATCTTGGTGTATTCAAATGAATCAAGCAGTATTATACTATAAAATTTTATGAATTTAATAGATTGCATAGATACGACAGATGACAGATAGAAAGAACAGTTAATAGATTGATAGAGGCACAGAGATAAACAGATTTCAATCATTAAAGTAATTATTTGTAATAATCCCTTTCCTCATGTCCTCTCTTCTTCACCCCTGTACTTTCATTTTTTTTATCCTTCTGAACACAGAGACAATAAAAAATCAGGTATCCAAATATATGTTTATTATGTTAACTTTATGATGGAGAAAACATCCCCAGGAAAACTAAATTTGATTTTTTTAAGGAAAGGGCTAAAAGTAGAAAGGAATTTGATAGAGAAATCTCAAACACAGGTGTGAAAATAACTAGAACCTGTTTTTGACAAGCTAGAATGGATGATTTGACACAGCGGGAGGCATTATTTATTGCCATTCTAATACCTCTTTTACTCTATCTTACCTGATTCTGTGTATATCAATAATATTCCTTGCCTCCCTCCTGAAAAACAACTACATCTCACAGTCTTTCTTTTAACTGGAAAAAGCCAAATCTTGATTAATGAGATGTCAGTGGGAGGAAGTTATTCTCTATGAGGTTTGTATGAAGTTACACTCTATAGAGATTAATTCTTTCAACATAATGGTTACTTTTTTTGTTGTTGTCTTTTGCTTTTTCTAGGGCCACTTCCCGTGGCATATGGAGGTTCCCAGCTAGGGGTCGAATCGGAGCTATAGCCACCGGCCTACACCAGAGCCACAGCAACTCGGGATCTGAGCCACGTCTGCAACCTACACCACAGCTCATGGCAACGCCGGATCCTTACCCACTGAGCAAGGGCAGGGATCAAACCCACAACCTCATGGTTCCTAGTTTGATTCATTAACCACTGAGCCACTACGGGAACTCCCATAATGGTTACTTTTGAATGAATGGAAAAAATGAACATAAATAGTCCGATTATCAAGGTTCATTTTAACACTTTATTGATGAATAGAAGTACAATACAGGATTTTAAGGGGCAATCAGCTTTTCCTTTGTGCATTAAAATTAAGTAAAAATTAATGATAAAAATTAACTAAGTTTATTTTTCTTGTGTTATAAAACGTAGTAGACTGCTATATTTACTGCATTAATGACATCGAAAATTTGCGAAGCATTAAAATATATACTTGTAAGCAGAATTAATAACTTGACTAACTTCTGTGTAGTTTATTATCCACAGCATACTACATAGACCTAGAAAACTATCCAGCCTTCATTAAAGTTTTAAACAGTTATGAAATAGCAATGCTCAACACATGGTTTAAATATTTTATGCAACATCTTTAATCACCTCTTTATAATTTACAGTATAGATTATAAAATCATTGCAGATGTTCATTAATAATTAATGTGTAATATTATCTTCTTATAAATATATGTCATGCACACATTTAAATCCTTTGCTTGCAAGGTGAATAATAGAGTTTCTTTTATGACTCCTACACTCGTTATAATTTCATTTTATTTTATTTATTTATTTTTTTGTCTTTTTGACTTTTCTAGGGCCGCACCTGTGGCATATGGAAGTTCCCAGCCTAGGGGTCCAATTGGAGCTGTAGCCGCAGGCCTACGCCAGAGCCACAGCAATGCGGTATCCGAGCCACGTCTGCAACCTACACCACAGCTCACAGCAATGCCAGATCCTTAGCCCACTGAGCAAGGCCAGGGATCAAACCCACAACCTCATGGTTCCCAGTCAGATGTATTAACCACTGCGCCATGACAGGAACTCCTATAATTTTATTTTAAACTTCTGTTTCATGCTTAGTTTTTCAGGCCAGATTAATTAACACTTCTCAATAACTGTTGCGACAACTACCCTTTGGATTATTCAGGTTATTTCCCTGTGCTATTGATTAAGATTATTCACAAATATTCAGATTTTCCTTCTGGATATGTGGCAAGATTTTATTTTCCCATTTTGTCCAGGATAAGCTTTTTTTGCTTTGGCTAAAGAAGTCCAAGTTGAATTGATGTGTCACTTCCAGATGGAAATTTTAAAAGCCCCAATATAATCCACCTGATCTTAGAAGGTTTTTGTCAAAAGGCAACTTTTGTCAGCCTAGGACCCTGCCTTAGCACACATGCCCATCCACATTAGTCATGTAAGGTAAGCGAGAAATAAATGTTCTTATGCTCAGACACAGGAATGTAGAAATTGTTTATTCCTACAAGGAAGCAGCAAAGTTTTGCTACAAAGGGCAGCTAATAAATACTCTAGGTTTTGTAGGCTATAAGATCTCTGTGCAGCTATTCAGCTTTGCAGTTGTAATGGAAAAGAAGCCACAGGAGGAAAAGATAAAGGAACAGGTATAACTGTGTTCCAATAAGACTCTATTTATAAAAACACTTGGTGTTGGTGAGTCAAGTTTGGTCTGTGGGGCCCTAACTTGCCAATCCCTGCTCTAGCCTATCCTGACTGATAGGTAGTTGGCCCTCTGTAGTGTGAGGTCTGCATCCATGTATTCAACCAACCATGGATTAAAAAAATGTTTTTAAAAATCCAGAAAGTTCCAAAAAGCAAAACTTGAATTTGCAGCACATAAGCAACTATTGGCATAGCATTTACATTGCTCAGATATTATAAGTAACATGAAGATGATTTAAAGGGAGTTCCTGTTGCAGCTCAGTGGAAACGAAACTGATTAGTATCCGCAAGGACGCAGGTTTGATCCCTGGCCTCGCTCAGTGGGTTAATGATCTGGCGTTGCTGTGGGCTGCGGTGTAGATCGCAGATGCAGCTTGGATCTGGCGTGGCTGACTGTGCTCCAATTCAACCTTTAGCCTGGGAACTGCCATATGCTGCAGGTGCACCCCTAAAATGACAAAACAAAAAAATAAATAAAAAATAAAAAAAATTTTTAAAGCATATGGGCGGATGTGCTAGATTATATGTAGATAACCAAGCCATTTTATTATAAGGGACTTAAGCATCTGTGGATCGTATGCTTCTGTAACCAATCTTCTACAGATACCAAGGGAGGAAGGTAGTCTCATAATGGAATAATAAAAAATACACGGAGGTGAACTTAAAATCATGTTTTTGGATTGCTTGCCTTGATTTTTTTTAATATATCTTGAAACTTTAATACTTCCAAAGAAATTTTCAGATTCTTTGTCATTTTCATTTTCCATGTATTTTCTAAATAGTATTAGGTCTATGTTTAAGTTAAATAAAAAATAAACATGGTTATACACCCTTGAATTGAAATATTCAAATATTTTCCCTTTTTCTTGGGCTACACATAAATATCTTGTCAGGCTTTGGAAAACGTTGTTTTACACTTCAATTATTTAATTATAGGAAAGTAAACCATTGCAATATGTCAGACTTTATACTTGGATAGAGATACAAATACCAATTTGCCTGAATGGAATTAGCAAAAAAAAAAAAAAAAAAAAGGGTTTATCAATCCAAGAGAAAGTCTTTTCCCTAAAACTTAACACTATTATATTGGTGTGAATATGGTAAAAAAATGTTAAGGTATGCATTAAAAATAAGTGTTTATACATATATATATTATCCATAAACGAATACACATGGGTATAGTGAAAACTGTTAGAAAAATATTTGAGAAAGCATTATTTCTCTCCAAGAGAACTATATACTCTTGAGTTCAATTAATAAGTAAAATCTAGATCCCTCTTATTCCTTGTGACTTGATTTTTATTTCAAAAATTGTATTCATATTACTCATTCTTTTTTCTTAGAGTAGATTCTTCATCAACATTTAAGATAAAAGAAGTGAAAATGTTAAAATTCTTGTGAAGTATTTGAGCATTAGTGTTATAAATAACCACATATACTACTTTTTGGCTATTAGACCTGTAAAGAAGTTATTGTGTTTCAAGCGACACAATTCAATGAATGGATTTTTAACAATGCAAATGGTAATAATTCCTTTGTATCCATTACCTTTTTCTTCTCATGTAAAAGCCTTTCAACCTTGGGATTATTAGTATGGTGGATTTTTATGCTTCTAAAAGTATTGATGAATTGCCTGGCCTACAAGAATACTCAAAATTTTTCTATTCATAAATGATTAAAAAAATAGGTCAAGTTATATACTAAATGCTTCCCAAAGTCCTTAATTTTCATTCTGGTTGTTGTGACCAGAGGTTAACAACAGGAACTAAAGCACTGAACTTTCTTCCTTGTGTGTGTGTGTGTGTGTGTGTGTGTGTGTGTGTGTGTGTGTGTGTATTTGTAAATATAAACCATCTAAGCATGCAAAATATGCATTTGCTCTGATTTTCTAGAATAATCCTTAAAGAAATCTGGTTGGTATCAACATTGTGGTTTTGATGGAAATGTTGCCCAGCCTTACATACATATTAGTCTAAATAATTAAATGTTTTAAAATTCCTGGTTTGGTTTTAACCATATAGACACATTTATTCCACTCATTAGCAGAACATCATATAGCATAGCCCAGAAAATGCAAAGAATGTCATCCCAGCAGGAAACCAAGAACATGAAATGGATTTTTATCACTGGAATTTTTGTTAGAGCTCATTTGGGTACTTT